>NC_137901.1:80344063-81064368 GCF_963455335.1 Martes martes
CCTTCCTTAGGGGTGACAGGGAGGGCAGAGTGATGGCTTGGGGACTGTGCTTCTGGCCCCAGGCTGACACGTCCAGGCCGGCTGGGCTTTCCTTGGGACTTGTACACGTGCAGTCCTTCTTTCTGGACCTTTCCGCCCTGCTGTTGCCCCGCACAACTCCAGGTCCTGTTCAGGACTCACTGGGAGTGCCATTATCTCTGCCAAGTTTTTGCTGATGTTCCAGAGCAGACTGAGCGTCCCGGCTGTGCCTACTTGCAGGACCCCGGAACCCTTGGAGCCTTTGGCACAATCGTCACTCAGAAATCCCTTCCCGGGTTTCTCCCTTCTTTGGAAAGGTCGGACCCGACACACACATGTGTGGGATCTCGCTGCCAGTTTATGCCACACGTTCGGCTTCTGTGCAGGGCCCCCCACCCCGTGCCTCCCCGTATTCGTTGTTGCCTCCATCCACTGTTACCACTTCTCACTGCCTCCCACAGGCAGCAACTCCAGTGTCTTCAAATAAATCCTTCCAACCCACTTTCCAATGCTTATGAAACATACATAATGTTGTTCTTTGGGTAAATATTTCAGATTTATGTCAGTGGTATTGTGTTATAAATCTTAGTCTAGTTTCTACTTTTTCTCATCTCACACACTGTTTTTAAGATCTATCCATGGTGATATATGCAAATCCAGTGTATGGTTTCTGCCTGCTGTGCATTTGTCCATCATCTGCACGTGTCACGTTTGGTCTATCCATTTCCCCAGTCACGGACAGGCAGGTCGCCTCTGGCTCCTTGCTGTGACAAACCTCGTTGCCACCGCCGTACTCACGCATGGTCTCCTTATTATCCCATGCAGGAGTGTCTCTAGGATACGCATCTGGGTGAGGTGTGGCTGTTTAATGGATTGTTACAGGTTGAGTTAAATCCCCCCAAAAGATATGTTCAAGTTCCAACCCACAGAACTTCAAACTGTGACCTTGTTTGGAAACAAGAGTGTTGCAGGTATGATTTGGTAAGATGAGGTCATCCTCATCTTAAGGTAAGACAAGGGCCCTTAATCCAATGGAACTAGTGTCTTTCTAACAAGAGGGAATGTGGTGTGAAGACAGACACACAGGGAGGACACCATGGGGCCGTGGAGGCAGGGACTGGTGCGGTGCAGGTATGAGCCAAGGAAACCAGGGTGATAGCCACCAGCAAGCTAGGACGAGGCAAAGAAGGGTCTACCCAGAGTCTCAGAGAGACATGGCCCCATTGACATGTATGCTAGGTCTGAATCCATGAACTTCTCTAAACATCTGAAACTGAGAACTTTCTCTTGGTGATGAATACTGATGATTTAGATCACTCTCATATACATACATACTGTAAGGACCTATTTAGTCAGAGCGACTCTATCTTGGATAAATAGCCATTTTGTTGTTTGTGCAGTAAACTTAAATTGACTCTCCCCCCCAGAGAAACTTACTTAGAAACAAGTCCGGGAAACCAGTAAAATGTGGTCGGCTGGTTCCTGATAACAGAGCCCAGAATACAAGGACGAGTCAGGCCAGATGGAGACATCTAATCAGTATGAAGTGCTGTTTGTAACAGTGAGGTGGTCTTGCCCAAACCTAAATGACGCCATCTTGGGAAGAATGACGATCTTATTATTCACACAGAATATGTTAACTGACTAAGCCTTCCCAGAAAGTACTGTTTGTAACTGTCCTAGTATGGAGTAATGTTGAATAACACGTCACCAGACCGGATGAAACTAGCCAATCAGCAAGAGACACACAAACCCGGTGGGTTGAGATACCAAGATATGGGTTGCAGTTTCACCCAATAAAAGGTAGCCTGTAAGATTGGGAGGGGTCGCTCTCTTTGGAGATGGCCCTGGCCGGTCAGTCTGACTTCTAATGCTTAGCATAGAATAGAGCTTTGCATAACTTTAACTTTGTTTCAGTCTCGTTCCCCAGGCCAATCAGTCTGACTTCTAATACTTGTCATAAAATAAAACGTTAAATAACTTTCACTTTGTCTCAGTCTCGTTTCGTTTAATAACGGACCTAACACATACTATATCCGTTATCTATCCATTCATCCTTCTGTCTGTCCAACTGTCCATCATCCATCCATCCATGTGTCCATCCATCCATTGTCTTACATCCACACACCCAACACCCATTTACCCCTCTACCCATCTGTCCATCTCTCAGTCCCTTTGTCCATCATGATCCATCATTCATCCATCCACTCATTCTACAGATTTTTGCTGGGTACCTTCTTGGTGCTGGAGTCACAGCAATGAACAAGACAAATAGGTCTTTGTCCTCATGGAACTTGTCACCAAGTTCAAGGTACTAAACTAACATTTAGTTACACATGTGCTCTGCTCTGTAAAGGAAAAACACGGTGCCTGCGAGAACACAGGATGGGGGTACTTGACAAAGCCTGGGGGCCATGGACGACTTCATGCGAAGGTGACATTACAGCTGGAGGCTGAGGAATGGGTAGGGATAGGCCGGAAGAAACATGTGGGAAGAGCCTCCCCCACAGGGGAGAACAGGTGTGCCTAGTCTGGGGTTGGAAAGCACTTGGTGCTTGTAAAGATGTAAAAGAAAGTCAGCAGAGCTGGCGTGGAGGGAGGGCGGAGAACACAGAGATGGGGCTTAATAATCCTGTCAGAGCCAGTATCTCCTGAGTGTCCCCCGGGGACCTTTGCAGGGGCAGTAAGACACCACCGTAGATTAGGAGGAGGAATTAGTTCCAGCCCATCAACGTGGCTCGCTTCAAGCCTTCGCTCAGTTTGCTAAGAAATGGGCACACTCCATAAAAGAAGGGGGCAATAATACAATAGCCCCAAAGTGCCTCAAGGCTCCTCAAGAAAACAAAACAGAACATTTGTAAAAATCCATCCATTTTTGCTGTTATTAAGAAAAAAATCCTGCAAGTTAGTAACGCATGCAGCAAAAAGAAAAGAAAAGGCTCTCCTTTGTCTTTACCTCATTCCAGTCTTTCTGGAGGACTAAGAGATGTGGAGCCTTGTCTCATTTATCCCAGAGCATAACTACGAAGTAATAAAAGGTGAATCGTTACAGATGAGGCAGCAGAGACGCTGAGAGGCGAAGTCACCTCCCAAGGTCGTGCCGCGAGGCTGGGGGAGAAGACAGGCTTCTTGCCTCTTGGTCCACTGCCAGACACATTACAGCCAGACCAGGGCTTTTCTCTGTAATTGGGAATACCACTGAGAGCTAATTTCTCCCCACTAGATCCACAGAGTGGAGAAGAGCACTTGACCTAGAGTCTTGTTAGGGGGGCGGTCTGTCGTGCAGACTGTGAAAACAATCAGCTGGCCATTATATTTCCATTTCTCTCGGGCTGCTCCCATCCACAGAAAAAGAGAGGGAGCCCCAATCAGGGCTAGAAGAGCCGGCCTGCAACACATCCACTCAGGGCTGTCAATAATCGGGTTTTACGGATGCCCAGATTCAGAGGCGATAGCTTAGTGCCTCTCCATCGATTTAACTATCATTTCAGCTCCATAGCTCACAGCTAGAAACCAGCCCACATAAAACCTCACATTATGATGCTTCTCTTCTTCTTTAGGACACGGCATTCCATTAGGAAAACCAAACTATTAGAGGAGGGTTTGATGGATGAGCCTGGTGCTATCATCTCACTGAACAATTACAGGGCTGTCCTATTAGAGGGGGACACCCTGCTACACATGTAGGATTTGGTAGATGAGATGTCCGGGACGTGGGGAGGGGCTGGGAAGACGGAGGGTAAACCAGCAAGCCCAGGGCCCCGGAGCCTCTCAGTGGGCATTCAGCTCTAACCTCAGCAGCCCTTAAGGGATTGCATTTCAGAGAGACCTTTCTTCCAACCTAATTTCAGAGTCTAAACAATGAAGGTTAATTACTAAACAAGTATTCATTAAGTACCTCCTCCATGTAGATCCTGGGTTAGACAGTGAGAAAATATAAAGGGTTTAAGCTAGTGGTCTGGTCTGAATGTTTATGTCTTCTGCCCCACCCACCCCCACCCCGACCCCCAGAATTCATATGTTGAAATCCTGATGCCCAAGGTGATGGTTTTAGGAAGCAGAGCCTTTGGGAGGTGGTTAGGTCACTAAGGTGGAGCCCCCATAAGTGGGATTAGTCCTCTTATAAAAGAAGCCCCAGAGAGTTCCCTTGTCCCTTCCACCACATAAGGGCACAGCATGAAGGTGCCATGTGTGAACCAGGAGAGGACCCTCACCCACCCATGCCGACATCTTAATCTTGGACTTCTTTCCCCCAGGACTGTGAGCAACAAATTTCTGTTGTTTTTAAGCTACCCAGTCTGTGATGTTTTGTAATAACAGCCTGAATGGTCTAAGACAGCTGTAATCTGTGCTCTCAAGGGAAGCTGATCTACTTAAGAAGGCAAATAGGTAGATATAGATGATAGATCATGGATGGATGATGAAGGATAGGTGGAAAGATTAGATGGATGGATGGATGGGTGGATGGATGGATGGATGGATGGGTGGATGGGTGGATGGATGGGTGGATGGATGGATGGATGGATGGGTGGATGGATGGATGGATGGATGGGTGGATGGATGGGTGGATGGATGGTTGGATGGGTGGGTGGATGGGTGGATGGGTGGGTGGATGGGTGGATGGGTGGATGGATGGATGGATGGGTGGATGGATGGTGGATGGGTGGGTGGATGGATGGTTGGATGGGTGGGTGGATGGTTGGATGGGTGGGTGGATGGGTGGATGGGTGGGTGGATGGGTGGATGGATGGATGGATGGATGGATGCATAGTTAGTTAACAGTAGTCTCAGCGGCCTTCTCAACTAAAGGATACGAGCAGTAAGTGCTCTAGGGCACATTTGGGAAATTGGTGGCCCCTTCCCTTCCCTCACTCATGAAAAACATTCCTAATCGCTCATGGGATCCATTTTGGATTGGATCATATACTTCCCCCCAAAATATTTTGAAGTCCTAACCCCAGGCACCATGAAAGTAGTCTTTGTGGATGTAATCAAGTTCAGATGAGATTATTACAGCAGGCCCTAATCCCACGACTGGTGTCCTTGTAAGCAGAGGGACATTTGGACACAGACACACATACGCACACAAACACACCCAGAGGAGAATGATATGCAGAGACACAGAGGGAAGAGAGCCACCGGGAGACAGACGCAGAAACTGGAGTGTGCAGCCACAAGCCAGGGGATGCTGGGGCCACCAGAATCCAGAAGAGGCAAGGAGGGTCCTCTCCTAGAGGCTTTGGGGGAGCATGGTCCCACCTACAACTTAACTTCAGGCATCTAGCCTCCATGAGAGGATAAATTTCTGTTGTTTCAAGCCACCCAGATGGTGGGACTTTGCTACAGCAGCCCCAGGAAATCACAGCCCCAGGAAATCACAGCGTCACGTATCCCAGCTCAGATCAGTTCTCAGTATCCTTCTCACCACGGTGCTCCAGGTAATCCCTGCCACTTTGATTCAAGTTGGTCCTGGAGATGAAGCCCGTTTGCTGCCTCTGCTCTAGGAGTTCAGAGGAGGGTCAAGCAAGGCTCCTTGATAAGGTGGGATGAGCTAGGCATTGGATGATAAGTAGAACCTAGGCAGGGGAGTTGGGATGTTTAGTAAGGCAGTATTTCGAGACAGGGCGGTGTTTATCCATTTCCGTTTGCCATCTGCTGACATCTTAGCTGATCTAGGACATTAGCAAGGTCACCTGAGGGCAGATCTGTAGACATCTGCTTTGCAGACACTCAACAGAGAACACACATGGAGTGCACAAGCACACGTGCACACACATACACACAGTACATCTATTCTAGGCATGCTCATTAGCAGCTAACTTTAATCATCCTTCACGCTTGCATCTCAAATACCAAATACTTTGGTGTGTGCTGTCTATGAACACACACCAAAAATAGTTCTGGGTAGATAAACACATGAGCCAAGAGGCTGGCTGATTGCAGTTTGAGTCGAGTGAAGTCACTGCCTCCTGGATCCCTTCAGTGCAGCCAAAGCTGGGATCTTAACACAGGATATCAATAACTAACCCGAACCACCCCCAGCCAGGAAGGCACGCAGCTGACCACCCTCTATGGAAAGATCAAGATGCTCTGTCCCAAGACACATCTGCCTGAGGATCCCTGCCTTGTAGCTGAAACTCACTGCTTCGTGCATCCCATCCCTCCCACCCCCAGGGCTCAGGACCTCTTGCAGTTAGGTATCCTATGGCTGCAAACTTGCATCATTGAAAGAGTTGGTGAGCATCAGTGAAAAAGAGAAGTCGGCAGTGACTTTCTGCCACCTGCTTCTCTTTCCTTCCGGGTTCCCAAGTACTCGCTGCTGGCTGCCGACTTGATTTATTTATCATGACAAGGATAAAAGAAAAAAATTAAATTACAGGAGCATCCAACCCTCTCCCCGCCCGCCACCCACAAGAGGAAGGACCCGGTGTCATTTCACGGTGGATTGAACGGTGGCTACCCAAAAAAGATATGTTCACATCCCGATCCCTTGGAACCTGTGAATATGATGCTATTTGGAAGAAGTGTCTTTGCAGATATAATTAAGTTCAGGATCTTGAAATGAGATCATCTTGGATTATCTGGGTGGGCCCTAAATCCAATGACAAAAGCTCCCATGAGACACACAGAGGAGACAGACACAGGGGAAGGCCATGTGAAGACAGAGACAGTGGTTGGAAGGAGGCACCCGCAGATCCAGGGATACTAACCGCCGCCAGGAGCTGGAAGAGGCGAAGGACAAAGTCTCCCCTAGAGCTCTGGGGGGAGCACAGGCCTACCAACACCTTGACTTTGGACTTCTGGCCTCCGGAGATGTGAGAGAATAAATCCGTCCTGTTTTCAGCTACCAGTTTCTGGCCGTTTGTTTGGGCAGCCCTGGAAAACTAGTAGACATTTCTTCTTGCATGAATGGGAAAGGGGGACCAGTTTAAAAAATATATTGGAGAAGCCCATAGGATTTAAATAGGAAGTTGCCTTTATTGAGTACTTACCACATGCCACATACCTGCTTCAGTTAGAAGGTAACAGAAATTTGACCCCAGCAAGATGAGCCCGAGAGATGGTGCTTTTAACCAGCTGCCTTGTACTTCTAGGAAAGAGTGGAAGCTATATTTGGAAAGAGTCATGGGAAGGGGATAAGAAAAGTTAGGAAAATTTGGGGGAATTTGAGAGAGATTTGGGGGCCAGCTGCCATAAAGGGTGAGATATAAGGTCATAAGTTTCGTTTTGCATTATAAACAGAACTTTGTGTGTGTGTGTGTGTTCCTTGATAAATATGACAAAGATTTAAATTGCTTTCCAGTTAAAAAAAAATTTTTTTTTTCTAATTTTGACACGAGACTGTGCTGAGACTTGCGCATGTGGTGCCTGTGTTTTATACAGGTTACACTTTCACCCAGTTGCTGCGCATTCATTGAGCTCCATTCGGCTTCTGTGCCACTATCTGTGCTCAGTGCTGGGCAGACCCACAGATGAGTGAGAACCAGACCCTGCCCTGGGGGGCTCCGCTTGTCCTTATCCAGCAGACGAAGATCCTTTAGTTTGGACAGCATTCTGTGGGCGGGGGGACGAGGCTGAGAGAGAGCAAGAGCTGGTTCTGTGTTCCCCAGGCTGCTGAGCCTTCTGGATCTCTGAACCCCCAGCCTCAAACTTCAGCAGGCTGTTGGCTAAGGGGGATAAACTGATCCTTTCTATCCACTGAGGATTAAAGAGCTACCTCATTTAGACAGCTGAATCAGATTTTAAAAATGTTTTCTTTTAAAAAAAAAAAAGAAGTTTTCTGGGGCACCTGGGTGACTCAATCAGTTAAGCATCTGCCTTCAGCTCAGGTCATGATCCCAGGTCTTGGGTTGAACTCCACGTCCAGCTCCTTGCTCAGGGGGACCCTGCTTCTGCCTCTGCCTCTGCACCTCCCACCCCCACTGTGCTTTCTCCCTCTCCCACTCTCTCAAATAAATAAATAAAATCTTTTAAAAAGAATGTTTTCTTTAGGAATTTTTTTTTTTCCAAGGGGAGTGGGTGTCAAGGCAATGGAAAGTGGGGTGTAGCGCGGTTGCTTGACTTTATGGTGGCCCCTCATGAACCCAGTGGTAGGGTTAGTCCTGGCTTTCAGAGAATGTTTGCCTTGACAGTATAGGCAAACCCAGATTCTGTTCAGTCCTGAGACTCTGGGGGAGTCATCTCTGATGTCGTAAGGCAGCTTCTAATTCGTGCAACTCTTGGGAGGAACACTGATTCCTGCGGTCAGAAATGACCTGTGAAGACCTTCAGAGAGACATTAAATTGGAGGCCGCCATGTTCTCTCCGGCACAGCCAGGTTGCTGACAGTGTTGGGGAAGGTTGTCAGTTGTTCAGTTAAGCACCAGATAAAGATGTTGGTCAGCTTTTAGAGGCCATATTACATGAAAACAGTAGATATTTAAGCACTGGACTCATGCTGGGGCAGAGAGGCACTCAGGAGCGGAGGCTTATCGAACGGGCCCCAGTTCCAAGCTGGGAAAAAAATAGCAGGTGCTTGGCACTTACATTCATTTTTCCTGTCTTTTCTCTCATTATTATGTTATTATTGTTATTTTTACTATTCTGCCGACTGCCTATGGTTGAATTTTCATAACATAATTGCATACATTGTAGGACTATACTCTAATGGAAATTTGTCTTGAATTTTGTCTGAAATTTGCTTTTCAGTGCGAGAGTTACACCCTCCTGGCTGCTGAAACAGGGCTTTAGGGAAATCAGAGCATTTTCGTCTCTGATCCTTTCTGAGAATAACATTTGGCCAGCTGAGCTGTCCTCGTGGCTCTGCTGAGGGATCGCATCTTCTGGCCAAGTTGGGTCTTGTCCACAGTGATCTGGAAGCCAGTTTTCTGAATAAATCACAAAATTGTTCCTGAGTTGGTGTATTTACTCAAAACTCATCTTCCCTTGCTACGCATGCATAACAGTTGTGGATAGATATTGTATCTTACAGTATTTCATGTGGTCTAGTATTTCCCAGAATGTGCTCTGGGGAACACCAGGGTAGAAGGATGTTCTATGGAAAAGTCATTTCCTGGACTGAACAGGATTTGGAGACCACCAGCTCTTGGATGTGCAGTCACACATCCACTGAGTCGAAAGTAAACACATCTGCGTAACTTGGTTTAACGCGCGCTGGCCAAATTTGGTTGTCCAGGGAATCGTCTTTTTTGGTGCACTTTGGGAACCAGAAGCACAAGGAAGCCTTAGGAAGGAGCCGGGGTGAGGCCGTATCCACACCAGGCTTCTCAGGTCTGGGGGGCAAAGCTGAGCTGGAGGGTTGCGGAATGTTTTAAACTTGTCTGACCTGGACTGGCTTGATGAATACTGGAAACGTGCCAGAAAGCTGTAGGCTCTGCCATGATGCCACGAAGGGCCGGGAAAGGAAGATTTGTAAAAATGTGGCTGGTTACTGTCTTTGGAGGAAAATGAAACCCTTTCGTGTTTGTACCCCTGGTCCCATTCAACCTGTCACAAAGAATCTCAGGCACATCTTCTATTTCAAGATCTCTGTAGTGGGCCGGATAGAGTTTCCCCCAAATCCATGTCTACTTAGATGAAAAAGGACACACAGGGACACACAGGGCGAGGCCATGTGAACACAGGCAGAGACTGGCGCAAAGTAGCCACAAGCCAGGGAACACTTGGCTTCTCCAGAGCTAGAAGAGGCGAGGAAGGGACCTCCCCTAGAGGGAGGGAGAGAGGCTCTGCTGACACCTTCATTTCAGGCTTCCAGGCAAATGCGGCCTGGGGACTCCCTCCCCGCTGGGTTCCTCCTGGTACTGTTACTATTACTGATCTGGGGCAGGACATGAGTGTGGGTCAGTATGTAATGGCAGCCCCAGGAAACTAAGAGGACCCTGATGCTAGTATCACTGTCACATGGGATGGGATTCCCCCCACGGACCGAAACTGTAAATCATGCATATCCCTGTCACTGAAGGTATAGAGGGTGCAAGTGTGCTTGCGAGGCGCTAATTCTTACACCAGCGGTGGGTGAGCAGTAGGAGGCATGCCAGTGTCGAGAGCTCCGCATGGAAAGGGAGAGAGACTGCATGATGGGGTACAGGGAGGTCAGGAAAACCCTTAAGCGAGGGAGGTGACTCACCTAGAGAAGACGTGAAGTCAGGGGGCCTTGTCTTGGTCGACCTGAGAAGGAGCTGCTCCATGGAGACACAGCAGCAAGGAGGAACCCAGCGGGGAGGGAGTCCCCACGCCACGTTTGCTGCCACTTGCCAGGTCAAGACCTCGAGGGCCCAGTCGCTGAGGTTACGGGGAATCCCCACTGCCCAGGGACGGCTCTGACATTCCAGTGGGCTCCTGGTCGCTTCTCATGTTGTCCTTTAACCTTCCCAGAACGGCTTTAGCTGTGTGACCTTTGGCTACCCGCCCCTCCTCTCTCTCCTATTTTCTGACCTACAAGAGGAGGGTGGGGGGTTAACAATATTTGGCTCGTAGAGCGTCATAGGCGCTACCCGACGTAATGCAGGCCCGGCTCCTGGCACGTGGCAAACACGCGCTCTGTTAGCTCCCGGTACAGTCACTGCCGCTGTGTCTAGGACCGTGTTCCTGCCTCCAGCTTGCGTAGACTGAGCACTTACTGTGTGCCTGGCGGTGCTGGGCCCTATAGGCGCGATTTTCACTCTCGGGACAACCTTAGGAGGAAGTGCTCATCAGTATTAACAGTTTACCGAGGAGGAAACGGAGGCTGGGGGAGGACAGGAACGTTTACCTTGAGTCGCTCAGATGGCAAAGCCAGGTTTTAAGCTCGAGGCCCCGACCGCACCCAGCACCCACTCAGACCCGTCACGGTGGTACCTGACATTGCCCGGGCTGAGAGTCGGTGCTCCGAAAGATGAAATTTATACTCCTGACACTTACGTATCTACTTGACTCTCTGTTAGAGAAATAGAGCTTTCCTACTTAAACAGTCATTTCCTTATAAAATAAACTCGCCAAGTCCTCACTTTGGTGGGACATACATGAAAATCGGAACGCGACAGAGGTTAGCATGGCCCCTGCCCAAGGCTGACACCCAAACTGGTGAAGCCTTCCAGATTTCCACCTGTTAGGTCACTCTCTGTAGAATAAATAAATAAACAAACACTTATTTTTCGGCACTATTCACAATAGCCAAAACGCAGGAGCCGCTCAGATGCCCGTGGAATGGATGAATGGAGAAACAGAATATGGTCTACCCATACACTAGACTATGACTCATCCACAAAAAGCAACGAAGTACTGATACGTGATCCATCACGGATGGACCTGGAAAACAGCATGCTGAGTGAAAGGAGACAGTCACCAAAGGCCACACACTGTATGATTCCACGCACGGGAAACGTCTGGAAGAGGCAGACCCGTAGAGACAGAGAGCAGATTAGTGGTTGACAGGGGCTGGGGGAGGTGGGAATGGGGACCACCTGCTTCGAGGAAATGGGGTTTTGTTTTGCAGGGCGGGGGGATGGAAGTGTTTGGGGACCAGGCAGGGATGGTGGCTTTTACAGCACTGCAAGGGTACTAAATGCCCCCGAACTGTTCACCTCGAAATGGTTGCTTTTATGTTGTGTCCTTTTCCCGTGAATAATTAAAAAATTAAGTTCAGGGAAGGAAATTTGTTTACTTGGAGAAAAAATTAATTTACTTACAGAAGACTGTGAAGTACCTCACAAGGGGGCGTGCAGATGTGGGGAAACTCGTGCAGGCGGTCCTTGGAAATGATGGCGCTGTATTATGCCATGAGCAGCGCAAGGCACCTCCTCAAGGGCCAAGTCTGGCAGAGTCTGCATCTTGCCCTCCTTTGTTTTTTTTTTTTTTTTTTTTCTTCCCCCTGCAGCCAGCTCAGTGCTTAAGAAATACTTGTTGAGTTCAGCTCAGCCCGGCTCAGCCCGGCTTAGTTAATTGAGTTAAGGCGAGCTGAGTAGTGCTGAATGCACCAGCTGGCTGGCCTGGAGGAGATCCAAGCTGAAGATGTTACGAATCACACTAATTCAATAAGCCGCTGCAAGGTAGTCTAAGTAATGAGACCGCGTGCCTTTCCGTACCTGACTTACCCGTGTTCCGCCGGCACCTGATGAGCTGTGCCCACCCCGTGATAGGATCGTTCTTTCCCTGGAATCCCGGGTGCGTGTTTGCTGAAGACGCCAGGCAGAGAGCGCGGGAGAAGCGGAAACACACAGTGCTCCTCGGCCTCGGCTGGAAGCGCCTGGGTGGTGGAAGGAAGGGCCGGACGGAAGGAAGCAGAGAACTTTCTGTCTGTCTGTCTGTTTGGGTGCGGTGACAATGCACATCTTCCTTGTCCGAAGCCCTCCCCGCGCGTCCAGTGTAGCCATCTAAGAGCTCTCGCACTTGACTCTGATTGCCTGCGTTTGAAGCCAGCTGAGGATCTCGAAGAAATTAATTCATCTCTCTGCACCTCTGTCTCCTCACCTGTGAAATGAGGGTGATCATAGTACCTGCTGTTACAGGGTTACGGGAGGATGTAATGAAATGATACCTGACAAGCACTTAGCGCACTGTTCCGGGAACAACATATGCACTCCGAAAAGTTAGCTGTGCTGATTTGCAGTGGTCAGCGCTGCAGAAAGGTGCATTTGAAAAACGCAGCCGGGCCGGTGCGCGGAGACCAGCTCCGCAGACCCAAGAGCATGGAGCACAACGGTTAGTTGTTTGTAAACATCCTAACCAGGGGCACATGGCTTACTCACGTGGGTTCTTCTGGAACAGAGGTGTAACCTCCCAGAATGAAGAGGGAGTTGCAGGAATCTGGCTGTTGTTCTCCCTTCTGGCAGGAACCTACCTACAAAGTGAGTCCCCAGCGGCTGCCTGCACCCAGAGACTAGGGAAAAAGCTGCAAAAGCTTCCCTATTTCTGCTGCGCTCTGGAAAACTGCTCCCTTCGTGTTAAGATCTGCATCCCTGGCTAATAAATCAGTCCTGTAGGGTAGGGGTGTGTGTGGCGGTCTCTGCCCCCTGCTCTCTAACCCACCTGCAGGGCTGCCGATGGAAAGGGCAGGAGGTGGGCAGACAGAGGTGTAATTTCTCAGATTCCCCATGTGCTGCACTGCTCTGTGGTCTTGGTCAAGTTCCTGCCTCTTTCTGAGCTATTGTTCCTCGTTTATGAATGAGTGAGAGGGCAAGGGTTGCAGAAAAATCACTGATTTTAAGCATTAAAAATACGAGGAGCTATTTCTTTAAATGAAAGTGTCCAAGGGAACTGAACGTACCAGCAGACATAAGAATTGCTGCATGGTTGAAAGAGAGGCCAGAGGAGGGGTCCTCTAGGTACCGCCTCTGAGTTCCGTCACCCATCCTCCTTGTTCCTCTCCACTGTCTTCCTTCCTCCCCTAGCTCCCAAGATGCACATTCTGAAACCTGCCTACTAGAAGGAATTCATGTGGCAGATTGGGCTAGAGCATTAGGGGGTCCCAGAGGTGGTCTCCAGAAGCAAAGAGAAGGTAAAGGGCAGATCTGCATGCAGGTGTTCCTGCCCCTTAGTGGTGGTATGACATGGGAGCAGAGGACATCAGGTCTTTTCTGCCCACCTGGCATTCATTCCTCCTTCTGGTAAGAGCACCCTGGTATTCTTTGGGGACTCACTCCCTTTTACTCCATGTGCATGGTTTTGCTATGCTTCGGCGGTGAGCACATGGCTGGGGCCTGGGCCATCAGATTATTCTGTCATTGGTTTAGCGGTGGCAGCTGAACTTGCCAGCCCCCACCAGAGCTAACCCTGGGACTTTCACGGAGGCAACCAGGAGAAAGCTTGGATTTGACTTCAGGAAAATGTAAAACAGGTGGAGAGAACCAATCTAAAAGTGAAACCAACACAAGGAGAAACAGAACCAAAGAGAGGAAGAGAGGCAAATCCCTGAAGACTAAATTGAGGGCCTAGATCGAGCCATGCCTGAAGTTAACGCCGCCTCTCAGTTAAGTAATCCACTACGTTTTTGATCTGGCTTGAGTTCATTTAAGATAGGAGCTTGTCACTTTGCAGCTGAAACCTCCTGACCAATACACACAGGCAAGTTATTTATCCCTGTAAGTTTCAGTTTTCTCATCTACTAAGTGTCTTTAAAAAGCTCTAAACCTCACCTTAAGTGGGTCTATACACACATACATCACAGCAGCAGGACATGAGCAATGGTGGGCGGTCTTGAATATGTCTTAGTTCCGAGCGAAGCAAAGCAAGGCCATTTTCTTCTCTCAGTGAGTGTGGGGCTGGAGGGAGCGACAGACAAAAGACCATTACAAACAGGAATGGAGAAAGCAGGGGAAGGCCACATATTAACCAGAAAACACCGTGGGGGGGAGCGCATGAGGCCCTGATTTGGGATTTTCGGTTAGAAAGGAGAGGTCAGCAGTGGGCTAAGGTTCCCACAGTTCTGGAAGGAGTGCTGAGCCTGAGGGAAACCCCCAGTCGTATAACCCCCCCCCAGGCTTTTGAGGCCAGGGAAAATCTAGGGGAACCGCTGCAAAGAATTTGTCTTCGAGCAGAAGGTTCATAGGACTGAGCTCCGCAGCTGGGGGTGAGCTCCTGACAGTCTATCGCAGTTCACGGCCAACTCCCCGCACGTGGCCAGATATCCCCTGGACAGACAGACTGGCCCTTTGTGGCTCAGGAGAGCTGTTCCTGGGGAATGCCGCCTCAGAACACCCTTGTGGTCTGCTCAAGAACCCTTGAAATCGAAAGCCCCGAGCTCCCCTTGTCACAGCCGTGGCATATAAATACCACCCGTGGGGGGATTTCCCACGGAATTTTTTGCAACCACTCAAATGTTTCATTTCCCATTGTTTGCCAGCCCCTCTTGGAGCCTCAGCTGTCAAAGCAGCAGCAGACACGGGCTGCTTTTCCCCCAGGATCCCACAGTGCTTTGCTCTTGCTTCCTCTCCATGCTGGGAAGCTGGCGTTGGTCGGAGATTACGGCTCGGCCAGGGAATAAGGTCTGTTAGTCAACTAGTGAAGCAAGTCAGCGGAGGGAATACCGGCTCTCCCCAGCCCACCCTGCTGGGGAGGCAGAGCTCTGTGCCATCCCTCTGGTATTTGTCACAATCAGGGTGACTAATAATCATACTTAATAGAAAAAAATCCCTTCCACACATCCAAAGGACTTGACCAAAATATATGATGCAGCTGTTAATTTTTTTGCTTTTTAAATAGGAGTCCGAAACATTTTTCCCCCCTGACTCAGCGAGCTGTAATGGAATTCTGAGTTGTATCCCATACGTCAGTGTGAAGAAAAGCTCATCTTTATTGATTGACTACAAAGGATCTGTTTTAGGCGGGCACCTTGCTAGGCATTCTGGGGACTCGAATACGAACGAGGTGTAGCCGCCTGCCGGTGAGGAGTCCATCGCTGAGGGAGGCGTGGAGATTTTAAGGCATCATGGGATGGGAGGACGATGGGGAGTTTGTTCAGGGGATGTTGGTCTGGGGGTGAATGAGAGCAGCCAGAAGGATACGCACATGCTCTGTCACCAGTTGGCACTGTCTGAATACAGGTAGGCATCACCCTGGGCACCCAGACAAGGCTGGGCATGTGCGGAATAGCCTGATTCCGTGAGATCAGGAATGGTGAGGATACCTGTAAACAACCCTCCACCAGGGCCCGCCCCCTCACAATAGAGGTCGCCCACATGATGAATTAATTTAAGTAGCCATTCATTCATTCACTCATTCATCTGTTAAAGCCACAAATATGAATGGATTTCTTTAGGATGTGCCAAATAGGGACTAGGCTGAGGATAGCCATTAAGTGAACACATAAAATAATAAAGAAATATATGACACAGGAACAATCGAATACACCTATGAGAATCTGCCTGCTCCCCACTAGTGATCTCCTACTTTATGCCAAGTGTTGCACGAGCTGCAAATGTGGGCCAACACTTTGTGTAGCAAAACCCTGAAGACCACTCAGAACTCCCGATGGAAAGAGGTGACAGGGGCATGCTCCAGCTTGCATGGTACCGTCTACACCCATGGACACTCTGGATCCCGCCAGCAAGAGGGGGGCGGGCAGTTTAGGGGCTACTCTCTTCACTTTGCGTGGCAGAGATGCAAGGCTCAGAGATGTGAAGGGAGGTCACACAGCCGATAGACCAGGATGCTGTGCCTACTTTCAGACATAGAGTGAAATGGCCATTTTATTTTCCCCAAATCCCATGACGTGTCCTTGCAGAGGAAACAAAAGTGCAAAATTCCACCTGGAAGGGAAACTTAAGATCTTGAGACAGCCAAGTCTCAGAAAGTAGAGACTGGGAGATTTTTAACACAGGACACGAGTTCCAAGGTGGCTCTTCTAATGGGACCTGTCCTCCCTGCCTCCCAGGGGGCAGGTCTGAGGATGGCTAGAAGGTGGTCTGAAGTCACCAGGACTAACATTTACCCGCACTGTGATATCCCAGACACCACAGTATTCCTGTGCAGGGGTATTAAGACTCCCCTTTTCCAGGTGAGGAGGTTGAATCCCAGACCCCACTCAAGGAGCAGTAGCAGAAGCAGAATTACAACTCTGGTCCATGTGAGCTGAGCCCCAGAACCTGTGGAGCCTCCGACACCCAGAGCTCCCTCCCCCAGGGGGCCTAGGAGCCCCTGCAGCAGGATGCTGGTGCAGCGGGCCTGGAGAAGCAGGGGCCCAGGGCAGGGGCTGAGTCTCTAGTGTCACGGGGCAGTGCGGCCCAGCCCGCCCACTTTTTAACATGGTGGCATCCCTGACAGACACCCTTGTCCTTTTCCTGTGCTGGCCATCGTAACACAATAAATAAAGCCTTAGAGTAACGTGACCTGAGCCAGGCAGTAAATGATGGCACTGTCAGTTGTACGCGACTGTTGAAACAAACACAGACTGTAATCATCGCGCTGTACGGGGAGAAAGACATTTGGCAAATGAGATTCCATTTTCACATTGGTTTGTGCTGAGCATATAAATTTCCTGCGGGCCGGCCAGCGTTGGGGATGTGTAATTGATTGCCTGCATTATAATAAACAAGCCGTGACAGGTGATCATTCATCATATTCCGCTGAACGTTCCAGCACACCAGCGAACGGAGGAAGAGAGGGAACACGCGAGCGAGGGGAGAGGAGAGGAGGAGTCTGGGGGAGGGGTGGGGGTCGGAAAGACCGAGTATTCCCGACAGACTGAAAGCCAGGGAAGGGGCGGGGGAGAGCATCCGCAGAGCGGGCTCGGGGAAAGTGAAAGCAATTACTATAATTCTTTTGATTATCTAATTTGTTCTTTCTGGTCTTCGTTGTAGGACCCTCCCCCCACCCCACTCCAACATAGGAGGTCCCCCTTGGGGACTCGGGAAGACACAGAGAATGCTCCTCCCAAGACTGAGGGGAGGAAGGGGAAAGGAGAAGTGGGGGAGGGGCCGCGTCTAGTTGTAACCGGAGTAGATACATTCGGGAAAACCTCGGGAGGAGGGGTGTGTGTGTGTGTGTGTGTGCGTGCGCGCGCGAGGGCGCGCGCTCGTGTTCCGGACTCCGCTTCGCTGCTGCACTGTGATGCCTCCAATCAGAGGGCTAGGAACCAGCCTCCTTAAATAAAAAAAATTTTAAAGGGTGTTTGAAAAACACACACGCACTCATGCACAAGCGAAAAGTTCCTTTTATTAGAGAGAAGGACAGAATCCAAGTTGGCATGGGATCTGTTTCCAGAAGCCTGTCATATGGTGCTCTCTCTCCTCCCCCTCGTCCCCCGCCCCAGCTCTCTCTGTGCCCTTGGCCCTGGGTTGGGGGTCGAACAGGAGCCGTTGGGAAGCAACCGACTCTCCAGGCACGTCAACGTAGACAGACACGAGGCGGAAGCACATTGGCATATGAAGGACAGAAAGACAAATGAAGAACTCTGGGGCCGGGCGTGCATTAAATTAGTACTTACATTATTGGAAAGGCCCAGGCCCTCAACTAGGGGTTTAGTGAAGAGCGGGGACGGGGTGTTGGGGGGGAGGTTGGTCTCCCCAGTTCTCATCCTGCCAATCTCCAGCCTTCCCATCTCCGCCCAGCAAATGCCCTGTCATTCCCACCCGGGTACCAAAACCTTCCCGCAGGTGGGAGCCTCAACCCCTGGGAGCTGGGAGTTGAGGGGCGTGGCCCGCGCTAACATCGGGGGCGGAGTCCGGGTGGAGCTGAGCCGGGGGCGGGGCCGCTCCGAAGGGGGCGGGGCAAGCGCAGAAGAAGGACAGGGACGTTTTGGGGGACTTTGCTTCCTAGAGCCCTCTGGCTTTTTATCATAGCCTTAATAACCTGTAACCTGTTACCTTTAAGATTATTATAAAATCACCGCTTTTGGAGAATCTCTTCAAGGGACCTGCCTCCAAAAACTGACCTCAGCCCCAGCAGTGTGGGCTGCTTCCTTCAGTGATGGGTGTTCTTTGAAAGATGTAGCAGCCCATTTGGGCCTCTCAAGAATTCCAGGAGATAACTAGGGCAGGTGCTGTTGTCCCGATATGCTTATCCCTTCCCATCTCCGGTTAGCAACCTCTAAAGTAGGTAGGTCTTAGGGTCCTGAATTTACAAGGGAAAAGACTGAAGCACAAAGAAACGAAGTTACGTACTCCAGGTCCAGCAGCAAAATAAAAATTTTGAATAAAAACCGAACCCAAGGATCCTCTTCCAGCATGCTTTCCACCATCCCTATGAGGATGCGTATTTTCTTCTTCCAAGCCCCCTAAATAAGTGCACAAATGTATATGAGGGGACAGAGTTCGGTCTGTTGGAATGAGTGTGTGTCCAAGCCCTCACCAACCCTCTTGCTTTTTTATTTGCTGTATATCCCTCAGATCTGCCCACTTTTCTCCACCGGCATTGTGCTCCTTTGTTCAAGCCATCTCTCTCCTGGACCACTGCTCCTAGGACCTCACTGGCCTCCTTTCTCACATTGTTGTCCACTCCCGTCCCTTCCCCAGCTGCAGCCAGGCTGGTCTGTGGGTTGTGGTCATTGTGAAAACATTATCCAGCCACTTCACCAGCTGGCTGGCCCCCCCTCCCTAGCTCCACATTATTATTATTACTGTCATCATTTTCATTATTATTATTAAATACATGTAATGAAAAATTTACTTTTTAACCATTTTGAAGTGCGTGACTCAGTGACATTAAATAGATTCACACTGTTGTACAACCCTCACAACGATCTGATCCAGAACTTTCCCACCATCGCCCGAGTTGAAACCCCTTACTCGTTAGGGCTCACATCCTCTTCGGACTCCCCCTACCCCGCACCTCCTCCCCATCCCAAGCAGCCACCCCAGTCTGCTTTCTGTCTCTATGGATTTACTTATTCTGGACATTTCATATAAATAGGACCCAACAATATATAGTCTTTTATGATTTTGTCCTTCCCTTAGCATCATGTTCTCAGTGTTCATCCATGTGGTTGCCAGTGGCAGAACTTACTTCTTTTTTGTGGTCAAATAGTCTTCCATGGTATATGGATATATCACCTTTCGTGTATCCACTGATGAACATTGGGCTTGTTTCCAGCTTTGGGCAGTTATGAATACTGCCTCTCTGAAACTTGTGTTGGGTTGTTTTTTTTTTTCCCCCTCTTCCTGGCCATCCCAGTGAGTGTGCCTAGCTCTATCTTTCAGGTCTCTCCCCCTTACTGTTCTCCTTTTGCCTGTCATATCCTCAGAGGTGCCAGTCTCTCGCACTTAAGAGGGGCCTTGGTATATGCGGTGACTTCCCCCTTTCCTCCTCTCCAAGGCTAGAGCAGACCCCCCCCCACCACCCCGTCTGGGATGCATCTCACTCCCATAGCCTTGCTCATTGTCCGCTATTCAGTAATTTTACATTTCCTTCTATGTGTACCGATTAATGTCCATCTTCTCAACTTGACCACAACTTCCCCGCCTCCCAGGCAGGGACAGCTGTGCTTTTGCCATCCGCTGCAGCCCCAGCACTAAGCACCGTCCCTGGGAGATCCTAGGTTGCTCAATAAATATTTGGTGAATGGAAGGATGAACAAGGAATGAGATCCAAGTTTGGGTCCTATGTCCTTGTGAATTTCTCTTTTCTTTTTTCCACAGTCCAGTGGAGTTAACAGGCCTCAGTAAGTCAGGAACTTGAAAACCTGCCTCGTCCACAAGGCATCTAGACACTGATGGGGTTCTGGCTGCAGAAATAGTACTCAACTAACATTTCCCTTCAGAGCCATCGTGATTCTGGCATCGTGATTCTGGATTCTGAGTCTTGCTTGGGAACGATGTCGGTCCTGCCCTGTAGTGCTGCCGAAGGTTTAGGAACTTGAAATATATTTGCTTGGTGTAAACATGACCTCAGCATGACAGGGTGATCCCTGCGTTTGCCAAGCCATTAATTTTTATGTAATGACAACGACCACAACAAACTGCATTCCCAGCACCCCCACCACATTCTGAGTTGTTCTTAAGGTCAGATCTGTGGGATCTCCGTGCGAGACAGAAAAACCTTATAAACCAGAATGTAGTGGTGAGTTCGCTGTGTTTACAGCTCCACTCCTCTACACAGCTCCAAAGACCTGAAAATTGAGGATAAAAAATTCATGCTGCTACTTTCTTTCCAAGGAACTCCAAATGTTTCTGAAGCTCTTTATCCTGCGAAGTCATTAGTGGTCGCATAACACCATGCCCATATTGAAGACAGGGAAACAGAGGCCCAGAGACCCGAAGAAGCTTCGCGAGGGCCCCTCTGATCAGGAGGCGGCAGGCTCAGGCAGAAAGCCCCCTCACTCCCATTTTTCTAGTCTGCATCCTCTCCATTAGCTTGATTAGGACAATTGATTTATTCATTCTTAGTGGTTGGTGGGGGGAGCCCAACATGCCATTTGTGTGATATAAATATCTCTGGAAAAAGCTAAAAAACATTGTGTCATACATATTTTCTTAATACCACAGTCAATCACATATGCCCAAGTGCATAGTTCCATCACCCGAGGAGGGGTGGGTTGGAGGATACTCAGGAGAGGCTTAGCTCTGGAATCTTCAGTCCCGGCTAAAGATATCCTGCAGGTTGTTTTTATTTTTTTTTCCCTTTAGTATATTACCTTTAGAGACCCAGGCCTCGAGGTCTCAGAAGCTTGGTGTTGGGTCAGAATGTTAGTAGGCAGGACAGCAAGGGTGCCAGGGAACCTGTTATACTGTCCGATTTCCAAAGAACATGGGGATTGTCACTTTCTCATTCAGCATGGTCCTTGGACTCACCGAAGGAGTTGGATCTCAACGTGGTTCCTTTTCTCCCACCCCAACCCCCATCATCAAAAGACCTTTAATCCCAGTGATTCTACTGTTAGGAATTTAGCCCAAGGAAGTAATTAAAGACGTGTAAAATGGCTCTGTGACAGGATGGCCCCCACAACAGGTAGAGGATGGTGAAAAATCAGAAGCAGCTCCTATAGTCAATCAGCCACAGACAATCAATAAGTAAGGTCTGTGGTTGCTCCTCTAAAACCCTGCTCAGATTTAAAAAGAAAAAAAAAAAAAAGACCGAAAAGAAGTAAGCCAAGGTGTTCGCATCCCTTTGTCTTTGCATGTGGAACTATGGCTAATTTTTTTCTTTTGTGTAATAACTTCGTATTTTGGGGTGATCTATTCAGAATCAATTTAAAGTTCGTTGACTCTAATGGAGATAATACGAAATCACTATGATGTAGAAATCAGAAACAGAACAGGAAGGGCACATAAGCAAAGGCCTGGAGGCAGATCAGGGTCAAGGAGGAAGGCAGCCTGCCTGGACCGGGGGATTCCAAGTTCTGAGTGCTGAGAAATACGGCAGGCTTGTGGGTTGTGAACAGACTGTTTATCTTTTGAAAGCCAAGGAGAGGAAAGTACACTGCATATGACAGGCAGCTGAGAGCCACTCTTGAACAAGAAAAGACACTAGAATTTCCAATCAGATCGAGAAGAGACGGTCTGAGAAGTGAATATGCGGGAAGCGAGTCTGGTGGTCTCCTAATTCAGTTGTGGAAGGGTCTGATATCACTGGGTCTGGGGTAAGGGTTTTAGAGAACACAGAACTCTCGAGGTGAAAGAAGTCTCGAGCTTGCATTCATTTTACAGACAGGACAACGATAGCCCCAAAAGTTAGATAGATTGTTCCCAGACCCCTACAGAAAGATGGTGGCTGAGCTGGGACCGGCAACCAGGGATCCTTATTCGTAGCCAGTCACAGCCCATTTCATGCCGCCTGGGATCCCATTTCTGAGATGTTAACTGCATGCACAGCCTTCTAGGAAAACTGAAGATCTTGACTTACTTTTTGGAATCCCACCTAAAACTCTTGTCTTTTCATTCATCTGTTCTTCCAGCAGCTAGTAGAACACAGACAAGCCCAGTGCTAGTGTGGGGGCCGAGAGGAGAGGATGATGGCATCTAGTAGGTGCTCAATAAATATTTGTGGAAGGGGAGAAGGAGGGAAGAATAGTTGCTACCCTCAGATCACTCAAGTTCTAATTCAGGAAACAGACACCACCTTGTACGGAGTGTGAAAGACATGCTCACACGCTCAGGCAAAATGTGTCACAGAACTAAATTCAAAAAAGTGGACTCCCAACTTCTTTTACACAAATATTTAATTCAGCTGAAATTTAGAGAGAGTGCCTGCAACGAGCCAGATGACGAGATTAAAATTTCTGTTAGTTCCCCACCGGGAAAATGAACAGGGAACAGGAGGAGGGATCTGTGGAAGGAGAAAACCCAAGGAGTCGCCCAGCACCCAGAAAGGACTGATATTTTGAGTTTCTTTGGACAACCTTGACCTCTTTTTCAAACTCCGGTCACTTGATTTGATGTTCCTTTTGCACGCAGTTTCTGGGGTCCACGGCTCTGGTCTGATGGGGGGAGGGTGAAACACAAGCCACTGCCGGACCCTCCCACCCGCCCCATCCTTCTCCACTGCTAGTTTCTAGTTATTCAGGCTTCTGGGGCTATCTCAACCTCACGTTGCCAAGCGAACATAAATCAAGAGGCCACAGCTCCGGGGCTCTTTGAGAAACTCGGAGGGACTGTGCAGAGCCTTTCCAGAGGGGCACATGGGGGAGGAAGAGGAATGAGACATAAGGAGAAAGTTATATGTGGTTCCTTTAATCACGGGGTGGGAGGAGAGGGAGGAGAATGTTCAAACAGAGCCCTGAAAGGCTTGCCGAGAAGTCAGCTTTAAGCTGCACTGTTCCAGCAACTGCTGTTGGCATCACTGGGGTTTGTCTTGGCCCAAACCTGTCCTGGGAAACAAGAGAAGCTCACGCTCTTGGAATTCGCTCCCTTAACGATTCACTCAGCAACTCGGCTTTGGTGGACAATTAAAAAAAAAAAAAAAAAAAAGGAAAGGAAAGAAAAGAAAAGCCATCGAGCCAGTGGTTACGTGTGCACTGCCAAATTCATCAGCTTGGGCTGGGCTGGGCGGTGGGCAGGAAGAGAGAAACTTTTCTGTGGCTCCCACAGGGAGGTGCTCCCAGCTGTATGCAGCCACGTCCTGGAGTGGGATCCCAAGTGGGATGCAGAAGCAGCAGTCTGGAGAGGTCTGATTCAGACGCCATCTGCTGCACTCCACGGGCACGAGAGAGAAGAAGTGAAGGTGCAGAGGGGCGCTCAGACGGCTCCTTTATTGAGTGCTTTCCACGCACAGGCGCTGTACCCACGTTTCCCATCCCTGATCTCATGGGTCCTCCCAGCAACCTGGCCAGGGCACAATCTTCAGCCCCATTGTGCAGCTGAGAGCTCTGAGCCCTGACCCTTAAGAGTGAGCCGGGGCATCTGCCTGTGGATCTGGTCTCCAGTGCCCCCAGGGCCATGCTCTGGACCATGGTGCCCTCCTGCCTTTATTTCTGGCTTGATCTCTGCATGTCACCACCGAACCGTCCCAGATAACTTGGAAAACCCAGACGGTCCCGCACTCGATCAGAAGGAGATAGGATAGCGACCATAGGAGGTGTCGTTCCCGACTGAGTTACTGTGGCCCTCGCAGCACTGGGGAAACGCCCCTGGCTCACAAGGGTTGTCAGTCTGGTGTGGTCAACTCCTTGTAGGTGCATAGCTAGAATTCAGGGGTTCATGCATAGAGCTGGGAAGAAAAATACCATTTTTACCTCCAGTAACCTCTCATAGAAAGGGAGTATTTTCTTCCCTTGGGAACGCAGGTAACAAACCATGGTAGTGTCATCAGTTCCTGTGACTTCAGCCCTCACACACTCAGAGCCTTCCCTATCACTAACAGTTGTCGCAAAATATCATTTGTGCTTCTGAAAAGTTAGAAACCGCACAGATATACTAGTGATGAGGTCTCGTTACTCCGGACATAATAAAGAAGCTCATATATTACTTCTTCACACAGTTGGCTTCTCAGGTTTTGATATCTGTGTTATGGAATAATTGGTTTCCTTTGCAATCCTGTATGCTTTATTTTATGCACTGAAAAGCAGGGTTTTGAAAAGGGATCCGTAGGCTTCACCAAACCCCCTTCACCAAGGGGTCCTGGAAAGCTGAAGTGAGGCTCCCTCTCTTAAAAAGTGTGTAGCCTTTCAGGGAAAGAGACAAATACACACATGGATATGTCAGATGCAATCTTAAGTGTAAAAGAAAGAGTAAACTCTTTGAGGCCAAGGGCTGCATTTTTTAAAAATCCTATCATAGCGCCCAAAATAGTGCCCGATAATCTATAGTGATAGATGATCAAGAAGTAGTGCCAAATGCATGAGCTCAACCATCCCCACCTACACCGCTGGGTGTAGAAGCTGAGTGATCTCGGGTGAGTGACGATTGCCTTTCTGTGCCTTGATTTCCTCATCTGGAAAATGGGTTGAACAAAACCTTTTCCCAGACATTGTTGACAAAAATCAAATGAGACAGAAGGTGTGCGTGCACTTCATGTAGTCCTGGGCTACGTGCGTGGCAAAGGTCAGCTCAGTCTGGCAGCAGCCAAAACCTCTCTTCTAGAAAGATCAACCCTGAGAAACCTACCCTGTAGGCTCCACCCCATGGGTAAGAGGTGAGTCACCCTGGGAGAGTCTGCATCTGAAGGAATCAGAAGAGGGTCTAAGAAATCAGGGGACGTGGGTCTGTCTGCCCCTTTTGGTGTTTCTCTGAGAGCCCCGATGCCCCACATTACCTCTGTGCGGAGAGCACTGCCTCACCCTTCATTGTGCCTGGGTGGCAGAATAGGGCGGGCGGAGGAAGGATGGGGTGCTCAGGTCCCTCGGCTGCTCCCCCCCCCACGGCCCCCGCCGCACGCCTGGGAGGTATGACCCGTGATTGGAGGGTGCCTGCCTTATCTTGCCAGCGATTGCTTCACCCCTCTCCCGCTCCCACATTTGCTTGGAAGATGCCTGTGTCTGTGCGGGCTGGTAAGAACCTGGAACAGCCTTTGAAGGTATCCAGCCAACTGAATTTAATTAAACTGCAATTCCAGAAGCCAGCAGCATTTTCCTGAGAAAGCAAGACCATTTCCAAAAGTCCCCTGCCACCCTTGTGTTGCCCACTGCGTATTCTCCAGGCTTTGTCACCAACCTGTCCATAGGGCAGTTTCCTTAGATGATGGATCTGATTGGTAAGACCTTTTTTTTTTTTAAGCTCGCTTCACAGTCTTAAGTCAGGAGCATCAGGACCTGCCCCTTACACAGCATTTCTTCTTACTTCCCAAAACTGATGTGATAGGGCCTTTATCTTTTCAACTTGGTTTCTCGGATGGCCCCAGAGGCTGACATTTTGGCAAGTCATGATCCCACCAGCTCAAGATGAGGGCAGGATCACCCTCCACTCTGGAGCCAAATGGTGGTTGTATTACTGCACTAAGTACGGTTAAGTGGTGGCTAAGGAATAATCCTGCTTCCGAACATACTTTTCATTCATTCTTCAGTAATTAAGCCCTTATTATGTGCCGGGGGCCGAGAATATAAAGACAACATGACTGCCACCTTCATAGAACTGTAGATGGTCAGAGGAGCCGCAGATAATAAGTACATAAGCAAATAAAGACATGAAACAGCTACAGATTGTTATAAGCGCTAAGAAGAAAGAAACAGATGGCTGGAGAATCATGAAGGGATATTCTTAGATAAAGTCAAAGAAGAGCTCTCTGAGAAAGTGACATTCTTCAAGCTAAGACCTAAAGGATGAGACTGAGCCAGCCACGGGAAGAGCCAGGGCAAAAAGATTCCAAGGCAGGAAGAACAGCAAGTGCAAAGGCCCTGGGGTAGAAAAAGCTTGGCAAGAGCTAGGAACTGACAGAAGATCAGGGTCGGTGGAGTGTAACGCATCAGGAAGCGAGTGGCAAGAGGTGAGGAGAGGAAGAAGGCAAGACACAGGCCTTCCTGGAGCATGGAGACCACTGCAGAGTGTTTGGGTTTTACTCAAGGGGGCAAGGGAGGGAGCTGTAATTTACCTGGGAGGTGCTCCACATATGAATTTGTTGGATGAATAGGGGATTTAGAAATAGTTTCCCATTGGGAAGCTTAGCCATCAAAACTTCAGCAATTACATCCCTGTCTCAATCCCCCCAGGACTCATTAACTCTATCACTCAGTTGGCCCTTTTGCATATTTGCCTATAAATGAGCCCTAAAGAAATGGTTTCAGAAGACCCAGGCTTGGGCTGGCCAAGGCAGCCGCATCGCCCGGCTCCAAAGGGAAACCACTCTCCTTGTGTTCTCTGCAAAGGACATTTCTTGGAGCACAACACAGAGTCGGATGAGGTGGGGTCCCCTTGAGTTGTGCAGGGAGGGGTCCAAGCTGCTTTTAAGACCTGCAGCGTGTCTGTCTGGGTCTCTGTTTTGTGATCTAAGGAAGTGGGCAATGCTGCACTGACCTCCCGGGCGTGCCGAGCGCTTTCAAACTAAGGAAGTGAAAGCAAGGTCTTTGAAGGTGTAAAGAAGTGTCCCCGACCGGGGGGGTCCTGGCGTGGGCTGCAGGGACCAGTGGCCCCCAGAAACGCATGCAAAGTATCGTGTAGGCATGCCGGTGTACACAGGGGAGTGAGTCGTTCAAAGGAGGGGTTCCGAAATTCTCTCCTTGGTTTCTCAGAGACCTGTGAACCGCCAACGGTTAAAGAGCATCCCCCGCTTGGTGGCTGGGACTGGTGTTGGCCCTTGAAGTTGCTCCTTTGCTCTGAGAGCTGGTTAAACACCTGCTTGGTGGTGGTGTCTTATCTCCTTCCCCCGAAACTGTAAGCCATTTGGTGGCTGGAGGCTGTCTGCATGGACCCTTCCCTCCCCACCTTCCAATCTTGCTGACCCCTGGCTTCCCACAGATGCACCCAGCGAGGGATCCAGCAGCCCGGGGCCAAGCCCTTCCCCACGGTGCACACCAGGAGGCCCCCAGGTCTTTGCTGCTCCAATGGCTAGGACTGGGTGAAAGGAGCTAAATCAGTGTGCACTATTGGTAGAACCAGCAATTGTCTTCCTCCTCCCAGGTCACCAGATGCCTTCTCCTAGACGCAGGGTTTCTGCAGCTCCCCGCCAGGGTGCGGCAGCTAATGGTGGGGATTTCTGGCACCATATTAGGCCTGTGAGGAAGGTGGCAGGGAGAGGAGGGGAGAGTTTTTAACTTCCACCCACCTACTGAGGGTTGGCCCTTGGGTGGTTTATCTCTGTCTGGGTGACACACATCCCCTATAGCACCCAGTCACCTAACAAAAGCAATAAATAAATAATGGTCATCTCCAGCCCATACACCCACCACGCCCTCCCGGGATCTTAAGGCGGCACACTCGCCTCTCACCTAGCCCACTCCTAACTGGTTCCCCCACCTCTTCCTGACGAGTCATGAACGTAATGATACCTTGTGTTGATGTTGCCTGTTCCTTCTCAAGGTCTCCAAAATTACTTGGCTGTAATTATCCCCTCATCCTCATTTCTGAGTTAGAGTAAAAAGGCAAGGGTGGGTGTTCTACCCCTACTCCCCCTGGCAAAAGCACCCCACCCCCAACCCCTTGCCCATCCCTGAATTTGATCAGTCCTGAGACTCTTGAAGTCTTTCTGGTCCGGAGGCAAAGCAGGTCTTTCTAATTATGCTAACGTCCCTAATGGCTCCTCAGTTCCTGGGTCTGGGGGAAATCCCCTTGCTTAGGAAGATTCCCACGGGGAAGAAGAGGTCTCTGGACCCGGTCCCTGCGCAGCCAGACCCTGGGAACTTGCTGCCGCCCCGGGCCACGGTGAATTCAAATGCAGCCCCTCCAACACCTCACCTTAAATGCTTGTGAGTTAAGGATTCTGGGCCGGTTTGCATCTGTACGGCAGGCTTTGACTCATGCCTTCCTTGGCTTCCAGAACAAAGTGCACCACCGTGGTGAGTGTCTCCACAGTAGAAGGAGGATGGCCCTGGGGGGAACCAAGAGAATTTGCTCCTGGCTCTAATTTGCTGAATAACCCAAGGAGAGCATGAGTTGGGAGTTTCCAGGCCTCGGCTGCTTCGTCAATTAGATGGGTTTAACATGAGCCCCTCTAGGGGCCTCATTAGGAGGTCGGCGGCAAAAAGCGAAATAACAGGTGTGAAAGTGCTTTGAAAAGCATCCATCTGAGACTCTGGGGCGGAGCGGACCCCTCTCTGAGGATCGCAGGTAGAATTTCAGAGCCAGAGGGTCACTCAGGCCCCATCGGCCTGTCATTTTCCAGAAGAAGACAGAAGAAATGAGTGACTGCGATAAGCTAAAAAATGCCTCCCTAACCACCCCCCACCCCTGCCAAAGATAACTCCATGAGCCTGTGAATGTCATCATATTCGGGAAGGGGGTCTTTGCCAAGGTGAGGAAGTTAAGGATCTTGAGATGAGGCGATCATCCTGGATCACCCAGGGAGGCCCTACATGCGATCCTACCTTTTGCTGTCAGTTAGCTAGGCAGGGAACAGACACACTCAGAAGACAAGCCGTGCGACCAGAGGCAGACCGCGGACGGCTGCAGCCCCCAGAAGCTGGAAGGGTCCAGGCAGACACCCCTGCACCCCGCCCCCCCGCCCCGGAACCTTCAGCGGGAGCACCGCCCTGCGAATGCCTTGATTTCTGACGTCTGGGCTCCTTAAAACATTTTGTTGTCTTAAGCCCCTCAAGCTGGTGGAAACGTGTTACCACCACCCCTGGAAGCTAATACAGGAGGTGCGCGAACTCCCAGCACATATGGATGGTAGAGCCAGGCATCCTGGCTCTGCGTCCAGCGTGTAGCGTGTCACATCCCGCCTCGTCTCTCCCAGAGGTGAGGAAGGGGAGCCCTATGCTACCCAGAGAGCCATTTCCGAAGCTCAGGGACGGGGAAGATGGCAGCCATTGAAAGTGGCCCCTTCTGGTGGCCTGGAAGGAGGGGAGGAGGGGGCCACTGCGTGAACCCTGATGCTAAAACTCACAACGTGTCCCAGAGACCCAGCGGGCCGCCTGGCAGTGTCCTCTACCTAAAGAGGCCTAGGTCTTAGCTACAGAGCAGCTGCCTAGAGATACAGGACTGTTTCCTCTGGGCCGCGAGCAGGTCCCTGTGCTCTGGGCCTCCCGGTGCGGCGCAGGTGCCCATGAGGCAAGCCACTAGTCCTCCGTGTGTCCCAGGGACAGTGGTTTGGTTCAGTTCCCACCTGGAGCCTAGCAAGGAAGGCTGACACCACTAAAGAGTCAAGTCCAAAGGGCCCGTGAGAATAATCTCATGTTCCAGGAACTCCAAAGACTCATTTCTGATCCAGAGCAGATTTTCACAGAACTGTCAGAAATGAGCACCTCCTGACTTCTGGTCCCCCAGTGAGCCAGTCGCCGATGAGAGAATGACCTGCTGACGTTCTGGCATTTTCTGGTCCCCGTTCCCAGAGTTGCATACGGAGGAGGGACAGGGGGAGCAGCTACACTTGAACCCAGCGAGATCGGGGAGGACAGCAATCTTTGGGAAGGCATCAGTCTTACCTTCTAGTAGTCTGAGCTGAGTGTGGATACTTCACATAGGCCCGCACTAGGGGCCTCCTTCTGCTGATGGGAACACGGGTCAATGTTGGCTTCTCTGCAGGTGTGCCTGCTGTGTGCCTTCCTGGACACACACAGAAACATGAGGGGTCTGTCTACCCCCCGGGGTTCTCAGCTTTGGCACCGCTGACACCTGGAGCTGGCCGATTCTTTGTTGGGCATCTGTCCCGTGCATTGTTTGCATTCAGCAGCATCCTAGGCCAAGAGCACCTTCCACCAAGAGCACCAATGTCTCCAGACATTGCCCACAACTCTCTGGAAGGGCAAAATCGCCTCCAGCTGGGCCCTGCTGGTCTACACACACCTGGTTTCCCTTCGCCAGGTGATAGAAGCTCTCATGCACAGTCACCCCCGTGATACTTCCAAGTTCACCGTCCTTCACCACCGCCGCTATGTCCCCTCTGTCGGATGGGAAGTAAAAGTAATCATGGCGACGACAATTTATTGCATGCTTATTTTATTTTATTTTTTTAAAAGATTTTATTTTATTTATTTGACAGACAGAGATCACAAGTAGGCAGAGAGGCAGGCAGAGGAAGAGGGGGAAGCAGGCTCCCTGTTGAGCAGAGAGCCCGATGCGGGGCTCGATCCCCTGGGATCCCCTGAGATCATGACCTGAGCCGAAGGCAGAGGCTTTAACCCACTGAGCCACCCAGGCGCCCCGCATGCTTATTTTAAAATGATCGCCTCATCTAAATGTTTGGCAGCAACTCTATAAAATGATTTCATTATAAAGTGTTATGAGTAATCAGGAGTAATGGTCGACAAGATGAGGAGACTGAGGCAGAGAAAATCAGCAAACTGGGTCAAGGTCACACAGCGTCAGGATTCGAATGCAGACAGCCCAACTCTTAGGCTCTGTTTAACACTACAACTTCCATAATACAGAATTTTGGGATATACTTTAGAATTCTTGAAGATTTAAGTTCTCATTTACACCTCCTGGTCCGGAGAGGGCAGGTGATATGATTATTAATGTTGCGATATTGTGGTCATCCCCATTTTTCAGATGAAGAAACTGAGGCTTGCCTAAGGCTATGTGGTGCCTCAGAGACATTCCAGGGACTTGAATCTGGGCCTCCCACCAGAGAATTCGGACTTCTCCTCCTATCCCAGGCTGCGTCGTGATGGGGACTTTAGAAGGAGGGGCTGAAGGTGCAAACGTCCCTTCGGGTGTCCTGGCTGCTGTTAGGCCAGCAAATTGAAAATAGTGGCCCTGCTTTTCCACAACACGCTTCCTGGAGCCAGAAAGGAAAACCCACGTGGGTTGCAGGTGCGTCGGGGCATGCTGCATATTCCGTGTGGGATGCAGCGGGGGAATTTGTCTTGAACCACTCAGACCTTTCTGGAGACAGGTGCTCGGAATACCCAGAACCAGTGAATGTGATCTTTTTTTGGAAATAAGGTCTTTGCCGATATGATTAAGTTAAGGCTCTTAAGAGGAGATCTTCCTGGATCCCTAGATCCAATGACAAGAGCCCATGTGAGAGAAAGACAGAGAGAGATTTGGGAAATGGCCCCATGAAGATAGGCTGGAGGCTGGAGGGATGCGGCCACAAGCCAAGGAGCACGGGGAGCATCAAAAGCTGAAGAGGCAAGAAAGGGTGCTCCCAGGAGCCTTTGGAAGGAGCACGGCCCTGCCGACACGTTGATTTTGGATTTCTGGTTTCCAGAACCGCAAGGGAATCAGTGTCTGTTGTTTTCAGCCACAAGTTGTGGTGCTGTGTCCCAGCAGCCCCAGGAAACGGATCATCATGTCAGGGGGGCATGTCGAGAATGAAGAAGGGTGTCGTTTGCAAGGTGGCCAGGTAGCACTCCTACAGCTGGCCGGAGCAGGCCCTCTCGCGCCCTGCTGGAGCGACGCAGGCAGGTTCTTCGTGGAAGATGCAGGAACACATGCGGCGCAATCCCCCAACCCCAGGCTTCCGGCTGCTCAAAAAATTTAGGAAAAGGCAGCCAACAAGCCACAGGGTTATCAGACAGAGAGAGCAGTCAGGTTGCTCTCGGCACCGTCGTGGGAAGAGCGTCCTCAGCCCCAACGTTTTCATTAATGTCCAAACGACTCCTTCGTCCCTCCCTTCTCGACCAGCAGGGACCGTGTGTGTGTGCGGGGGAGGCCCCGTGCCAGGCTCCAAACAGGAGAATAGCACAGCCCCTCCTTGTGGGGCCGGGAACGCTGTGGGACAGGAACAGGAACGTCAGCCCCTGTGCTGCCTAGCAGTGCTGACAGGCACCGATACGCTGACACCGTGAGAATGGTAGAATACGACTGTCTGGAGCTTTCGGTAACTAGCTGCTGACCCAAACTCCTACGTGCCGCCTGCCACCTTGGCTGGGCCAGCTCCCCTGTCTCTCAGAACCCGTGGATCTTTCCGTGATGCAGTGACTAAAGGGATAATGGTGCCCGGGTCCGGCAGAGGGGGCCTCCAGGATCTTTGCTTCTGGGCCACAGCCAGCCTCTGTCCTGACGGTCCCATTTTCTGAGTATTGCTGCTGATTGGACCTCGAGGCCAAGAGGACGAGAGGACGGCTTTGCTCCTGTGCATCTCAGCTGTTTAAGCTCAGCGAGGTACCAGAAACTGTGCCTGAGGAACAAGAGAGATGAACGAGGATGGACAGGTCTGCCGGGCCACTCCTCCGGGTGTTGAAAGGAGCCTCAGAGCTGCCACTTACTTTCAGGGCACACTGGAAGGGGGTAAAAGGTCAAGGTCAAAGAAAGGTCAAAAGCCAGGGTAGGGCTTCAAACCTCACCCTATGTGGCCCTGTTGAAAGTCCAGGGTCTGGAGCTGTAGGTGAGAAGGCAGGGCCAGGGCCAGGCGTCTGGGTAGGGGACACTCCATAGGGACCGAAGGGTGCCAGCTCAAATGCCTGCAGGAGTCCGGCGACCGAGTTCATGAGCAAAGCAGCCTTCCCTAATACTGGGACAGCCTTCACACACTTCCCAAAGCATTTCTATAATTCTTGCCACACCAAGGGCATTTTCATGGGGAAAGGTCTTCTGGCCCACGGCGACGTCAGGAAATTGATTGCAGGTGCTGGAGAAGGAGTGCGTTTCTATCCCCCTTCCTTAGCTTTCTTGACGAGGCCAGGGGGCCAAACATGAAAGCAGGAGTTATTGCATTTGGTTTTTGAGAGTTAAAGCGGGACATGCCCCTTTTAGGGGGGTGGGTGGTATGCAGAAGGGAACACCTGGTCAGTAGCATCCTTGATGTAATGCAGGGGTGAGGATGTCGGGTCCATGAAAGGACAAAAGTTCCGAGTGGTTCCAGAAACCAAAGATGGGATGGACTGTCTTGTATCCCTTAACTTTTGATTCATTCTATAAGTATTTTTGCGGTCCCACTATGTGCAGCCTTTAGGGGCTGTGGTGGGGAACGAGTCAAACGTGGTCTCCGCCCCTCTGGCACTTTCAGTCAACTGAGCACCTACTGTGTGCCGGGCACCTTACAAAAATGATGTCAAATAATCCTCACTACCCCGACTCGTTTGGGGGTTATGCTGTGCCAGGGCCAGTCAAATTCAAGCCTAGCCTTTCAACTAATGGTAGCGGCAACGGGAATTGATCTCTTGCTGTATGCCAAGCCCATGCTGGGGGCTTTGCGTGCAGTGGTGGGATTAACCCCCCAGCAGCCTTTCTAGGCTAACACTGTTAGTGACCTGGACATCCCAATAAGGACACAGAGGCACAGAGAGGTTGTGACCTGCCACCCCACCAGCCCATAAGTGGCAAAGGAGGGGTCTGACTTTGCCCAGATGGTACAGTGGATACTTTGAATTACGCTGTGTGCTTTTTTCTCAAAACATTCTTACAAACAGTGATCCTTGGGCCCATCTCTCAGGTCAGAAAGCTGAGGCTCTGACATGACAGGTTATTTATTGCAGCTGCTACTCAGGGCTGGAACTAGGGGTGCAAAAGTAAAAGGGACACCCCAAAACGCAGCGATCAAGATGGTGTTGACTGCAAATACTGTTTTCAAACTCAGAATGAATGCCCCAAAAATGCAGGGTGAACAAAATATCAAAATTTATAGGACAGGCTTCCAAGCCGCACTTGCGGGCTTCTCTTGTACCCTAATCCGTTTTGTCTTAAAATTTTGCATGATTTGTTCATCGTTGATTGTGTTGGCATGGGTTTTCAGTATAAAATACTGCATTAAAATACCACTTATCTTGATTTCTGAGATTTGGGGCTCCCCCCTTAAATTTTATACTTTGGCAATGCCTCGCTTGCCTCACCCTGAGTGGGGGGAGGGGCTCTGCAGGCCTCACCTCTCGGAGCCCCCTTTTATTAAGCACTCACTAAGTGCCAAGCACTCTTCCTGGGCTTCGCCTGTGTCTGGGTTTTGCGCTCCCAACAGTACCAGGAGGTAAGTGTTATCGTCACTCCTACTTTACGGATGCGGATACTGAGGACCAGAGAGGTCACGAGCTTTGTGCAAGGTCGCACAGCGGAGGGGAGTGGTAACTTGAACCCAACTCAGCTTCCTGACGGAGGGAGGGAGCTCCCGGTGCTGGGAACAGCCCAGGCAACTGGCAGGGGGCCGACAGTCGCCGGCCCAGGGAATTCCTCCAGGGCGTGGGAGGCGGGACTTGGTGACCTCCGTGTGCCCAACTCCGCCCGATCCCAGCTTTCTACGATCCCATTGTTTCCTAAGAAACGGCCCCGTGACTCCGCCGGGTAGCCGAGTCCCCGCACGGAGTCTGGCCTGGGGAATCCGGGGCGGGGGCGCAGGGACTCCGCATCCCCGGCGGCTGGGCCCCGCTCCTCCCCGCGCCGAGCACCCCTGGGAGGGAGAGGCCTTGCGCGGCAAGAAAGCTGTTGGTAATCAGCAGAATTGGGTTTTAATGGGGTTCGCACGGATAGGACAGAAATCAAATTAGGGCCTAATTGGCATGCACGAGGCAGCGAGCGCGGCGGCGGCAGCGAGGCTGGCCCGCCGGGGCCGGACAGCGCAGCCGCCCCGGGAACGCCGCGTCCGGCTTGCAGGGGGGTTGAGGCGGCTCGGGCGCGCGGGGACCCCTCCGCCCGCGGCGCCCCTCCCCTGTCCCCGTGGGGGCGGGGAGGGGAGCCGGGCCGGCGACGGCGGGAAGGGACCCTTGCGACCGGCGGCTCTCCGCCCCTGTGTGAGCCTGGCTCCTGGCTCGGGACCCTCGCAGCAGGCAGGGCTTTTTTGTTTTGCATTGATGCGAAAGAAAAAAGGGTGCAGGGGAGGGGGCAAGGGGGAAGGAGGACAGGAGGGGGACAAGTTATCAGCAAAAGGAATGGAGCACCCTGTGCGTAATAATTAATTGTAGTCGTTTAATAGTGATATTTGGGCGCCGACCAGGTCCTCTGCCAGCACGTCGCCCGGATTTACATGACTACATCAAGTTTGGTAGCCGCCTTTCTCTCCATGTTACACGCGAGGCACCGCGAACCCAGAGAGGGCTAGTCGCTTCCCCAGAGGTGCCCAGCGAGGACACGGTGGAGCTGACGCTCCAGCAGCCCAGGCCTGGGGGACTCCAGTGGTTATGCTTCCGTCCGTTTCTGCCACAAGAGTGCAAGGAGTTTTCTCTGCTTCTTCTTCTCTGTTTTTAAAAACACAATATTCTTTTGAGAGTGGTGACGCCCCGGGTTTTTATTATAACAACGTAGGAAGTTATGACATTTCTGTCCAAGGTTTTCCTGTTGGGATTTTCACTCTATCTCACGAATCCCACATCTGCCCTAGTTCCCTGGAGTGTCCTTGGAAGTCTTAGCCATCTCCTGTGCCAGGAGCACTCCTTGTGTTTGGGGGATAAAAACCCAGAGAAGCAAAGAGGGATCAGTTCCAGGATGAGCAGAGCCGTGGTGGAGGCGACTAAGAGCCTCCCCTATATAGTATGTCCGCTTCTCTAACAGTTCCTCGAGGGAGGGCTTTTTATCCCCATTTGTGAATGTGGAAACTGCCCAGAGAGGTAGAGTGACTCACCCCAAGGCCACACAGCCAGCCCACGATAGAACTGGTATTCAAACCCAGATCTCACATTCTTTTCACGCAGCTATGCTACACACCAAGAATTAGCAGTGGGGTGCCCTTTTGGTCGTTGGCGGGTAGGATGTCTTGCTTGCATCCGTGCCTTTGCTGTCTTTGGGGTCTGACCAGTTTGGGGGAAACTTGGAGCACCTGGTACTGACCATTTCAAGCCTGGGGTGGTGCCTTGATCTGCCTCCAAGTGGGATCAAACATTTCTTAGTGGCAGCTGATGGAGAACATTCTAGGGCAGCACTTTGCGAAGCATATTACATGAAACATGTCCAGAATTGTTCATGAAACAGCAGGCTCTGTGATCAAATGATTTGGGGGGAAATTTGGGGTTGAACAAAGTTAAACGTGCTTCTTTACAGCAAGACTTTTCAGAGTCTTTAATGGGCTCACAGCAGTTTCCAAATCGTAGCGCTCTTTTTCACAGAGCCCTGTGCAGGGCTGGCGCTCCAGAGATCCCACTCTGGGAAGTACGATCTAGAGTGTTCTGGAACTCATGCCTTTGGAATTCTGGCCTGGATTGGAGGTAGAGCTCGTCCTCTGCATTGCTACCTACTGTCTCCGTTTGCTAGGAAAGACATTTTAAAGCCCCGCCTGCGTGGAGCAGTATTCACAGTTGAACAAGGGAGCCCCATTTGTGTGTTTCCCCAAAGCATCGCCATCCACACTCTGCAAGCAAAGATATTTGTTGAGCCCTGCCCAGAGCGTTATAGGAGATCTAAAGATGTACAAGTAAATGAAATTAACTAGAGGTCGTAGGTAGCTCCTCTGGCCCTCAGCAAACGTAGAGTTAATGTTGCGATTTCTGTATCGGTTCTGCCGTTAGATCCAGCCCCACCTTCTTGGACCTCACAGTGTGGTTGAAGGAATAAAATACATCCCCCCAACATGATAACTAACAGCTTGCTATGTCTGTGACAAAAGACAATTGCAAATATTTTGGAAGCATCACTGTTCTATTCCCCAAGCACATTTAAAAATCTTTATTGGATTTTTAATTATAAAATTAATACAATGCCCATTGGAAAAAAAAATGAACACATTAAGAAGTAGAAAATAAAAAGCAAAAAGTTCCTGTTCGTATTCTCTACTCCACCACTCCTGACTCCCTGGAAGTAATCGTTGTTGATGCAGACTTTTCTGTGCATAAGCAAACATGTAAATATGGAATTTTGTTTTTACAAAAAAATTGGGTCGTTACGACACACTGCTTGTGACCTACTTCTTTTTCACTTAACTGTTCACTGGAGGCCTTTCCAATAAGCAAAGATCAACCTCGCCGCACTTCCAGCTACCCCCAGAATCCCGCCCGCCGGTATAGGAGAACTGGCTGGCTGGTGAATCCCCCAAAGAGCCAGCTCATCCGTTGGGCATTTACCACATCGCAAACTCACGTGTGCTGGGGCATTGGCAAAGATGGAAAAGCATTTAGGTGGAGGGAACAGCGTATGCAAAGGTGTGCAGTTGGGAAGTCAGGCGAGTAGTGCATCTCTCCCTTTTCAGAGCACACAGGTCATCCCATTCTGCTCGTGTCCCATGATTTCTTTGTTCAGTCCCTTTAATTTTTTTAAAAAGATTTTATTTATTTATTTGACAGACAGAGATCACAAGAAGGCAGAGAGGCAGGCAGAGAGGGAGGGGGAAGCAGGCTCCCCACTGAGCAGAGAGCCCGATGCGAGACTCGATCCCAGGACCCTGGGATCATGACCTGAGCCGAAGGCAGAGGCTTTAACCCACTGAGCCACCCAGGTGCCCCCAGTGCCTTTAATTTTGAAAGGCTTTCCTGTAAGAGAGACTGGAATGTCGCTGGTCTGGTGTGGCCAGAGCGTAAGTATGTACAAGGCAGTAGGTCAGACCCCTATAGGGTTTTATCTGGCATCCTCTCCCTGTGTATGCTGTGACTGTTAACTCTCTGAGCCAATTTCATGATTGTTTCCAAAGGCACAATGAACTGGAATCACCTGGTGTGAGACTTTTTTACTTAGGAGTGCACAGTCTAATGGTAAACTCGGGGACACAAATGAGTGACTTGAGCATGTCACCAGCCACTTGTCATGTTCATTCACGCACTCAAGGGGTCAGTTGTAGATGCAATTAGCTGGTTAACTAGCATTTGTGGGGCTCCCAGGAGTTGCTAAAATACAGCAATGGTGGCGGTAGGAGGGATTCCAACCGCAAGGGCAAATAGCATCCCTGTGTTTGAAAGGGGGCAAGGGGCCCCTTGAAGAGTTTCCCCAGGAGGTAGTGAGGAATTAGAAAGTGATCATAATTAGCCTTCAGAATGAAGCTCGATGGGCCTGATGTCAGACGCTCATCCCGTTTCGAGGCTGCGGACTCAACCCGACGGGTCTTCCTTGCGTTCCAGCACTCAGGTTCCCTGAGAGGAGGCCAGGGGATTCCTTTTAAAAGCCCAAATAGCTGAGATTCTCCAGGGTCAGCAAATCCCCATAGAAGACCTTCCCTCAGCAGTATCTGCGGGCTTTTGCTTCGGTGGCTGGTGCTCAGGGCTTTTCAATTGTCTCCATTCAGTTCCTCGAGTGGATCTCATAGGCTGAATGAGATCTTTATCATTTGTCACGGGGCGATGCACGCTGAGCCCGCCACTGCACAGTCGGTCCCGCCGCATAAAGACATCAGCCGCTCGACAGGGCCCCGGCCCCTGCGCTGACGCCTGCCGCCGGGTGTGTCGTCCCAGCTGAGGACTCCGGACTCACCTCCCACCCCCGCCCCGCCCTTACCCTCGCTGGAATAGCACCACCTCTCTCCCTCCTCTGCTGCGTACCCCCAACCGTTGTCCCCTGGCCAGAGAAACAAGGGGAGCGGCGGCTCGAGGGACAGGCTTCAGCACCACCCGGCAGCACCCGTGGATAAGGAGCGGGGAGGTACCCCGATCTGGGGCTGTCCCAGCTGTGCCACTTGCTTGCTGAGTGCCCCTGAGGGGATCACCCACGCTTCCCTAGCCTCCAGTAGAGATGCGGGTGATGAAACCTCCCAGCCTTCTTGAGGCGGGGAAGTGATTTAGGCAAAGCAGAGACTTCAAACCCAGCCCATGGCTGCTCAGAATAGCATGTCCCGTCTCTAGGAAAACTTACACCACTAAGGCTTCCCACATATAATAATAGTAATACTACTACCACCATCACTACTACTACTAGTAGTAGTAGTAAAAACATTTATGGACATAATAACATGAATGTACTTAAAAACAGTTAAAATGATAGTTTATGTTTTTATATTATACCATAATCTAACACAACACGTATATTGAGCAAGTGCTCTATGCTGAGTAGTCTACCTGCACATATTTTGTGCAACTCCATCAGGTGGGAGAAATAACCCCACTTTAAAGAGTTACAATGGGAATTCTCTTCTAGGACCCGCCTGGAAGTAGCCAAGTCAGGGTTTGAACTAGGCCGGACTCTCTCGATCTGGCCATGTTGAGGTCTTTTTTGCCAGAGGGTGGTATCGTCAGATTCATTCCATCCCAGGGATCACAAACCAAATCATATACACAGTCCTTTGACTTGGGTGAGTGCTGTACGGGTGCAGGAGAGTGTGTCAGACAGCCAGGAGGCAGAGCTGCGTGGGACCCCAAGACCCTCCTGTCACGGGCCCAGGCAGGAAGCAGGCAGAAGACTAAACAAAATAATGGGTCCTTTAGGAGTGGAGTGAGTTGTACACAAGAGGACCATGAGGAGGGGAGTCTTTGCAAAGGAAATAACATCTCAGCTGAATTTTGCAGCGCGTGGTAAATTTTTCCAGGAAGTAGAAAGGGAATGGCGTTGGCCAAGGCGTGGTGGCCGAGGGCACAGGGCCAGCAGGTCCAGCAGAGTGCAGAGGCGCTCAGGGAAGGGAGTTTAAGAATACGCTGGAAAGATAGCTAGGGGCGGATGGTGTAAGCAAAGGGGGCTGGAAGGCATCTTGCAAGCATCGGGAGGCGTCAGAGGTTTTGGAGCAGGGAATGGTGAGATTATATTTGGAAGCTACTGGGAGAAGATCCCACTCCATGGTTTGGTTTTGATTGTGGTAAAAACAATATGATTGAGGGGCACCTCGGTAGTTCAGTGGGTTAAACATCTGATTCTTGATTTCAGCTCAGGTCATGCTCTCGGGGTCTTGAGATGGAGCCCTGCATCAGGCTCCAAGCTGGGTGCGGAACCTGTTGAAGTTTCTCTCTCTCTCTCTTCTCCTCTCTCCCAGCTCACACACACTCTCTCTGTCTCTCAAAAAAAAAACCCCCCAAAACCCAAAAATAATCCAAAAAAGCCAGTATGACAGAAACCACCAGTTGATGAAGAGATAAAGTGTGGCAGATCCACACTGGCTAATTATTCAGCTATAAACAAGGAACGAAGTCCTTTTTTTTTTTTTTTTAAAGATTTTATTTATTTATTTGACAGACAGAGATCACAAGTAGGCAGAGAGGCAGGCAGAGAGAGAGGAGGAAGCAGACTCCCTGCTGAGCAGAGGGCCTGATGCGGGGCTCGATCCCAGGTCCTGGGATCATGACCTGAGCCGAAGGCAGAGACCTTAACCCACTGAGCCACCCAGGTGCCCCAAGGAACGAAGTCCTGATGGAGGTTGCAACATGGATGCGCCCTGAGCACAGTGCTGAGGGAGACAAGCCAGGCACCAAAAACCGAGTCTTGTGTCAGAGCACTCATGAGAACAGGGGATCTAGAATAGGCCAACCCATGAAGAGAGAAAGATGATCACGTACTGCCCAGGGCTGCATGGGGGAAGGGGGACTGGGAGAGGCTGTTCCTGGGTACAGTGTCTCCTTTGTGGGTTGACAAGGTGCTCTGAAATTGAGATCTATGTACGACTTGGAGAATTTACTAAAAACCACTCAATCGTATGCCCTAAAAGGGTGAACTTTATGGTAGATGAGTTCTACCTTAGTAAAGCTGTTATTAAAACATAATATAGCCATTTTAAAATTTTTTTTAAAGATTTTATTTATTCATTTGAGAGAGAGAGAGAGAGAGAGAGTGAGAAGGAGCACGAGAGGGAGGAGTCAAGGGAGAAGCAGACTCCCCGTGGAGCTGGGAGCCCGATGTGGGGCTCGATCCCAGAACTCTGGGATCATGACCTGAGCTGAAGGCAGAGGCTTTAACCCACTGAGCCACCCAGGTGCCCCAATATAACCATATTAAATAGAAGTCTGAGGGTGGGTAGCGCAGTCGGTTGAGTGTCTGAGTCGGTTTCAACTGGGTCGTGATCTCGAGGTCGTGGGATCGAGCCATGTGTCAGGCTCCACACTCAGTGGGGGGTCTGCTTGAGATTCCCTTCCTCTCCTTCTCCCTCTGCCTGCCCCCTGCACGCTCGCTCTCTCTCAAATAAATAAATCTTAAAAAAAAAAGTTTGAAAAATAGAAATCAGCTAGAGAGTTCCGTACTCCCCAGCATGTAGCTGTTTTCCATTTGTGCATTTCCTTCTTTGGCTCTGCACTTACTTATCTTGTATGTACACTATCAGAGAGTATCATTTTCTGTTCCTTTTTCAACTCAGTATTTCATCACAAACATTTGTCCACATTCCTGAGGTCCCTATAATTGTTTTCAGATCTGAGTTTTAGGAAGATGAATGAATTCATTCAACAAATATTTTTGAACAGATGCCAGGAACTGTTCTAGGCACTGGACAAGGCCCCTGTTCTCGTGGAGCTTATTTTCTGCTTGGGGAGACAGAAAAACAAACAAATTAATGAAGTAGATAATTTCTGATCGTGAGGAGTGTGGTAGGAACAGAAATGCGAAGGGAAATGAGACAGAGAGCCACTGTACAGAGGCATGGAGTATGTGGAGGTAACTTTAGAAAGGATGATCAGGGACAAAGGGGACCTTTGAGAGAAGCCAACTATGTAAATACCAAGGTGGGGGCGGGAGTGTTCTAGGAAGAGGGCACACAGTGCAAAGGCCCTGGGGCAACAACATGCTTGGCATGTTTTAGGAACAGTAAGAATTTGGGTGACAATACGAAGGGGACAAAAGATATGATAAGGGGATTCAGCTCCTCGGAAGCTATTGTGAACAGCACCTTGGCCAGGAGCCGGGACCAGAGTAGTTCCCTTCCGGCCTGTGCTTGGGTAGACCCTGGGTTAGGGTCCGTGCCAGCACCCTGCTGCATGCTCTGGCTTTCCCAGGAACCCAGGTGCTTTCCAGCACAGACACATGAGGCCACACCCAGAGAGGCCTGGAGGGCTCCAGAGCCCGGCTCCGGCGTAGGCAGAGCCAGCAAGTGCCAACCTGACAGCTGATGGCAGTCCAGCCCCGCCCTGCCGCCTCTCCACCTGCACTCCAGAGTGCCAGCGCTCCTGGTACATCCGCTTCCTCCGGCCTTGACCTCAAGGGACTGGCACCAGGCCCCCAGCACCGACTTCTTCCTCTACCTCCCACTCGGGCGCCCAGTGCTGGGCGTGCTCACCCTCTCAGATGCCAGGCTTGCTTTGGAGATGGATTGATCTGGGTCAGGTCCCCTGTGAGACTTGTACAGCTCCCCGATTTCTGCTTTCCAACACTCATTATCCCCTCATTCTTCTCTGGATTAATTACTTAATACCTGTCTTTCCCTTTTGACTGTAAGCTCCAGGAAGGGAGGAGATACAAATCCACAGAGTTTAGTAAAGTCCTACAGTGCTGTCCCTAGACATATTCTGTGTGCCATTCTGAAATTTAAAATCTCCTAAACAACCACATTCCAAAAGTAAAAAGAAAGGTAAAGGGAGTTCTATTAATATATTTTATTTATTTAACCTGAGAGAGCCCAAGTATCATTTCAACATGAGATTAGTACAAAAGAGGTTAATGAGATAGTTCACGTTCTTTTTCTCGTACCAAGTCTTTGCAGCCCACCGTGTCACTTGCTGTTACAGCACATCTCCATTCGGTCACAAAGCTTTCATTGGAAATACTCGATCCCATTTAAATTCTATGAATTTTGCAGGGAGAGTGGATTCACTTACCTAAGTTGTTCCAAATGTACATAAAAGTTTTCCAATAGTTGAATGAAGAGTTTTAAACTTTAGATTAAATAAAGTTAAGGGGCGCCTGGGTGGCTCAGTGGATTAAGCCCCTGCCTTCGGCTCAGGTCATGATCCCAGGGTCCTGGGATCGAGCCCCGCATCGGGCTCTCTGCCTGCTGCTCTGCCTACTTGTGATCTCTCTCTCTCATTCTGTCAAAAAAATAAATAAGTAATCTTAAAAAAAATAAATAAAGTTAAATAAAATTTAAAATACCATTCTTCAGGCACACTAGCCCTATTTTCAGGGCTCAGTAGCCTGTGAGGCTAATGGCTACCATATTGGACAGCAAAGATGTGACTGGTGCATGAAAGCATGTATATTTGCAGAATGAATGGACTGATGAGTCCTGCTTTCACCATTTCCCAGTAATAGGACTTGGGCATCGGGGTGGTTTTTGAACGTTCACACGCTTTTTGATACTTCTGCTTTCAAAAGGTGGAGCCTGATTCCCCTCCCCCACCAGCAAGGCTTAGTGACTCACTTCTAAGGAATGGAATGTGGCTAAGTGACAGCATGTGACTTACAAAAGTGGGTCATACTGGGCGCTTTAGGTCTGTCAGCCTCTGCCAAGCTCCCACCTGTTCTGTGTCTTGACCTTAGAACTCCACCAGAGAGAGAGGTCTAACTGGCTTGCTCGTCACTGCGCAGTGGAAGGCAGCCCCTTTGGGCCGTGCTTCTACGCAAGCCCCGCTCTGAGTCTCGGTCTTTGGGTCAGGCCCACGCCTGGTCCAGCTGGCTGTGGTCAGGATGCTGAGGTCACAAGGTCACAATGTCAGCTTTCCTCTGAAGCACGGAGGACACAGTAGTCTCTTGAAATTTAAAATCCCCAAACAACCACATTCCAAAAGTAAAAAGAAAGGTAAAGGGAGTTCTATTAATATATTTTATTTATTTAACCGGATAGAGCCCAAATACCATTTCAACATGAGATCAGTACAAAAGAGGTTAATGAGATAGTTCACGTTCTTTTTTCTCAGACTGAGTCTTCGCAGCCCACCGTGTCATATGCTGTTACAGCACATCTCCATTCGGTCGCAAAGCTTTCATTGGAAATGCTTGATCCCATTTAAATTCTATGAAATTTGCACAATATAATTTAATATTATATATATAATATTATGATTATTATTATTATCTATTATATTTATATATTTAATTTAATTATAATACAATGTAATTTCTATGAAATTACACAATAGTAATGGCCCTGGGTGAGTCCACTCATGAATGCAGGCCTGTTTCACTGTCAAATTATGGATGTTGGTGGTACCCTGACCACCTCTTCAGGTGGCTGTGGGGATCCAGCGAATCGGCCCACAGAAAGGCCCCTTTCCAACCAAAATGTCTCAGATTTTGCAATTTGCAAATATTATTGCAGCCACAAAGGCAACCTTCTGGGTAACACGAGGCAGAAAGATGTATTCGTTGTAATATTAATCAGGACCGTTCTCTTCAAACAAGTCACAGAGACTTAGGACACTGGGCCCATTTTAAACACCAGTGAGATGAAGGAGATGAAGTTGAGTTTAAAAAAAAAAAAAGAAGAAGAAGAAGAAGAAGCAGCTGTTTCTTGCCTGTGGCGTTTTTAGCTTGTGCATATCGTCCCTGTAATATTTCTTCTTCCTTTTTTGTTAATGGCTTGGGGGTTTGAACACTGTTTTGTTCAGCCACACGGGGAAATGTTTAATGAATCCTTGTGAATATTCATTAAATGCTGTTAATATTTTCTGGTGGGGGAGGCCCCACTGCCCATCCGGTGGGTCTCCGAACGGCGGCAGGGGAAGCAGCCCACCACTTGATTTGTGCTATTTGTTTTCCATTTTCATTGCCCTATTTTCTGAGACCTCAGGTGGTTTGCAGGGGCGAAGGGTGGAGGCAGAGCCGGTTTCCTTGCCTCCTCTCCCCAGCCTCACAAAGGAGTTATGGAGAGTGGGAGTGTGCGGTTGAAGCTGTGTCTACCGTACACGCCAGCGACCACGCTTCTCAGTATATACCTCCAAGAAACCCTCGAACAAAGAAATATCCAGAGACTGCTCATGGCGGCCCTGCTCGTAATCCCAACAACGTGAGAAACCACACAAATGTCCCCTAGCAGGAGAATGGAGAGATGGAGGACGTGCATACTCATGGATTCCTAGACAGTAGTGAAAATGAATGGCCAGGCCCACGTATTAACATGGTTGTATCTTTCTTTATTGAGATATAATCCACACATCATAAAATTCACTCTTTTTTTTTTTTTTTAGTTTTGGCCAATAATTATTATTATTCTATTTTTTTTTCTAAAATTCACTCTTTAAAGTGTACAGTGCGGTGGGTTTTAGTAATTATGTCATGTCTGACGTAATTTCATCTCTCCAAAAAGAAGCCCCATGCCCCTTCACTGGCACCCCCCGTTCCTCCTCATGCCAAGGCCCAGGCAACCCCTCATCTGCTTTCCGTCTGTGTGGATTGGCCTATTCTAGACATTCCATATAAAGGAACCATTCAAGGTTCATCCACATTGTGGCGCGTGCCAGTGCCTCAGTCCTTTCTATGGCTGAATCCTATTCCATCAGGCCGATCTGTCACATTCTGTTCATCCGTTCTGTTGATTGACATTTGGCATGTTTCCACTTTTTGACTGTTGTAAATAAAACCACCGTGAACGTTCGCATGCAAGTTTCTGTGCGAACATACGCTTTAATAATCTCGAGTATATACCTAGGAGTGGAATTGCCCGGTCCTGTGACAATTTTGTGTTTAACTTTTTGAGAAACTGCCAGACTGTCTTCCAAAGTGGCTGCACCATTCCAGTGACATAGGAGGGTTCTAATTTCTTCACATCCTCACATGGTTAAATCTTAGAGACATAATGTAAAGGGAAAAGCAAGCTAGAGAATAATCGAAATAGTAGAAATGTAGAAATGTAGAAATGTGACCCCATTTCTACAAAGTTCAGAAACATGGGTCGCAATATTATATATTATGTAGGTCTGCAGTATATGCGGTTAAAGTATCTGAAATACAGGTAGTGGTCCCCGTGGGGTGGGGGAGGGGAGAACAGTGTTATCAGCATCGATGAGCACGTGGGGCTTCCATCCTATGAGCACGGTTTTATTTCTTAAGCTAGATGGTGGTTCAGAGGAGCTGTTGAATTACTCTGTCGTTTGTTGTATATTTTTATTTTTTATTTTAATTAATTAATGAATTAATTTTAAGTAGGCTCCATGCCCAGCATGACAGGGCTTGAACTCATAGCCCTGAGATTAAGACCTGGGTTGAGATCAAGAATTGGACACTCAAACGATGGAACCACCCAAGGCCCCCAGTATATTTTTATTTTTAATATATTTTTTAAAGTTTATTTATTTACGTAATCTCCACCCCCAACATGGGGCTTGAACTCACAGCCCCGAGACCAAGAATTGCATGCTCTTCCGACTGAGCCAGCCGAGTGCCCCTTTTGTTGTATATGTTTAATATTTCCCAGTAAATTATTATGTCAGAATGCATTTCTAGGTAGAGCATGTTTGTAGGGGCACACCTATCTTTAAGCAGGCTTTCTCCGTGAGAATCTCATGGAACCAGAGCTTCCGAATTAGATGATCTTCTGAGGGTTTGGGGTGTGCCTCACCTCCCCAGCATACAAGTCCCACTGCCCAAGCTGGCAGTGCCATGCGGTGGGATTTTGATATGTAAAGAAGACCCAGCTGCAAGTAGCTGTTGTAAGTCAGAAAAATTCTTTGATTCTTTTCCCTTTAAGAGGTAGAACTTAGGGGCACCTGGGTGTCTCAGTTGGTTAAGCGTTTGCTTTTGGCTCAGGTCATGATCCCAGGGTCCTGGGATGGAATCGTGCATTGGCCTCCCTCTCCCTCTGCCTCCCCCCCCTACCCCCGCTCATGACCCGCCCCCTTCAGGTTAATACAATCTTAAAAAAAGATGTAGGACTTAATTTATCTCCCCTTGAGAGTAACTTGCCATAGTGAACAGAAAAAGGCGGAAATAACAGTGTGTGATTTTAGAGACTAGGCCATAAAAAGCACTGTGGCTTCTTCCTCTCTCTCTCTTCCCATCACTCATCCTGGGGAAGGCCAGGATGTGAGGACACTCATGCCATCGTATGGAGAAGCCCGTATGGTGAGGAAGTGAGGTTACCTGCCAATAGCCATGTGAGGGACCATCTTGAGAAAAAAAGCTCCAGCCCCAGTCAGACCTGCAGATGACACCACGTCCCCCCATAGAGCTGCACTGAGTGGAAGAGGACAAGACACCTCTCCCACAGGCACCCCGCTGGGCTTCCCCATGTATCTCGTTGGTCCAGGCACATCGCATACTCCTGCCTAAACCGAGACTGCCAAGGGGAGTGGGATCACTTTGAGGGATTTGGACTAATGCCATGCACCTGTGTGCCCCACAGACAGCCCTTCAAGAGAGCCTCCTCCTGCCCCTCCTTTTTCCCCTTCACAGACATCTTTCCCAGTAAATCTCTTGCATGTCTAACGTTGCCTTAGTGTCTGCTCCCCAGAGGGCCCAAATTGCCACGTATCCCTCTGGGATGGGGACGAGCCTCATTCCCTGCTTGTGGAATGCCGCACAAAATCAGGGAGGGTACCCCTCTATTGGGTAGATAACCTGCGGGACTCACACAATGTTGCATGCGCACGAATCCCAGCTCCACCGGGATGGCCCAGGAGACCAGGAAAGCTATTAGCCTCTCTGGTCCCGGGCTTCTCTCCCATAAAAACATGTGCTAAGATCAAGGGTCACGGGAAGGAGCATGTGCAAGGCGCCTTGCATGGAACACTAACCGCTCGCATTGGAGGATTCCTAGTTTAAGGTGCTTTTCGTGATTTATGTTATCCTCACGATTACCCTTTGGGGTGGGTGCTCTCTGTAACCCCTTTTTGCCAAAACCGAAGCTCAGAGAGGCGAGTAAGGAAGTGGCGGGATGCCGTGGAGTACAGCCCATCCGACTCCGAGGCTAGTATGCAACGCGGGGCGGGACCTGGAGGGGCCTTCGGGCCTCGCTGTCTGCTGTGGGAGCTTGGTGCGGGGTGATGTTGGTGCGGACCCTCCCATGCCAAGGGCTGTTCAGCATGATGGCTGCTAACGTTTCTTGAGCACCAGCTGTGTGCCAGCATCTTTGAATAAATTGTCTCATTTAAACATCCCAGCCATCAAGTGAGGGAGGATTTTGCAGCCCGTTTTACGGGCCGGGAACCAGATGCTCCGTGGGGAACGGATGAAGCTGGAATTGTAGCCGGGCAGTCTGACCTCAGAGGCCACACGCAGCCACTTCCAAAAACGGGTGGGCCTGATTGGAATCCCAGCTCTACCTCTGAGCTCTGTGACCCGGGGCAAGTTACTTACTCCCTGAGCCTCAGTTTCCCCAACTTCTAAATGGGAGAAAAATGACACCTATCTCAACAGGTTTTTTTGTTTCCTTATTTTCTTTCTTTCTTTCTTCTGGGTGAGATTTAAATGAGAGAACACGTATAAAGCTAGGACAGTGCCTGTTACACCAGTAGGCTCTTAATTAATCTTCACAGGATTCCAGGTGCTGTTGACATTTATCTCTGATTTTTGTCTTTCCAGAAATCATAAATCTGGTTCTGATTATCACCTCACGCACAGAGTCTACCCAAGGACTCATAGTCTTATTCTTTTTATCTATTCTTTAAAACATGATCCAATTTACAAAACTTTGACTTACAATTCCTCTAGACGCCCAGCTGGTGTGTAAAATGATGGGCTCCACGGCGCGCTGCCCACAAAACACAAGGCCCCCTGGGGAGCTGGCAAGGAAGAGGATCTTCCGGTCTTTTGTACGACGAAAGATCCTTTTGTAAAATGAGTAACACCAGATGATGTATCTGTTGGGACAGTCCAGATTTTCCTGTTTAAAGCAGAGCCCCAGCCTCACACGCCCTCAGGGGAGCCCAGCCATACCTCCACCTCGTCCAGAAGTCCTCCAAGGTACAGGGCTGTGGCCATTGCCCCCTTACTCAGTTTCCTCATCTGTAAAATGGGCACGGGTATTTGCGTTCTACGGTAACCTCCACTTGGCAGGATAAACGACCCCGGGCATGTGGAGAGGTACTTTCATGAGGTGAACCTTTGCAGAATCTGAAAGGATTTAGTCATTCACTACCTTCAGCAAGAGCTCGTTGAGCAATTCCTTGGACCCCAAAGAAATCTAAGACACGAGCACTGCCCTTCGAGAAAGTTCATTTCCAGTGGGAAAGACATTTTATTGCACAGAGCAGTCTTTGTTGAGTTTCGGTTAAACCCGTACCTTCTCTGCATGCACTCAACTATTTCGTGTTCGAATATTCTTTGAAACCTCAAAATAAATGAAACGTGGCCACTAAAAAAGGAAGCTATTAAAACAGAGACTACTCCAAGAGAAACGAAAATATATATTCATACAAAAGTTCGTACCTAGATGTTCATGCCTGCATTAATCATGACAGGCAAATGGTGGAAACACCCCATCTGTCCATCAGTGGATGAATGGATAAATAAAATGTGGTGTAGCCACAAAACAGAATATTATTTGGTCATAAAAAGGAACGCAGTACAGATTCACGATACCGCACGGATCCACCGTGAGAACATTACGTTGTGAAAGAAGTCAGTCCCCAAAGATTGTGGATTGCATGATACCATTCACAGTCCAGAGTAGGGAACCCTACAGAGACAGAAAGTAGACTAGTGGTTGCTTAGGAACAGAGGGAGGGAAGGGTTAGAGAGAATTAAGAAAATAATAAGAAAACGTTGACTGTCACCGCTCCCCCATCTACTGAGGCACTTGCCCCCAGGGACAACCGCTGAGCAGAAATGCCCATCTCCAAACCAGTGGGGGTGGAGAGGAGAGGGAGCGAGCGGTATGGAGGAGCCTTAGAGAAGGGATGGAAACGGAAGAAAACGTTTTCACCAGAGAGGGAGAAGGCAGGGGGTGGAGCCCCAGGACCCACCCCAGGAAGGATCTGGGCTTGGGAATCACCAAGGTGTGTTTGCAGATTGAGGGAGAGATGCTTCTGGCTGTTTGGAGCAGCAGGTTAATTTAAGGAGATAACTAGGAGAGGGGGTCAGAGCGCTGGATAGGGTGGGGGTTCTGGGGGGCCTGAGGGGCCACAATTTCATCTTGGAGTTCTTGGAGCTCTCGGAGGCTTTTGAGCAAGGACCTGACATGATCTCATGACTTAAGATGCCACGAGGGTGTCCTAATACCCTGAAGCCTTTCCACTTAGTCACACACACACAAGCACACCCTCGCAGGCTCACACTCAGGCGCACACACAGGCACACATGCACACAGCAGCAGCAGCCGCGGGAGTCTCAGGGCTCAAACATTCAAGCATTTTTGAAGGAAGCAACCAGGGGCCTAACCAGGGTGGGGAGTCCTGGGGGATCCTTGTCCAAGACACCTGTCTTCAGAATTAGGCAAAAAGATTAAGCTCAGCCCAAACAACTCCATCAGGAACCCCAGCACAAACAAATTCCACCCCCTCCCCAGAAGTTGGCTCTTACAAGAGCCCCCTGGCACAGGGCCAGGTGAGGGGAAGAGGGGAGAGGGGAGAGGGGGGAGGAATGGCCCTTGCTGGGAGGCGGCCTGGTCTGTGCCCTGCCTCCACCTCCAGCGCCCCTGCTCAGGAGGAGACTGGCCAAGTGGAAGGGGTTGGGGAAGAGCAGGACAAATGAATGGGGGCCCACGAGGGCGGGGGTGGGGGTCGGGGTGACCCTCGGGAGCTTGCCGGGACACTCAGGCAGGCCAGGTGCGCATCCGTCCCTGCAGGGCAGGGGTGGAAGCCAGCCGAGCGCAGACCTCCCACAGCCGCTCACAGTGAGGCTGCTTGAACGTCGGCGCTAATCTGCGCACATCCCGAAGGGAAGCCCCTAGGCTCCATCTCTAATCAGGTCGCTACTCTCATTTAGAGGGTTTAATGTACCATCCTTCATAGTGGGACGAGTGTCAACCCATCAGCTGCTCAGAGGAGCTACTTTTCTGCCTCCTCCTGGCAGGTCAGCTGGACCCCGGACCATGGCCCCCGGCGGCCACACCTCTCTCCCTCTCCCTCTCCCTCTCTTCTCGGAGCTGGCCTCCTCTGCAGGGCCAGAGCCATCATCCTAAGGCCCAAGTCTGCACCTCCCTCAACCTTCCGGCTCCCAGGCCAACTCCAAGCCCCAGGCCAAGGCCAACTCCAAGCCCCAGGCCAAGGCGCACTTTGACCTTGCCCCAGCCTGCACCCTCGTCTTTTTCTCCTGCCTCATCTTTCCCAGCTACCCACAAAGTACCCAGCAGACAGCAGGCAGCCTGTGCGCTCTGTGCCAGTTCTCAGCCTCAGCACGAGTGGCATTGGGGGCTGGGTACCTCTCGGTGGTGGGAGGCTTTCCTGTGCATGATGCTGAGTGGCCTCTACCTACGAATGCCAGCGGCACCCCCACCCCCAGGTGTGACAACCAAAAATGTCTCCAGACATTGCCAACAGTCCTCTAGGGGCCCAGTCACCCGGGTTGAGAGCCCCTGCTCTGGGGGAGTGGAGAAAAGGGTCAAGACCACCTGTTCTAGAGCCGGGCAGACCTGGATGGGCTCCTTCGCCCCCTGAGCTGCACAGTGCTGGGCAAGTCACTTTAAATGAAGATAAAATGGCCCCTGTCTTAGAGGATTGGGCGATTCTAAAATGAGCTGATCCATGAAAAGCAGCTACTTGGTCAGTGCGTAGTGTGGGCTGGTGTTAGCGGGCCCTGCGTGTCCCATATTCCTGGCTGTGCCTTCTTCCTTCTTTGTCGGTCAGCAGACTTGCATTCGTCCTCAGGATTCGGCTTACACATCAGTTCCTCTCTCGATCTCTCCCGAATCCTGGCCACTTCCCCCCGCCACAGACTTCCCACGCTGGACTGAAGGCGTGTGTTTCAGGACGTGTCTCCCACACCTGCCTGTGAACCATTGGGAGCAGAGGTCACCTGCATTCATGCTCAGCCCCTGTTTTTGGGGAGGAAAGGCAGGAGAGGGTATGTGCCCGGTCGGGACCCTGTCCGAGCTCTTCTGCAGAGACGGAAAGCCCATGTGTCTGGCCCAAGTTAGGTACAAGGGGCTGCAGACACCACACCGAAGGTGGGAAGCTCATTAGCTCAGAGATCATCCAAATGGTTGCCCTCAGTTCAAAGCAGTGATGATGCAGATAAAGAGCCCGGTCCTCCAGCCTCAAACTCAATCTCTATGGCCGGCAGTTGACTCCGAGTCTCGGTTTTCCCATCTGTATAATGGCGATGACCCAGCTTCCTCCTGGGGTTGATTTGAGGATGGAAGAGATTTGGTGAGAGCAGTCTGCCTGGGATGAAGATATGTGCTGGACCTCAGGCGTGGCAGCCTTGGGGGAGGCAGGGGAAGGAATCCAGAGAGCTCATTTCTTTACTATCAAAGACCAGCCAGTGCTGGTGGTGGTGGATGGGATTGTGTCTTCACATCAGGGAGAGTTTCCTCTCCTTTGTTCGTGGTCTTAATCTGGGAGATGGATGGGGTACCCAGCTTATTTTTCTTGTTGAGTTGTACAGAAAGGTCTCCGTGTCCACGAAGGAGGGAAGCGAAAGAAAGCCACTTAAGTCATAGTAGCCGATATCTAGCTTGGAATCCAGGAAGAATTAATTGATAACAAGGGTCATTAATCCCCAGAGCAGGATGCCACCAGCACAGATAATAGAATTTCAATTACTAGAGGGTTTCTTGTCTATTAAAGCCCTCCTGTTTCTACAAGCCAGTGTTTAACTACCACAGCCCCGAGGACACCTTCCCCACCACCTCACTGCATGTTTCTCTCCTCCTTTGACCTCTAGAAGCACTCACTGCCTGTGCCCTGTCTTGTCATGTGTGTGTGTGTGTGAGAGAGAGAGAGAGGCCCACATAGATCACACAATCCTTGAGAGGAGCAAGCTGGGTCCTATAGTTTGCTTTAGCTTTCTCTATTACAATGCCTTTGTAAGATATTCCTTCGATATTATTCCTGTTACTGAAAAAAAATTTTCAAAGTTGCACAGACAACACATGTTCATTGTAGAAAAATCAGAAAAATCCTGACAAGCCACAGAAACAAAACAAAACAAAACAGATCATCCATCACCCCTCTACCCAGAAGGACCCAAGGCTAACATCTTCCCCTAGTTCTTCTTTGTTTTTCAAATTCAGCCAAGGATTACATGAATGCATGCGAAGTATTCAAACAGAGATGGAATATAAAAGAAAAAGTGCCCCTTTGGCTTCTGCCCCAAAGCTTCCCCACAGAGGTAACCGAGGACGTTAACTATTCAGCGGGAACTTGTCCAACCTCTATTCATGCATGTGGAGACACCCGTTTTTATACAGATTGATACGTAGTATTTTCTAAATAGACAGGATCATGCAATGTGTATGTTCTTTGGCTTGCTTTTGTTTACCTACCGCTATGTCTTGAAGTGCTTTTTGCACCAGCTCGTTTAGGTCTTCCTTATTCTCTGTGACAACTGGATAACATTCCATTGCATCAACACGCTGCAGTTTCTAGACCCACTCCCCTAATGCTGGGCACTTGGGTTGTTTCTGTTGATCACTAATATAAAGTGTGCCCGGTTGCCCACTTGCACAGGAACCTTTGTGGGCAAGATTCACACACATGAAGTGATAGAGTCACTTGATGTAAATTTTGATTCACATTGTCAAATCCCTCTCCAAAAAGTCTGTGCCAGATTAAAGTTCTTACCGGGCCGGAGAAATCAGTTGCCCCCCCCACCCCACAACTTGACAACACTGGAAACGATCAGTCCTTAATAATTTTGTCAATTTCATGGACGAACATGGTGCCTCTTGTTCTGCATTTCTCGGATTGTGGCAAAGTTGGGCACCTTTTCACGTGTTTATTGGCCATCAGCCTTCTTTCTATAGGTACGCAGATATAGACCCTTTGGAAATGTATCCGACTGCCTTGTTGTCATCTGCCTCTTTCTCACACGATGCATAAGGGACCCCTCTCCATGTCAGCACACACACTTCTGCGTCATCTGGATAGCCCGGTCATGTGTCAGTACCATGATTTTCCATCATGTCCTCATTGTTGGGCATTCAAGTAGGTCCCCATCTCGGCATCACGGCAAAAGCGCCGTGAGTATCGTTAGAGCTGAGTGACGCACTGAACACTCTCTAATTTCCCTGGAATGGATTCCTAAGAGATGAATTGCTGGTCAAGGGACACACGTCGTTTAAGGCTGTGGCTGCTTATTGCTAGAGCGCTCTACAGAGCAGCGGGCTGGCAAGTTTACATTCCCACCAGCAGTTCACAAGAGTGACCGTAACCAGACATTGCCAGATGTCCCCGGGGAGGGACCCACTTCCTTAGAGACAGAGTGGTTTGAATCCTCGGGCAGCTCTAGACAAACATTCCTTTTCTTCCCTCCTGTGGTCTGACTCAGTGGTTCTCAACCCCTGAGTGGGCCATACACGGTACCGTATATGCCCTACTATATGGGCAAGAGTAAATTGACTCCATCGGTATTTTTGGTCTTCTGTGCTTGCTTGAGAACCTAACGCCACTGTCCCCTCCAAATTTAACACCACTGTGGAAGGAGCTAAGATGCCTTTCAACAGAGGAATGAATAAAAAGATGTGGTTCACATATACAATGGAATATTACTCAGCCATCAGAAACGATGAATGCCCACCATTGGCATCAACATGGATGGAACTGGAGGGGATTACGTTAAGGGCAGTAAGTCAAACAGAGAAAGACAATTATCGTATGGTTTCATTCATATGTGGAACACAGCAATAGCACAGAGGACCATGGGAGAAGGGAAGGAAATCCCAAAGGGGAGAAATCAGAGAGGGAGATGAACCATGAGAGACTGTGGACCCCGGGGAAACAATCCGGGGATTTCAGAGGGGAGGAGGGTGGGAGGAGGGGGAGAGGGAAGCAGGGTGATTGGTATTGAGGGCACCTGCTGTGATGAGCACTGGGTGTTATACTTAGCTAATGAACCACTGAGCACTGCATCAAGGACTGATTATGTACTATACAGTGGCTAACTGAACATAAAAAAAAAAAAAAATTAACACCACTAGCCTCCTGAATGTGGCAGGGCCACAGGGGTCCTCCTAGGACAGAGTCTTTCTCACGCCCCGGGGATAACTGCCATTTTTGAACACTTCCTGTGGTGCCAGGCCAGCTCACTTCATCTTCACATTGACACCACGAGGCAGGTGCTGTTACTGCCCCATTTCCCAGAGGAGACACTGAGGCTCACACACGTTCAATAACTTGCCCCACATCATGCAGCCAGGGAATGGCAGAACCCATGCGACCCTCAGTTCTACCGCTTTTCAATAGACAGCGTACACCAGCAATTCAGGGGAATGTCTGAAACCAGGTCTTGTTTATTTTATTTTATTTTTTTAAAGATTTTATTTATTTGTCAGAGAGAGAGAGAGAGACCGTGAGAGAGGGAACACAAGCAGGGGAGAGTGGGAGAGGGAGAAGCAGGCTTCCCGCTGAGCAGGGAGGCCGATGTGGGGCTCGATCCCAGGACGCTGGGATCATGACCTGAGAGAAGGCAGACTCTTAACGACTGAGCCACCCAGGCGCCCCCAGGTCTTGTTTATTGATTGACATTTCTGCCTTTGTGATTCCGAATCAAGAGGTGAAAAGTAAAAAGGGGCTCCTATGTCTTCAGGGGGGCAGAGGTCAGCATGCTCTGGGCAAAGTAGAGGCATGAGTCTTCGCTGGTGGGGAAGCAACCATGTCCGAAGCAAAGCGCTAAGCCAGTTTGACCTCTTAAAGTACCATCCAAACCCAAGATTTTGAGTACTGTTTGAGTAATTTCCACTGTAGAGTTGGGTCAGCTGTTTTACCAGCCGGCCTGCCATTTAAGCATCTGGGAACGATGTCTCTATTGTAACTTGAAAGCACGAAAATTTTTCTGTCCTTGAGGAAACCACCCTTTGCCCTCTTCCCTCACCTTCGGAAAGGCTCTTGACTCTTAATTAAGAGTGAAGCCCTTTGAGCTCCTTGGAGGAAGGTGTGCCTACAAAGCCAAGGGTGTGATTAGATCAGCCAGGATCTTCCTGTTCCAACCAAAGGAACCAATTAGATGATCTAATGGGAACCTTTTTTTGTCATCCAGAAATTATATGATGCTGTGGAGCTGCCCACTATTATGTACCCTTGATGATAATAATAATGTCTCCTTCCACGGTCACGTAATAACAAAATGTAATAAACTCTCTTGACAGGCTCAGTGTTAATGACCCTGCACCCATTTTGCTGCTGGGTAGAGTGAGGCAAAGAAAAACCAGGGGCCTGGCTTACCTTCTCTCAGCAGGAAGACTTGCCTAGTGAGATCACTGAAAGCAGGAAAATTATTTGCTATGCTGTCAATCTGAAATTCTAGCTAGAGCAGGACTTCCCCCAAAGTTTTTTGGTTCTTGGGAGGAAGGAGAAAGGGGAGGGGGAAGTGGTGTTTTAAAGAACACTAATGTCACAAGAAACTCTGTGGTAGGTTTGGGAAATGCTTTATTTCTAGTCCTTCATTGGATTTTAAGCACATTAGCATATTAAAGGTTCTGAGAAGTCCTGCAGGCTTCTCTTAAATTGTGATTAACCAGATATTTTCAAAACTGGTTTGACCATGGACTCCTGCTTTTATGTAATAGCTCCTAGCATTCCCTGGATGCCCTTCTGGTAATTCTGTGTTTGAGATATTTAAATGACCTCTGCTGTCCCAAAATCCTTTGTAGAATGGCCCTTTCCTCAGGGGTAAGGAAGCAGAGGCCATCACTGGAGAATAGGCTTGGTGATCAGGATAGCAAGATAGCTTCTGAGGAATATTTTCCCTTCTTTAACAAATGAACCTGAAGGGCTCCAGACCATAAGGATGCCCTAGCAGCCCATGTTGGGTCAGACCAGTTTCATCATTGGAATATGCCAGTATTTTCCAACCATTTTCAAACTGGGGCAGAATTGTTGGCTGGTGCTGAAGTTGGTGGGAGTGTGACCTTGGTGACAGTGTGGGTTTGAACTGAGAAGGGTCCTTAGGAGGGAATGAAGGTGGAGACAGGGGAAATGAGGAGTGGTGTTAGATTGTGAGGAGCCCCTGAGATGTGCCTTGAGATCATGCCGGGAGAGCATTACTGACTTGAAAGGAGTTAATGTCACCTACATCAAAGCAACATGGCAGCATGGATGTCTAGTGTCTGTGGGCTTCTATGTCTCCTTCCACAATCATCTAAGACAGCTCACTGCACTCTGAAAAATACAGTCAAGTGACATTAACTGGAAGGAAGTGGATTGGGGAAGGCAGGACAAACAGAAAAACAGAGGACAAACAGAGACAGAAAACAGATACAGGGATAAGACTTATACAGTCATGGTGACCATAGTGTCCTAAGCATTTGCTGTCTCAGATCCAGCCACCTGTTGGCTCACACAGTTATTAGGAGTTTGTTTGCCTAGGCAGGCTACAATGTATGGAGCACTTACTATGTGTTGGTTCCTGTGCTAAATACATTTTATATTTTTTCCAACTAGGAGACTAGATACATTGTATATTTTCTTCTATAAGGAGGGCTTTTTGTCTTCACTATAGAGATGAGGAAACTAAGAGACCCAGAGGCTAAGAAATTGGTCCAAGCACGCACAGCTAGCATGGTTTGAACTGGGGACTTTCTGATGCCAAGGCTATTTTCTTGATCCTTGATCTCTTTGTGTTCAACAAAGTGTTTGGGAGATGCAATGTACGCTTTTAAAATTGTATTTGTTTTATTTTTCCAGTGTTCCAAGATTCATTGTTGATATGCAATGTATTCTTGTCTATAGCGATAGTTCATTTGTTTTTGTGGCTATGTTGCATTCCGTCATATGACCATATAGCAGTCTCTCCCTTCTCCTGCTGATCAACATTTGAGTTATTTGCAGAAATTGGCTGTCATGACAGCGATGCATCATTATATGTGTTTGTGAGCACACATGGGTAAGAGTTCCTTTAGAACTGAAGGTTGGAGTGGACTTGCAGGGTCAGAGATTGCGTCTGTCTTCATGTTTCTAGATGAGTGGTTGAACCTCGAGCTCTTGTCTCTCCACATCCTCACCAGTACTTTTTGCTCGTCCCTAATTTCTGTTCACCATGAACAGAAAGTCATCTGCCATCTCCATCCTTCACCAAACTGTTCATGGATTTCCAAAAGCAAGTGAAGAGGTTCAGCATATATAGCAGACCCCCTATTTACAGCAGACCCTGTATTTACAGAATCAGCAGACCCCATATTTACAGAATCAGAATCACCAAAGGAACAACCCAGGAATCTATGTTTTTCACAACCTACCCTAGCAGTCCAGACAACTAGCCGTGTCTGAGGATCACTGATCCAGACCCTCAACATGTTTTTTAGAGTCCCTGGGTCCTTTCTTTAAACTCAATCTTATGTAGAATGCAATACATAAAATTGATAGAATTGGAGCTGCCCTGCTTGGAGGAGGAAGTGGGAGTAGAGGGCTGGCTCTTCACCACATCCCTCCTCTACCTCTTACAGTACAGCTAGACTACATTTCCCAGCCTGCTTTGCAGGGAGGTATAACCACGTGACTGAGCTCTATCCAGTGAATGTAGGTGGACGCGATAGAGGAGGGGGCATTTCCAGGCCTGGCTCATGAAGCCCTGCCCCCTCTGTCGGCGAAATGCAGAGGATGCTGAGGCTATGAGGTGAATCTGGGGCCCCCACATGATCATGTGGAAGGCTGCCAGGCAATCAGCAACACCCCTTTGGGATTTCACATTGTGAGGAACGAATGCCTATGGCGTGAAGTCGTTGATATTTGGGGGTCGGTTTGTTACAGCAGCTGGCGTTGCCTTCGCCCATCCCCACCCGTCCTCTGTGAAGCTGGTGTGCAGGACCGCAGACGCACATGAAAGGACACGCCGCATGCGTGTCAGAAACCCTGGGCTCTGAATCTCCACTCCCTCATAAGAGGAGCGAGAGACGACCCTACCTCCCTCTGCTTCTGTGTGGATTTAATGAGATAATATATTTGGAAAGCACTCCGGGTGCAGTGAAAGGCATTTCAGATGTGAGTTATATTTAGTTATTGATACTGCGTTTCTGCATGTGTTTCTTTCACTGCCTCGGCAGCCAAGCCTCTCTCCAGTGGCTACTCCACAGAAGCTGGAGAAGCATTAATGCAGTAAATCTCAAAACTCAGCCCCTCGCTCCCTTCTCCAGGCAGGCCTGGGCTGCAGTCCCCAGAGCAGCTGACCCTGAGCATAATGCAAATATTGCGTTCCATCAGGCTATTTTAAGACAGTCAAGGAATAAGACTCCCGCTCTCCCCATAAGAAATGTACATCATTCCCTGTTCTTTAATTTCCTTTTGATTAAAAAAAAAAAAACCAGCCTATCTGAAAAATATCTGCTATCTCTTCTCTAGGCTGAGAGAGATTGGGCAGGGCGAGGGGGGTTGGAGACGAAATATGCTTTCTGGACCTTCAGAGTCACAGGGACCATTGAGGACTTTTTGCGGTAAGAGTTGTGTGGATTTCTTTTTTTGGTGCGTGATGAGGGTATAGGAATGTGATTTTAATAGGCTAGCACTTAGAATTATCTTGGTTCTCCAAACCAGAGAAAGAGGTAATGGTAGGTTCTTCTGAAATGTGTGGTGGAGATCATAGCCTTCAGATTAGCCAGTCTCCACCTGATGGCCAAAGGAGAGAGAAGAGGGGGCAGTCTCTGTTTTTCCTCTGGCCTCCAAACCTTGACGGAGCTCCCTTTACCTCACCTCACTTACCCCCTTTCGTGCAATCCGCCTCCAGTGTATTCATACACCCATTCATAGATCAGCACCTAGTAGGGCGGACAGTTCCCATTCCTGTGACATATCTGGAGGCCCTACTGTGTGCTGGGCACTGTGCATAGCCCGGAGCCCACATTCCCATGGATCACACCCTGTTTTCAGCTCTTACAGCAGGCTTCCTCATTGGAATCTAGTCTCCCGTCCCTGTTCCCCTCTGTCAGACCAAAGCAGAGAGAGAGACTGGGCTCTGGAGTCAGAATTCCAAATCAGCTACTTCTCTGGGGGACTGAAAAATATGTATTACTTTCCTAGGGCTACCACAACAAATTGCCACAAATGGGGCAGCTGAAAACAATAGAAATGTATTCGCTCATCGTTCTGGAGGACAGAAATCCAAAATTAATAGGATGAGTTCCTTCTGGAGCCTCAGGGGGAGGGTCTGTTCCCTGTCTCTCTCCCAGCCTCTGGTGACCCTCAGCTAACCCTGGTGTTCCTTGGCTTGTAATCACATCTGCCATCTGCCCCCGTGGTCACATCACCTTCCTCTCTTTTCGTTTTTGTGTCCGCACCCCTTCTTATAAGAATACAAGTCATCTGACTTAGGACCTACCCTAAATGCAGGGCGATTTCATCTTGAGATCCTTAATTAATGACATCTACAAAGACACTATTTCCACTTTCTGAGTTTCCAGGTGGACAATGATTTTGGGAGTGGGGGACACTATTCAACCCACTACACTCTGCCCTCTGCCCTCCCCATTCACATCCATCCCACGTGCAAAACAGATTCACCCATCTCCACATCTGGAACTGGGAGACCAGACACTGGAAAGTGGGGGTGATTATAAAACCTCCCACTATGTGTCATTTGGACAATAAATAAGGCATTAACAAACTTAGCACAGTGCCTGGCTGACAAAGAAACGCGATGCCGAAGGGTAGTGGAAGTATTTGTAATTACTATGATGATGTACAACTGGATGGATTTTCCCAAGACGCTGCCTTTTTTTTTTTAAATCACTTTCTTCATTAAAAGCCAACAAGGATTTCCCATCACCTGCCGAACTAAAGCCCGAGCTTGCTCAGTTCATTAGTAAAGGCTTTGCAATCAGTCCTCCATCAAAATTCCCCCCCCCCCCACCTCTTGCCCTCTAGACTAACTGGCACCTGAATTCGCCCAGCTTTTTCTCTGTGTCCTGTCTACTCGCTTCTGTGAAAACCCTGCCATGTCCACTTAGCGGTGCCCCCTGGAACAGGACCTCCTGCACTTAGGGAAATCGACCTGCATGGGGCTCACAGCACTCAGACAGGTGCTCTTTTGGGTCCACTGACTGACTCGTGGCTCTTTTTCCCATGTGTTCATTTATCTGCTCCACTGCAGATCATAGCTTCTTGAAGGCCAGGACTGTTTCTTCATGAGGGACTTTGTACCACAGAGGAAAGCCCGTGGGCTCTGGTCTCATAGCTCTGCCGCTTAGGGCACCTCAGTTCTGAATCTATAAAATAGGGATAATTCTGTCTCTTTGTTCAGGCCCTGGGGGTAGTAAGCAAAGCAATGCTGGTAAAGTGCCCGGTATCAGTAAGCGGTCAGTAAGTTTCCCTTCCACGGCTGGGTGTTACCCACTGCAACTGGTACATAACGGGTACTGGGGGCTTTGTAAGTGTTTGTGGGTGTCGTCAGCACTGGAGAGGAGTGGACACATTCTGGCATTAACCAGAACATACATTTTTAGCCAAAACAACAAATTACTATGTATTGGGCCCGATGCTAAAGCTTTCCGTGTATTCTTATTTAATCCTCTTACCAAGGAAGGTATGTCACCGACCATGCCTGGTAGAAGTCCTGCCAGGTTATGGTGGCCAATCAAGGCTGCCCTGGGAAAAATCATCCTGGCCAGGATTAAATGGAAATGTCTCCTTCCTCCAACTTTATAACCTCCCTTCCATCCTGCAAGGTCATCTGCTGCCCCCTACCCACAAAGATCCTTTCCTGCCCCCATCCCCAGTGCGCCCTAGGGAAGCACACTCGAACCTTATCATCCAGGTCTCTCAGGGGCCAAGGGGTCTGACCCAGGGTGATGGGGAAAACGCATGGGAATGTGGAGCACAGGGAGAGCTCTGCGAGAAATGGATGGCCACAGCTCCCAGGTTGACCTGAATGTTCGTGAAGCAGATGTTATGGCTAAGAACCTCCCCAAACTTACCGTCTGGGGCGTGGGGCAGGAAAGTTGAGACATGTGATCAAATCCTGCAGAAATGGAGTAACAATTCCTTGTCTCCCTCTGGGGCTCTATAATTGCACAGAGTGCTTTCCGGTGGAGGGCAAGGAAAGTACGATGTTCTGGCCAAGTGTGGCGCTTGCCAGCCTCTGAGTTCCGAATTTGGAATGTGGGCGGGACTGCTTTTTAAAACAGTCCCAACCACCAGCCTGGACGGTGCCTGGTGGAGTCCTTCCTGGGAAACGTACATTTTCACAGCAGCCTGAAGGAGACAGCCACACTCTGCCTTTGAGCCCATCAAGGTCAACAGTGGGAAGTTCAGGCCAAGGTAGGCCAGCGGGAGGGCAGCAGGAGGGACAGCTGGGGGCAGGTGGTGCCTTTGCAGCCTTCAGAGGGCCACCTGTGGGTCAACCTGAGCCCAGCCTTGCCCGTGGTGGGAGCTGCTCTGATTCTCAGCATGACGGTGGTGTTTGCACACCTTGCACAAAATGCCCCAAGGGGCAGACCTCCTACTGTGCATGCAAAGGAAAATTATCGCCTTGGATTTGAATAGCTCCCATTTCCTGGGTAGCTCCGAGGATATGATTTAGTAAATGTTTCAACCTGCTGTTCCAAGGATACAGAAAATGCCGAAGGTAGAGTTGCTCCTTAATTGCAGCATAATCCAGTTAGTTTACAGGGTTGTGGTTAAGAGTTCAGTCTCTGAAGAAACGTAAATCCGAGTTCGAATCCCCTCTCTCCTCACAGAGCTGCCACTAGCCCACACAATGCCATTGTGGGAATTGGGAAAGGATGCCCGTCCTCTGGAAGGACCACGCTGGGTCCAGCCTCCACAGTCCCCCTGTGAACCTCAGTCTCTCCATCCGTGAAATGGCAATAAAATAACAGAACCCACCTTTTTGGCTGGTTGTGGGGATAAAATGACCTAATACAGGCCAGGCACACAGCAAGGACTTAATCAATGCTAGTGATAATTCTGTTATTATAATCCTCATATCCTGCCTGCCTGTACGGTGGCCAGTCATCCAGGGCACCCATGACAGGAATGTCCTGGGACTCAGGACTTTGGTGTGAAAACTGGGAAGGTCCCAGGCAAAGGGGGGGATGAGTCGATCACCTTACTGCTGGCCCTGTGCCCGAGGGGGATCGCAGAGACCATCCTGGCTCAGGGCACATTCTGAGGTCTGAGTGCCGGCACCCAAGCGCTTGGTTGTTGGGCAAAGTCTCCACTTTCTGCTTTGGCTTTCGGCCCCAGAGGTGGGTGTCCAGACTGAGGTGCCTGGAAGGGGTCTTGGGTATATATGAACACTCCCCCTTGGGGCAAGGGGCGTTCTTCAAGAGGAGGGACTGGGTCTGTTTTGCTAAGTCCATCCCTCATTGTACCTTAGCTATCCCATGTCCCGGGGCGTGGGCTCGTGTGCATTCTCTTAGCACCTGCTCTGCTCTGCCTCCCTCAGTTTCCTCACCTGTGAAAGGGAGGTAGTAAGGTCCAGCTTAGAGAACAGTCACCCAGCTGGAGATCTAACAAACGTCAGGTTCTGGCATAGCTCCTGGTTGGAGCACACAGTAGATGCAGAGCTCATGCCTTGTGCTCGGCCAGCAGCCCCCATTCTGTGCACACTTGGCTCACTGAGTCCTGGCAACAAGCTCGGGGTGTAGGCAGCATTATTACCGCTAGTTCACGGATGCCGATGGGAGAGAGGAACTCCCTCTGTTGAGAAACTCGTAAGGAATCCAGCGGAAGCATTTCTTTCCATGCTGCCCCACGCAGACTGGATTTACCCACATTTCTTTGCAGGAGCCACCTTGTCAGAGAGAGGTGGCAGATACGCCATCTCTTTTGAAGTCCGGTGACCCAACTCAGTGACTCGGTGTAAACTCTGGCATTTCCAATGAAGTGTTGCCTTTATTCGGCAGGGCGATCATGTCAATCAAGCCGTGTGTGTATGTGATCTGTTCATAAGACATCTTCTGACCCAGGATGGCCCCAATGTAGGTGGAAAAGGATCGCCTCATTGGTGTCCTTAGATGGGTCCCCACCCCTGGGTACAGCATCACCAGCTTGGCCAGGCTCCTTGAGGTTCCCACTTGGATCCCTACAACAACCCTACAGCTCTGTCATTCTCGCTGCCTTTTGACACATGACCAGGCTAAGGCTCAGGGAGGTGATGTCAGTTGCCTCAGGACAGAGCAGAGTGGCAGAGTCAGGATTGGAACCCACATCTCCTGTCTCCAGAGCCCATGATGGTGACCCGTTCATTGGATTGCCTTCATCTGCACCCTGATGACCTTGGACTAGGTCGGGGGCATTTTGAGGGGTTTGAGGGAATGTCTTCTTTTTTAATAGACCGCTTTTTTTAAAGAACAATTTCATATTTGCAGAAAAATTATGAAGATACAGGAAGTTCCCATATGCCCCACACCCAGTTTCCCCCTTAATGAACACCTCATATGAGTATGGTGCATTTGTCACAATGAGTGACCCAATATTGATACATTATTAGTAACTAAAACCCATACTTTATTATTAAGACTTCCTTAGTTTTTCCCTAATGCCCTTTGGTTGGGTCCCAGGATCGCATCCAGGACACATTATGTTCTGCCGTCATGTCTCCTTAGCCGCCTCTGCTCTGTGGCAGTACCTCAGACTGTCCTTGATTTTGATGACCTTGGCCATTTCATGTGTCTTGTAGAATGCCCTCCTATTGGGATGTGTCTGATGTGTTTCTCATGGTCAGCCTGGGGTCATAGGTAAGGGGAGGAAGATCACAGAGGTCAAGTGTCATTCTTAGCGCACGGCATCAAGGGTGTATGCTATCAACTTGATCTACTCCATTGGCATTGACCTTCATCGCCTGGCTGAGGTCGTGTGAATCAGGTTTTTCCATTGTAAAGGGACTGTTTTTTTTTTTCTTTTTTTTTTCTGAGGGTTATCTTTTTATCACTTACAATTAACATTCTTTCTAGCTAGGAAATCTTTCTTTGTTTCCGCCGTACGGAATCCTTCCTGGAATCACAGCCGACGAGAGCCCCAGCCAGGGCCGGCTGCATGGGCAGGGGACAGATGTGCTCACATGGGGCTTGCACTTGGGGGTTCGTGCTCTGCTGCCAGCTTCTTACAGTTCTTAATATTTTCCTCTTTGGATTTGTTTCCTAAGTGGAGGCTGATAGGACAAGGCAACATGCACGGGGGCTTGGAGCCTCAGTCTTGGGGTCTTGCTCCTGCCACCCTTCCATCTCCCCAGGTGGACTCTCTGCCTGCTCCCCCACCATCCCCAGGGGCTGTTGCCACCCTTCTGTCCCCGGCGGGGGCCTGCACGTGGTGTAAGGAGAGTCAGGGTTGGCGTGCACATCGTGGAGCATCTCAGGGTGGGGACTTGGTGGGGGCTGTCGCCATCCTAGACTGACAGCACCACGATGCCTTCAGTGGGCAACTGGGGGGTGGGGGGGAGCCTCTTGCCCACTCCTAGTCCAGGTGCCAAGTGCTCTCCAGCACGGAGGCTGCAGTATCCTTGGCGCCACCTGTATACCATAGATCAGGGGAGCGGGGCCTCTGAGAGAGGAAGGTGTCTGGTTCAATTTCCCTGCCCCTCCCCAGAGTGCTGATGTCGGTCCTGTGGCTGGCAGCCTGTGGGCCATGCGTGCATGCATGCCCAGTCACAGCAGGGCCCTGGGCACCTGTGAGCATCTGCATATCACCCCAAGTATCCGGACGCCTGTGAGAGCACAACCCTCAGTAGCCAATGAAAACATTATGACAGGTCCAGGAAGAGAGACTGCAGAAGGAAAAAGCTTTTTACATTTTTGTACCTTTTCTTTTTTTTTAAAGATTTTATTCATTTATTTAGAGAGAGCACACATGTGATTGGGGGGAGGGGCAGAGGGAGAGGGAGAGAAAGACTCTCAAGCAGACTCCATGCTGAGCACAGAGCCCAACACAGGGCTTGATCTCATGACCTGGAGATCACGACCTGAGCCAAAACCAAGAGTCGAACACAACCGACAGAGCCACCCTCTCCTCTTAGTACTTCTAATAGCCCTGTTTCTCTCTTTCGAAGAAGGGCCCATATTTTCATTTTGCACCAGGCACCACATATTTGAAAGCCAGTCCTGTCCTCACTGCTTCTAGGGTCCCCACCCACACTGTGCCCCGAGTGTCTCCATGGGGGAGAGTGGGAAAACTCTAGGGCAGGCATCCTGGCGGGCCCAGCTGGCTCTGACTGGAGGCCATCTATGGACCCGGGTGGCACAGCCTTTGTAGGCCCCTGCACCCCAATGGCATCACCAGGGGAACCTTGGGTAAACTGAGGCACAGGGAGGCAGAGTGACTTAACAGACTCTGCACACAACTTGAAAGCCAGGGTTGAAGTAGGGGTTTCCTTCAGCTCAACTCAAAGTTGACCAATAGCTGGGGATTACTCAGAACAGCCCGAGACAGTGGAGAGAATACCGTGGCAGGAGTCAGACGGAGCTGGGGTCAAGGCTCAGCTAGGCCAAGTCAGGCAAGTGCCCTTTCCTTTCTGAGCCTTGATGGGCTCCTCTGTTCAATGGGAGTGAAACACGAGGTCCCTAGGACTCAGCTTAATCATGAAGCCAGATGCGGGACCCAGGTGCTAGACGGCCCCACCTAGACACTGAGATGTCCTCACCCTACACAGCCACCAAGTACGTGTTTGCTTCATGGATTTGCCCATTTCACCTTCACGCTTGGGTATGTTTCAATGTGTCCACGCGGCCTGTTAGGGGACGCGAACACCCAGAGGGCCCAACTCACGTCTGTTGAAGTCCCTCTGGGTCCTGGGCTGAGAAGACCCGGGCTTAATAAGAGCCTTGAACAGGGAGGGAGGGGATGGCGTTGCTGCCTCACCTGGAGCGAGCTCCTCTGTTTCAACTCCATAAACTGTGAACGCGACAAAGCCCTTTCTGTATTTTGCGAGAGATACAGTTTGCAAATGATCTCATTACCCCCGCAGCCATGAGCAGAGTTATGTCGGGCCTTTCTAACAAGTGGCAGTAAAACATTTTATAGGCCCCTCTGCCCCCCTTCTTCCCCCACCGTGTAATTTGCTCTGTTTGGGGTTGGACTTGGTGTTTTCCCTCGTTCCCTTCTCTTTCTCCTTGCACTTTCTCTCATGTTAATTATATTAGTTGCCATGGAAACAGTGATGTCATTGGCACGGGATCGCTCAATGACATCCAAAAGCACAGTTTATAGCATGGCTTGAAATTTATTCCATGGCTCGCAGCCTTGAGGGGGGTTATACTGCTATTAGATCGCGGGCACCATCTGGGCATGAGGGTGGGAAATGGTAGGGAAGTGGCTGGGCTGCGGGGTGCTTCCCACAACCCCAATTTCGGGGGGGACCGAGGCATTTGGACACTGTGGAGGATACCTTGGGTACCGTGAAGAACTGTCTATTGGCTTTTATCAACACTCACTGCCTAACAGCACCACGCCCCACGTTTGTCCCCATTTAGGATCCTGCACTGAGCGGTCTTAAAAGTGCTTCACACAAGGGGTGTGTGTACGCGCGCGCGTGTGTGTGCGTGCGCGTGCGCACCGGTCGTGCACGTGCATGATGCATCAACCCACGCTGTTCGTATGAAAATGTGATCTGCAGCGCGCAGGGCACGTGAGTTCACACACAGGGCTCGCATATACGTGCACACACTTACTTCATTCTAGAAGGTGCAGTGGCGTCCACACGAGTGAGCTTGGAGCCGGGGACCCCATCCTCCACAGCTCCCTTTTTAACAAGTTGCCTTTGACGGAGCTCCAGGGGCGGGGCGGGGGGCAGGGCCGTGTGCAAAGACATTGGGTGGTTGTAGTGGGAGTCAGAACCCCCCCCCCCACCTCACTCCCCCCCACGCGCCTCTCCTCGCAGGGAGAGGTGCAGGTGTGGGCCTGGTGAGCTCGCGCCCTCGCGCTGGGCCTTCCGTTGTTCTGTGGGAGGCCTCCGTGTCTTGATCTGACACGGAGCAGACAGACCCCAAAGGGAGAGCCGCTCAGCAGCCCCCTCTTCCTCCCTGGGGACCCATGGATGTATTTTCAGTTCCTGTGCTAAGTACCACCTTGAGTTTGCCGAGCAAGCGTGGCAAACGGCGCGCCGAGCGACGGGGGACCTCCAGGTGTTGCTCGTCAATGCTGGCGCTCTTGTGTCTGCGATCAGGAGGACGGAGGGCTCTCTAGCGAGGCCCACTTGGAGGAGCAGGGGAGGAGGCACTGCGGGACGGAAGGCACTGGTTTGGGAGTCTGGGGCGTGACATAAAGGGACACCAAGCTCACTCCAAACGGCGTCAGTGAAATAGGCAAATTATTGGCCTCAGAAGCGGAGTTCAGGGTGGAAACTTAAAGCATCACCTGCCTTAGGGCCTCAAATGGTGACATCCGGTTCTCTCGCTGCACCTCTCAGTCCCGGCCATCTCTGTTTCGATTCCCCTCCTGCTGCCCTCAAGACCCCGGGGAGCCCCGGGTTCACCTTTGAGTTCACTTTTGTTCCAAAAACTATCATTAGACCCGATCCAAGTCATGTGCGCATCCGCAAGTCAATTACTGTGGCTGGGGCGTGGCTTCCTCCGATTGGCCAGGCCTGGGCCACATGGCCGCTCCCTCCCTGACTCCCCCTTCCCCATTGAGCCAGTAAGAGCGGGTGTCTGGACCAAGTACACCAGGATCGGGAGCGGGGGTCTGGAGCTGGTCGGGCGGGATGGAGAACCGGCCAGGACTGGTCCCTGTGCCTCTTTCTGGCCTCGTGATAGACATCCCTTGTACAGTACTTGCCCCGCGCCCATCGAAACCTTCAGCGGTCACCAGGTCTCGACCCCGTCCGCCACTGGAACACACAGATGAATCGACCACAGGCCTGTTCCGCCCCACCCCCAGGCCCCAGCCCCCCGGTAGCCCTGAAAAAGATAGGAGCCTCCACTGGAGGAGCCCAAGGGAGTCCCAGTCAGATTGAATCAGGTCCTGGGGGATGAGGAGGAGGGTGCCAAGCGGAGAAAGGAGGCGAGGTCAATGCAGGAAGAGAGAAAGGCCGGTGCAAAACCCGACGCGTGGAAGGGCACAGCTTGGGGACACTGAGCCCCACCTTCAGTAGTGATAATAGCGGTCACAACTCTCTGGCTCTGGGCGAAGGGGTGCTGCTTTGTCACCATCAGCTTCACCGCAGCCCTGCGACACAGGTGCTGGCAAGTTAGTCCCTGGCACTTAGAAAGTCCCGTGTAGATGTCTGCTGAGATGATAATAATAATAGGGACCCATGGATGATTTCAACAAAGGAGAAAATAAGAGGGAGGAATTTGGGTAAAAGGAAGAAAAGCCGAGGTGGTTTAGAGCCCCAGTGGTTCTCCATCAGGGGTGATCACCCCCGGGGGGACATTGGGCAATGTCTGGAGACATTTTGGGGTGTCACAGTTTGCGGGGAGAGGGCCTGCAGCGTCTAGAGGGCCGAGGCCAGGGGTTGTTCAATATCCTGCAATGCACAGGACAGTTCCCACCCAAAGAACTATCCAGCCCAATGTCAATAGGTCTGAGTCAGAAAAATCTGGCTTCAGGTTAAAAATGGGGGCTGATGTGGAACACAGTAGGGGTTGTCCAGAGGCGGCTGTGGATCAGATGGGGGCCTGGGCTGGCCCAAGTCTGGAAGAACCTCCCCCATTCCCCCTTCCCCCTTCACTCTCCAACCAAACAGGCATCTTCCTCTCCTGATCTGCTATGTGATGGGGGGCCATGGCACAGAAGGGGCTGGCTGGGATGGATGTCACCCAAAGGTCTGCAGGCCCTGGCAGACGGTGGCCCACAGTGCGGACTGCTCCAGCCGCATGTCCAGCTCCCGAATCATAGACCCAGCATGTCCCTTGAGTGGGTGCCCCGTATGGATGTGCCTCTTGCCCCTGGGAGCCCCCGGCCTGGAGATGTGGACGCCTTGCCACTCAACCTGCAGATCACAAAGCCCAGTCCTCTGAGTCAGAAATGTTTATCCGTTTCAGTAACATGAGCCCAGGGGAAGGAAGAGAGGAAAGTGAGCAAGAGAGGCAGTGAGTCAAAAACCGTGAAGCTGACTGAGACAGAGACTGGGAGAGACAGACACTCTCAGCAGGAGGAGAACCACCGAGAAAGAACAACACAGAGAGGCTGAGACTACGAGATTGAGACCGAGATGGAAGGAGACAGAGGGCAGTGGAGAAACACGGAAAAACCAGAGACTGAGAGCCAGATGGATCGATATCAGCGAAAAGAAAAACAAAGATCAAGACAGAGCAAAAGAAAGATTGAGTAGAAGACAAGACGGAGAGAGTGAGCAAGAGAAATACTTTACTTCCTCCCAAACCCCATGGTCCAGAGCCCAGAAACTCTCCAAGGCTTTGCCGTATTTTAGCCACGAAACCGGGAAATTGGGGCGGTTCTCTCGCTGCAGGTCCGGGACGAGCAAGCCTTGTTCGCATTATTGCTGGCATCCCCGAACTGGACATCGGCCAACAGGAAATTCCTGGGAGAAATCTTTCCACTCCGAGTCTTTTAAAACTTTTTATTTATTTATTTTAATTTTCCTTTTTTTTTTCTTTTTTTCTCCAAGGACGAACAAAAATGCGTTAAGAAGGAGAGCAGGGAGAAAGGAAAAAAGAAAAAGAAATGATCCACCTGGTATAAGAAAAACTTATCTGGCAGCAGCCCCGGCCAGGGCGGGGGAAGCTCGGGGCCCATTGTGTCCGCCGCGTCCATTCTTCCTCTGGAAGGATTTATGACCTCACACTCCCATGACATCACAATGCGTTGCCATGGCCCCCCGCTTTATTATCGTAAACAAAGAGCTGTTCCTTGGGACACTGGCTGTCTGAGCAGGAGGGGGAGAAAGAAGGCTCTGTGTCATGTGTTTTCTTGGGAAGGCAGCTTGTTCGGAAGTCTGAAAAGCTGCAAAAATAGTTGTACGCACGGTTCCCTCTGGTTCCCTCTGTGTAGCCTCTGGACGAGGTTAGGATGGGGACAGAGGAATGAAGTCAGCTCCCCGCTGGAGGACCCTCTGGATCAGCTTCCCTGGGCGGCCCTCACTGCTCCAAAAAAGGTTCTCATTCATGCCCCCAAAATACCCTGGGTGCCTACTACGTGCTAGGCGCTGACAGAGCTGGTTTATAGAAGGGTAAAGCACACAGGCGGGGGCCCTGCCTCTGGCAGAAACTGCCAGTAAATCAAAAGGAATGTGTAAAATCGTAATTTGGATTAAGGGTGCTCCAGGAAGCAAACAGGAAATGAGGATGAGAAGACTGGGGCGGTGGGGGGGGGGGGAGTAGCGACTTAGATGAAAAATCCAGGAGGGCTGCCCTGAGGAGGTGATGTTTTTAGATAAGACCTGAAGGAAGAGAAGAAAGGGGTCAGCCGTGAAGAGTGAGAGCAGGTGACAGGAACTGAGCAAGGACAGTCACGCCAGGCTGTGACTGTTTTCAGTTCCCAACAGGGGTCACTTCCCACATATTTTATGGTTGTTTTTTTTTTTTTTTCCCTGACTTCTGACTTTCTTTTTTCTGACAACTGACTTCATTAGGAGGGCTTGTAAAGAGGAGCCATTTTTGCTGAATCCGAGTTAGTAAGACCTCTGGACCCTGCCACCACAGTGCCAGCAAACAGCCATTTCCAGCTTACAGGGAGCTTTGCACAACTATCAGCCCGGCAACTTGGTGAAAACAAATTAGCCAGGAGCAGAAACACCTGTAGGACCCGAGCCCGCTCTCCCTGGCTGAGTCATTGTGCAGGAAGCAGGTGATGCTCTTAAGCCACCGAAAGGAGAGGAGAGAGGGCACAGGAAGGGAGGGAGGGCAGCCTGTGGGCACTACCGGCTGGCCAGGAGACCAGATGGACAGGCAGGCAAGCCATCCCCGCCCCTCTCAGGAGATGGACCTTGAAGAAACTGGGACCTTGGAGATAGAACAGAATGAGATCCTCCAAATCATCAGCCCGGCGATGGGGACATAGACACAGAGGTAACACAGGACGTTAGGTGCAGGGTTCTGCCCCTCAGTTGCTATATGACCCTGGGGGAGCTCACTTCACATTTCTGAGCCCTGAGCCCCCAGCCCCAGTGTAAAACGAGCAGAATGCACAGAAGCCCTGAGCACAGCTGCAAGACAGTCATTCTTTCCCACTCCTGCTTTCCCAAGGACACATTTATGAAACCCGTCCAGGCACTGTGCTTCTGACTTCTCATACATTTAGCTCATTTAATACCCAGGGAAGCCCTAACTAGTAGTTGTGGCGGTCCCCATTTTGCAGATAAGGAGATTGAGGCCAAGAGAGGTGGAGTAACGGGCCCAAGGCCCCAGGGCCAGATCCCTACCCTGACCCGCCTGACTTCAGACAAAGCCCACGTTCTCGACCACTGAAGCTTGGCCTGTGGGGTGCACAGCTGCAGTGGGGGTGGGGGGGGAAGGGTGGGATGTGGCAACGGGGACAGGGGAGGGCTGACACCATGGCTGCCCAAATGGTGCTGAGCCTCGGACACGGAGCTAGGAAGGTGTGAAGTCTGCAGAGCTGTGACAGCCAGCTTGCAGGCCAGCAAGAGTGCTGGCATAGCAGAGACCCGCAGGACAGCAGGGAGGGGAGGACATGGCCCGGAGGAGAGGACCCTCTCTATATGCTGAGCGATGCTGCCGGATGCGGGAACCGAACTGCATGTGGGATATGCACGTTAGGCTTCTCCAGAGCAGGGTAAGCAAGGCTCAGCTCACTCACTACTAACTCAGCTGGGTCCAGCTGCTAACAGGAAGGGCATCAGTGTGGGACTTTGGGGGAGAAGGGTAGACCATTGGACTGCGCATCAGGCACCCCGGATTTTAGGGAAGTGTCGTGTTTAACGGAAGCGTAGCCCCCAGGCTAAGCACTTTACAGACCTTGCTTTAGTTAATGCTCCCATTTTGTGATATTGTATCCCATTTTATAGATATAGGAACAGAGGCCCAGAAAGATTCGAGTCCTGGCTATGTGCCCCCGTGTAGAGATATAATGTCTCTGGGCCTTATTTTCCTTTTACTGGAAATAAGAGGCTCGATCTTAATCAAGGGTTGGTAAGCTTTTCCTGTAAAGGGTGAGATAGGAAGTATTTTAGGCTTTGTGGGTCACATCATCTTTGTCGCAACTGTTGAACTCTGCCACCGTAGTGTAAAAGCAGCCATAGACAATATGTAAATGACCAATGCGCATGACTGTGTTCCAATAAAACTTTATTTCTAAAATATGTAAGTGACAAATGAGCATGACTGCGTTCCAATAAACTTTATTTATAAAACATGTAAGTGACAAATGAGCATGACTGCGTTCCAATAAACTTTATTTATAAAACATGTAAGTGACAAATGAGCATGACTGTGCTCCAGTAAAACTTTATTTACGAAAACAGGCTGTGGCTCTTCACAAGCACTAGGGTGACTATAATTGAAAAGTCAAATAATAACAAATGTTGGGGAGGATGTGAAGAAACCAGAATCTTGCTACACTGCTAACAGGAATGCCATACCAAATAGCACTTTGGAAAACAGTCTAGTAGCTCCTTAAATGATTAAACAGAGTCGCCATGCAACTCAGCAATCCCACTCCTACAAGAGAAGTGAAAACACACCCACACAAAAACTTGTACACAAGGGTGCCTGGGTGGCTCAGTCGGTTAAGCGTCTTGACTTCGGCTCAGGTCATGATCTTGGGGTCCTACGATGGAGCCCCGCATCGAGCTTCTCCCTCAGCAGGCAGTCTGCTTGTCCCTCTCCAACTCCTTCTGCCCCCAACCTCCACTCATGCTTTTTCTCTCAAACAAAAATCTTAAAAAAAAAAAAAAAAAAGAGCTTGTACACAAAAGGTCATAGCAGCATTATTCGTTCTAGTCAAAAAGTGGAAACGGCCCAAATTTCCATCAGCTGTTAAGCGAATAAACAAGATGTGGTCTCCCCACACAACGAAGCATTATCCAGCCACGGGAAGGACAGCAGCCCTGACACACGCCACCATGGGGATGGACCTTGAAGACAGTGAAAGAAGCCAGACACAGAAGATCACAGATTGTGTGATTTCCTTTATTTGCTGTGTCTGAACAGAGAAGTCCATAGGGACAAAGTAGGGCGGGAATGGGGAGAACAAGGGTTGGGGTATGGGGGTGTTGAGAGCTGAAGGATATGGGGTTTTGAACTGATGAAAATATTCTAAAGGAGACTGTGGTGATGGTTGCGCGCATCTGTGACTATACTGAAAGCCATTGAAATGTACACTTTAATGAATGAGTCCCATGGCATATGGATCATACATTGATAAAGCTGTTATTTTAAAAACCTGTTTACCGATGGGGCACCTCGGTGGTTCGGTTGGTTAGGTGCACGACTCTTGATTTCGGCTCAGGTCATGATCTTGGGGTTGTGAGATTGAGCCCTGCATCGGGCTGTGTGCGGGGTGTGGAGCCTGCTTGGGATTCTCTCTCCCCTTCTCCCTTTGCCCATCCCGTCTTCTAAAATTTTTTTTACTGATATAAAAAAAAAGGCATGAGGGAAATTTTGGAGGTGGATAAGTGTTCTAACAACTGGTTTTGGTGCCAATTGTATGACTATATAGGTTCATAAATTTTACACCTGAAATGGGTGAATAAATTTATGTAACATATTTCAGTAAAGTTCTTAAAAGAGGGGAAAATACGGGAAGGGGATTGGATTGAGCCCACAAGCCATGGTCTGCTCATCTAATGGTGATCATATCAGGACTGTTTAGATTCCAAGTAGGCAGTTATCCAACTTAAGCTGGTTTAGGCAAAATGAGGAATTTGTTGATGTACACAACTGAAAAGTCTAGAGGATATATGGGCTTCAGGCACTGTTGGATCTAGGCGTGCAGATATTCCCAGAACTCCATATTGTTCCCATTCTCAATGTCCAGTAAATGGCTGCCAGCAGCTCCTATCACATTTTCCCAGGTTCAAATCCATCAGAAAAGATTAAGTAGCTGTTTCGAAAAAGCACTGCGTTCCAGTGGTTCTGATGGGGCCAAATGACCCCCTCTAATCTAGTCCTTGTGGTCAGAGGATTGCAGTGTTCTGGTTGGCCAGTCCAGAGTCACATGGCACCCCTGGACCTGCAGGATGCATTTAGTATCACCCAGAGACTGTACGAGGGATGCGGGGGAGAGGTTTCCTGGAGAACTGGGGTGCAAACAAGGGGACCCAACAATAGAATTCAGGAAGCATTTCTTACGCCAAAAACATTTTGGCTCAAGCAGTTCCAAACACCAAAGGAGTTAAGTAAACATTGTTAGTCATGTTCCGTCAATGACAAATTGAAGCCCCCATGAGTGAAGACAGCCTGCAGGTCATTGGCAAAGCAGACCCCGCTCCCCAGCCCTGTGTCACCTTTGCTCTCAGCATGAAGTTTAACTACCTGCAAGTCAAGACAGAGGGGTCATTTATTCAACAGACGGTTGTTACAGTCAGCCACGCACCCCATGTCTGTAAAATTCACCTAGATCAGGAAATTGGAAGGCCTGGAAATTAAGGGGCAGACGTAAAGACCGGAGCAGAGTGCAGGCTGGCTCTCCAGCTCTGGGAGTGGTGCCCCACTGCTGAGATGAGCCAGCCTTTGGGGCTGCAGCAGAGTCTTGAAAAGTCTCCCTTGACGCCTGCAGAGCTGCTGTCTTCACTTCCCCAGAAAGGGAAGCAGGGTCAGATCAAGAGGAAATCAGAAAGCCGGGGTCCCGGGTCCTAACCCCAGCTCTGCTGCTGACAGGCTGAACAACTGCGGGCAGCTTGTTTCTTCCATGCCCACATCATCTCCATGTCCCCCAATCACCCACTCCATCCTGCCCGGCTTTTCTGATCCTTGCATGGGAACTGCTTGTTCCTGCCTCGGAGCATTTGCACATACTGTTCTCTCTGCCTGAAACACTCCTCCTGTCCCCGAACCTTCCCAAGACTAGCACTCCTGGATCATTGGGAATCAGCTCGGGGAGACCCTCCCTGACCACTCATGTCCCCTTGAGCCCCCTAGGTTTCTCTCCCTCATACATCTGGTTTTGCTTTCTTAGCAAAGAGGCCCAGCTCCAAAATGCTCAATGAGTGTTTGTTCATCAGACAGACACAATTACGGGACAAGAGGGACAAAGGTGCATGCTTGTCCCAAACATGAAGGCTCAGTGCCAAAAGCTGGGGCCCGAGCTTAGGGTAGTGTCCAGTCTGTCCAGTGACAGCAGGGCCTGATTTTCTTTTTTCTTCTTGTTTCTTGTAATGATCGGTTGGCTCTGAAGTCAAGCATGTGCACATGTGTCTCCTCCCTCTTCTGTACCTTCCCACAACGCTCTGTCGGTCCTGCCCCTCCCCCAGCCGGGGTGGGTGTAGTGTCTGCACACCTCCCTTCAGCCAAGACCCCACCATCCTTCCCCAAGTCCTGCCAGGTCCTCCCTCCGAGCCTCAGCAAACCAGACTTCCTCCCTCCCCTCCCATTTCCTTGCCCACCCTCATCTCGACCACATCCCTGCTGTGGGTCTGTGCCTCTCCTCACCCAAGCACCGTTCTTGCATTTCCCATGGGCACCTTGCCCAGATCCCCGTGTTCAGGCTGATCTTTTTGCCTCGACACCCTTCCCCGTTTCTCAGACTGGCTCCTACCAACTCTGCCTTCAGAGTCAGCTCAGCATCAGTCCTTTCTAGAAGATTCCATGCACCTTCCCAGGATGGGGTGAGAGGTCCCTCTCGCTCTCCCCAAGACCTCTCCATCTGCAGTAGCCCTGCCTGCACTGGAGGGAATTACCTGCCACCCTGTCTCTCCCCGACTAGATGTGAGCACCTTGAGATGCGAAGCGACATCATTTGTCTTTGCCTTCACTGGACCTAGGCCGGCCTGGCACACAGCAGGTGCTCATTAGATGCTTTATGGAATGAATGCAAGAATGCCATGCAAGTCTGCATGGGAGTGCTATGGGCAGGGGCCGTGTCCTGTGTCACCGAGGCCTAAAGGAGTCTCGCCCGTGGTGAGCTCTCAGTAGATGTTTAGGGAATGAATGAAAGCATGCCTGAACAGATGGGTGAATGAATGATTCCTTTGAGGCCTAGGTAAAGTTGCCTCCTCCAGGAAGGCGGGCCAGCAATGCCAGTTTGCCCAGGATGTGGGACTTCCAGCAGTACATTTGGGCAAGTCCCGGGCAAACCAGGACAAGTCGGTCACGCTACTCTACCTCCTGCCTTCCTGACGCCTGTCACACCTGACCCTGGTCAGGCTGCCCTAACCCCAGTCTCTTGCTGTTATCCTATATTTTGTGGCTTCCTAGTAATTTCACACATTTGTGTCTTGCCTTCCAATTTTGCTAGAGGGCAGACACCATCGTTCTTTATGGCTCATCGTAACCATTCAGGGCTCGACAGAAACGGGCTTAGAAAATCATCATCATCGTTCATGAAGGCCTTATCCAAGCTCTTCACCTGTTTTCTAACTCTTCCAACAGCCACACAAGATAGGCATTTTCTTTCTCATTTTCTAGATGGGGACTCTCAAAGCCCAGAGGTAAAGGTTGCACTGACCCAAGCCTGGGTCACAGGCACGCCTAAGGAGTCACAGACATCAGAGACCCCAGAGGCAGCCCCTGTCCGGCAGCCCAGGCCTGGGTCTGTGGGGTCTAGCGCTTTCCTAAGCCCCACCCCCACCTTAGCCCCTGAGTGCTCAGCCTGAGTCCTGTCCTCCAGCTGTTGGTCAAGGGACTGGAGTTCTGCAGAGAAGAGAAGAAACTCCCAAGGGAGAAGAGAAGAAGGACTCCCAAGGGTGGAGAAAACACGCCCAGGTTGGAGGGCCTGGAGCCCTCTCTTATTTCTAACCGTCCTGCCTTCATCCCATAGACCCAAGAGCAGGCAGAATGGGCCTGGAGGCCAGAAGATTGTAGTAGCCTCCGAGAGCTCCATAATGAATGACCACAACTGGATCGTTTAAAACTATAGAAATTGTTTTCTCCTGGTTCTGGAGGCCAGACGTCCAAAATCAAGGTATTGGCCTGGTGGGTTCCTTCCTGAGGCTTTAGGGGAAAGTCGGTCTTCTTTAGGGGAAAACCTCTCTCTCTTAGCTTCTGGTGGCTCCAGGCCATCCTTGGGGTTCCTGGGCTTGTAGCTACATCACTCCCAGTCCTGCCTCTGTCAGCACGCGGCCTTCCTCTTTTCTCCTCCACATCTTCCTTAATTCTCAGACTCCCGTCGCGGGACTGAGCGTCCGCTCTAAATCCAGGATAATTTCATCTCAATAGCTTTCACTAATTACATCTGCCGAGACTCCATTCCCAATAGAGTGACATTCTGAGGTTCTGAACGGACATGAATTTGGGGGCACCTGTTCAGTCCTCCCCGTTAGCTCGGGTCCTCCCAGCTGCTGCTGAAACCCTTCCCTGCCTTCCGCTGCTTTCCCGCCGTGAGACGCACCTGCCACGGGGCCTCCCTTCGGCCGGGCCCCAGGGACCCTCCCATCCTGTCCACCCTGCCCTTCCTGCCCTCCTGGGGCTCCGTGCAGACCCCTGCCTGCCTGCGGGAGACGCACAGGGAAGGCAGAGTTGCAGGATCCCAGCGTGAGAAGGAAAAGTGCTGACTTGAAACTTGAAGCCCTGACAGGTGCAGCACTTTTTAACGCCGCAGCCGTGGGCCTGTGGGCACTTGTCAGATCCCAGCGTGTTTGTTAATGTGCATTTTCATCAAAGGGATGAGCCCGAGCGGCTCCCATCCTTTGCCCCTCTTGGCGTCCACGTCCTCTGCTGGGTGGGTCCTGCCCGTGGTCCATCCCCCAACCTGTGCCTTTCAGCCCCTCCCTTTCTTGATTACTGTCCTGCCCTCCCCTCCCCTCCCCTTTCTCTCCCTCAGGGTCCGAGTCCCCATCCCTAGGCTCTCCCCTGGGGCCCCCACCATAGCCTTCTTCTGTCTTCTTTCCCATCGGACCCCGCTCCTCTTTGTCCTTCTAGTCAGTGACATAAACGTTTGCGGGGCCACCCGTGGAAGGGACAAGGCTGGGACGGAGCAGGGAGAGCCATGGTCCCGCTCCCTGTCCTGCCCGGGGCTCTGTTCTCTGTATTTCTGTATCTCTTTCCCCTGCCCTCCCCTCCTCCCACCCTGCGCTTCTCTCACTTCTGCTTTGCAGGCAAGTTCAACCGAGCGTTCCTGCCTCGTACCAGACACCCAGTTCAGCGCTGGGGACACGGACAGGAGCGAGGCGAGGTCCCTGTACTGCCTCAGGCTCTCCTTGTGTCCTCTCTCTCTCCTTCTTCTTCCTCTACCTGCCCCCCCAACCCCTCCACCCCTGCCCTGGACCACCCCACAGTCCTCTTGCTGCCAGGCACAACCCCAGCCCCAGGTCTGGCCTCCTGACCAAGCAGCCCCCGCTGGCTTCCCCGCTGCTGGGGGCCCGGCCGGCCAGAAACGGCTGCTGCGTGTGGTCAGACAGCTGACCCAAAAGGTCCCTGGCCCAGAGTGGGAGCTGTTCTGAGAGGCCGCAGCCCTGTAGGCTGCCGGGCAAGCCTGATGTGGGCGGACCCACGATCTGGAGCCTTCGGAGAAGTTCTCTGAGCCGGCTCTGGGCTGGGCTGGTGGACTGGAATGGACTTGGGGGGTCGCCGATAGGCCGGAGGCCAGGATCGCTGAGGGAAAACTGAAGGCGGCTGAGGCCCAGGTGCTGGAGACCATGGTGGAAACAGAAGTGGGGAGTGGAGGCGGCCCTGGGCGGGGGGTTTGCAGGACAAGCCCTGCCAGGGCTGTGTTTCTGAATCGGGCCGGTCAAGAGGAAGGCAGCTCCGGGTTCAAACTCTGGCTCTGTTCGCTGTGGTTGACCCCAGCCCTCCCACATCCTCAATATCTATTCTACCCAAAGGACGACTCCAGGCAACCCTCCCTCCCCCCTATTCTCCGGGCCCAAGATTGGTTCCTGGTGACTGCATGATCTAGTGACAGCGGAGGAGACTCGGGAAAGTCCGCTGAGCCTCTGGGAAACCTCTCTTCCCAGCTAAGGGCATAGTGCATGGTCCATGTGCCCTTCCTCGGATTTCTTATCATATGAAATGACTTTTCTTATTGTTTAAGGCCATTTGAGCCTGTCTAAGTTGTGTTGTCTGTAACGTGGAGCCCCAGGCATCCTCAAGAGCAGGGAGCGGGGTACCGAATTTCTCCGAGCGCCATCAGAGGTCATCATGCCTAGGTCCTGTCATGAGCCGTGAGCTGTCATGAAATGATGGATTCAGCAGCGTGCCTGGCAGACAGGAAGCACTCCCCAAACATTTTAATTATTACTTACATATCAACACGTTATAGTCAATGCATGATTGACAGTCCGTATATGTGACAGTCATTAGGGCCCTTGGCCAGATATTTCTGCTTCTCTCCCCTTTGGAGCCTAATATGATGATAATTTTTGGTCCCTTTGTGGGGTGGGAAAAGCCATGTGACAATTCGCACAGGCTGACCCCGTCTCTACCACGTCCCAGTACCTGTGTGGCCCGTCATTTTGTCCGCACCACCCTCTTTCAGCTCACCCAGGCCACCGGTGTTCTGCAGGGCTGGTGGAACGCTGCCCCTTCGGTGACACTCAGTTCCTGGGCTCTGAGGATCTCAGACCCACATGCCACCCGGGGCAGCTCGTGACACCCAGAGCATCACTGGGCCCTTTAGGACTGGTGCAGCCTGGAGCCGGTCTTCCAAGCGATGAATCCTTTCGGGGTGGGGTGCACGGTGCTCCTTGGCTCCCGGGAAAAACCAGTGATTATTTTACTAAAAAAGGAAAGAGAAAAAATAAGTACTAGGAAGGATGCTGAGGAATCGGTACCCTGGTGCATTCCTGCTGGGAACATCATTTAAGGATGCAACTCCGCGGAAAACAGCAAAGCACTCGGTAGAGAGTTGCCCTTTAGCCCAGCAGTCCTGCTTCTGGGTGTCGACCCAAGACAACTGAAGACATGTCCACACGAAAACTTGTAGACAGATATTCATAGCACTAGTCACAAAAGCCAAAAAGCGGAAAAGACCCCAATGTCCATCCGCGGATAAATGGATAAGCAAAAGATGGCATATAAGCGATAGAATATTATTTGGCAGTAAAAAAGGAATAAGGCATTGCTACATGCTACCACGGGAATGAGCCACAGGTACATGAGGCTAAGGGAAAGAAGCCAGTCCCTAGCGGTCAAATATGCTATGATTCCATTTATATGTGATGTCCAGAATGGGTAACTCCCTAGAGACAGAAGGCCGCTTAGTGGTTGCCAGGAGCCGATGGGGTGGGGGAAAGACGTGGAGGGGGTGGTGGAGGGACACATGAGTAACAGGTCTGGGGCTTCCTTTTGGAAGGAAATACATCCTGGAACTAGATAGAGGTGGTGGTTGCACAAGATTGTTGCACAAAATGCCGCCGAATTGTTCAGTGTAACACAGTTAATTTTATGTTATGTGAATTTCACCTCCGTTTTTAGAATAGTAGTAAGGAGAAATGTTTGTGGAGGAGGGGCGGGCAGGCAAGGGAGGGGGTGATGTCCCACTCCAGTCCCAGAAGTACCCAAGCCCACGTCCTGCCCAGTCCCCAAGCCCTTTCTAATAGTGTCAATCCAGCAGGGAGTCTGGGGCATATCCTATGTTCCTCCCCACCTCCACCACTCCCCCCCCCAACCTGCTCCCTGTATAAAGGGGAAATAAAATTTCTTCTAATCATTGTCCCTGCTGCACTTGAACCTTTGGACTGAATCAGGTCTGCCCTTAGGGAGGGTCTTGTTTACCCTTGTGCCCTGGCCACCAGCGTGCACTTTGGATTCTGCATTAACTCCAGGCTGGAAAAAACCCTGCCCGGCTCCAGCTCCAGCGGCTTAATTACCCAATACGCTGGGTCTCCCTGCCACTAGGCACAAAATCAGCAGGATAATTAGCTGTTTACTAGGGTCTTTTGGGCCTGCCTGGGATTCCTGGAACCCTGTTGCAGCAAGCTGCAGTGTCTCCCGGCTATAGCTCACTCTACCCACCATTCTGGAAAGACCTGGTTTTGGTGGCCACTGGCCAGAGTTCCCAGAACGTTCCTTCTCCAGCAGTCCTTGGGCCTCCCTGGGCTGGAAGCTGTTCTTGGGGTGTTGAAGGGAAGTGGGGGCAAGGACAAGAGCTGTGGCTCTGGCCACCTCTGTCCCTCCTGGCCAGAATGGGAGCACCTGCTACCTGTCCGGCATGGACCAGGGGGGATGTAGAGAGAACGTAGCTGAGATCTTAGATCTCAGGGAGCTCACAGTCTAGGTAGGGAAGAAAGAAGAAAGTGAAGTAAAGGATTAACCCTCTTTAAGATTCTGAGCAAGACGGGCCATGTAATTTTGGGGGCTCAATGCAAAATGAAAATGTGGGGCCCCTTCGTAAAATGATCTAGCATTTCAAGAGCGTGACAGCAGAGCATGAACAAGCATGGCCCTTCTCAGTGCCAGGCCTTGTGTAACTGCCCAGGCGGGACACCCATGTAGTAGCAGCAACCATGAACTAGACACTCACTATATGCCTTTGGCCGTAGGCTGCAGAGGTTAGGAAGAGGTTAAGACTCCTGGACCGGATTTCAGCTCTGCTTCTTATTCTCTCTGTGATCTTGGGCAAATGGTGCCGTCTCTCTGCCTCAGTTTTCTCATCTGTAAAATGGAGGTGATACTATCAAAGAGAGCAGACTTGTGTCTGGCGTGTGGCTGCTCCCTCTTTGGCATTCCCTGTTAGTTTGCACTTGCATGGAATCTACGAGATGGATGTGATTACCATACCCATTTCTGGGGGGTCAAGGCGCACATAGGTGGGGTCACTTAGCCTCCGCCGCTTGGAGGTGAGGCTCAGATTTGAACCCTGATGATCTAGCACGTGGGCTTCGGTCATGAGGGTGTCATCTGAGAAGGAGAAGAGTGCAGAGGGGAGGGCACCGTGCCCACTCTCGGGGAGCAAGGGAGGCGGAGCTCACCCTCTGCTGAGCATGGCTGGGAGTCGGGGCTTGGTAGACGTGTGTGGGGTCGAAGCCTTGGTTTTGTGGATGGATCTGCTTTGTGCCGGGCACTCTCATAGCACTTTGTATCTCAGGTGTGTTGGATCATTTCCGCTGTAGATAGAGGGCCTTCAACTTGGCGCCAGGGCAAGTATGACCCAGCCAGGAAGTGGTGAGTCAGAGACTGCCCTCCTGGGTCTCTAGGATCCCAAGCTCCTGGCTTCTTCTGGCCCAGCCCACTTCACTCTGGAAGCTCTGCCCAGAAATATGCGTGGTCGGTCGGCATTGCTGAGCCTGGCAGCCTTGGGGGACCCTGATCAGGGGAACGCTGCCCGGGCTGCTCCTGTGGGCACAAACACCCTCTCCTCTCTCACCCCTGACCCCTGGCCCAGGCAGATACAATACAGCGAAACCGCCCCAGGGGTGTGCTCTCAGCAACGCTTGTTACTCGAAATGGGGCTCCTCTAGCCCGTCCACCCTATCACCCTGTGCTTTGTGCCGCTGAATGGGAATCCCCCAAATTCAGATGAGCAGGGAAGACGGACTTGTAACTGAGCCTGGGCCAAGTGCTCCAGAGATCTCCAAGGAAAGACTTTTTCCCTACAGTCTCCTCGGAGTCTATGGATTGTTGTGAAAAATCCGAAACCCAGCCTCGCCTTCAGAGAAGCTGGGATGTGAACCGGGGTGGGGAGGATGAGTTCAGTGGTAGTTGTGGATCCCTGCCAGGTGCCACACGGCCTGTGGGACATGCATGCCACCAGAGGGAGGCGAGAAAGGGGCAAGAGTCAGCTCCTGGCGTCAGGGATTTCCAGGGAGAGGCCCATCCCGGAAGTGGATGGTTCAACCAGGCACCTACCACGGTGTGCTTCTTCCTTTAAAAAAAAAAAAAAAATCCTTTTTATTTTAATATGATTTCAGACTTCCAGAGAACTTGCTGCAAAAACATCACATAGAATTCCCTTATACTCTTTCCCCAGATTCCCCAAATGTGAACACTTTGCCACCTGTGGTTTATCCTTGTCTCTTTTTCTCTCCGTAGCTACAGGCATAGAGAAGAGAACGTGTGTATGTTCTTTTTTCAGAGCTATTCCCCAGGAAGGTGCAAACATAACACGTCTTTATTTCTAAATACTCCGTGTTTATTTCCTAAAAACAAATGACAGCCTCATACAATATAGTATCATACAATATAATTATCAAAACCAGGGAATTAACACTGATACAACCTCTTTTTAAAAAAAGATTTATTTATTTTGAGAAAGAGTGAGAGTGCACATGGGGAGGGGGAGCAGAGGGAGAGGGAGACCCTCAAGCAGCTCCCCCTGTTGAGCCAGGAGCCTGATGCGGGGCTCGATCCCACGACGACACTAAGATCAAGACCTGAGCGGAAATCAAGAGTCAGACGCTCAACCGACGGAGCCACCCAGACACCCCCAGATAGTCTTATTATCTGATCTACAGACTTTATTCAGACTCACTATTTGTCCCTACTATGTCCTTTATAAACAAAAGGAAACTGTGTCCCACATGGCTTTCAGCTGTCAGGTCTCTTTGGCTTCTTTTCATCTAGAACATTTCCTTGGTCTTTCTTTGTCTTTCATGAGGTTGACATTTCTTAAGAGAACAGGTCCCTTATTTTACAGCATACCCCTCAGTTTGGGTTTGTCCGGTGTTTCTTCACGATCAGGTTACATACTTTCAGCGGGGTCATGGAAGATATGTTTCATTCTTCCCAATGTCTCCTGATCAGATCGATGATACACGCAGCCAATTTGGCCCATTCTGATGACGCCAACTTGGATCACTGCCTCCAGGGACCCTGCAATATTTTAAAATTAAAAACAGACACATAAAAACAGAAAAGCTTTAATTCTGGTATCCCCTGTCCTACTCCCAGATCAAAAGCCACAGATAGCCCCTCACCAGATTTTGGGCTTGCACAGAGTTAGCGTATGGGTTATCTGTTGCTGCGTAACAAACAATACCAAAATACAGTGGCTTGAAAGAGCAACGATTTTATTGCTCCTGCTTCTGTGGGTCAGGAACCCCAACTGGGCAGTTCCTTCTTTTCACATGGTGTTGGCTGGGTCCACACACGTGGCTGTGTTCTGCAGAGAGCTTGGCCGGGGCTGCGAGATCCAAGGTGTCCCCATTCACAGGTCCGGTAGATGGTGTTTGGCTGCCGGCAGGGAGGCTTGATTTCCCTCCGAGTGGCCTCTCCAGCAGGATTGCTTGGGCCTCTTTATATGGTGGCTGGGTGTCAAGAAAGTGGGAAAATGGGAGCTGCGAGATCTCTGGGGTCTGCGACCTAGAAGTTGACCAGACTCAGTTTTGCTTTGTTGGAAGCAAGGCAGGGGGTCAGCCCAGATTGAAGCAGAAGATGGGAGCAGGGGCAGCGTGCACTGCACAAAAGCAAGTGAGGGGACGCCTGGGTGGCTCAGTGGGTTAAGCCTCTGCCTTCAGCTCAGGTCATGATCTCAGGGTCCTGGGATCGAGCCCCACATCGGGCTCTCCCCTCAGCGGGGAGCCTACTTCCCCACCCCTCCCTCTGCCTGCCTCTCTGCCTACTTGCGATCTCTGTCTGTCAAATAAATAAATAAAATCTTAAAAAAAAAAAAAAGCAAGTGAGGTAGGAATAACTTCCTCGGCCATCTTGGGAAGCAGTCTACCCCTGCTGGGATAGCGCACACCACAGTTACCTGCTTACTCACCCGGAATGTACAAGAGAGCTAGAAATGAGGGACTGGACCATCAGCCTTTGCCACACCTTTCCCAGAGGAATAGCAGTCCCTGTACTTGGAATGTTTCTTACTCTCCTTTTCAATTCACTGCCAACTCCCCAAAGCCTTTCCTAGGCGTCTACTATATAGCGATATTTATTGAGCACCTACTATGTATGCAGGGCTCAGCGCTGAGGGTAGGGAGACGAAAGTGAGTTGGTCCTTGCCCTCTGGGAGCTCCCTGTCTACAGATAAAACTGACCTCTAAACAAACCTTTGCAGGTCATTGTCAAGGAAATAGGTGCGCTGAGAGTGGAATGCAGGAGGTGGCGCTAGGGAAAGGACACAGAAGGGGCAGTGCAGGGGTTGGCTCCTAAAGAAACAGATGGGCAAGCCAGGCAGAGGGGACGGGCTAGGGTCGGTGGTGGGTGCAGGAATGGCCATACACAAGGTGTCCTGTGACCCAGAGGAAATGCAAAAAGATCATTCCAAGGGGGTAGTCACAGACCAGAACTCTACAGTCTACTGATGTGGGTGCTTCTCACCTCCTTCTCTTCCTCCCCCAAGAGAGATCTTTAGTCATGTAGACTCTGTAGAATGCCATCGAACCCAGACATGCAGTGAGGCATGTGGAAAGGTGGGGAGGAGGACTTGGTAGAGAAATGCAATTTGAAAGCTAGACTGAAATTTTTTTTTAAAGATTTTATTTATTTATTTGACAGACAGAGATCACAAGTAGGCAGAGAAGCAGGCAGAGAGAGGAGGAAGCAGGCTCCCTGCAGAGCAGAGAGCCCTATGACTCGGGGCTTGATCCCAGAACCCTGGGATCATGACCTGAGCCGAAGGCAGAGGCTTTACCCACTGAGCCACCCAGGCGCCCCTAAACTGAAATTTTTTGTATGCAAGAATTGCATCTTTGTATGCATGTAAGTCTATGAAGGAGTTACATATTTTATACGGGTTACATATTTTTATACACGTTAGCAAACAGTCCTGAGGGAGGTCGCAGTTGTAAAAAGGAATGTATTCCTGCATAATTAAATCCTCAGATAACCCAAGCAAACCCTTGCAAGGGGGGTGATGAGCCTGTCTCTTTATCCATTACAATGTCGCTAACATGTGGTGGATAGCACACCACCATTTCAATTTCACTTGGGCCACTTGGTTTTGAAATGATGCAATTACGGATGTCTTTTTTTAAAACGGGAGAGATTTGCATTATTCCACATTTTGCACCTAACAGGAGGCTCTATTTCATACATAGTTTTTTATACGGCAGCACTTCCAATGCGTAGTTCTCTCTCATTTCATATTCTCGTTAGACCCAATTAGACACAAATGCACGAGAGAAGCCCCTCGTTGGAACCGTGGGCTGATCTTCCAGTTCCGGTCGAGTAACACGGCAGCGGAGAACTTGGGTTTTGCCGTCCTTGCCGCTTTCTAGCTTTCTGCCCCTGAGCCATGCATTTTATGGTCCCTCTGAGCCTCAGTCTGCTCGTCTGAAAACAGTGGTTGCTAACAGCCTCCTCCAGTTAGACGGAACAGGTAGGAAGCTTCCTAGCACACGGACTAACTCATTGTCAGTGCTCAGTAACAGGTGCTATCACCTTGGCCTCTGTGTCCCTGCCTAGCTGTTTGCATTTGGTTTTCCTGCCAGACTTTGAGTCCCTCGAGGGCAGGGCCTGCGTTCCCAGGATGCTTATAGTCCCTGCCCAGCACACAGAGCAGACCCCGTCAGGGCGGACGGTCCACTGGACCCCACGCCACACCGAACCCTGAGAAATTCAGTATGCCCTTGGGGCTCTTAGCCTTCTTGCTTCTGAGTTCAGTCCCGGGAGCTTCCTAGCTATCTCTGCGCGGGGGGGGGTGAGGGGGTGGGGGTGTAAAGCCCTACCTCCTCCCTTCCAGCTCGAGGTGTGCAGCCCCCCACCATGTGTGCCCCACCCTACTGCTCCTGGGTAAATGGAATCTGCTGACAAAAGTCATTTATCAGTTAACCTGAGGCACTGGGGACTCAAAGAGGGCGGATTTGCATTTTAAAAGAGCTCTGAGGAGCCAGGGTAATGCTAAACACAGAGAAAGTGCTCTCGGATGCTAATGATAACGAGGGCAATGTGGAGACCCGGGCTAAACTTTCTAGGGACTTCCAGAAATGAGAATAATCACCTACTCACTCAACCTACAGAGGACTGGTGCTGTCTTCCTAATTATTGGTTTCTGACTCTTTCATGAAGCCTGACAGAGACCAGACCTACTATGTTTCTGACTCTGTATCTTGGCAAATCCCCCAACCCCCAGCGGAAGACATGACTGTGATCTCCATTTCTCAGGCCAGGAAAGTCCTGCTCAGAGAGGTTAAGTGACTGGTGGGACAGCACACAGCCTACAACCCACAGAGCTGGGATCCAGATGGCTCTGTGCCGTAACAAGGGCAGTGTTCCTTCCTGCATCTCTCCCTGGGGCAGAGGCTGGGAGGCCAACTCAGAGGAATGGAATGTCTGACATCCGTGGACCTCTCTGACTCCCTCAGCAGCCCCTGGGAGATCTTGACTCAGTCCCCTCAGCCTCACTGCCCCCAGCCTGCCTGTTCCAAATCCGCCAGATGTCTCAGCAGTCACTGAATATACCTCCTCACTGAACGTCTCCTCCTCCGTGCTTTGGTACACACTGTGCCTGAGTCGGATATTCCCTTTCCCCCACCCCTTTGCCTTGAAAATTCCTTCATCTCCTTAATGATCTAGCTCACATGCCTCCCTGACCCTATGAATATAACTCATGTCCTTATTTTCTCACCCATAAAGTAAGGCTGACACATACCATTGTACAGGCTGCGCACTGCACAACACCAGAGGCACTATTTGCATAGACCACCCTGGCATTCTCTAGATGTTTCTTTACCGGAATTGTATCTGTTTATAGCTGCAAGCCTGAGGGTAGGGATGAAGTCACTATCAGCTCCATACCCAGTGCCTAGCCCACGGCCTAAAGCTCAATAAATGTTGAATGAATGAATGAGCCCTATAAGACATGACTATAACATACAGAGAGCACAAACACTCCAGATCTAGCCCTTCCGAACAGGTGTCCCCCCCACCCCCGCCGTAGTCGCCCCGCTCCTTATTCCCACAAGGCCATGGCTGTTCGGAGCGCTGTTGGAAGGCCTCTCCGGGGATTTCCTTCAGAGCCGGTTCCAAGCCACCCAAGTAACCCCCGCTCATTATTTTGCAATCATGAGTCTTTTATCACCCAAAGTGATCCCAGCCAGCTCCATCTTCTACCTTGTTCATCAGACCTGGCTCCATTTAACTTTGGGCTCTGTCCAGAAATCCAGTCCCCTCTCTAAGAACGACGGCCTGCCGCCACTGCGGACAGTCGGAACAAACTGCCAAGGCTCCAGAGGCTAATCAGGCCCTGGCTCCCGCACCATGCCCTGCCCCGGCAGCCTGGCTGGCCTCCCAGGGGCCTCCTTTGAAGAATCACACTTACTTTGTTATATACGTTTGGGTTTGCTGATTTTCACAGATTCAAGTCTGTGAAATTCGGGCTTGTCAGGAACTCACCGACCGTGAGTTTCCTGAGCATTCGCTAGGTGCTACGTTTTTATAAATATTATCTCATTTCATCCTCACAAGCCTGCCGTGGGATGAAACTAACTCTCCCCATTCTACAGATGAGAAAATTGAGTTTCAGAGAGGTGATGACGCTGGCCAGCTGCTTTATTGGCTCACTGGGGTGCTGTCCCCAGGGATTAGGATTCAGACCACATTGGCTAGCCCTCGGCTCTGAAACAGGGAAAACTCATCTCAAAAACTTGAACTTTGTTGTTGTCAGACACCACAATTCTTCAGCTCTAATTTATCCAAGAGTGAGGGTCACAGAGCATTAGTCGTGTTCTAATCTACTAATTTCCGCCCTGACTCAGTCATCCATGTTCGATACATTTCTAAGACACTGAGGATGGGAAAACTCGGGCCGACTTACTGAGCACTCACTCGCTTTGTGCCGGGCTCCTCCATGTTCAGATCAGGGGTCGGCAATCTATGGCCCTTGGGACAAATCTGGACAGACGCCTGTGTTTGTAAATAAAGTTTGATTGGAAGACAGCCACCCCCCTTTGTTGACAAAACACCTACAGCTGCTTCTGTTCCGGACAGCAGAGACAAGTAGCTGTGACCCTGTGACCTCGACCTCGACATTTTACCCTCTTACCTTTTACCAAAAACACGGGAGACCCCAGTTCTAGAAGACATGGGACGTTTTTCTGACCTCCCAGCCTCCGAAACCCCTTGTCGTTGAAGAACCTCCCATTCAGTGAGGCAAAGCTCACTGCCTGTTCTCGAAGCTGAACATACAGATACTCACTATAGTGGGTTGAATGGTGGCCCCCAAAAGAGATGCTCATGTCCTAAACCCCAGAACCTGTGAAGGTGACCTTATTGGGTGAAACAGTCTTTGCCGGTGTGAGTTAAGCATCTTGAGATGAGCTCTTGAGGGTTGATCCAAAATGGACCCTAAATCCAGTTAGTGTTCTTGTAAGAGACACACATAGAGAGGAGGACAAGGCCAAGGGAAGACGCAGATCTGAGTGTGGCAGCCAGCAGAAGCCAGAGGAGGCAGGGAAGAGTCCTTTCTTCCCTAGAATCTCCAGAGGAAGGGCAGCCCTGCTGGCACAGTGATTTTGAACTTCAGGCCTCTAGAACTACATACAATTCCGTTGGTTTTAAGCCACCTGGTTGTGGGTGATTTGTTCTAGCAGCTACATAAACAAATACACTCACGGTCCCTCATGGCAGGTGCACAGGCATGTGACTTGGCTCCACTAATCGGATGCACCTTCAGAGATCACGTGGGAAGCTCCCGGTGGGAGGGAACAGGACCCACGCCCTCCCCGTGCCTTCTCTGGGCTGGCGAGGCCGGGGGCAGCAGGTCTGTGGTTTCCCGTGTCTGCAGTTTTCGTGGCCTTGGCCAGTGTCCAGAGTCGTTGGTGAGGATGGAGCTGTGCTGGAGGGGACAGCAACAGCATCTTTGCTATTGGCCTGTTTCTGGGGTGATTCGGGGGTGTCACTCTGGGCAGCCCAAACTTCAAGTCTGAGTTGCCAGCTGGAAATTCTGCAAGCTACCCCCTATCCTTTGGGTACTTTTTTTTTTTTTTCCCCTGATAAAATTAGCCAGAGTTGGTGTCTGCTGTCTTCAGGGCTGTGCTGGAGACACTCAGGCCAGCCGAGGAGATCTAGTCGTTCACTCCTCTCCTAGCTCTTTGCTCCGTGATGTCATGTTGGTGGCTTCAAACCAGCTGCGATGGCCGTATTTACACCACGGAAATCGGCAAGTGCTACAAACCAGAGTTCCCTGTTTCTGAACAGCTGATTTATCAGCAATCCACAGGTTGTTGCCAACTAAAACTCTGATTGATAGCCACAGACGATCTCATTTCATCATCCTTGTCTCCAGCGGAGAAGAAAGATTTGATAATCATTTTTCTACAACGAGGAATTCAAAAGCGATGAAGTGATTGTTCAAAGTCATACATCTGTGGGGTGATACATCAGGGACGTGAACTTCTGATTTCACATTCAGAAGAAAGCATATGACCACTTTTCTTGAAGGTGGAGATTTAAAGACAGACTGCACTGGGAAGCAAACAAACACACAAAACAAAAATCAGGCCGACCCCCCTGGTACCCAAGGGACACTGTCTGGCTTCAAGTCACCCAAATCACCCCACGTCTTGGAGAAGGGCATGGCGGGTGGTGGGGGGCTCCTCTTGGCAGAAAGCTGGCAGGTCAGAGCTCAGGTTCAGGGGCATTTGGACTGGGTTTGAAGCACAGCCTGATTTGCAGTTCAAACTCCCTGATGCTGTCAGTGTAGGAGAGGACAGCCTTCCCCATTTGGAAGGGAAGAGATTGCAGGTACAATGAACAGGCTTGAGGGAGGCAGACAGTCTCACCTTGATGCTTTCAGAGTCCAGAGCTGGTGCTGTGGGAGCTGACAGATTTCCCATTAGCAGGACACGTCGAGAGCCTCTGTGCCTCATCTCCAGGAGAGAGATTTATAATGCCTACACAGCTGTTGGAGTGCGGCTCCAGCCAGATCCCGCAGTCTGGGAGTGAGGCCTCCTGTCTGAAGACAGCCCACTCCTGCCCACTGTGCCTGGAAGCTTGGACCTGGGAAACAGTGGGAAGAATCCTGTGGATGTTCTCCGGCTGGAATCACACTGTTCTGCCCCCTGGCCTTCCCCCGGGCACACGTTCTCCCTTGTAGGGAATGCCGTTTCCTGGCCTCTGCCCGGAAGACGGGCAGGTGCACCAGAGAAGCAGCAACACCCACGGTCACGGCCACAGGAGGCCTGGCGTGACACCCGTGCTTGTCCGCTGGGGCTCCTGGTAGGTATAGGGGGCGCTAATGTGAGTCGGGTTGGAAGCACCTGGAACCAGTGTTGCAGCGGGTGGACGGATCCAGGACAGCTTTCCACAGCAAGAAAGATAAAGACCTCTTCTGGGTGTGCCTGGTGGCTCAGTTGTTAAGCATCTGCCTTCAGCTCAGGTCATGATCTCAGGGTCCTGGGATCGAGCCCCACATCAGGCTCCTTGCTCAGCGAGGAGCCTGCTTCTCCCTCTCCCCCTCCTCCTGCCTGTGTTTTCTCTCTTGCTGTGTCTTTCTCTGTCAAATAAATAAATAAAATCTTTAAAAAAACAAAACAAAAAAAGACCTCTTCTATTTTGTGAGACCTACCATCTGTTGAGCTATATGCATCAGCTCCAATCCTTACAATGGTCCTGCCGGACGGGTGTTATGTTCCCATTTCTCTGATGAGGAATCAGAGGCCTGGAGAAGCAAAGAAGCAGACCCAAAGCCTACAGCCCGTTAGTGACAAAGCCAGATTTTGAACCCAGGACTTTATGGCGCTAATGCTTGGTTATAGGACAGAGTCCCCTAGGGACCCTCCCTTCTCGACCCCCAAATTGATGTCCAAGCTGAACCTGTGACTGGGACCTTATTTGGAAATAGAGAGTTCCAGTATTCTCGTACTGGCATAGGGTGGGACCTCATCTGAAGAGGGAGGTTTGGACCCAGAAACCAGACACACACAGGGATTCATTGCTGGGACGATGAAGGCAGAGATTTGAACGAGACAGCCACAAGCCAGGGAACGCCAACTGCCAACACCAGAAGCTAGAAGAGGCGAGGAAGGATGCTTCTCCTGAGACGCTGGAGGGAGCACGGCCCTGCCAACATCTTGATTATAGGCTTCTGGCTTCCGTGACTGTGAGACGTCAAATTTCTATTGTTTTAAAACACCCAGTTTGTGGTATTTTTGTTACAGCGGCACTAGGAGACTAATACAGGCACTTGGGCAAGGTGGAGTTTCATGCCAGGGGGCCCAGGAGAGGCAGGGGAGGTGGCGCACACCCTTACCCTGTCCTCCTCGGTCCTAACTTGATCTGCGCTCGCGTCCTCTCCGCCAGGGCCTCTCTCACCCAGGAAGCTGCACCACAGGCTGCCTCCTGGCTCCAGACGAGACAGGAACCAGAGTCCTCAGCGACCAGTTCCTTCCCTCCCTGTTCCTTTTCCTCTGGAATCTGTCCTCAACTAGCCCTGCAGGCCGCCGTACAGTGTGTGCAATGGCGGGGAGGAGGGAAGCTCATTTCTGTCAGTAAATGACACCGAGGGTTTCTTGCCTGGTAGCTGGTGGCTTGGCGGCCCTTGTGCCAATTTCTTGTGATGCTGAGGGAGTTTTACCTCAGAGAGTCTTATGCCTCGAATTCCCCAGGTTTCTGAGGAACAAGGCTGCCCTTCAGTCTTCCAAAACGCAATTCTGTGTCCAGGCACACCCTCCCAGCCAATGGCTCAGAGACATCTTTCTTTTTCTTCTGTCACCCCACGGCTTCAGGGACAGCCACAGCAGTTCCCTCAAGACCCTGTGGTTGGGTCCACCCTCCCAGGAGGCCCGTCTGCCGGGGAAGCGTCTGAGCGGGAGCGTGTCAGCCTCTGCTGGAGTGAATGTCTCTCAGGCGTGAGGATCAGATTAGGTCATCACTGTCCAGTTGCACCCTCCTCTCGTTGGACAGTGGCCCTGTTTCATATCTCAGTGACTTCCCAGGAGCTGGCACAGAACAGGGTCTTTGTCGGTGCTCAAGGACGGAACAAACCCCCAATTCACTGTAGAGAATCATTTTGATTGTGTCAGGCCAGTCCGCTCATTGACTGAATGGATTCAACCAACAGAGCCGCCATTTTGGACCTCCTACTGTGTACCTACGGTCTGCTCTCTGTCATCCCATGGGAGTGTATTACCACAAACGAAGGGACCAAGGCTCAGAAAGGCGGCATTGTTCTTGCAGAGCTCACGCCACCCCTCAGCAACTCTGAGCGGGAGGGTCCAGGAGTGTGGGATGAGTTTTCTTGGCCTCCTCAAATCTCTGCGCTTTGAGATTCTTGGGATCTCCATTGCCAGGGAAGTAGTCTTTTCTTGGGGAGATGATGACGATGATGATGATATTGTAACTCTAATGATGAAGCCTTCTTGGGTCTGTGCCGTCCACTGTGCTGAACTTACCCATTTCACAGACAGGAAACTAAGGTCACATTCACAGGACTCAGACCCCATTCTCACCAATTAGCTGCCTCTTAACTCCATGACACTCTGCTGCCTTCAGACAGAAGTGTCTTCTGGAATGTTCTAAGGGCAGTCTGCCCCCTCAGCCTGCAGGGTTTGCCCTCGAGACATCAACAGGAGACTCAATTTACTTCAGTCCAGAGCCCAGCAGGGCCTCCTTGTGCTGTGGCCCCCAGGTAAGTGGGACCCAGCGTGGGGCTGAGCTTTCTTTGACCCCTGGGGTCACCTTGGCAGGGAGGCTCCGGCCTCCCTTTGACTTGTCAGTGGAATTCCTTCAAGTCACCCCAGTTTTCCTGTGTTTAAAAGGGGACTAATCATAGCTAAGCAGTTTGAAGTCGTGGTCTGAAAAGCATCATTATTACTTGCCCGAGGATCTTGGCATCTCAGGGCCTCAAGAGAAAAAAGAAAGAAACCCACATTGATTTCTAATGCAAATTGGGTTTGAAGAGGGTCGCTGGGCTCTCTGGAGTTCCCAGTTACCCACAGAGGAGGGCACACCCCAGGGGGGACTGTTGCCTTGGGCAAAGAATTTCCTCTCATCAAGACAAAACCCAGACGGGGCCATTTCCCCTTTCCGACCCCACCCGCACCGCCCCTAACATCCCGCTGGAATGTGGCTCCAGTCAAAGCAGGATTCCTGAGCCACTGTCACCTGGGTGCTCTCCTCTCCCTCCTCCAACCCCCTCCCTTCCACACCTCCACCCACGGTGTGCACACTCGCAGGGGCACGCAGACGTACACACGCATGTGCCCAACACATTCATTCTCACACACAGAAACCAGACTTACAGACCCTCACACCTCCCCACGTGGACACCCCTGCAACCTCATGGCACACGTGCACACATGGTACTCACACACACGCACACCTGCTCACACTCACAGACCCTTCCTCTGGCAACACTGGCTTCCTTCCTGCTCATTGTCTGGGTGGCTTTCCCTGGCCAAGCGACCCCTCTCTCCCGACCCAGGCTGTCCCTCACCAAGATGGCAGAATGTCCTCGGCGCCGTGAGTCTCAGACGCGGAGCAGACACACCCCGGGTTTGGTGGAAGTTGGCTTCTCTCGGGAGCAGGCTATCGCCTTCATTCTGGTGGAAAAATCAGAGGGAAGGAAGAAGGTTCCAGAACGCTCTTGCCCTCCATACCACCCTCCATTCTCTTTCTCAGGCCTCAGATGACGAAATCAAGGCACGGAGACACTCAGTGACTCATCGTAGATAAATCAATTTTTTCCAAAAACAATGTATCAGATACTTCCTCGATGCCAGGCCCCGAGCTGCATGGAACAGGGCGAACCACAGGGCTCTGCGCGTATGTTCTCAAGGCTGACAAGTAGAGCACCCAGGAGGCCCCCTGGGTGCCCACTCCAGAGTCCTGGACGGTTGGTTCTGTGGCCCCCTAGGGCCCCTTGCGCCTTTGTGGGCTACTTCCTCCATGATTGTATTTTATGGCTGCGTTGGGATACAGACAGATGTCATCCAGGCCAAATGAAAACGTTCTCTTCAACCCTAAAAGGCCTTTTCCTTCAGAGTTTGAAAGGAACCAAGGCCCGTTGGTGGGCCGTAGGTGCTGTGCCTGCTGTCCATAATGGGTCAGCGGGCCCCCTGTCCCTGAGCAGCACAGAGGGGTGAGCTCCCCTTTAAAAATGAGTCCTGGGGCTGTTCGCCATAGCCAGAGCTAGACACACCCGGATGTCCGTCGATGGGTGGATACACAAAATAGGGTCTATCCAACAATGAAATATGATTCGGCCACAAAAAGGGACCAGGCACGGAGACCCGCTACAACATGGTTGAATCTTGAAGTCGTCCTGCTAAGCGAAAGGAGCCAGACGCAGAAAGTCACCTGTTGTAGGATCCTGTCGGTGTGAAAGTGCAGAGCAGGCAAATGCACTCAGACTGAAAGATGCCCGGTTGCCAGAAGCTGGGGGGGGCGGGGGGCAGGGGGCGGGGGCGGGGGGAGTGTGACTGCTGGGTGGGACAGGGTTTCTGTTGGGGGCCGTGAGAATGTTCTGGAATTGGGTAGAGGTGCGGGGTGCACAATGCTGTAAGGACGCTGAACGCCGTTGAATGGGCCACTTTAAAACTGTTCGATAGTACATGAATTTCACCTCAATTAAAACAAAATAACAGTCTTGCCATGGGGTTTTCCCTTCCAGATCACACTGGAGACTCTGGGTTTGCACCCCCATCTTCCTACTCCCATTTCCCTCCTCGGGGCCCCTCGTCTTCCCTCCACCCTTGTCATGTTTTTCCTCTCGTCCTCTCACTGGCGTGACGGAAAGCACGTTGGCCCAGGCAGCCTGGCTGTGTTAGGATGAGCTGTGGGGCCAGAGGCCAGGATTGCACACTGGTGACTCCAGGGCCCCGTCTAGCCCTGTTGACATATTTTCCTGGGCTCGCGTGTTGTTCTTAAGAATCTCCACTGAGTTGCCAACATTTCAAAACAGAGATTTTTCCATGAAACTCACACACACATTTCCAGCTTCTCTGGAGAATCTCAGAGGCCCTGACGACTCTAGGTCTTTGTTCTCTCAGAGCTGTGGGAAACCGGGTCCTGCTGTCCTGTTAGAAGGGCCCTTCTCTCCCGTCTGCCCCGTCTCCACCATGCCTTATAGTCTTAGACGGCATCCGTTTCTACTGGCTGGCACCCATGGCAATGGAGTTCGTGACCCGAACCTTAGGCAAAGGTATGAGCTTCTCCAGACCTCACCTGCAAGACCAGAGACGGATTAGGTGATCTGGATGAGTCTTTTCGGCTGAAAGTCTGTGATTCTCAGCTTGCAAACTTGATTTCTCCACCTGCAGTCTCTCTGCCCCTGGGAGTCGACCTCATGTGAAGGGTCAGAGGTGGAGAACGAGAAGTTCAAGGATGTTTTTGGTGCCTGGCCATCACCCCTTTACGGGACCAGTGCAACCCCCGCCGTTGCGCTCAGCCAAGTGGGAGCTGCCTGGTCTGGTCTGCCCTCCCAGAGCAGCCCATGGTGGAGGACAGATAGACAGACAAGGGTGCAGAAGGCCCACCACTAACCTGGTCACAGGGGAATAACTGGGCAGTGCAGCTCATACTCCAGAGCTCCCCGGAGACCAGGCTGAGACCGGCTCTCTTAGCTCCTTCCACAGCCCAGTCCTGCTTCCCTCTCTCCCTTCTCAGGACAGCCTGGCTCTCAGAAAAACCACACCCCCCAAGAAGAGACATGGATCCGAATGTCTGTGTGTCTGAGGTTTGGTTCTTTTTTTTTTTTTTTAAAGATTTTATTTATTTATTTGACAGACAGAGATCAGAAGTAGGCAGAGAGGCAGGCAGAGAGAGACGGAGAAGCAGACTCCCTGCTGAGCAGAGAGCAGATGCGGGACTCGATCCCAGGATCCTGGGATCATGACCTGAGCTCAAGGCAGAGGCTTTAACCCACTGAGCCACCCAGGCGCCCTGAGGTTTGGTTCTTAATCTTTGTAGGGGACAAGTGCAGAGTTGTGTTAGCCACCTCTCACCCCGGGCTCCTGTAATAGCCCGAGTCTGTGTCTACCTATCAGGCACCAAACACCTGATAGGATCGTGACCCCTCCTGTGGTTTCCCTTCTCAGTTGTGAGCTTCAGAGGGACAAGAGCTATGTATCATTCATTTCTGGAACCCTAGCACCTAGCACAGTGCCTGACCCATCGTAAGCACAGAGATAACAGCTGTTGCATTGAGCTAAATGAAGATGGTGTGTGTGGGGTGGGGGGGAGGGAGAGACTATCTCTCTCTGGGTTAGCATGAATAATTAATTCCTATTGCTAATATCTCTATGAGTATCAGACAGTGTGCTCAGTCCTGTTTAGGCGTCATATCTAAACAGTTAGACCACGACTCTCTCTGGGCGATGGCTCACTATCACCCTGGAAAAGAACCCTGAGACAGCAAAAGCAAGTTGTGATGTTGTGATGGATTAAGAATATGTGTTTGATCTTTGTCCTGTGCCCTGTTCCTGGCACACATCTCCTAAAACCCTTGTAATTTCCGAAGCGATAAGAGCCAGGGGAGTATCTTTTGTTATCCCGTCTGGGTTCTGCCCCCAGGTCCCGAAAGCCTCCAGAGTGATACAGCCTAGAGGAGCATCTATCACCACAAGCCCCTCTCAGCCACACCTGAGTTTGTTCTAATAAGGTGACTGAGGGTGGGGCCCCTAGATATCCTCAGGCTGGGGCTGGTCACCAGAAAGACCCCCGGATTAGAGGGAGGGAACTTCCCATCCCATCCCCCAGACTTCCGGGAAGAAGGGGGACTGGAGATTAAATATCTCTTGAACGGGGAGAACTTCTAGGTTGGTGAAGGCACCCCTGTACCAGGAGGATGGTGCACCCCAGCTTTGTAGGGACAGAAACCTCTGCACTCGGGACCCTTCCAGACCTCACTTTCTATGTACTGCTTCATCTGGCTGTTCACCTGCATCCCTTATAAGAAACCTGTGTGTCCTTTATAATAAGTAAATGTTTTCCCGAGTTCCTGTGAGCCATTCTAGCAGGGGAGGGGTCACAAGGATCCCTGATGTCAACCTGGTTTGTCGGAAGCACAGGTAACACCTGTGGTGTCTGAAGTGGGGGCGGTCTTGTGGGCCTGAGCCCCCTTAACCTGGGGGGAGGGGTCTGTGCTAGCTCCAGGTTCTGAGTATCAGAATTGAATGGAACTGTGGACACCCAGCAGATACAGAGAATCAGAGAACTGGTCGGAGGTGCTGGAAAACATTGCAGAGAAGTCTCATGCCCGAAGTCACATGGTCTACGCGAGGTCAGCTTAAGACTAAAATCTAAATCTTCCTAACTCTGACATCCAGGCAGGGCAGCCACTGGAAGGCCATGGGTGAGTGCACACCCTTGGTGCATACTATCGTCTTTCTGTGCAAGACCCTTCTTGTTTTATTTTGTATTAATACGATTCCTCCTCCATGGCTGTGCTCCTCTCCAGTAGCCGCCCTCAACCTCAGCACCCACTTATTTGCTATGTGTCCTTCTGGTACACCCGCCACCGGCCAGAGACAAGCACTCTATAACTTTATTTACCTGTAAGTGAAAATCCATGCCATTTTGGATGCATTTAATTTATATAAATGTTAAGGAGTGGGGAATCCCGTTCTACTGCCTTCTTCGCTCAACACCATGTTCTTTAGAGGCACCCATCAAAACCCATCACAGTCTCCCCTTCTAGGGTTGTGAGATTTAGTGAAAAAACAAAATAACAGGCATCAAATTCAATTGGAATTTCAGGGGAACAAGGAATACTAAATTTTTTAGCATAAGTATATCCCAACTATGGCCTGGGATATACTTATACTGACAAGGCAACGCCTGTTTTATCTGACAGTCCTCCTTCCTGCAGATGAGAAAAAGGAAGCTGGGAAGGTGAGTCACTTTCCGCAGCAAGTTGCAGAGCCAGGAGCCACAGCTGGGTCAGTGTGAGTCTAGAAGACTCCTCAGCCTGTGGCTTCTAGGGCCTCTGGGAGAATGGGAGCAGCGAGTCAACGCTCCTGGGGTGGGGAAGGTGGCTGCTTGTTTCTGCATCTGCCTCACTGTCCAGACCCTTCTGTTGATTTCCTGTTGGCATGGCATCCCACATGGTGCTACGTATAGCCTGGGCACTCATGCGGTATTTTATCTCGGTGAAGTGAATGACCAGTCCTGTATAGCCCTGGTATCTAGGGCAGTGCCTGGTGCATCGTGGGTGCTCAATAAATATTTGATGACCGGGTGATCATTTTTACAAGGACAAGGGACAGTTCCCTCTCTGACCCCGTGTCAGAGGCCACTGCAGCTAGGGAAGCCCCCAGTCCCATAAATCACGGACACCTTCCTTAATGGCTGCGCCACCACCAACATCCATCTCCCTCATCTGTGAACATTTTCTGAAACTCACTCGTAATCATGACTGAAAGCAACATGTTTCCGATTTCCATATTATTAGAAAGAGGTGGAGCTCGCCATAAATGATTCAAGACGTGTCAATCAAATGACAATACAAATGATGCATTTATTTATTTTCGCCTCTCCTGGCTGGCTTGCTTTGTTCCAGCTTTCTCCTTCTGGGGAGTTTCTCGCACCCTCCTTTTCTCTTTGAAGTGTGTTGGCTAATATTTTATTCATTATAGAATTTAACAAAGCCTGCATGGTAAAGGAATCCAGGTTGGTGTCGATATAAAGCGGTGAGCAGAAGTGTATAGAGACCTTAGGACCCCAGTTGGTCCCAGTTGGTCCCCAGTGGTCCCGGTTGGCTCTTCTAAGTCTTTGCGGGAAGCAGTGGGGATCCAGCAGTGAATGGGACGCGTACTATCCCTGCCCTCATGGAGCTGACATTCTAGTCACGACAGTCAGTGAGAGGCCCAGGCTGGAGGTCTAACCCTCCGCCGGCCTCTCCCCTCTCTGAGGGCAGCGGCACGTTTGACAACTTTGACAGCGGCACCAGTGCTCACTCCAACAGAGGCCCCAGGTAGCCCGTATTTAAATCAGTCTCCTGACTTGGAAGGGGATGAACAAAGCCATCAAAATATGCCTCCTCTTTGATGCTATTGCCACTCTCCCAAGAATTCATCCGTAAGAAACAATTAAGGCTGTGCACCAAGATTTAACCACAAGGGTCTTCGTCTCAGGCCCCTTTCACAGGGGAGGAGAATAGAAAGCCTCTATCCTTGTAGCAACCTTGCCAAGTGGCTGCTCTTGGTATCCCCAGCTCACTGTTGGGGAAACCACAGAGTGGTGGTCCCTGGGGCTTGGGCTCTGAGTGGTTTTGATTCTTTTTCCCCTTTGGCCCATGTGTATTCTGAGTCTTATACTATGACCACCAATACTTATATCTCCTGCCCCAAACAAAAAAAAAGTAGAAAGAAATCTCACGATTTCCATCCATCCATCCATCCACCCGTCTGTCCGTCCATCCGTCGGCTGTGCTATTTCAGCGTGTCTTCTGTTGTGAATGAACCACCCCAAGTCACAGCCAAAGTCATTTGTCTCCAGGCATTATGGCCAGAGGCCCCCCACCCCCGCCGTGGTGTCAGCCAGGGCGTACATCTCTGTCGGCCTCAGTGACGCCTCGCAGTGCCATGGAAGGCTTGTGAAATCAAGACAGGTTGTGTAAGAGTGGCTTAGCCTGGAGACGTGGGGCTGTTTATCACCCCTGAGTTATTTTTATGGGTGTATAAATCGAGTTGTCCTCCTTGGGAACTTCCTGGGGTGGCTGAGGATCCCACGGCCCTCAGAGAGAGGAAGGACAGCGTTGGCCAGGGCAGGGCAGGGCCTTGACTTGGCGTTTTGCAAGGGGCTCCCTGTCCTGAGTCAGAAAAGGGTTTCGGAAGGAGCTAGACGTCGAGCCTGGCATCCCGGGGCATCTGCCAGGCCTGCTCGGTGTCAGTGTTGATGGTGCGACAGTGGTAGTGTTGATGGGGATGTGATGAATGAAGCAGACAGTCTTTGCTTTGCGCAGCTATGCGCCCTGGAAGGATCACTGTACGAGCTGAAATGGCACAGAACGATCTTAAGAATCACTGGGATCAAATCAGATTATGCTGTGACCTTTAATATTTTTTTTTGTCAAAACATCGAAAACTCTCTTACTGTCAGTGACGAATGTTGAAGGAAATGAAAAGATAGCAAAATGAACATGTATTTAATATTTTAGGACATTGGAAACACCGAGAATGGAAGTACTATATTTCTTTGTATAAAAACTGTCGAGAACGGTTTGAACAGTGCCTGCCTACTTCTTCCGGTTGTGTAACTAATACTACAGAGCGAGCATCTTTTATATGCCTTGGCAAATGGTCATTGTCCTTTCTAAGGTTGGATCAGCTTCCAACCTTTTATCCTTTGTACTTTCGGTGTCATGAAATTCTGAGAGTTCCCGCTGGCCTCACTTCCTCTGGGATGTCTTCATCCTTTTCGTCACAACTACTTCCCTCATTTACGTCGGTAAATCTGTCTTCCTCTGGCAGCAGTTCTAGAGCCTCTGAAATACACACGCTGTCAATATTCCTGGGATCTTCTGTTTCTTCTACGAGCTGATAATCCCTTAATGGTTATTTTGTGTCAAATTAGCTGGGCCACGGTACCTGGATATTTGGTCAAACATTATTCTGGATATGTCTGTGGAGGTATTTTTCAGCTGCAGTTACCATTTACTTTGTGTAAAGCAGGTTGTTCTCTACGATGTGGGTGGGCCTCGTCCAATCAGTTGAAGGTCTTAATAGGAAAAGACTGACCTCCCAGGAGGAAGAGGGAATCCAGCCACCAGGTGGTGGCCTTTGGACTCAAACTACAGTATCAGTTGAGTCGCCGACCTGCCAGCCTATCCTATAGGTTTTGGATTTACCAGCCTCGATTTGCTATCTGTTTGTCTGTCTATCTATCTAGAGAATGTACCTACATATCATATCTGTGCATCATAGCTTTTGTGTGCGTCATAATGAGCAGTTGGATAGATAGAATTCCTATCGGTTCTTTCTCTCTGGAGAAGCCTGACTAAAACGAAGCCCACTGAGGTTCCATTCAGCTTCCGTTTCCAGCCCTGCCACAGTGTCGTTTCATTTCTTTGCCACACTGCCCTTGCCTCTTTGCTGGCCAGGTTCTCCTTTTTATTACCTATTCGTGTGAAGCATCGCATGGGTGATCCCTGAGAGACAAGGAGGAAACACAGCGACACGCCTCGCTTTCCCTGTATGACCTGAGCAGCAGGTGCCTGGTGACCAATCAGGAGAGGACTTTGAAAGCAGGGGACACGGTCGGTCACTGATGACGACGCACATCTATTATTTACGGAGAGCTTGGGGGACTGAAGGACTAGCGGCAAAAGTCTGTGCTTTGTGGGAGGACTTCCACTTCCTGTGCCCTGCTCAGTGCCGTCTGATCCATGTCGTTGGGGGGACCGGTGTTACTGTTTAAGCAAGGCTGCTGAAATTCATGCGTCTCCAAACCATGCCAAAGCCAGGTCTGTTGGGATAGTCTACAGCGGCTAGTACTCCAGAGCACTGACTTTGGGCCAGGCATAAACCCAAATCCACACCAAAGTCCAAGCCTAAACCTAAGTGTGTCACGTATGTTAACACATCTAATAAATGTAAAACGCTCAACACTGATCAGGTGTGGGGCGCCTGGGTGGCTCAGTCGGTTAAGCCTCTGACTCTTGATTTCGGCTCAGGTCTTGATCTCAGGGTCGCAAGATTGAGCCCCACGTCTTGCTCCACGCTCGGCACCAGAATCTGCTGTTCCCTTTCCCTTCCCCTCTACACCCTGCAAATAAATAAATAAAATATTAAAAACAAAACAAAACAAAACCTGATCAGTGGTGAGGCTAGAACTTGGGAGCCAGCCGCTTGCTTCATCCTGGTGGCTTGGCTTCAAGGCATGAATGACCTGCCAGGGAGGGGCCCATAGTTGGAGGCATTTTACATATTGTGCATCCTGACCTCTCTGTGATGTTGCAAACCCCCCAAAACTTTACATGTGTCACAACCTTTGGGGAATTCTCATACGCCCTGGATTGGAAGCCCAGATTTGCCACTGCTGGCCGTGTGACCTCGGGCATAAGACTTGGCCTTTCGGAATCTCGCAGACCTCAGCTTCCCCGTCTGTAACAGGAAGGCACTCGTATGGATCAAATGAGATAATCACACACGTAGAGTGCATCATCACTAGCCCGTGGCACGTACCATAAATAGTAACTAGCCTCGTTGTTACCAAGCAGACATTCTAACACACAGAGCTGGATCGTTTTCGATTCTGCCTCCTCACAGACCAGGAGCTGCTTGAGGAAAATCCACTTTTCAACCTTTGGTCTCAGCTCCCAGGGCAGTGGCTGGCCCAGAGCAAGTGCCCATTAAATGCTTGTTAAGTGAGTGAATAAGAACCCAAGAAGAACTTGTTCCCAGCCTGCCCACGTTGAATGCAGCCACAGATAGTAACCAATAACTTATGGAGCTCACTCCACGTGCCAGGAATGAATGGCACCAGGCCCTTCCTGTGCATTATCTAGCCCATTCTCTAGGCAGCCCCATTAGGTGGATGTTGTTACGGTCCGAGCATTTAAGGAACAGATCTGCAAGCCTGGGATTTCACCCCAGTCTGCAGTATGGTCCATCCTGTGGTCTCTGTCCAGAGGGGTCTGGTGAGCCAGCAAGAGGTAGGGGGCTAGGAGGAGGTGCAGGGGGGTGGGGGAGTGCTTTTCCAAAGGTGAGCCCTCATCTACCGGGTGCAGACCCACAGTGACCGTAGAGGAATACCAGACTCTGGGGCGCCCTCCGTTCAGAGGGGCAATTGTGTGCCTAGCCAGTCCACAGCACCTTGCAAAAGTGTCTTCCTTGTGTCTCCGCCCTGTTCAAACTTGCCCAGCCTGGGTTTCATCACCCCAGGCTCCTGCTCCCTGTTGCTGATAATGGGTGGTGCTGGGTTACTCAGCTAAACAGATCCGCACTCTCCCTTGACCACCCAAGTCACTGCCGAAGCAATTAATTAGGGAACCAGATGCAGCTGTGGGACAGCTCATCTGTTGCTAGACGGAGCCGTTACTTTATTTTTTATTGTTCTTCAAGTTCTCACAAGTGGGTTGTTTTGTAAACCCCTCTTACAGTCCCTGAAGTGATGCCCCCCTCCCCACCCCGGGCTTGATGCACAATATTCAACAGACTCTAGGTTGGTTTCACTGTTGTATCACGTGCCTTGGCAAATCGAATGCTTTGTACCTTGAGAGACAGAAGAGAGCGGGGAGGACCCGGTGAAGATGTGTGGGGAGCCCAAGCCTCATGGCCACCCACCCTGTCAACCCCCTTCTGCCTTCCAGCATCCCAGGGACCCCTTGGACACCAAAGAACCAAGTCTGAGAAGCCCTTGACCGTTTTCTCAGTTGGCTGAACTGTTTTCTATAAACTTCTGGAGAGCAGCTGGCATGGGTGAGAAAACACCAAGAACCCGGAGCCAAACCTAAGTTGCTTTCCTGCTCTGCCACTTACTACCTGCCTGACTCGCAGTGAGCCCGTAACTACCGGGCCTCAGTTTCCTCCTCTGCAAAATGGGACTAATCGTAAATACTTACTTGTTGCAGTGACCAGATTAGCTACTAAAGTAGCTTGTAAAGCACAGACAGATATTCAATGAATGTGCTTCTCTAAATCTCAGGTGCAGTGAGAGGCCTGTAGGTAATTTGGGGGTGGCCATTCAGTGTACCCCTCCAAATACCTCAATTGCACAACCACGACTGTGTTTACTTGTCAGACTTGTCCTGTCTCCTGTAACTCTTTGGGACCAGGCAGCATTTCTCTGAGAAAGAGAAAGAGGAACTTGTGACTTCTGAGCATTATCCCTCCCCTTCCCCCGCCCCGAATCCCCCACTGCCCAGGCTTCCTTCCAAGTTTCCTCTTCTCCTTGGCATGTGTTGGGAGGAGCCAGTTTCCTGTGGCCCCAGGAAAGAAAACTGGACTCCAGTGTACACATCTTTAGCTGCCTGGGACTCACCAGCTTACCCAAAGGTAAACTGTTTGAGTATGTTTCTCATGAGAAGTGTTAGCCGAGCATTTACCATGTACTAAGAATTTTACATGTGTTCATCGATCCTCACAATGACCCTGCAAGGGAAGTATGAATATTAGTCCCATTTTAAAGACGAAAAACTGAGGCTTAGCAATGAAAAGGAACCAGGAAGGGGTTCTTGGACCAAATCTGATGGGCTCCAGAGCCCTTGTAATAACCACTGCCCTACACTTCCCTGATGCCTTCATCAGGACCCAATGCACACCCAAGGTCACAGTCATGGTCGGGGTAATGCTCATGCTTCCCATGGGGCTCCCTTGTTGTTCCTCATCAAAAGAGACCAAATGGGCTATTTCAGCCTCAGACTCTGACCTTGTTCCTGAGGATCTTTGTGTTTGCAGCTGGGCTTTTGCTGATCCTCTGAGGGCTGTTGGATCTCACTCATCAATTTAGGATTGGACATTTAATGATGGCTCACCCCTGCTGTGCCACACACTGCACAGAGCACTGGGAGTATAGACATGGCCTCCACCTACAGGGTTGTGACATCAGGGAAACAGAAAACTAGAAAGATGATGGTCTTTGAGACTTAGTTCATCTCTTCTCCATGGGATGGAGCCCAGAACCACTAAAGGAGACCCACAGAATCCGAAAGGTTGTCAACCTGTCCATCCCTCCCATATTATCTATTGCTGCATAACAACATTCCCTCGAGCTTAGAGGCTTTGAGCAACACATATTTCTGATCCTACAGTTCCTGTGGATCTGGAGGCCAGACAAGGCTTATCTTGGCTTTCTGCTTAGGATTCACAAAGCTACAATCAAGAGGTCAAGGGGGACTGTGATCTCATCTGAAGCTCACTTGGGAAAAGATCGGCAGCTGTGGGAGGAGAGGGGGCAGAGTTGCCCATTAGGGTCTGGCCTCAGAGGGACTAGCTAAAAGAGACATTTTGCACTGAGAATACTCACTCTCATTGGCTTTTCTACACCTTGCCAGGCTAATATCCACCTCCAAATAGAAATTAAGAAACAATGAGATACCATCTCATACCCATTAGGTTATCAAAAATGAACAAAATCTGATGATTTCAAGTGTTGGCAAGAATGTGACAAAAATTAGAACTTGTTCCTCGTGAGTTGGCATTTTCTGGTGGACCAGAAATTTGGAAATATCAAGTAAAATTAAATATACACATACTGTATGCCTCAGCAAGTACATTTCTAGATGTATGCGCTAGAGAAGCTCTCACATGTGTACACTGAGACCTGTACAAATATGTTTATTATAGTATTATTGATAAGCACAAAAATCAGAAAACAATAACTGTCTTTACTAAAAGGGTAGATTAATGAGCTATGGTTTATTTACAAATTAGAATACTATTAAGGGGCTCCTGGTTGGCTCGGTCAGAAAAGCATGTGACTCTTGATCTCGGGGTCATGAGTGTGAACCCTGTGTTGTGTGTAGAGATTACTTAAAATCTTAGAAAAAAACAATTCAGCAGTTAACTAACAATGGGTAAACTAGGCATCAACATGCATAGAGAAAGGCAGCTATAAAAGAATAAAACAAGTTGTCCAATTTCATATATCTATGGAAGAACTTTCAGAATGGGAGAGAAAGGATAGCTAAAATTTTGCTCCTCCATAAAAGCTATGGGAACACTATCAAGAATTGTCAAAATTAACTTTTTTAGGACTCTGGAAATTAATGAAAGACAACAACCTAGGGAGAGAGAGAGAGAGAGATAAAAAAATTTTTTTAATGGCTGAATCTCAGTGAGAATAGTGAGTTTTGTAAAATTTTAACTCAACCTAATCCTATCCTCCTCCCCCAGTTCTCTGGTTGGCCTTGGAAACCAATAGCCTTGCAATTATGGTAGCTAGGAAAACCAGCAGCCTCACAGCCCAGGAGTCATTGGAGGGGTGAAACGGATTTAGAGCTTCCCAAAGGTCCCATTCCCAAAGAATTGTCACCATTTGGCCTGACAGCTAGCTGGAAAGCTCCGTTGGTAAGTCCTGTCTTTATTTGACCTGAGCACTCAGTATATCCCCAAGGCATTTGTCAAAAACAATCAGCAGCAATTCTTTAACATCACAGTCACTGAGGCAGTTTTGCCATCTGTGGATAAAAGATGCTAACCAAACAACTAAAAGGAAAAATCTGGGCTATCAGCTATCCATGAAGAGCTCTGATATAGTCCTGGAAACCTAGAAGCACTTGCACACATGCAAAGCTACGTAGATGCCCAAGAAATACCTAAGAAGGCTCTCATCTCTCAACTCTGGCTGACCTTGAAGATCTGTGAAAGCAGAAATGAAAGCTAAGGCAATTATAAACTGCCTGCCACAACACAGAAAGTATGCCCAACACACATACAGACCCTCTGCAAATGCTGGGAGACTAACTGATTCAATGCATTTAAGAAACCCTTTGTGCAATAAAAAGCTAACTACTAAGATAACCAAATAGAGATTTCAGTGGCCATGTGCAACAAAGAATAAAGACTTTATAGGATTAGTCCAGGAAAGTCACTAGAAAAACAGTAACAAAAAACAGCAAAAGCAAAAGCTGTACGGAGGAGGGGAGTCTGATTTTCCAGAGGTGCCACAAAGGATTACTAAAAATTTCCAGTTTCAATTAAAAAAAGACATTAAGAAAATAGGAATAGACAGGCTATACACAAGAATCAGTCCCCTTGGGAGCCAAGACATTGGACTTACTAGACAAAGAATTTATCGGCTATTTTAAATATGTTCAAAAAACTGAAGGATGGTATGAGAAGCTGTATTACCGAATAGGGATAGCAATAAAGGGAACTTATAAAAAGAACCAAATGGAAATTCTGGAGCTGAAAAGTGCAATACAAAAATTAGAATGAAAAAATCAGTAAGGAACTCAAGAGCAGATGTGAGCTGGCAGAAGAAAGAATCAGCCAACTGGAAGACAGGCAAATTGAGAGCATCCAGTTTGAGCAACAGAGAGAGAAGAAAGAAAAGAATGGGGATCAGTGAACAGAGCCTCAGAGATCTGTGGGACACCATCAAACATATCAACATATGCATAATGGGAGTCGCAGAAGAGAAGGAGAGAGAGAACAGGCCAGAGGAATATTTGAAGACAAATCATGGCTGAAAATCTCACAGATCTGATTTTTTTAAAAAATTAATCTGCACATCTGAAAAGCTTAACAAACTCCAAGTAGGATAAGCTCCAAGAGATCCATCTCTAGACACAGATATGTCACAGATGGTTTGACTGTCTAAAGCAAAAGACCAAAAGAGAATCTTAAAAGCAGAGAAGAGTGACTCCTTGTCTCAATAAAATTAACAGTGAATTTCTCATCAGAAACCACGGAGTTCAGAAATCATTGGGAGGGGATATTCAAGGGGCTGAATGGAAAATACTGCCAACCAGGAATTCTATATTCAGCAAATCGGCCCTTCAGAAATAGAGATGAAATGATGACATTGACAAATGAAATGAAGAGTACTTACTGGAGTATTTGCTAACCAAGAATATTTATAGGAGACCTGCCCAAAAGAAAACCTAAGGGGAGTCCTTCAGGCTAAGACGAAAGGACCGTAGACAGTAACTTGAATCCATACAAAGAAATAAAGAACACAAGTAGAAGTAATCGCATAAGTAAATATAAAATAATGCATAAATGTATTTTATAGTCCTTTCTTATTTAAAGGACAACTACATAAAATAATAACTACAAGCTTGTCCTGATGGGCTTATCATGTGCGAGAGATGTAATTTGTTCTTTATGTTTCTATGGTACGACATCAATAACGCAGAGAAGGGGTTAAGGAGCAGAGGTATAACGGAAGTAAAATTTGTGTTTACTGTTGAAATTAAGTTGGCATTAATTTTATTTTAAATTAAGATGCTATTTATAACGCCCAGGGCAACCATGAAGAAAATAGGCCAAAAAAAAAAAAATGCAGTAAAAGAAAGAACAAGGGAATTCATTGGTACACTAAGAAAGTGTCTTCGTAACACAAAAGGAAGCCATCATAGTGGAATAGAGGTAAAAAACAAGACATAGACACAGGGGAAACAAATAGCAAAATTGCACAGACCTTATCAGTAATTACATTAAGCCCTGGCTTATCAGTAATTATATTAAATGTGAGTGAACTAAACCCTCCAATCAAAAAGTTGAAAGGAGCAGAACAAATTTAAAAAGAATCCATCTGTATTCTGTCTACAGTAGGCAAATTTAGATACAAAGATACAAGTAGATTCAAGGTAAAAAAAAAAAAATTAAAATGATATACATGCAATCAGTAGGCAGAAAGGAACCGGAATGGCTATACTAATATCAGAGAATATTGACATTAAGACAATAACTGTACTTGAGACAGAGGACAATTCATAATGGTGAGAGTCAATCAATCAAGGAGATATAATCATTATAAACATGTAACAACAGAGCTCTGAAATTCACGAAGCAAAAACTGACAGAATTGCAAGAAGCACTAAGCTATTTGAGAATAATAGTTGGAGACTCCCATGCTATACTTCCAGTGAGGCAGAAGATTAACAAAGAAATGGAAGACTCAAGCGATACTATAAACCGACCCAGTCCTCACAGACATGCATAGAACACTTCACCCAACAAGAGCAGAAAACATTCCTCCCAAGTGCACATGGAACATTCTCCAGGATAGACCATATGTTAGGCCATTGAAAAATCCTCATTAAATTTTAAAGGATTGAATTTGTAATTAAAGAAACTTCCTTCGAAGAAAAGCCCAGGCACAGATGGCTTCACTGGTGAATTCTGCCTAACATTTAAAGAAAAATGAACACCGATGCTTTATACACTCTTCCAAAAAATACAAAAGGAGAGAATGCCTCCCAAATGATTCTTTGTGACCAGTATTACCATGATATCAAAACCAAAAACATCAAAAGAAAACTGTAGAGCAACGTCTCTTATGAATATAGACATAACATTTTTCAACAACAAAGAACAAAGCCAGCAACGTGTAACAGGGGTTATATACCACAACCAAGTGAGATTTATCCTAGGAATGCAAGATTGGTTTAACATATCAAAAAACACAATGTAATATGCCAAGAACCACACAATCATTTTAATAGGTGCAAAAAGAATATTTGACAGGGGCCCCTGCTTGGCTCAGTCAGTAGAGCATGCAACTCTTAATGTCAGGGTTGTGAGTTTAAGCCCCACGCTGGGCATGGAGCTTACTTAAAAACAAAAACAAAAACAAAAACAAAAAACCCAGGAAGACATAAAACTGCGTCTATTTGCAAATGGCATGATCTTCTGTATAAAAATAGCCTAAGGAATCCTCAGATGCAAACAACAACAACACCAACAGCAAAAAACATTCAAACTTAAGAACAAGTTAAGCGAAGTTGCAGGATGCAATGTCAGATATACAGAAATCAATTATATTTTTACATATCAGTAATAAACCATCTGAAAATAAAACAATTCCATTTACGATAAACATCATAAAATACTTAGGGGTCCAATTAACAAAACTACAAGATTTATTATTTATCAACTATTTATTTATTTATTTTTAAAGATTTTATTTATTTATTTATTTGTCAGAGAGAGAGAGAGAGCACAAGCAGGCAGAGGGAGAAGCAGGTTCCCCTCTGAGCAAGGAGCCCGACGCAGGACTCGATCCCAGAACCCTGGGATCGTGACCTGAGCTGAAGTCAGATAACTAACAAACTGAGCCACCCAGGCATCCCAAAACTACAATATTTAAATATTTAAGTCTGTAATACATTTTGAAAAGTTATAGAAGATATAAATAAATTGAAAAACATCCCACGATTATGGGTCAGAAGACATAATACTGTGAAGGCAGTAATACCCAAATTAATCTACAGATCCAACACCATCTCTATCAAAATTCCAGATGCCTTTGTTGCAGAAGTTGACAAGCCGGTCGTACTATTCATATGGAAATGCAAGAGACCCAGAGTAGCCAAACGATATTGAACGAGAAGAACACAGTTGGAGGATGCATGTATCCTCATTTCAAAACTTACCGCAAAGCTACAAAAATCAAGACAGTGTGGCACTAGCATAAAGACTGGCTAGGAGATCAATAAAAGAGAATTGAGAGCCCAGGATTTAACCTTTACATTTGTGGCCAACAGATTTTCAACAAAGGTGCCAAGCCAATTCAGTGGAAAAGAATAGTCTTTTCTGCCCATTGTTCTGGGGCAACCAGATGTCCAGGTGCAAAAGATCGAAGCTGGACACCTACTTCACACCATATGCAAAAATTAACTCAAAATGAATCAAAGACCTAAGTGTAAGAGCTAAAACTATAACATTTTTGGAAGAAAACATACGCATAAATCTTCATGACCTTGGATTGTGCAAAGTTTTCTTAGAAATGACACTGAAAATATAAAAACAAAAGTGGCAAAAGAAAAAGATACATTGAGACTCATCAACATTTAAAATTTTTGTGCACGCTCCCATAGAATGCGTGGAAATACCTGCGAATTGTCTATCTGATAAAGGACTTGTATCTAGAATATATTTTTAAAAACTCTAATTTAAAAACTTTAATTTAAAAAATTAAAAAAATCAAACAAGCCAATTTTTTAAGTGGACAAAGGATTTGAATAGATGTTTCTTCAGTGAGTCTATGCAAATGGCCAACACACACATGAAAAGGTGCTCAGTATCAGCTGCTATGAACATCGAAACCTCTGTGAGATACCACCTCATGCCCACTAGGATGGCTAGAATCAAAAAGATAGCCAATGACAAGTATCGGCAAGGATGGGGAGAAGTTGGAGCACGCAACTTTGCTGGTGGTGAAATGAAATGGTGTAGTCACTTTGGACAGCTGTTCCCCAAAAGTTAAACAGAGTTACCCTACGACCCAGCAATACCACGCCAGCAATACCATACACACACACACACTTATATATAATGGAATATTACTCAGCCATAAAAAAGAATGAAATCTTGCACAATCTTGTGCAATGACATGGATGAAGCTAGAGAGTATTATATTAAGTGAATTAAGTCTGTCAGAGAAGGACAAATACCATATGATCTCACTCATATGTGGAACATAAGAAACAGGCAAGCATAGGGGAAAAAGAGGGAGACAGAGACAAACCAAGAAACAGACATATGAAGAGCAAACTGATGGTGACCAGAGGGCAAGGGGTTAAGGAGATTCAGGAAATAGGTGATGGGGATGAAAGAGGGCTCTTGTCATGATGAGCACTGGGTATTGTAGGCAAGTGTTGAGTTGCTATGTTGTACACCTGAAGCAAATGTGACACTGTATGTTAACTAACTGGAATTTAAATAAACACTTGAAAAAAAGAGAAAGAAAAAAAAACCAACCCAGCACTCCTATGTCTGTACCCAAGAGAAGTGAAACATAATGTCGACACAAAAACTTGTACGTGAATGTTCATGGCAGTATTATTCATGATAGCCAAAAAAGTGGAAACAGCCCCAAATCTCCATCAACTGTTGAGTAGATAAACAAAATTTAGCACATCCCTGCAAGGCAATATGATTCAGCCCTAAAAGGGAAGGAAGCATTGACGCCTGTCACAACACGGATGAACCTTGAAACCACGATGCTAAATGAAAGAAAACAGTCCCCAAAGACCACATATACTTTAATGATATGAAGTGTTCTGAATCGTCAATTCCAGGGAAGCAGAAAGTAGCCGAGTGTTTGCCAGAGGTTGAGGGGAGAGAAGAGAGGGGTTAAGAGGTACGGGCTTCTTTTGGGGCTGACGAAATGTTCTGGACTTAGACGGTGGTGATGGTTACACAATTCTGTGAATACAGTAAAAGCCACCGACTGGTACACTTTAAAAGGATGAGTTTTATGGTGTGTGAATTATATCTTTATATAGCTGCTGATTTTTAAAAGGATAAATACAGCACGTGCCCATTTATGCAAAATTTTTAAAAATGCACACGAACTAATACTATCAATTATTTAATGTTACCTACACATGCAGCTGAAGCGTATGAACCACACATACAAGAACAAAAGACCAAATTCAGGACTGCGGTTATCTCTAAGGAGAGAAGGAGGAGAAGGAATGTGTTTGTAATGTTTTATTATTTTTTTTTTCCAAGACAGAGATCTGAACAATTACAGAAAAATATTAACATCTGTTAAATTTGGATTCTGGGTACATGGATAACTCTTATTTTCTATTCTGTACTCGTTTATAGTTGAACTTGTTAATGATTGTTAAGTTCTAGGGGGGCAAATGAAGCCTTCTATTTCCTTTGCCTATAGTGGGCTGAATGGTGGCTCCCAAAAGATATGTCCACCTGTGGATGGGACCTTATTTGAAAAACGGATCTTTGTAGGTATAATAAAGTTGAAGATCTCAAGAGGGGATCTTTCTAATGATGAATGTCCTTAGAAGAGAAAAGAGGAGGGGAGAGGCCGTGTGAACTAGGGAGCAGAGACTTGAGTAAAATGTGCACAAGCCAAGGGACACCTGCATCCCCCAGAAGCTGGAAGGTGGGAGGAAGGCTTCTCCCCCAGAGCCTCCCGTGGGAGTGTGGCTCCTTCCTTCTCCCATGCATCACGCCGACCATCCCAGATGTCCATAGCCTTTCCTCCCTCCCCGATTCCCTTCTTGCTCAGCCAAATCATTTTCCCCACAGCAAGGACAAAGGTCGGGTGCCTTTGTGGCTGTCTCCAGTGGGGGCCACATCAGACTTGAATCGAGGATGCCATTTTCGCTGGTTGACCTGCTGGATTTGGAGGTCTCACTGCTCTGCCTGCCAAGCCCTTCTGCCGCTGCTTCTGACCACCTCAACCCCTGCCAACTCACTCAGCCCCCACCTGCCTCCTGGCCGCGGCTCCCCCCAGCCTCTCCCGCACCCAGACACCGGCACCGAGCTCTGCTTCCCGCCGCCAGCAGCCCAAGCACCGCCTTGTAAGTAAAACAACACACAAGATGAAATGCAATGAGAGAAGCGAACATTTTAGCTACTTGCACATATATCCGCTCACTTAAATTTATGAAATAGGTACTGTTACTATTCTTGTCCTGAGATGCACAGAGAAGTTAGATAAATATAGCCCCTCTGAGCTGGGCTTTGAATTGGGACCTGGCTGAGCGGGGATCCTGGCACGCCCACTTCCTGGCTCTGTGAAATTGAACCTGTCACTTAACCCCTCCGCACTTCCATTCCTGCACCCACGAAAGAGGAATAATGGTCATGTCTGTGTCCGAGGCTTGTTGTGAGCATTACATGGAGTTCCTGTAGAAAGCCCTCGCTTGCCACATAGGAGGTGTCAACCAGTATTCTCAACGTCAGTGACGGTTCTAGCAAATTTATGTTCAGGGAACACCCTACTCATTTCAACAGGCCATGGGCAAAGGGTTTTGTTTGGTTGGTGAGTTATTTTTTAAACAACGGCGCTTTAAAATTTTGTTTGGAGCCAAGCACTCTCTCCAAATGGACTTAGATGTTCATTTGAGGGTTACTTCCATATCTGAAGTCAGGTCTGGGACACGCGGCGGTTTGTCCCATCAGCGCTGGGACCGAAGGGCAAGGTCACCAAGCCTTTAGGTTTCAGGCTACGAGGGGCTTCTGCAGCGAGCTTGTTTCCTTGAAAACTTAAGATCTCCAGGCTCTAAAGTCTCCGTCATAGGGAAAATGCCTTCTTCTCTGGCTTATTTGCTCAAGGTTTAAAAGGTATTTCTGGGCTTTGGCTAAGAGGAAATTTAGCTTTTGAGCAAATCCTTGTGCACTGGCTTTCTGTAAACATCTGAATATAGCGTGTGCAGCTTGGAGCCCATGCCACTTGGCTTTTCCCGGATTTCACAGCCAGTGGGGAGGGAACAAAGTCAGCTTGGTACTTGCAGAGTGATGTGTGATGTCTGGCTTGATGAGCTGGTTCTAGATGCTGCTACCGGGGTTGCCTCCCCAGCGCTGCGCTGTGACCAGGGTTACAGCAGGGAGGAGGATGAGGGTTATGGTGTGAGTATTGGAAAAGGATGGAGATCAAGTAGGGTGAGTAAGACTTTCTTCGCGCGTTACCATCCAGGAAGCATCCCTGAGCCGGGAGGGTCAGTTAATCACTTCCCCAAGTGCGCTTGACACAGGGGACTCCACCTTCACGAACCTTGAGTTCTGGTGGAGGTGAGTCGTCGCCCAAGGAAACCCTAGAGCACGATTTCATTAAAACACTTTCAGAAACATCCGTATGCTGATGAGCGAGGGCAGGCTAACTGCTGTAACAGTGGGCACCCCGGTAAAGGTGGTGCAGCACAGTCCAGCACATCTGATCTGGGAGGCTGGGCAGAGCTCAGCTCCATGCACTCGGGGACCACCCTCCCATCCCTCCCCTAGGGTCTCAGAATCTTCCATGGGATCCTCTGTGTCCGGCCAGCCGATAGAGAATCATGGGCTTTTTTTTTTTTTTTTAAGATTTTATTTATTTATTTGACAGAGAGAGAGAGCACAAGTAGGCAGAGAGGCAGCCAGAGAGAGAGAGGAGGAAGCAGGCTCCCTGCTGAGCAGAGCGCCCGATGCGGGGCTCGATCCCAGGACCCTGGGATCACGACCCGAGCTGAAGGCAGAGGCATTAACCCACTGAGCCACCCAGGCGCCCCAATCATGGGCTTTTTAAAAGACCAGGCCTGGGGCGCCTGGGTGGCTCAGTGGGTTAAGCCTCTGCCTTCAGCTCGGGTCATGATCTCAGGGTCCTGGGATCGAGTCCCATATTGGGCTCTCTGCTCAGCGGGGAGCCTGCTTCCTCCTCTCTCTCTGGCTGCCTCTCTGCCTACTTGTGATCTCTCTTTGTCAAATAAATAAATAAAATCTTAAAAAAAATCAAAAAATAAAAAAAAATAAAAGGCCAGGCCTGGAAGTGACCTTCCAACTGGTCAGAACTCAATCACATGAAGCCATCTAACTGCCAGGATCCACACGTGTGCCCCAGAGAATGAAGTCATGGGGTTCAGTGAGTGTACAGCATGGGCTCTGTCACAGCATCTTTGTGCCAAGGACCCCGGGAGGACACAGGAAGGAAGGTCTGTGATGCTGATGGCGCGTGTGTGGCTAACGAGAATGGGGCGCTCAGACCCAAGTCCCAGGCTGTCGGACTGCAAGGAAGCCAGAATGTCTCACCACCCCAGCCCGCCTGCTCGCCACTCGGTTGCTCTGTGTCATAGCCATGCCTCCCTGAGCATGTTCTCCAAACCTCAGTGTGTTCAGCTGGAACACAGAGATGCTAATCACAGTGCCTGCGTCACCGGTTCGTGTGAAGAATAAGTAGGATGGGAGAGGGGAGGCAAGGGCTGAGGCCAGTGTCTGCCATGTGGTCAGCACCTTATAAATGTGGGTCGTGACCAGAGGAAGCTGGCCTTGACTCCCTCCACCACTGACGAGCTGTGTAATGACCATGGCCAGGTCACCTTGACCCCTCTGAGCTCCAGTCCCTGCATCTCCAGAATGAAGATAATAATCATTCCCGCCCTAGAGAGCCGCGTTAGGATTATAGGCAATACGTAAACCAGGTAAAAAGTTTGCCATACAGCCGGACACATAAAGAGTGCTCGGTGAGGGTTAGCGATGAGCGTCGAGTACGAGCACTTGTACACACGTTACCTGGGGTAATCTCTGCATCAGCCCCCCGGGGTAGAAGGCAGTGGGTGAGCTCGCCCACGTGTGTCCGTGAAAGACCCAGTCACGTGCCCTGAGAATGAATGAATGCAGGGAGGAATGAATGAATCATCACAATAATTTGCGTCTTTTGCGGTAGTAGGGTGCACAGTCTCCATTTCTTGCAGCAATGGTGAAGCCTGCCAAAATAAATTAACTTTCCCACATCAGTGACTCATTTGGCAGGAATAACAGCCTTGCGAACTGAATAGAGAATGAAGAGGGAGGAGGGCCTGGGTGGGGGGAGGGGGGCAGGGCTGGGAGAGGAGCTTTGTAATGACTCAAGATAGAAGAACCAGCTCCTTATTCTCTCTCTCTCTGCTCACTCACTCTTGTTCTCTCTCTCTCTTTCTTTTTAGCCAAAAATGTAGCTCCAGTGTTCACATTTAATCTTTGAAGTCTGGGAAATAGAGTCTCCAAGCTATTAAGTGGTTCAGGATAGAAGGAGCAAAGAAGGGAGAGTAGAGGCAGCATTGTCTGTCCCTCGCCACGTGGACGGGGATTCGGGGCTCACTGTGGCCACACCGTGTGGGGCGGGTCCGCTGGGGGCCCCAGGCCGCCTCCCCCTGGCTCTGGGTCAGTGCTAGCTGCTCCAGACCCTCGCCCCGGCCTGCCATTCTCCCACCCTGCCCACACCTCCTTCAGGGGCTGGGGAAGCTTGAGGGCAGAGCGAGGAAAGATCAAAGACGGAGACCACGGGTCCTAGAAAGGAAGAGACTTAATTACCTACTTCTTGTCCGCATGGGGGGTTTTACGAGGAGGCCTCTAGGAGGGGGTTTGCCTGTCTCCTAGAAACCAGGCCAGAGGCAGTAAGCCTGGGATAAAAGAGATTGATGACAGACACAAAAAGGAACTTTCTCATCTCTGAAAATGATGACGTTCCCCCCCAAACAGGGCTCGAATGGTTCTGATGGGCTTACCCTCCCGCTCAAACTTTCTCTGGCTCCCCATTAGCTGCAGGATACAATCCGTTTTAGAATAATGGTTAAGAGCCTGGGCTTGGGGCCAGAGAGACTTGGGTTGGACTCACTGTGGCCTGGGAAATTTGCTTAGCTTTCCCAGCCGTTGCTCTGTGAAATGGTTGTATTCGTTTGCAAGGGTTGCCGTGATTTGTCACTGTGGAACTTTGTTCCACAAACTGGGGGGCTTAAACAACAGAAATGTTTTGTCTCACGATTCTGGAGGCCAGAGGTTGGACGTCAAAGTGTTGGCGGGGTCATTCCCTTCTGAGGGCAGCGGCGGCAAGGATCTGTTCGAGGGCTGTCTTCTCCCTGCATGTCTCCTTGCCCTCTTCCCTCTCTGTACGTCTGTGTCTGCTTACCCTTTCTAGAAGGACACCAGTCCTACTGGAGCAGCGCCCTCCCTAATGACTTCAACTGAACTAATTATGCCTGCGATGACCCAGTCTCCACGTATGGCCACATTTGGAACTACTAGGGCTTAGGACTTCAGCTTATGCATCTGGGGGGATATAATTCAACCCATAAAGATGGGTACATAGGATGGTTGCAAAGATTGAATGAGATAATGCACGTGAAGCATTTAGTCACAAGCCTGGTGGGTTGTAAGTGCCCCCCAAAATGTGACTGAAGATAATAATCATTATGAGTCATAGACACTCTGGGCTCACTTACCCAGTGACTCCTTCTGTCTTTTTTATTGATAAATTCCCTTGGTGATGTTCAGGGCAGCAACCTCTCTAGGCCCAGCAAATGGGTCATGTCTAGATGTTTTTTTTAGGACATCATTGTTCTTCTTTGTCCGTAATTGGTCTAGGGGTGGGCAGGTGACCCAGTTCTGGCCAAACAGATGTAAAAAGAAGTCTTGGGGGAGGGTGTGTCTTTGTAAGATTTTCCTTCCCCAAGCAAGAAAAGAATTGCAGGAGAATAACTCCTGTCTTTTCCTCTTATTCTGTATTTGACAGTCATGTGAGGATGTGATGGCTTGTGCCATGGCAGCTTTCTTGCAACCATGAGAACTGATATCATCAATACTCTGAAATTGATAGAGTGAAAAAATGAAAATAACCTAGAGTCCCTGATGACATGTTGAGCCCTGACTGTAATGGGACCGTGTGCCCCTTAACCCTTTGTTAAATAAATAGTAAAAATTCATGTAGCTTAAGCCACTATGAGTGGGGTTTTCTGTGATGTGCAATCAAATACATAACTGATTATTATTAGTGCCAGCCAGCCAGCCTCCAGGGTGGCCTCCAAGGATCCCTGCCTCTTGGTAGTCACACTCCTCTGTGAGTACCTCTGGAGTCCCTTTACCAGGTTGAAAGTGTTGAGCCATATAGTTGAGAGCATATTATGGAAATGATGGCTGTGACTTCCAAGGCTGGGTCATCAATGACATTGTGGCTTCTGACCCATGCTGTCTCTTGGGTCACTCACTTGGTGGGAAGCCAGACACTGTGTTGTGAGGACTCTCAAGCAGCCTTATGGGTAGGCCCATGTGGTGAGGAATGAGGTCTCCCGCCAACAGCCGGCACCAATTTGCCAGGCACGTGAGTGCGCCATCTTGGAAGCAGATCCTCCAGCCCCGGTCTAGCCTTCAGGTGACTCCAGCCCCAGCTGACGTCATGACTGCAATGTCACAAGAGAACCTGAGCCAGAACCAGCCCTCCAAGCTGCTCCCGAATTAGTGATTCACAGAAACAGTGAGATAAGAAGTGTTTATTATTATGAACCACTGAGTTTGGTGATGATTTGTTACATGGCACTAGGTCACTATACACGTATCAGTCAAGACCATCTAAGAGCTGACCCCATCTTACCTTCCTAGCCTTATTTCCCATCGTGCCCTTCACCTCCCTATAGTCCAGCCAGCGTGATCCATACACTTTATGCTCTTCCAGGTGCATTGTGCCTCCCTTGCCCGGAACGCCCTCTCCCACATCCCTGCAAATCATATCCCGCTCATCCTTTCAAACCTAATGGCTGAAATTTGGTCTTCATGAAGCCTTTTTTCATCCTTGTTGAAAGTGATTTCTCTTCTCTCTGCACTTCTAGAGCACTTGATATGTATTTGTAGGACCAGTAAACATTTATTGAGCACCTATTCTGTGTTGGACACAGAGTACAAGTGTAAATAATGAATGGTATCCTTGAAATTGAGCATCTTATGTTTTAAGTGGATGTTAAGTTATATATGTAGCTTTTTGTCTTAAGGAACCATAGTCCCTTGAGATCAGGTTCAATAACTAATTCTAATCTTTATACCCCTCAGAGCTCTTAGCAATGAATATCTATCAAATGAATGACTAAAGGAGATTTTAATAGAGGCTTTAATAAATAACAGAAACCCCACACAAAATGGCTTAAGCAGGGGCACCTGGGTGGCTCAGTGGGTTAAAGCCTCTGCCTTTGGCTCAGGTCATGATCCCAGGGTCCTGGTATCAAGCCCCACATCGGGCTTTCTGCTCAGTGGGGAGCCTGCTTTCCCCTCTCTCTCTGCCTGCCTCTCTGCCTACTTGTGATCTCTGTCTGTCAAATGAATAAAGAAAAATCTTTTTTAAAAAATGGTTTAAGCAGTAAACAGTATTTATTAGATTATATAACTAAAAATTCCATAAGTAAAGCTTCAGGCAAGGCTGGATCTAGGGGCTCAAACCATGTCATCAGGGTCTGGAATCTCTGTTTCATGGTACTGTGTTGTTTCATTCTCAGGTAGATCATCTTCACAAAGGAGCCTTTGGCAGCTCCCAACTCTGAGACCAGTGGACAGAACATCTTTTCCTTCTCAGATTTTACAAAAATCTCAGAATTAACTCTGATTACCCCTGATTGAATCACACAGACACCCTTGAACTAATTCACTGTGGCTAGGGGAATGCAGTACTCTGGATGGTTAGACCTAGGTCACATATTCACCCTATATTAGCTATCTATTGCTGCATAACAAATTACTCCCAAACTTAACAGTTTTTTAAAAGATTATTTATTTATTTATTTGAGAGAGAGAGAGAGAGAGAGAGAGAGAATGTGCACATGAGTAGAGGAGGGGTAGAGGGAGAGAAAGAATCCCAAGCAGACTATGCACTGAGCACAGAGCTTGACATGGGGCTCGATCTCACAACCTTAAGATCATGACCTGAGCCTAAATCAAGAGTCAGATGCTTAACTGACTGAGCCCCTCAGGGCCCTCCCAAACTTAGTAGTTTAAAACGATTCCCATTTATTTTATCTCCTAGTTTCTGTGGGTCAGGAGTCCAGGCCACAGCTCAGCTGGGTCCTCTGCTTCACACTCTCTCACAGGTACTGGTCCTGGGTCCCCAGTCTCATCTGAAGGCTCAACTGGGGAAGCATCCACTTCCAAACTACTCTGTGGTTGCTGGCGGAATTTGGTTCCTTGCAACATGCTGGACTGAGGGCCTCAGATCCTCACCGGCTGTTGCCCTGGCTGGAGGTTGCTCTTGGTTCCTGACCACACGGGCTCTCCCACAGGGCAGTTCATTTCCTCAAAGCATGCAAACAAGAGAGCAACAGAGATAGTCTGCTAGCAAGACGGAAATCACAATCTTTGGTAATTTAATCACAGAGGCAACATCACATGACTTTCTCTGTATTCTATGGATTAGAAGCCCGTCAATCGGTCCAGCCCACACTCAGGAGGAAGGGGTTACTCAAGGGTGTAAATACCAAGAGAGAGGGATCTTGGCGGGGGAACGATTGTGGAAGACTTTCTGCCACACACCTGTGTTAGTCAGGGGTGAAATCAGCTCCTGGAAAATTACGTGGATGGAGATTGTGGGGAGTAATTCCCCCAAGGAATACTGGGGTGTTTTTACCAGAAGAAGGAAGAATGACTTCCACACACACAAAGAGCAGAAGCCTCTACCGAACAGTTGCGGGGACCTGTAGCGAAAACGTACATCGCCGTTGTACTATCTACCTGGCTTGTTTCTAAAAGACTGTACTATTTACCTTGAATGAAAAATGTCTGACTCACCAAATTCTCACCAGCTTTATTACTGGGGTTCCATCTTTCCCTCAACTTTTTTAGTTTGAAAGTTTATAAAAAGTAATTTCTGGGGCACTTGGAGGAGCTCAGTCAGTTGGGCGGCTGCCTTTGGCTCAGGGTCCTGGGATCAGGCCCCCACATCGGGCTCCCTGCTCAGCTAGGAGTCCGCTTCTCCCTCTCCCTCTGTTGCTCTCCCGGCTTGTGCGTGTGCACGAGCTCTCTCTCTTTCTCTCTCTCTAATAAATAAGTAAATAAAATCTTAAAAAAAAAAAAAAAGATTTCTAAGTGTGGTTTAGCCGGCATAGCTCGAACAACGGTTGTTGTAGGGCTCTTCCCGTTGGTTTTATAATTGCATTTCTCTGTAACTGTGTTTCAACCGCTTAGTATTATGTCAGCTTTCCAATCCCCAAACAAGATTATACAGTCCCCAGGAGCAAGGATCATGTCCCTGTAGGGCACACAGGCCGAGTCCTCTGCTCTCCTAAAGACTGAACAAATGGTATTTACCAACCTATGAGTTTCAGGCTTTTCTGATGTTTGCTGAGCTCAGGATTCTTTCACAAAAGGGACTTTGAATCTACATAAAAATATACGTGTAACTAAAAGAAGCAGCAAACTCTATCGGGTCCATGATGAATAAGGTGGGTTTAACCCACATCTCATCACTGTGAAAAGAGTGTCTTGCTTTGAAGGGGGTGGGCAGGGATGTTGTTTTATTCTTGGGATAAATGAAAGATTAATTTTTCAGTCTTCTTTAAATAACCCTCAAAGAGGTGCTAGATCTGAAATTACTTTTAATTGGGCCAACTTAGCACTAGCTCTCGGATATTTGTGCAAGTGAGTGGAATGAGATTTCAGCCGTTTAAACCCTGAACTTGTCTTTCTGGGCTCACCCTGCTGCCTGATTTAGCACCCTGGTTTCTGAATCGAATCGGAGGCCTTCTGCAAGTCCGGAGTCTCCAGTCTCCGACCACCTTCTGCTTCTACTCATCAAACACAGAATAGCAACCGGGGGTTGGGTAGGTAGGGAAAGAGTGAGCTTTGGGGGTTTTTTTCACCTCTGCCTTCAGCAAACATGGAGACTTACAGTGCAATGGAAATGGCATGACCTGAGATCAGATCCTGGCCCTGCCACTCCCTGGTAGTTGACCTTGGGCAAATCACTTAGCATTCTGAGCCTCAATTGCTTCATCTGTTAAAGGGAGATGGTAATCCCTCCCACAAAGGTGGAGATAGTAGTGTGCAGATAAATGTTTAATAACTGGCTCTGTGGAGGAAACCCCGATTTGGCACATTTGCCAATTACCATGGTGTAAATACTCCCACCATGGTCAGTTTCAAGCTGCCGAGTGAGGTCACGGAACTGAAGTGGGAAGAGATGCACGGTAGCATTTGTGCTGCTGTACGATCGTCACTGTACAGACAGAAATAATCCCCAAACCATAGATAACAGAAAAATGCAGTAAATTAATTGAGGAATTTTAAAGGGTTGTTTCTTGTAAGCTGATACACTTTCTTTTTTAAAAATAATAGGTGTGCCTCCCTGCTTTCAAAAATTCTATACCTTGGGGGCATGGGGACCCGAAGTTGGGATGGAGGGGACAAGTCTGCAGGTAACTCAGGGACAACAGAGTTTATTGGGAAGTTCAGGGCCAGGAATGCAAAGTCAACCAGACTTATATTCAAATGCTGGTCCCCCTATGAGTGGCTAGGTCAGGCAGTTCACCCTCTCTGCAAAATAATCCTCTTGTGTAAAATAATCCTCCTTTCTGCAGGTTATTTTCCTGTCTAAATGAGATAACATGGGGAAAGCGTTTAGCTTAGCACCTGGTACAAAGCAACAGCTCAATAAATAGCTCTGTGCTCTCATTTCTCATGGGATAACGGCGCTAATGGAGACGTGTGAACGTCACTTCGGGAGCCCGGCAGAGGGACAGGCTGAGGAGCTGGGTTCAAGTCAGGCATGAGGAAGCAGGCAGGGGGTGCAGCTGGAGATGGGAAATTGGGAGTGGGTTGCCTTGGGCAGAGAGGCAGCCCCACCCTTGGGGGAAAAAAACCCAAGTAGGAACCTTGAGTCTGCCCCTTGCATTGGATGTAAGCCCGTATCTCTAAGGTGGGAACGAGGGACAGGAGGGCAAATCAGTGAGCTTAAAAAAATAAAAGCTGGGGAAACGGATGGGAGGTATTGCTTGTTTTCTTCACCCAGAGGCCGCCGCAGGGTCTCTGCTAGAGAATTGTGAACTCATGGTGGTGGGTATAAGAACGACCTCCTCAGACCAAAGCTGAACTTCAGAAAAGATCGGTCACTTGGATAAGGAAGAGATCCGGTTACTCAACCCAACCTGTCCTTATCGGCAAAGACCCAGCTCAACGTCCTCTCGGGCTCAGACAGAAACAACAGGACTCTGGGTGGTGACCAGTTCCTGTCCTCAGAGCTGAATGTTTGGGGAGAGGGGTGGGGAGCCTGGACTCTGTCTCCAGTGCTCCTCCACCAGGAGACGTGCTGGGTGGTGCCTACAGGAGCTTAATGGCACTTGTCTGGCCAGGAGGAAGAGGCTGCCAGGTGTGGCTCCCTGCAGAGGGCTAGGAAGATAAACCAGCAGCCGTGTGCAGGCTACAGCTCTTCCTGGCCGAGTCTGGGTTTTTCTTAAGCCAGAAATGACCAGTTATCCTTAACTCCGAAGATGCCCCAGTCAGCCCATCAGCGGGGCTGGTCACCTTTGAGCTGCTCCCACATGCAGCCATTACTCTCATCGCCACCCCCTAAGTTCCTTTCTGTAACAATAGCTAACATGACTGAGTGCTGGGTACTTCTCAGCAGACTCTCAGTCCCACAACAACCTCTGAGGTCAGTTTTAGCCTATTATGCCCATTTCACAGATGAGAAAACTGAGTTCGAGTCAGAGAACACACCCATCCACAGTCACTCAGCTAGCAAGTGGCCAAAGGCAGAATTTAAACCCAGATCTGTGTGCTCCACAGTGCACGGGCTGCCCGTGGTGTCCTTGGATGCCCTGTGTTCCCGGATGAATTACCCCTGGGGCAGGCCAGGACTGGGGTGTGGCAGGTACTGCAAAACAGGGGAGGACTCACTTTCAGGTTCACACCTCCACTGGCGCCGGCCTCAGCCCTGCCACTAGGCCCAGGAGCTTATTGCCCGTGCCAAGGTCAGGACAGTTCCCAGACAGGAAGAACAGTCTGGTCAAACCAACAGTGACCTGAGGTCCTTTCTCCCGGTGTCCCTCCCCAGGGTTCTCTTCAGCTCTCTCCTGGCCTTGGGACCTGGGAGGCAGGCTTGGAAAAGGAAGTTTCAGAGACTCTGGACTCTGAGCCCGGGTGGCTGAGGGAGCCTGTCCTTGCTTTCTTCCCATGTCCACCACGGCTCTCCCCTACAGAAATGTCCCTCCTGGGTGCACTCAGTGGTACGGGCTCTGGGCATGGTCATCACACAGACCTGGCTTTGAGCCCTGCCTTCACTTCCAACCACCTGTGTGATTTTTGGATGATGGACTTTTCCCCACCCTGAGCCTCAGTTTCCCCATCTGTAAACTGGGACCAAGGATGCGTGCTTTTGGGGTGGATTCGTTTCTTGTCGCTGCTCTAACAAATGACCACAGCCTGGATAACTCTAATAATAATAGCCATTGTTTCCTGCACCGTTCTGTAAGCCCGAAGTTCAAAATCAAGGGGTTCGAGGGCTCAAAGGGAAAAATCCTTCCTTGTGTCTCCCAGCCTCTGGTGGCCCCAGGCGCCCTCAGCCTGTGGAGCATCACTGCACTCTCTGCCTCTGTCTTCACATGGCTTTGAACCTGTGTCTTATAAGGACCCTGGCACTGGATGTAGGGCCCACCCTACTACGGTATGGTATCTCAATTCTACCTCAATTACCCTGGCAAAGACCCTATTTTCAAGTAAGGTCACATTCTGAGGTTCTGGGGGACATGAATCTGGGGGGGCCTCTACATAGAAATGGGCCTGATCTCCCCTCTGCCCTCTCCTATCCCTCTTGGAGGCTGCAACGATATTTAATTTAAGGTGTCAACTTGACAGGGCTCCCCCCGCATATTTGGTTCAACATTATTTCTGGGTGTGTCTGCGAGGGTGTTTAAGGATGAGATTAGCATTTGAATGGGTAGATGGGAGTAAGGCAGGTGGCCCTCCCCTCCCCCATGTGTGTGCGTCTCACCCACCACCCCCACCCACCCACCCAGGATGAGAATGGAACAAAAAACGAGGAGGAAAGGAGAATTCCCTCTCTCTGCCTGACTGTGGGCTGGGACATCAGTCTTCCGCCCTTGGACTGAAACTACACCGCCAGCCTTCCCAGCCCCTCAGCTCAGGAACAGCAGATCATGGGACTTCTCAGCCTTCATAATTTCGGAGCCAATTTCTTATAAGACATTGCTTTTTCTCCCTCTCCCTCCCAATAGGTAGGTAGATCGATAGAGATAGGTATAAGTGATGTCAGTATCATATATTCTATATCTAAACGTCTCTATATTTGTCTATATCGCATATCCAATATATATCAGATAGAGGACATCTATATTAGATCGACGTATCTACATACAAAACTATCTAGACAGATGCAATTATATATGTTTCTCTGGTTTTGCTTCTCTAGAGAACTCTGACTAATACAGACGCTTCTTCCCCCATGGAAAGAGAAGGGCTGCTTCCAAGAGCAGTGTACTGGAGGGCGGGGGTGGCTAATATCCCCCCAGCGTATGGCCCGTTCCCTCTTCATCCAGGCTCTTCTTTCCTACTTCTGAGTTAAGTGTGGGGGAGGATGAAGCAAAGCCAGACTCTCCACTCCTCTGAACTGCTCTTTCCATGGAAATAAACTTTCTCCCAAGGAGGCACAGTGCCTCCTTGCTATTCTCTGTCCAGAGTCGACAGCCACGTCAGTCGTGACCGGAGAGACACAGCTGGCAGGAGCCTGGCACGTGCGTGGGGTGGCACGTGGGGACATCAAGATGATGGCAGTCTGGGGAGAAGAGCTGAGGGTCAGAGCTGTATGGTAGGGAGCCCAAAGTACACGGTCCTTAGATGTGGCCGTGTTTGACGCTTATCCCGATTGGAGGGCACCCCAGCCCTCAGCACAGACTGTTTGAGATGACACTTGCTTTGTGCGGGGCTGGGCACAGGGATGTGCCGGCTGAAACCTCATAGCTACCTCACGAGGCTGTCGCCACAGCCTCCAAACAAGGCTCAGACAGGCGAGAATCGAAGTTCCAAGCGGGGCAGTCCTGACTCGGTGATGCCTGATCCCATGGCCCTCGGAGTCAGGGTCAAACCTAAGGCTGCCCCTCCCCCAAAGCCCTCCTTTCCCCTCTTCCCAGACCCCTCTCAGATCTCACACCACTCTTGTCTTCCGGATCCTTCCCTGTGTGGGGGCAGGTGTAGGAGGAAGGTTTCTCTGGAGGAGGGGGGCAGGGCAAGGGGCTATCTCCTTCATCTGGTCTTCATTCTGCCGAGAATGAGAAAGAGCCTGGGTGTGTGTGAGTGAGTATGGGGTGTGTATGTGTCTCTGTGTGTGCGCGCGCGCGCTTGCCTAGGCGGGGGAGGGACAGGGATGGGGGCGGGCAGACATTCCTTGGAGGTTGGGCCAGGGCCGGTGCAAGCATCCTTCCCACCCCCTGCCACCCCTCCCCTCCTCCCTCCCATCATCTTCCCCCAGGATTCTGTTGGGCAGCCTGGGACAAATGAATGGAGCAAAGCGAGGGCTGCCACGTCGCAGGGGGGTCAGCAGGGGCTAAGCGGGTCAGGGCCCTCACCTCTGCCTCGCTGGGTTCCTGAGCGCCGAGGATTACAGCTTGGGCTTCTGCTGTTTAATCAGCTGGTAGCAATTTAACCATTACACCCCAGTGAGAGAATCCAAGACATTTCCTACAGGAGGGGGAAAGGGGAAGGCTCAGATGGGAGGAATGCAGAAGTGGGGGGTGGTAGAGACACAAAACAGCTTTATTAAAAAGAAAAGGTTGGTGGGGGGGGAACATGATCTGTAATTGTATCTCAGCTTGAAATAAAACTCCCGGGCCTGGGTGGGGAAGCAGACCCCCAGAGATGCTGGGGTGAGGGAAGCTGGGGCGTTGAGATGGGGAAGGTGGGTGCAGGTTGGGGGCGGGGGGACGGCAGAGGAGCTTGGAAGTGGGACGCGGGAAGGGGATTTGTGTCCTGCAATGAGGGGCGGTCTCAAGACCCAGATCAGGCCCTGCCCCTTGCAAGCCTTGCTGGATATGGCCCCACTGAAACTGGGAACAGCAGAGCGGTTGACTGAGGACTGACTGGCTTTGCACCACTGCTTTGTTTGTTAAGTGCTTGGGAAATGAGATCAGTCTTTGAGGTGAGATTCTTTATCAAACGCATTCGCATTCTTTAAAAAGCAAAAACAAAAACCTTCCCGGCTCACTGCCTTTTCTCTGTGCCTCGGTGTGTCGTAAGCGCCCACACCTGAAACAGGGTGACCCCCTCTTCAGTCACCTGCTGCACTCAGGCCCCCAAGCTGGGTGGGAGGGAGCCTCTTCTGTGGCCTGATGCAGAGCACCGGGGACTGTCCGAGGAAGGTGACCTTGGAAGAAAGCAAAGCTGGCATTTGGCCATTGAAAGAGAACCCACCTTGAAGTCTGATTTGAATCCCAGGGCTGTCCTTGGGTGGCTGAGTTAACCGTGGCAAGTTGCTAAGCCTCGCAAATCTTCATCTTGATTGACCAGGGCCGGCACCCGCTTTCTGCAAAGGGTCAAATGGTAGATATCTTTGTAGGCCCTACAGTCCCTGGGGCAGCTGTACAACTTTGCAACATAGCACGTGTGCAGCAGTGATCATCCATAAATGAAGAAGCATAACTGTGGCCAATGCACCTTTATTTACAAAAGCAGACAGCTGGCCCACGGGTTGGCTACCCCCTCCCCCCACCCCGCCCCATAGTCTAGAAAATAGGAATGAGAATGCCCACCTCCTGGGGTTCCAGTGAGAATGACATGCAGTGGCGTGTGGTAGCACACTGCCAGGGTCTGAAACACACTGGGAGCTTGTCACCCAGGTGGGGCGATTGAGACAGCTGAGACTTTTCTGACCAACAAACTTTCTACCAACTTTCCATCATTTTGTGTCATGCACTGGACAATGCAACAGGTAAATGCGACAAGTAAATTGGCAAATAAGCTACTCATGGGAGTCTAAGGAGACAAGGGCCCGGACACTGAGGAGCTAGGCTTTGCAGGGTGAATAGGAGTTTTCAGAGAGAAAATGTAGAGGAGAAAGAGGTGACTTTTTAAAAAAAGTTTTCTTCATTTATTTAGATAGAGCATGCGCACGAGCTGGGGGAGGGGCAGAGGGAGAGGGAGAAAGAATCTCAAGCAGATTCTCTGCTGAACACAGAGCCCGACATGGGGCTCGATCTCACGACCCTGAGATCATGACCTGAGCCGATATCAGGAGTTGGACGCTTAACTGTCTGAGTCATCCAGGAGCCCCAGGAAGTGACATTTCTGTCAGGAGAATAGCACGTGCATAGACACAGAGGCAGAAAGTTCCAAGTTGGGCTGTGGGCGTGGAGTGGGGTTGGGAAGGAAAAGGAGAAGGAAAGAGAACAGGTGTAGAAGCTCAGGCCTCTCCCCTTACCCTACCTTGGCTTAGGAACACGGAGGATTATTTCAGGCTGAAAGGAGGTATTGGAGGCTGGACAGCGAGAGGCCTTCTCAGTTCTGTCCATTGGACTATTTCTTTCTATTTGTTCTCAATGCCTTGTAGTCCCCAGTGAGCACCTCTCTACTTCCTCCGGGCAAGGAGGCTTCAGGGTTTTTGGATTAAAATCGCACACACTGGAGTCACACCGTGTAGTCACAAACGCCCCACTGAGCATTTGCTTGCTGTGTGGTCTTTGGTAAATGTCTTCACCTCTCTGAGTCTCTATTTCCCCCTGCAAAACGGGGGTTATCATCGTACCTGCCCAGCAGGTGCCCTGCTGGGGGATTGAACGGGATGATGAAGGGGGATACTTAATAGGGCTTATCTGACACATCACGAGCACGAATACACAGAAGCGTGCCCCTCAGCCCCCGCTGCCAAAGGGTCCAAATGAGCCATGGGGGTACGCTGGTGCCCGAGTCTGGGCGGTCTGGGTGGTGGCCTTGGCTCTTCCTCCTGTCACAGGAGATGGACTTCAGGCCCTCGGCAGGCATCCAGCCCCACTCCCTCACTGTTAGGTTGTTGGGGAAAGGGAAACCGTGTGCCAGGAATAGAGCACACACTGCTTCTGCCATCCCTTACGCAGCTCTGCAAGATAGGCATTCCCAGCCCCATTTTCCAGATGAGGAGACTGAGGCCTAGTGGAGGGTTTAACTGACTTCCTCGGAATCAAGCGACTATTAGAATATCTGGCAGAGCTGGAGTTTGAAACCACGCAGAGGGCACTCCACACCCCAGGCTGTCTCCGGGCCACCCTGAGACCCCCTATCTCCCGAGAACCTGCCTCCCCAACTGTCAAGCCTGCCATCTTGGTAGGGTGCCCAACCATCCTGCTTTGTTCAGACGGGAGAAGGTGCCGGGGTGCCAGAATTTCAGGGCAAAAACGGGACAAAAGCCCCAGTCTGAACACAGGCCATGCCCACCCCCAACCCCAGCCCGCCTTCAAGCCCCCGTGTGCTCCCCGCCCTGCACTCAGACGCCCTTTCCTGGCCTTCGGAGTTGTGTCATGCGTGGGTCGAGCCCTCAACGGCCAGTGCTGGGACTCCCCGTTGATTTTCCAAAGTCAGCTTTTGTAAAATCACCTGAGGGCACGCTGTACTAAAATTAAAGCATTAGTTAAAATACATAAAACATGCACCGCGAAAGGGATGGAAACAGCTGAAATAGTATAATAAAACATGTCATTACAGCAGATTAGGATGAAAAATAGTTCCTGCATTCTGCCCCAAAGGTTGGCAAACTGAGACTCCGTAAATATGTCAGGAAATGTACACACACACGCACACGCACAGATATTTATACACGGAGGCTCGGAAGCAGCAGCGACAGCCGGGAGGGTAGAATTCTGTGCATCTCGAGCACACAGCCCTGGTTTGTACAGTATACTCCTGAGGTGGGAGCAGAGGTTTCAGAATGTGTCGAGTGTCGCAGGGCTCTGCCGTCTTCTGTCCAGGGGGTATCCGCGACCCGAAAAGCATGATCAGCTTCCGGCCCCTCGAGCGTTCGCCTATCAGAGGTCTCCCTGGACCCTTACCTCGGTTGGTGCGGCTCCTGCCTGGGTCCCGCGTGACCCCACAGTCTTGCCACTAATGGGTTCACAGTCTGTTTTTGCCATCGGCGGGGAGGTAGGATTTCTTCAAGGCTAGGCGCAAGCCAACTTTTGCCCACTGTTGCTCTGGCTGGGGTTGACTGTCGCTCACACTAGGGGCCCCCATGGGGGAGGGGACCTCAGCAGGGGGACCCGCCGTCCCTGTTTGCCTGGGATTGGGCACTGAAAGCCCTCCATCCTGGGAAGCCCCAGAGTCCCAGGCAAACTGGGATGGCTGGTTCCCGTACAGCAAAGCCCCAGTCCTCTGGCTTTTTTCGGGGTCGGATGTCTCTCGGTTACACTTTTCAATTAAAGATGGGCCAAGCCGTCGAAATCACTTCAACTCATTCTTCGGTCTTCCTTCTCCCACTGGGTGCAAAAAGGAATGTATCACTCGGGTTATAAGAATGAACAGAAAGATATGAATGGTGTGTGTGTGTGTGTGTGTGTGTGTGTGTGTCACCAAGGGCCTACTGTCCACTGCCGATCAGCAAATTAGCCAATTGCTGCTTGGTTGATCTTCCTGGCAGGTCTTAGGGTCTGTTTTATTTAACTGACGGCATCTGTCTCTGATAGCAGGGCCCTAGGAGTGATAAATTGCATCCATATTTACTCTTCTTCCTAAAGCTAATTGTTGGGGGGGTTGTGTTTTAAATACCTTTTTGATGTGCTAAGAGCTCCCCGTGAGGTAAATAAACAGACCGTTAGGTTTAGCCTGGAAGCATCTGCAGAAAAGCGATCTCCTAATTTCTGGTAGTTAATGGACATTAACCTCTCAGGCTTCCCTCTCTGCTCACACCCTCACCCAGTAATCATTGTCATTACTTATAATAACATTTCACACTTGTAGGTCAGCTTGGCTTTCTAAGTGCTCTGGTCTCGCCTAATGAGTAGCTTTTGAATCTAAATAATGAAGTATTTGCCCTTCTCAGATTTCCACATCTAGGGCACAGGATCCTCTTCTCCCGACCTTTGGTTGGAGCGTGTGCCCACGCACAGATACACGCTCACGCATACACATGTAGACACACACGTTCAAGGGCACGTGCACGCACACATGCCCTCCTCCCCTCCCTTAATGACAGATGCTAAGATCACCTGTCATTTCCTTATCTTCAAGATGCAATAATCATGATAGCTACCCTTTTTTGAGCGCTGAAAATCTGCCCAGTTGCTGTGCTCAAGGCTTTACACCGCAACAGTGTGGAATGGGCGATCAGCCCATTCTACAGATGGGAAAACTGAAGGTCGGAGAGATGCAGGGACTTTCACAAGGTCACATGGCTAATAAGTTACAAGGTGCTATTCCAACCTATGGCTGTCAACAAGGCCCACACCCTTAGCCACCACTGACCCAAATGATCCCGGGGGACGCAGGACCTTAGAATGCCCTTGCCCACTGTCCTTGGGCAAACCTGGGGAGAGAAGAGTACCGAGGAGCCCCATCTTGTGGGTAGCATTTGGTAGCTACCGACTCCTTTACGGGAGCCAGAAACGGCGCTGTTCCCTCTGGTCCTGGTGTGGCATTAGGGCCGTCTGAGCCTGGACCTCCCATCTCCCAGATGGCTTCTCCAGCCCCTGCCTCCCTTTCCAGATGGAGACAGCACTGCTCAGTCTTCCCAGCCAGGAAGAGGGAGAGCGGCGCGGGGACCTGCGTTATAACCACCGCCACCAGGTCAGGGCCTCCGAGGGCCCTTCCAGGCTCCTGTGCCTTCCAGCCCTCCGGAGACAAGCCTGCGGTAATCCCAGCATCATTTTTGCTTGCAGCTTGAAGCTATTTGAGGCGTCAGACATCCCCCGTTTGGTTTCAAGGCAAACGCCACTTGGCTCTGGGAGGGGCCCCATTTTCAGCAAGTGTTCTAGCAGAATGCCAGAGACCAAAATTATATGCCTTCCCCTCACGGCTTAAAAAGCAGCCTTCAAGGGGGTTTTGCCCATGTATAATTCAAGAAGCGCCGAAGCTGGAAACTGCATACTCGGTTGGATTTTCCTTCCCGGAGAGGATCTTTGTCTCCAGCCACAATTGCTTAAAATCGCAGTGTCGCGTGTCTGGAACGGAATGGCTCTGACCTCCTGTTCAGGTGACACTTGTCAGGCCCTCCTTGTTGAGGACCCGGCAAAGGGACACACAGCGGAAAACACGAGGGCCTTTGGTCTGCCTCCAAAGTTCTTTACCTCTTTCTTTGTTCTTTTCAAGACCACAGAGGCACAGAGCAAATAGCTCCCTGCTCTGCTAAAGTTTGGTGCTGGGCATCTTAGAGGCTCTGAGGACGTTGTGCTGTCGGTGGAGGCCATTTAAATGCCCACAGACTCTCACACAATCAGCCTGGGTATTTATGTCACCCGGCCCCCACCAGATTAGGAGGCAAGGCCACCGGAGTCCTCCTGCTGACGGCTTGCCCCTTATAGACCTTGTAGGAGCTGGCCCTGCACCGAATCATAGTCTCCATTACCAAGGGACATAATCACCCGGGCTTGGCAGCTGTCCACATTTAGTTCCTGTCCTGGCTGAGGCAGGAGGGAAGACTCCAGAAGCAGGCAGATCAAGGTTCAAATCTCTGCCCTGCTCCTCACTGGCTGTGTGTCCTCAAGAAAGTTGCCAAACCTCTCTGGGCCTTCTTTTGCTCATAGATAATCTGGGGCTGGTAAATGACTGCCTTGCGATGTTATTATAGAGGTTAAAGGGTTGTGTCCGTAAGTGCTTGCCCATAATGCTCGGGGCCAGCCTCTCCATTGGGCAGGGGATGCTAGATGCATACCTCTACCGCACTGGCATAAAAGTGAATATAATTGAGCCTGGATTGTATTCATCTTTATAACCACACAGTCATCAAATACAGTTTTTAGTATTTTTTATAAGGGAAAGGGCCTGCTGCTAATATCTGGTCAGTACATTCTAATCATCTCCCATAAAGCTCACTGCGCTCTGTGGGTATGGTGAGCCCCATTTCAGAGACAAAGAGCTTGGGGCTCAGGGAGGTTCAGTAACTGTCAAGGCCACACCTCTGGTAAGCCCTGTGCCCTTCTCGTTAAAGCCTGCTTTAGGTCAGACGTCACCTTCATACAATAAGGAATAGAAGTTAACCTGGTCCTGCCTTCTGTGGGCTCACAGGGGAGCCTTTGCCCAAGTACCACCCTATCAGGGCCTAGGCCACATCCACTGACTACCTGTGCTATTTACTCAGTAAATTTCCTTAAATGAGCTTGGTTCTTTATTTATCGAAATTAATAGGGACACCTGGGTGGTGCAGTCGGTAAGTGTCTGCCTTTGGCTCGGGTCATGATCCCAGAATCCTGGGATCAAGCCCCGCATCAGGTTCCCTGCTCAGTGGGAAGCCTGCTTCTCCCTCTCCCACTCCCCTTGTTTGTGTTCGCTCTCTCTTCTCTCTCTCTCTCTCTCTCTCTGACAAATAAAAAAAATCCTTAAAAAAATTAATAGAACAATATCATCTCTCTACCACAAGTGGAAAGCTGGGTTCACGTGCCGTAATTTAAAAAATATACCTAAGTATTAAAATTTGAAATGTTCACTTCCAGATCATCTAAAATCATCTTGTATCGGGGCTGGAACTAGAGTGAGATGAGGGAGCATCAAGATCATGCAACTGAGGGTCAAAGACATGTGAGTGAGGCTCAAGGTCATGTGAATGGGAAGGGTCAAGGTCATTCAAGTGAGAGCAGGAGTCAGGTGAGTGAGGAGACGATCTCTCGTCTTTATTATAAATGTTGACATTCGCTCCTCATGGAGGTTTTTCATTCATCTTCATTTTTTTTTTAAATATTGCATTCAATATTTTATCTTGATTACTGAGTTTTTTGGCAAACACTTAAATGTTGGGCCAGAGGCAAGCGCCTCACTGGCTTCCCCCTAGTCCTGGCCCAGAAGGAATGCATTTTGCTCTTTGAATCCGGGGTCAGTGACTTCCCGGGTATCTTGGAGTAAGTCAGACCAAGCAAGTGATGAGCAGTGCTGGGGAGCTGCAGGCAGGCGTGGAGATCAGTGTGGGCAGAAGTGGTTGGCAAATGGATTTTGAGAACTATTTTCAAGGCCGAATTAACTTCCAGGCCTGGGGGGACCATTAACTTCTGCTCTTAGACTCCCCTTAATGGACTGAACGCTCACTCCCCACCCAAGGTACACCTCCCGCCTCCTTCCTCCCTCGCTTGCCCTAGGCCTGGTGTTTATAAAGCCATTTGCACTCCCCAGAGAAGGAGAATGTATGGTGATTGTTTCATCATTAAGTTAACTCGGCAACAACTCAGACACAGCACGGGGGGTGTCCCCATTCCTGTCCTCCTGCTGACTCACGAACGTCCACTGTTTGTAAATACCACCCAGCCCTGTGAACAGGTGCAGGGTCTGGCTGAGCGAGCCCAGGCTGGGGCTGGAATGCAGAATTACACCTTGAGTTTAGAGGGTTTTCAGGCTGCAGAGTTCCAAACATTTCACAGGTCCTTTCTAGCAAAGCTAATTAACTTGCTGCTCCCCCCGGGCACCGGTGTAGAGCAAGGCATAGGAATTATTGATGTGACCGAGTTTCCTAACAGCCGGTGGGTTGGGGTAGCCTTCTTGTGCTGATCTGAGGGAGCACTAGGACCTTGAACTGTATATACATACATATGAGCGCACACACACACACACACATACACACACACACACACACACACACACACGGCCTAAAATCCCACCATGAAATATCATAAAGCTTGTGGGGGTGGGGGGAGCTTTCTGAAACATGCTATGAGATGCAGCTCTCTCTGAAGACGGGCCCTTGAGAATGGGAGGAGATAATATCACGTGGCTGAGGTGCCTTCTCCAAGCTAGCGCCTGGGATGAACAGGACACCAGAGAGAGGACGGGAAGGCTTGGGGGACAGACATGCTCAGAACACATACAGGCATGTATGGAGAGGATAGGAGGCACATTCGTTCATTGATTCAGCCAATATTTACTGAGCGCCGGCCATGGGCCGAGGGATTCAGCAGTGAGTGAGGCAGGCGGGGTGCCTACCTGGTGGAGCTCATGGTCCATTTGGGAGACAAACCATAAGCAATGGACACAAGGCCTTGTATGATCTGGCCCTGCCTTGTCTCATCCTGTCAGCCTCCCCTGGACCATTAAGCTTCAGCCACTTGGCTTTCTTTTCATCTCTCTCTCTCACTCTCTCTTCCACTTTTTTTTTTTTATAGTATACCTACTTTATTTATTCATTGTTTTAAAGATTTTATTTATTTGTCAGAGAGAGAGAGAAACAGAACGAGAGAGCTCAAGCAGGGGGAGCGGCAGGCAGAGCAGTCTCCCCGCCGCTGATCAAGGAGCCTCATAAGGGACTTGATCCCAGGACCCTGGGATCATGACCCGAGCCAAAGGCAGGCACTCAATGGACTGAGCCACCCAGGCATCCCTTCTTTTTGTCTCTCGAATACACCAAATGTATTCCCACCCCAGGCCCTTTGCACATACGGTTTCCTCTGCCGGAAGCACATTTGGATTTTCACATGACTCCTTCTCAGCTCTCGGATCTTATCGGAAACATCACCTCTTCAGAGAGGCCTTCCCTGACCACCCCACCAAAGTGTCCTTCCCTTCTCTGTCACTTTCTAGCCTGCTGCCTTGTTTTATTTTCTTCTCAGCACTTTCCCACCATCCTGCATAACTATTTGTTTCTTGGGTTCGGTACCTTTCTTCTCCATTTAAATGCGAGCTCCTTGAAAGTAAAGCCCCTGTTTAGATAAGGAAGCAAACAAAAAGTTAATAAGTGATTATGATTTGTGACGCAGTGAGTAGCCCGTTGAGAGAGAAGAGTGCTGACAGGTGCGGCCTGTTCAGCCGGGGGTCACAGAAGGCCTCCCTCCCCGAAGGGTGATGTTTAAACCGAAGGGTGTCAGACAAGGAGGAGCCTGCGGAGTTGCTGGGGGCTGGGGAGAAGGGGTCAGGCAGAGGGACTGCCCACGCAGAAGATACTCCAAGATGAGTGAACAGTGGTCATTTCTCCAGGAACTATAGACACCTCTGTGGATGGTCAGGCCTGGGTTTGAATTCTGGCTCCTGCTGCCTCCCAGCTGTGTGACCTTGGGGCTGTTCACTTCCCTCTCTGGGCTTTAATCGCCTCCTCTATAAAATGGAGATGAAAATACCTTCCTTGAAACATGTTGTAAAAATTATGTAAGATAATACTCAGAAAGTCTGGTACATGGTTTAGAGCTTAATTGGTGTTCATTTCTCCCTACCTTCTCCTCAAGAGGTTGCTAGGAGACACCCCAGGCTGCTGGGACTGGCCTTATTTAAGAGAGGATTCACTGCATCCCTATGCCCTATGCCCACTGCCTTTGCCCCTCTCTTAGGGTCTGAATCTAGAGTGCCCACCAGCCTAGCATTGCCCACTTATACAACCTGCCTGGCCCCTTGGGCCTCAGTCTGCAATCCATCAGAGATGGCCGTGGCTTGTCGTGTATCAGCAGCTGAGCTAGCACGGACCCCCAGATCATTCAGGACCTGCATTCCCTCCATTATACCAGACTGAGGTTTAGAATTGTGTGGTTATGGTTGTCCAGCGTCAAAGATGCCCTACCCTTCAGGTTTAAGACCCAGGAAGCAATAACACTGACAGACCCACTCTTAAGCTGAGACCTGGCTGGCAGGATCCTAGTAACTCAGTTACCGAGCACTCCCGGGATGCTGGGTATGCTGCTAAGTTCCTTACAGGCAGGACCTGATTCTGCCATTTCAGGAACCCGGGGAGAAGAGCAATGTAGTCCCATTTTACAGATCAGCGCATTAAAACTGAGAAATGAAGTGACTTGCCCAAGATCTAGCTAAGGCACGGAGCTTAAAACCTAGGCAGGGCAATATTCAAACTTTAATAACCTGCAGAGCATGGTCGCTGGCAGGTGGGCCCAGCTACCAGCTAGGAACTCAGCATGGCACACCAAGGCTTAGCAGCTGAACACCAGCCGCAGTGAGGCTGACTTCAGGCCATTCAATCGGGAGCTCCCCCGGGGAAGTCACTATACTTGGGGTAAAAATGAGGGCGCTCGCTGCTGGTTCAGGCAGCTGGGGAGCAGACCAGAGGGTTGGCCCCAGCACTGGCGTGTAAAGAATATGGTATATAGCCAAGAGGTCACTTCCATGAGGCCAGTTAGTACACTGTGAAGAAGCTGGAAAATTCCAGAAGCATGGGCCGGAGTCTGGAGGCAGCCAAGTGGAGCAACATAGCATGGCGAATCCAAGACACACTGTGGCGAATCCAAGAGCTCGGGTTGGTGGGCCTGTGGGCATTAAAGCTAGCACGGTCTGAATATCTAGGCCAAGCTACATGTGTAGGAAGCCAGTTCAAATTCCTTCACATTATTCGGCCATAACTCCTCTAATTCCATTCAAGACAGCAGCCCTTTGGTCGAACTGCCTGCACTTGAAGCCAAGATCCACTACCTATTAGCTTTGCAGCCTTGACCAAGTTGCTTAACTTCTCTGTGTCTTGGCTTCCTCATCTAACAAAATGTTACTACAGGGGTGCCTGGGTGTCCCAGTCAGTTGAACATCTGAGTCTTGGTTTTGGCTCAGGGTGTGATCTCAGGGTCATGAGATCGAGACAGTGTCAGGCTCTGCCCTCCGCTAGGAGTCTGCTTGTCCCTCTCCCTCTGTTCCTCCCCCCACCACCAAGTAAGTAAATAAATCAAATCCTTGAAAACCAACAACAATTGCTTCTTGGCCTTTTGGCTAAGATCAAGTGAAAAACCACTAACAACAAAATGTTACTGCAGTGATGATGACATAAATTATACTTTTTAAAGCTCTTTGAACAGAAGTTTAATAGATAATTTTCCCAGGGTGGTTTTCTCCAACACTAATCACATCAAGCTATTTGCTTTTCTCCTACACATTCACACCTTGTATTGGTTAGGAACTGTGTTAGGCTGTTAGTAGCACAGAGCTGAGATGATAGTTGTTTAAACAAGATAGGGGTTTATTTTCTTCTCACTTAAAAAGAAGTCCAGAGTGGGCATGGTATGTCCCCACCTTCATTTTGTTGGTTTTTCTGTTATCCTTAGTGCATGGTTTCCATTTTTAAGGTGACAAAATTGCTGCTGCAACTCCAGCCATCATGTCTCCATTCCAGGCATGCAGAAAGAGGAAGAGGGAAAGGCAAAAGGGTGTTTCAGTTGGGTCAGCCCCATTTTTTAAAGGAACTTTCCTGGAAGCTCCACTCAACTACTTCCCACGTGCTATTAATCAGAAATGGCTTGGCCAGAGTATCTGCAAAGGAAGCTGAAAAAGGTAGTGGTTTTAGTTGGTCTGTTGCCACTTCTAACCAAAATCAAAGTTTAGTTGCTGAGGTAAAAGGGGTATAGGTATTAAGTGGGCAACCAGCAGAATCTGCCTCTTTTTGTCCATGATGTTTTGTGTACTTGATAGTTTCCCTCTCTATTAAAATCATACCAGGCCTTTGACACTTAGCCCAAATGCTACCACTGTCCCCAAAGCCTTACATAAAATCCTCTTATCTGGCACACACCCCTTTCTACCTGCCTCGATTTTAGCACAATAGCCAAGTGTGGCCATAGCACTGAAATGGGGCTAGTGCCACCAAGCACCTAAGTTTTTAATGTTATTTAATTTTAATTAATTTAATTAAAAATTTAAAAGACCTAATACTGCATTCAGTTATTGGACAACTTTAAGTATGTTTGGAATAACTTGGGTATGTGAATCTAATTTCTCAACTGTAAATTTTATGAAATCCAAATACAGAACTAGTATTTTCTTTCTTTTTTTTTTTTTAAAGATTTATTTATTTATTTATTTGAGAGAGAGATAGTGGGAGAGAGCATGAGAGGGGAGAAGGTCAGAGGGAGAAGCAGACTCCCCATGGAGCTGGGAGCCCGATGTGGGACTTGATCCCAGGACTCTGGAATCATGACCTGAGCCGAAGGCAGTCGCTTAACCAAATGAGTCACCCAGGCGCCCCAGAACAAGTATTTTCAATGAAAAGTTAGCATCTGAATTAAGATGTGCTAACTTACACAGATTTCAAAGACATAGTCCCCTCAAAAAATAATTTAAAAAAGAACGCACACTATCTCATTAATTTTTATATTGATTACATGTTAAAATGGTAATATTTGGGGTATATTGGGTTAAATAAAATATCTAATTAAACTAAATTTCACATGCTCCTTTTACCTTTTCAATATGACTATGAGAAAAGTACTAGTTACCTATGTGATTCACTGTATATTTTTCTTTTTTGTTTTTTAAGACTTTATTTATTTATTTGTCAGAGAGAGAGAGGGAGAGAGAGAGCACAAGCAGGGAAAGCATGAGGCAGAGGGGGAAGCAGGCTCCCCGCCAGGCAAGGAGCCTGATGTGAGACTCAGTCCGATGACCTTGGGATCATGACCTGAGCTGAGAGCAGACGCTTAACCGACTGAGCCACCCAGGTGCCCCTCACTGTATATTTCTAATACTCGTCTCTGCTTTCTTCCTTCTGTATTCGAGTCAATGTTAACACATCTGTCTCCATGTACATGTCTGTGTAAGGGTTGGAACCCTAGTAGGATTTATAGCTACTATGTATTGAGCACTTAGTATGTGCTAGGCACAGGGCTGGCTTTTTTTTTTTTTAATTAAAAATATTGTAATAATTATAGATTCACAGGAAGTTAAAAAAAAAAAAAAAGGCAGGGAGTATACACTTCACCCAGCTTTCCCCAATAGGCACATCCTGCACAGCTATGGTATAGTACACAAACCAGGAACCAGCATCGATACTGTTGACAGAACACTCATATTTCACGGGTGTGGGCTTAACTCACTTGTGTGCCGTGTGTGTTACTTTTGTGCAGTTTTATCACCTGTAGATTTGGGCAATCACCATTGCAGTCAGGACTCAGAACCGTAGGTTGTTTTTTTTTTTTTTTTAAGATTTATTTATTTATTTTAGAAAGACAGTGCCAGCAAGCGAGCAAGCAGGGGGAGGGACAGAGGGAAAAGGGGAGAAACTCAATCAGACTCCCCACTGAGCGCTGAGCCCGACATGGGGCATGGTCCCACGACTCAGATCACAGCCTAAGCTGAAATCAAGAGTCGGACGCTCAACCCACTGAGCCATCCAGGTGGTCCTGGACCCAGAACTGTCTGAGGGGCACGGGAGTCCCTCATGTTACCCTTTTTATAGCCACAACTCCCCTCCCCCAGCCCCTGGCAACCATTAACCTATTCTCTGTTTGTTATTTTGAAAATGTGACACAAATGAAATCATACAGCATTCGGACTTCTAAAATTGGTTTTTTTTATTCACTTAGCCTAATGCTCTTGAGATGGGTCCGAGTTGTTTTATGTATCAATAGTGCATTCTTTTAATGGCCATGTGATATTTCATGATATGGATGCACCACAGTTCTTGTTTTTTTTTTTCTTCCCCCACTCATTCTCCAATTGAGGGACATTTAGGTTGTTTCCAGCTTTTGGTAATTACAAGTAAAGCCACATAGATATTCATATTTGAGTTTTTGTATGCACATGGGTTCTTATTTCTCTGGGATAAAGGCCCATGAATGCAATTGCGTACTACATTTTTTTTTTTTTAAGATTTTGTTTATTTATTTGACACAGAGAGAGAGAAAGCACAGCAGCAGGCAGAGGCAGAGGGAGAAGCAGGCTTTCGACTGAGCAAGGGGCCTGATGTGGAACTTGATCCCAGGACCCTGGGATCATGACCTGAGCTGAAGGCAGACGCTTAATGACTGAGCCACTCAGGCGCCCTGTGTACTACATGTTTAATGTAACATCATTTCACTATATAGTCTTTGTTGCAATAGGCAGCATGCTAAAGGGAGAATATGGCTTTGAAGAAACCCCAGGATTTGGATCTTGATCTGTAGTGGGTACTGCTCTCAGTTCACTGCTTTGTCATCAAATGGCTGTGTTTAACATAACTGTCAGGATTTGGGAACTGAGAGATAAGCATATGCTATGGCCACACCTGGCATTGTGTGGCAGGTGGTAGGTACTCCAGAAATGAGGATTTCTTCCCCTGCGTCCCCTGTGGTTCCTAGCACAGTGCCTAGAACATGGAAGGTGTCAGATCAAGGAAGGAAGCTGGGGGTAGGAGGTGGGCCAGGCAAAGAACAGAGTCTAGCTGGGGTTTCAGAGCAGGTGGGCAGGCTCACAGACTCTGCACACAGCCAGGATCTGGCCTAGAAGGGAGGCCACCTGCTCTGGCTGGATTGGAATTCCTTCTTGAAGTGGCAGGTGGCAGGTGCATGCTGCTCAGTCAGCAGGTGCTTGTGGCTGGCAGTGTCAACAGTGGCTCAGAGTTGTTGGTCACAACTGCAGTGAAGGCTTTCCGAGCCCTCCCCTCCACTGTGACTCCTTTGCACCGGAGGTCCGGAGAAGAGAGCCCATCTCTTCTATGGTGGGTTATCTAGAATTAGCTTATGGCCATTCCTTCCTGAGCATTTACTATGCACCAGACGCTGTGCATAAAGCCACCACACAACACCAAGAGAGAGAGATTTTCATTGTCCCCACGTTACAAATGAGAGAAGTGAGCGTCAGAGAGGTGCTATTAGTTGCCTAGTTTTGTGTGACCCAAATCTCTTTTATTTGATCCCTGTGCCATTCTACACTAGAATAACCAATCTCCCCTATGTGTGACCTATCTGTCATCACACCAACCCTCTCTCTCCCCCACCAACCAAGCAGAGAACCAATAAGGAACCGCACAGGGATGGGACTAGTATAGCCCTAAACCCATCCTTGAGATTAAGGTCTGCCCAGAGGTTGGATGTACAGGTGAGGACTCTTACTGAGTCAACAGATGCTCAACTCAATCTGACTTACATAAAAATGAAAATGTATTGGCTGCATTGACTGACATGTACAAGTGGCTAGTTTCAGGCATGGCTGGATCCAGATGCTCAAACAACATTGTCAGAAACCTGTCTCTCTTTTTTAGCTCTTTCTGTCAGGAGTGGGAGGAGGGGGCAGTTTTGACTTCATTGCTGAATAGCCTCTTTCTTTGTAGAAACCATGGTCACCATCAGCGTAGTAATCCCAATGAGGAAGAAAAAGCACCTATTCTCAAAGGGTTCCCATCAAAGTCCCAGGATTGACCTTCACATGTGACATGCCCACTACTGATCTAGTCACTGTGTAGCCAGGAGAATGGAACACGCCTTTGGCCAAGCCTGGGATGTGTGCTCACCTCTAAAGCTGAGGGCAGAAGATCTCCCTCCATCCAAAGACTGATGAAGATGGTGGGATGATTCCCCAAAGTAAAAAGCTGGATGGTATTCCCAGAAAGTGAAATGGTATCTGGGCAAACCAAACAAACAAAACCGAGTGTCCCCCACCCCCATAAAACTTTTTTTTTTTTTTTTCCCTGTTATATCTTTGCCTGTGCCAGTGTGGGGAGGAGGGAATCCTCTGTTGTGCTTTGTCGGAAAAATTCTCAGTGCTTCTAGCAGACCAAATAGGCAGTGTGATAGTTGCCGCCAGACACTTCAAGGGCAATAGTTTGGGAAAGACAATCATTCAGGGTGTGTGAAGCTTATTTTTATCTCTATATGAGCTTTCTCTCTCCGTTCAACAGACTTTCAACTTTTCAGAGGTTTTGAAATGGGGAGCCTCACATCGAGGGGGGCCACTGTCAGAAGCTCACAAATCAGAGAACTTGATTCTGGTTTTGCCTTGAGCCTGGCAAAGAGAGGGAGGGAAAAGTCAGGAGGCCCCCAACCTCCTATGCCTGCGTGTCTGTAGGTCTGGGGTCTAGATCATAGCCAAAGACTTCCACCAGCTGACCCACAGAGTTTGGACCATCCTGGAAACCACTAAGCTGAAGAGGCTTGTGAGGTCCCCGTAGCTCATTTGGAATTCACAGCTGCCCCCACCGCCACCTCGTCTCCCCGTGTCATTTTTGTCCAAAACATCCTAAGTAATGGGACAGACAGAACAGCCACACAGAGAACAAAATGCTCTTCGGCCATGAGCGCTCCTGCTCTGACTGTACATGAACACTTTTTTTACATGAACACACAAATAATAAAAAACTTTTCAACGTGTCCAGAAACTTGCCCACAGCACTTCCGGCCATAGCACGGTCTGGCCTTTGTGATGTCACCCCAGCAAACCAGCCAATGGTCAGGTGGTTCTGACCTCCTAATCTGCATATTGCGGCACATTGGCTCAAGTTCAGGGCCTACTGTATTGTGGTGGTTTCTTTAAATTCGAGGTTACCAGTGTTGGGCAGAGGAAAAACTGGGCTCTGGACTTCCTGCCCAGTCACTGTGTAAGGGTAGGAATTGGGAGGGCAGTCAGTGCCTTCTGGGGAAGGGGCTACATGGAGGTTTTGAAATCCAGGGGGTGGTGGAACGAGAAAATGTGGGGAATCCAGAAGGGATAGTGGCAGGAGTTGGCTTGATGACCCCCAACTTTCCTATCTTGACACCACCAGCACTCCCCCTTCATTTCCCAAGTGATTTCATTATCTGTTCTTTTATCTCAAACAGGGTGAGCCTTGAAATTTGGGTGAGGAGAAACCAGACATGGGTTACTTGAATTATGATGGTTGATTTTTATCTTGTAGTGTGATAGCTCCGGCATGTGAGTTGAACATGCAAATGTGTGCACCACAGCTGCATAATTTAAGATCCTCAAATTAACAAGGGGAAACCACTGAGTAACCTTACTGCTTTCTCTGAAGCTCAATTCTCTGAGAATGTCTTTTTTTTTTTTTTTTTAGTTGTCTGAAAGAAGGACTTGGAAAATAGAAGGAATTTGAAGCATAGGGGTCTATGTAGCCACTAGTGGCAATAAAAACGTAGGGAGATTGTGATATTAAAATATAGTCAGATTTCATTTATTTGGGGAGCACTTAATTTGGATTTGGTGTACATAACCTCAAACAAGCTTCCCTGTACCTTGGCGGTATCCATAAATATGGCATATATTGGCGCTCTGATTCTCGACACCCAAGGTTTTGATTCAACAGATCTGGGGAGAAAATAAAGACATTTTGACAATTGTTCCAAGTATTTCTGCCAGAGGAGGACTACCGTTGAGAGGCTCTGCTTTGATTTTTAAATATTTACCCCACTGGTTTCCACAAACCATTGAAACAGCTCAGCAACTGAAATAGTTCAGCCTGCAAAGTCTCTCTGGTTCCCTCCCGTACCCAAAAGCTGTGCAGTGAGCCCCACTCTAGACTTACGTGGGTTGAACTTGAAACTGGAGCCAACATAAAGATGCAGAGAGAAGGAGCAACCGCGACCATGTGCCTTGAGGACCTCTTACCGCAGGGCATGTCATTGATCAAGGGCCCTCATGCCGCCTTCGACATCCACAGGTCTTTTGCCCTGAGCCGTTGATTGGGCACAGCAGGCGCACGTCAAGGCCCTGCCAAAGCTTCCTTAGACCTCACAGTGATCTAGGATCAAAATCGTCCTTCCCTCTCCTCCGGAAGAGTCTCACGATGGTCCTCCTAACCTTGCCTGACTCCCTTGTTGTGGTGGTTGTTATTTCCCCTCACACAGAACTTTCCACTAACAAAATCCTTCGAAGTCCCGTTTGAGCCTCTGCTTCTAGCGGGATCAAGACAAACACAAAAGGGTTTGACGTAGGGGACCCCTGGGTGGCTCCGTCCTTAAGCAACGGCCTTCAGCTCAGGTCATGATCTCCGGGTCCGGGAATCTAGCCCGTGTGGGCTCCCTGCTTAGCTGGGAGCCGACCTCTCCCTCTCCCTCTGCCCGCTGCTCCCCCTACTGTGCTCTCTCTCTCTCTCTCTCTCTCTCTCTAATAAATAAATAAGTAAAATCTTATTTCAAAAAGGGTTTGATGTAGAAATTGATTGGGTAACAAGTATAACAGGGTCCCATTTCTGGACCTTCCTTTACTGAGAAGCTCGCTTCTCTCCTTGCACCTGTCCGCCTCACATTCTGGCCAGAAGGATGGAATAAATGCCATCTCAAGAAAGCAGAGCTGGGATGTGGGAGAAGCCCACCCAGACAGGAAGAGGAAGGGAAAGCCTGAGGACTTCAGGCATCACATGTATAAACCACTTATGTTCTATTACTAAATAAGCCTTCCCTGTTCACCGAAGTAGACCCTCCCCCACTTTCCAGCACTATTTCCTTCGCTACTATACTTTTTCCCAGGTAATTAAATAATGTCTTTCCAAATAAATTCTATCATTTGAATCATTTACTCTTTTAGACTTTCTCTCCTCACGCAGTTCAAATGAGTGAGTTCAACTTTTCAGATGCCGTGCTGTATTCGCTAAGAGTATGTATGTGAGGGATGGGGCAAAAAACCTTACTGTTTTGTGTTCATTTTATTCTTTACTCTGTGACCCTATCTTCCTGCGGATGTCTCTTGGTGGTTTCCCAGCTCGTGGAGACAAGAGTTTAGCTTCCTTCTCATTTTTAGTTAGGATCAGATAGTTCTTTAATAGCCCTTATCCCCATTATCTTGCGGCAGGATAGGCAGTAATTGTGTTTTCAATAATTCGGCAGACTCTTTCCTTCAGGCGGGAACAAGACTGCAATTCGCTCTGGAGCCATGCAGTGGTCCCCTTCCTGATCCGTGGTTTCACCTTCCATGGTTTTGGCTCCCCCACGTTCTGTTGTGGTTTGGAGGCGGGTGATCCTCCTGGGTATAGGAAGAGGTCAGTAGTAGGCTGATGGCTATGTCACAGCCCCAACGTCATTCGCTTCACCTCACCCCATCACACACACATTTTATCATCTCGCGTCATCACAAGAAGGGCAAGTCCAGGACCAGAAGATATTTTGAGACAGAGAGAGACTGCATTCACATAACTTTGATTACAGTATATTGTTATAATTGTCTTATTATTGGTTATTGTTGTTAATCTCTTACTGTGCCGGATTTAGAAATTAGATTGTACCATGGGTGTGTATGCATAGGAAGACATAGTATTTATCTAGGGTTTGGTGCTCTCCACGGTTTGAGGCATCCACTGGGAGTCTTGGAACATGTTCCCAGAGGATAAGCGGGGACTGCTGGGCTGCGTTCGAGAGGGCGGGTTTGATCAGGTCTTCCTCTGTGCGTGGCTAGCCCTCCAGAGTTTGGTTACCAGAGCAACTGGTGGCATCCATAGTCACTACAGGCAGGGCAGGCCTCTGGGGCGCTCAGAGGAGGAAGTGGGTCTGGTTTCCAGGGCAGGGGACTCGGGCTCACAATTCCTTGAGGTTTCCGTTTGGAACCCATTTGGTGTCTGGCAGTGTTTTCTTCTCCCTCATTCTAGTTTTGACTATTCTTTATTGGGGCGGGGGGTGGGGTGGGGTTGATGGTTCACAGAGCTCTTGGATTCCGTTCTCTTAACACACTGCATGGCCTGTTTACAGGTCTGTCTCTCTGTGACGTTTTGGGGTCATGACTGTATCATCAGGCTGCCATTAGATCCCTAGTGTCTGGCACGTTGCCTGACACATAGCAGGTATTTGATAAATGTTGGATGAATGAAAGCTGCCAAGAGAGATCAGAGAAGGCTAGTGTTAGACGATCCAAGTATAGACATCCTGCTCTAGATCCCGAGGCCAGATGGACCCAGGAGAGAAGATATAAGAAGGATAAGACCTAGGGTCCTGGATTTGACCAAGTGTTAACCGGAAGCTGCCAAGGGTGATATAATCAAAGGGATTGGTGTGAACCTTCATTGAGGGCGGAAGGCAGAACCCAGAGACACAACTGTGGGTTAGGAAGTCAAGTGTGACCCATTGTCCAGGAGAGAACCACGAGATCACAGCCAATGGCGTGGAATTATAAATCAATCTGGGGGTTAGTACAGGGGTTGGAGCCAAGATACCTAGAGGACATTAGGAACAAAAGCCAAGCCAGCTAGGTCAAGGCAAATGGTTCGGGACAAAGGCTATGAATGAGTCAACAGTGTCAGTGGTTCATTTGTGTTGAGTGGCTAGGATGAGACCTGCCAGCTTAAAGGCACATGGCCAGGCCAGGCCCCATCAAATGTCTAAACTTTGGAACAAGCCCAGGAGCCAGACATCCCAGGCCCAGGCCCAGAGGGCCAGGAATCTCCAGTCAGGTTGGGCCCTTGGGATCCCTTTCAGGGAAAAGAGCATTAATCAAGATACAAGTGAACCCCAGACCCAGCCCAAACAGAAGGGTTAACCAGTGGAGATCTAGGTAGACAGACTGTACGAAAGTAAATACATAGCAATTATCCATGGAGAACCCAGATTTGAGACGGGGAATCTACTGTATACAGTTTATCCACTCAACCATCCATCGATCGATCCATCCATCCATGCAACCAATCACTCATCCATTCATTCCTTCATCCATTCATTCTTTTATATATTGGGCGAATGGAGATAATGCAGCATCTTAGTGTCTGGTATACTAACCTGAAAACCAAGTCCCTGGCACTGAGGTCTTGCAGGGCCAGTTATAATCTAACTCGTTGGGATCTTTGAAGTTAACCCTCAGAACAGTGACCGGATGGGTCAGAAAATCTAGGCCAAGACTGAACTGGTATGTAGGGTTTTAAGTACACCCAGTTTCTGTGGATTGGCTAATGCAGAAGCAGCATACCAGGTACACACACACACACACACACACACACACTCCCCTTTCTTCAAATATCAGCCTAGTTGACCTTCCTGATATAGACAACTCTCGACTGCCAATATATGGATTATCTACCTAATGATCCTAACACCTAGCAAACTTCTCCCCACTATCACTCAATCTGTGCAAAGTAATTTCTGTGTTAACCAAAGAAGAACATAATTAGGAAGGCAAATTTGCAAAATTCAAATTACATAACACATTCCAAAGTCAAATAGAAATTATTATGGATTAGCACAGATAGTAATGGGATGGCATCTACAGGACCCGATCATTCATGCATTCAGGTACTCGCTCAGCAAATGTTTATGCATGGTGGAGGTGGGGAGAGAAAGGGCTATAGCACCTTGGAGTTTTAAGTCTTCTGCCTTATCAGCTTTCTACCTTATTCTGAGCAGCCAGTGAGCAAAGGGAGAACGTTGTAAAAATAACCTCATGAGAAATAATCTGAGAAAGAAGATTCCAAAACCTGTTTTGGAAGGGCAGAGGGAAGCAGAGGGGGCAGGGCACGGAGTGGAGTGAGAACCTTAGACCCAGTCAGGTGTCAGGGCATTTGAGCCCTTCTTGTCCCTGCTGGAGACCTGTTTGTCTGGCCCTGACATGCCCCGGCCTTCCAGGTTGGATGGAGCACTTGCTCCCCATCCAACTAACCTCTTGTCATGTTTCTGGCTTAGCCAAGGGGACTCAGCTCTCCTGTGTTCTAGTCCTGGTCTCAGCACCAGGGCGTGAATTCTAAGTTGCCAAGCCTGCCTGGTAACCTGCCTCTGGACCCCAGACCCCCACGACTTGGTGCTCTTGGTTCTAAACAAAGCCTGTCTATGGTCAACCCTGCTCAACCCATCAGAATGACCTCTGGTGCTGTCTGTAACCCAAGCTATGACAGTGGCTAAACACATGCAGTGTTGGTTGAGTGGCTCAGTCATGTCAGGACTACTATCTCTGAGAGTCTTTTGACCACTTGCTCATGACCACATCACGGCTGCCACAGCTCCAGCCATCATTTTCCCAATTCAAGGCAGGAAGGTGAAGGCAGAGGCAATGCCAGCTGTGACTTCAGTTGTCAAGAAAGCAAAGCCTTCTTCTTCTTCTTTTTTTTTTAATTTATTTGACAGAAAGAGAGATCACAAGTAGGCAGAGAGGCAGGCAGAGAAAGAGGGGGAAGAAGTCTCCCAGCTGAGCAGAGAGCCCAATGAGGGGCTCAATCCCAGGAACCTGAGATCATGACCTGAGCCGAAGGCAGAGGTCCCACCCACTGAGCCACCCAGGCGCCCAAGAAAGCAAAAGCCTTCTGCTCAGGTCTCATTGTCCAAAGGTGAATCACATGGCCAGATTGACTTAGGCCCTTCATGTTCCATGGCCTAAGTCCATGGGATAGCACTATGCCATGGAGCCTGGCACAGTGCTACCCCAAACAAAATTGCGTGCATTGAGAAGGAATGGATGTTGGGTAAATTTCTAACAGGGGCTATACAACTGTGAAAGCATCTGAAAGGCAGGAGTCAGATTCTATCCTGGAGATATTCATGAATAAATATATTAACCCATTACTGGGTGCTATTGGTGATACAAAGACTTTGGTTGGTTGGGTGGGGAACAGGCGGGAGGAAGAAGTTGGCAAGGATGAATACGAATGACAATCTCTAGCTTTTACTGGCTTCCAAATGTTCTCTGTATGTTGTTCGATTTTGTTCTGATAATACCCCTGGGAGGTTGGCTTGGCCATCTCCATTGTTTGGATGCAGAAAATGGAGCACACACAACTTTGGGCATTTGCTCTGCCTCCCACAGCAGCCAAGGTTCAAATCCTCCATGGCGCATATGTTGTGGGGTGAAGAAAAATGTTGGGAGCCTAGAGAGTCTTTGAACTATGATTAAAGCAGTTGCCAGTTTCCAGTGTAACGGTTTGCAGAAAACATCGCGAGGGCCTTGTGATGAAGGCCCGAATCCCTTGTCCTGGGATTCGGATGCATGAGCCCCCTTTGCCTCTGGGCCACTCCTAGTAATCCTTCAAGGGCAACTCATACTCATCCTCCTCCAGGAAGCCTCTGAGGTTGACCCTTTAGCCTGAACTGATCCATTTTTCCCATGAGTTCCTTGCATTGTGTGCCTAGCAACGCCCCCCCCAGCCCCCCGAACTCCCCCAACTTTCTGAAGCTCCTGGAGGACAGGCTCCATGTCACTCTTGTCTAGAACAGTGCTTGGAGCTGAGATACAGTGACATAGTTTTGATGAGTCTTTTTTTTTTTTTTTCACTTTTGAAAAATGTCTGCAGAAGAGTCCTAATTACTTAACATGGCACAGAAGCCCCTCACTGCGGAATGAATGAGTGACATTGATGATGAGCCATTTTGGAACAGCAAGATGTTTGCTGCCTTTTTACGTGATGAAGTTTGACCCAGAGGCAGTCTGCACCCCTGGGAGTAAGGACATGCCTGGAAGTACTAGGGTACTTAACACATCTACTGAAATGATACTAACAGCTATCGACCAAGACCCATCTTGGGTCAGGCGCTAAGCCAGGTCCTTCATGTACTTTGTCTCTTTAATCCTCCGAACAAGCCTGGGACAGAGGCATCCTTAGTCCTTTTTTTTTTTTTCTTTTTCCCTTTTTCGCAATCTGACATGACAGATTAAAGTAGAGGAACTGGGGAACAAGAAAGACTTGGAAGGGGAGAGATGGGGAAAGGTCTTCAAGGGTGAGGGTGCATAGAAACCAGAAATCTAAGGTGGGGGTGATGGGGCGGGGGAGGGGGTATGTCTCCTGCTTGGGAACAGGTGCATGAAACAGGACCCCGGGCCAGTGGAAATTTCAGGAAAACTGCAGTGGACTCAGAGGCGGAGCCATCAGGAACCGCAGAGCCCGCAGGGTCTTTTGGTCACATATGAGGCATTCGCTGTCCAATATTTGTTTTTATTTCTTCGCATGGTTAATTATTGAAGCCAGTGTGTGATAAGGCAGGAGCCCTCCTGCCCGGAGAGAGGGTTATCTGGAGCTTTACAGCCCTTTCACGCAGTAATGAAGCAGATAAGCTGCTAGGTGGTGGCTGGTCGGACAGTCATTAACAACTCTGCAGAGAAATGGGAGCACGAAGTGGGACTGACCCTGGCGCCAAGAGAACAGAGTGGGGCCTGGGGCTGGTCCAACAGCCCTGAGGCCTGGGGAGCAGGTTCTCCTGTTCCTGGCTACCCGGGGAACCCAAATACTGACACCCCAAAGGGCAGTTTCTGCCCTAGACGCCAGCCCACGCTTCCTCAACAGAACGCCGAGTGGCAGGTATTGTTGGCCCATATTCTGGGGGAGGAAACAGCCAGAGGCCAGCTGACTCCCACATTTTAACTCAGGAGTCGGCAGATTATGGCCCGCAGGCCACGTCAGGCTGGAGGCTAGTTTTCTGTTGCCCGAGAGCTAGGAATGTTTTATACACCTGTAAGTGGGTGGGAGAAGATCGAAGGAATAACTACATAAAAATCACATACAATTCAGATTTCAGTGGCTACAATACAAGTTTTTAAACAGCTTCACTGAGGCAGAATAAATATAAAGATCTTTTGAAAGGGTACAATTCAATGCTTTTTAATATATTTGAAGGGGGTGCCAAAAAAGACAGGCTCAAGATAAGTTAAGATTTTAATACAATACTTTTTAAAAGTAAAAATTAATGTTCTCCCCAATCTGTGATGAATATCAACAGTTTATTAATTAATTAACTAATTTATAAATAGTAACATTTTAAAATAAAGACAGGATCAGTAACAGTTCAGTGCCAAGCCATAATGGTGCCTGCAGCCAAAAAAAAAAGAATCAGTCATTCTGATTCTGTAAATTTTAAAATTTAAAATTTTAATATTTGTCCATCATGGATTTTCCCATTAATTTTTATCTCTTGAAATACAACACTAAAATAGTTATCATGATTACTGAGTGTTTTGGTGTCACCTTAAATTTTGAACCCAAAGCAAGTGTCTCTTACTCCCCTCCCTGCTCCCCAGCCCCACCTCCCAATCTCAGGCCTGTGTCTGAGAGCCCCAGGCTAGAGGAAGTAGCATTTAAGGTGGAGGCAATAGGACAGGGCAGGCCAGCAGCTGGGAGAGGACAGTTTTGCTCAGAATCCTAGGACCTCGGTCACATTGTAAATGGCAAAATTTTCTTTTATATTGTAAAAACATTTGGACAACATAAACGAAGATTTTATGAAAATACTTTGTTTCTGATCCTAAAAATAATAAGTGGTTCTTGCCAATCCCCTTCCCAAAAACAAAACCAAAAAAAACCCCAAAAACCAAACCCACGGAAACCTTCAGGTAGGCAAAAAAAAATAAAATTCACCCCATATCCCACCCCCCCAGAAATAACTGCTGTGTCTTCAGTGTCCATCCTTCCTTCCAGATTATTCTCCACACATTTACAGAGATGGATCCATATTCAGTTTATGTAAATGAGATCACACCATGCGTGCTGTTCTGTGATGCGCCTTTTCGCTTGACAATATGTCATGAGCATCTTTCCATCTCAGTACGTGCAGACCCCGCCCCCGCCCCCGCATCATTTTTAATGGCTGTGTACTACTCTGTCATAAAGATACAGAGGTTACACAGTAAACTCCCAGCCCATCAGCATGTGGCTGCCTCCGCTAAGAAGGAATTCTTTCAAGAAAAATAAATCATTCCCAACACGTTCCAAACAACAGATTTCGTTCTTTGTCTTCTTATAGTGTCTGGATGGGCATGACATCTATTTGCAAGGATGCCGTCATATCGAACATTCCATGTATATTCTACAAAGCTCAGTGTATTGTAAACATCTCCTCAAGTTACATTATGGTCTCCATCCAGTTTTTTCCTTCCTCCAGGGTCAGTGGACTTCACACAGTCTTTGTTTGCTTGTTTGTTTTAACAATCTTTTAAGAACCCCTTTTTAAAAAAAACAAATGAAGAAAAAGCTCTTAGCTTGTTGGCCGGGTAAAAGCAGGCCTCCGGTTGGATTTGTCCCCTGGGTTTGCCAGCCGGCAGGTCATTTTGCCATCCCTGTCTCTGGGCTGCAGGGAAGGTCTCTATGTATACAGCTTTTTCCTTCTTTTGAAACACTTCCTCTGGATAACTTCCCAGGAATGAGATTATATGATAAATGGGCAACAATGTTTTTATGCCTCGTGATACATGTTGCTATATTTTAAGGTTGTGCCAACCAGCAATTTGTGAACATGTAAGTTTCTTATAACCTCACTAGCCCTTGGTATGAACAGTTTAAATTTATGCTAATTTAGTAGCTATAAAATGATATCTTATTTTTATTTCCGTATCTGATTGTTCTCAAAGTAGGGGATGTGTTTCATGTGTTTGGTTGTTCTTTGTGAAGTTACTTTAGAGAACCCGAATGTGAAAATCCGCTGAAAAGGAGCTATCCTGAGCCCCTTTCTTCAGTTCAAAGATGAGATGCTCCTTTGGTTCAAATGCAAGTTTGCATGTAACTTCTCAGCGAGTTCTGCTGCATTAAAATGACAGAGAGAAGCCCAGTGAGGCCTTATCGCTCTGTGGCAGCAAAAAGGACTGGAAAGTAGGTCGAGGAATTAATCCTGCTGGTTCCAGTAATTAGAGCAGACAATGGGGTCGAAAGTTCAGGCTGAGCTGGGGAATGCAGCCCGAGGTCTCTTACCAGGCCTGGGCACATGGTACCAACCCCCTGCACCCCACCTTCAGCACTGTCCCTGGACTAGGCCTCCCCATCATCGTGGCCATCCCAAAGTCACCTTTTTGCCCCTCTTCTAGTTTAGAGGACTGATTTTTGCTTTTCCTCCCTGAGAAGTCAGATGGTCCCCAAGGCAAAAGAGATCCCAGTGACCAACCTCCTGCCTTCCAAGGGAAACACCCCAAGGTTACTTTCTCCTCTAGCTTCAGCAACTGGTGAGAAGTGTTGGTTCTCCATCTCTAGCTGAGAGCGGAAACAATGAGAGATGCTCCTTTCCCTCTCCAGGCATATTTGTGTGTAAGTCTTTAGTACATTCGGTGTATTAAAATGAGGAACAGAGGTTGGGAAGGTGGGCCTTTTGGATGGGATATCTCAAATGTAAGGTCAGTGTTGGACTGAATGTAGAATCCAGCTAACCCTTTCTAAACAGTGTTTTTACATAAAGCGTAGATAACAGTCCCAGCGGGCCACAGAGGCCACACAGATCATGTGACCAAGTGAAGGAAGCCTTTGGATGCATGACCATAGGAAGTGGTGGGGACCATGGTGAGCCAAAAATGTTCATTCCTGCCCAAAAGCATTTGCATTCAAATTTTTAAAAATCTTAGTTCCCGCCCAACAAAACAAGTTTGCAAGGCGGAAGTTGATCCCGGAGTCACCCCAGCTTGTGACTTCCAGAAGAGCCAGCATCTTCTTCCATGTCTCTACTTCCCTGTCCTTCCTCGGCCCCCCTCTATTGGACTCACTCTGACCCACTATGAAGAAAGCCAAACCTTCTCCCGAAAGATCAGCTTGGGGTCGGTGGGGGTGGCAGGTAGCACGTGTCCAGATAACGATGCAATGGTCCCTGCTAGATAGCACAGCCGTGTACAACGTTGAAAGCGGGTGATCTAGTCTGAACATCCTGATTTGTAAGGAATAGAGACCTGCTTAGGTCCCATGGACAAGAGAGAATTCATTGTAAAGACACGCTTCCCTCAGGAGCCAAGGTCAGGGAATCGGTGAAGAACAGGGAAGCCTACTGAGAAATGGAAAGCCTCTGGGAACTATTCCTGGGCTGGAACAGAGGCAGCTTCTCAGACATAGGGCCTGAATGCAGGCAGGTATCTTAAAATGGGTCTGTTTCATAGGATTTAGGAACAGATACTCATTAGTACTTATTAGACTCTCAGTCTAATAAGCTTGAGATGTTGGCTGTTTTAGACCGAGTGTCCAATGAGTCAATGAGTGCCTACCAGGAACACAACTTACTGCAGAGAACCATGCGTACACACCCACCCATCTGTCTCCCCAAATTGCATGTAGAATTCAACTTCCCACTAAGACCTCAGGAATGAGTTGATAGAGGCTCATTAATTAAGCTTAATGAGCTGTGTGTGGCCACCAATTAGGAGATATGTGGAGGGATTTTTCTTTCCCTGGTGCTGAGTTGGAGTCCCACAAAATGAGCCTGGGTAGTGAGAAGGGGGAGAAAGTCCCCCTTGTCTGATGCCCAGTCTTGTGTTTCCAGAGGGTTTGGACTGGGCTCAAGCTGGTGTTTGGGGAAATATGATATCCTAAATTGCTATGACTGGGGTAAACCAGAGACAATTGCAAGCTGAGTCCTTAGAGAGGTGCGTGGTCAGGGATGGTGAACTTGAGGTGGGCACCAAGTACACGGAGGCGAGAGTGGCACTACAAACATGAATCCAAACTGAACGTTTGGAAACAGGGGCAATGGAAACAGAGCGAGGACAAAGAAGGAGGATGTTCTAGCTATGCCAACCTTCTTTCGACTTCTTAACAATGCCAAGAGCTTTTTCACGTCACATCGTTGGACATGTGACCTAGAACACTCTTTACCTGATTCTTTGCCAGGCTGAGTATTTTGCAGGCTTTTAGGCTTGGGCTTTTTTGGTCATTTTCTTAGTAATGCCTTCAATAGTCAATGTCCATTGATTTTGTCTGCCAACCGCCATACCAATTTTGAGGGTAACAACATCATTTTCAGTGTATCTGTCAACTATGCTGCAGTAACAAGCAGCCCTTGCCTAGTGGCTTACAACAACAAAAGTTTATTTCATGTCTATTACATTTCAGGTCCTGCAGCTCTGCTCCATGTACCTCTGACTCCGGGACACGGATTGAAGGAGCACCCCCGCTTTGGGACAAGTTCTTTTGTGGCCAATGGAAAACAGCAGGTATAGTTCTCTCTGAAAGCTCTTAGTTCAGATCTGACATGTGACTATGAGTCGTATCTGCTAACATTCCATTGGCCAAAACAAGTCACGTGTCCAAGTTGGTCAGGGATGGGGAACTATACACCATGTCCGGAGGCATGGCCGTTGCTGCATGGGAAGCATTTAAGATACTCCACTCCTTCCTGTTCCCTAGATCCCCAGAATTTCCCTGATGCGATGCCTTCCTGCCCCTTGTCCAGTTTTTCCATTGCTTCTGTGAGCCGCCTCACATCTTTCCAACCAAATCCCACCATTGTTTTCTATTGCTTGAACCACAGAACCCTCACTACTGTGTTTACACAGGGCCTCACCTGCTGTTCTCCACCTCTGTACCTTGCTTTGTTTTTTAAGCACCCAGATTTATATCATTGCTTCGCTATTTACTTGCATGACATCTTTTTCTGATACCAGACTGTAAGCTTCATGCAGACAGGAAATGTGACAGACTGGATTATCACCATATGCCCCAGAACTAAAATATGTCGGATATGTTTTCATCTTAATGAATATTCATTAAACGTAGGAAGGAGGTCTTAGGCATTTGGAGGTCAGAACTGGAATTTTAATGTTATTTGTGGATACTAGCTGTCTAAAGTGTGTTGTGTGGATAACTCATTATGGTTTAAATGTGCTGAGTCAGAATTAGGGGCAGCTGGAAATGTCAGGGCTCTTGACATGGGTGTGTGTTGGGGGCAGCAAAAGCACGGCAGAGAGGGGATTTCTGAATTTCCAGATTCTAGAACAGTGGCTCTCAATTTTTTTTGACCTTGGGTTCACTTAGACGAGGCCAAAACCCCTTCCTCTCGTCTTTTGCCCCGTATCTACTCTGTGATTTGTGCAGTGGGATTTTTCCAGTGTTGGCAAACACAGAGCAGGAGCCAGGCTTCCAAGGAGAGCACCACGGCTGAGTTCTTGGTAAACCCTAGTAACATCCTAATTTTAGTTATGACTAGTAAATCGTAGTAACTCACTTAGTAGTTTCCTAGAAAGTGGCACTTAGTCATGCATAAAGCTGGAAATCGATGAATGGATGTGTTACTTGTTCACAAGAACCAGAGGAAGAGTGGCCTTTCGGGATCGGTGTGTGGCCTTTGGGTGGGAGCTGTCGACCCACTCAGTGAGCTGCAGGCCATAGACTGAAAACCATCCCATTGCAACCTGCAGGCAGCAGAGGTCGGGGCTGGGGGATGGGTTTGGGCTCCGGAGTCACAGCGAGGGCCTGCGTATCCAGAGTACAGCCAGAATTGTCCATAGAATGAATAAACAATACCTCCCACACGTAAGCATATGACTAGATTTTCAGCACTAGTGCAAGGGGGAAGAAAATTCCTTTAAAATCAGAGAGTAATTCATAGTGGCTTTTTGTTGCTATGCCTTTTCTCAAACAGGTTCATGAGCAGGTTGATGAGATTTGGGGAGGTTTTCAAAAAGGCATCCTGGTGCTGAACGTTGGGATGGTTGGGCAGGACTCCTGCAGGGGAGAAGTGTTAGCTTTTGTACCTCCCTCAACTCCAGGAGGGAAAGACAAACAAATGCATCCGCACCTTTCTGGACAGCCCTCAACAGCTCCCACCTAACGCTGCTTCCAGAGTCTCGAGGTCGCTTCCTCCTTCCCAAGTTCAGCATGACACGTGATGCATGGCGTTGGGTTTGCATAAGCTAAATGCATGCGTGGTGTAACCCTGTGGCAATAAGTTTTTAATATTATTCTTTAAAGCTCCATTTTTTTTTTTAAAAAAGTCATCGGGAGTCCCTTTCTGTCCACCTCTCAGCTCTGCCTTCTTTGGGTTGGTTTCCTTTGCAGGCAGGACTGCCCACGGATGGCCCCAGCAGCTCCCAGCTCGCATTCTACCAACTTAGCAATCCTACCAAGAAAAGAAAGCCTCTCTCCCCATGGTTTCCGCCAAAAAATAGCTGCCATTCATCGAGTGCTTCTTCAGAGCCCAGCCCACCTCCTGAGCGCGTTCCAGGATTCGCTCATTTATCCCTCCCAGCGCCTCTCTGATGTCGTTGCTATTATTATCCTACTTTAAAGAGAGGAGACTGAGGTTACATAAATGAGCCCAAGGTCACAGGGCTCCTAAATGACAGAGCTGCGCCCGATGGTCTTAAATCACTGCACTCCACTGCCTGCTGCTGCCTCCAACTTTCCGGCAGTGATTTCCCCAGATCTCTGGGATGGGGAAGGGCCCATACTTAGCAATGGTCATGGAATATCAGCTCTGTTCCAGCTGCTTTATGGGTATTCTCTCATTTTTATCCCCAGTGCCCAGATAAGGAGACTGAGGCTCAGAGAGTTTACTTAACTTTCCCAAGCTCACACAGACAGAGAGTAGAGAATTCGAGGTTGGAACCCAAACCTGCTTCATTGTAAAGCTCCTGGCTTAGGATCTTGGTGCTCGGTGGTCCCTGTGCTTCAGACACCTTGCCCCGGGCACCTGTGGGACTCAGCCCACTCTTTGTTCCAGTCTGTTCTCAGTGAGACCACTCCCGAGTAATCTGATTAAATCTGCAACCTGCTCCTTCACGTCTTCCTAACCCCCTTACCTGGCTCTACTAGAGCATTTAGAACCTTTCAATATACTAGGTTATTTGCTTATTATGATTTATTACTTATTATTTATCTCCCCCTGCTAGATAGTAAGCTTGATGAAGGCCAGGATCTGCCATACCTCAACTTTCTAGAATAGGGCCATGCAGAGTAGGTGCTCAATAAACATTTGGTAAAGGATGCTAAGACGTGAGTTCTGATAGATAGCAGGTCAAGAAATCATCCCAATGCCACGTCTTAAATTCCATCTCGAGTCCAATCAGATTGGACAAGAGCTTGGAGAGAGGCTCAGGGCATGTGGCCCCAGAACGTCAGATGGTCTCTGATAGGCATAGAAGCCGGAGGGACCCAAGCCCCAAAAGAGAGGAGCTTGGTTTTGCACCTCCCCCAGAAGCCACCCAGGAACACATTCAGTCCTCAGCTTTCCAGATGGCACTCAGCACCTCCCACCTGGCCCTTTGCTTCCGGAGGATCACAGTCACTTCCTCGTTGCCAAGTGGAGGTCAGGCTGCCAAAGGCGGATTGGGGAGTTAGAAAACAGAGCGAAGGGACTGTGTCTTGTTCTGAGCTGGCTATTGACCAGCCAAGCATAATAGGAACTGCAGAAAAGCTTCTCAAAGCTGGTCCTGGGACATGGGGGCAAGCCTCTGCCTCAGTTTCCTCCGCTGCAAATGAGCCAATGAATGTCACTTATGAAGATCAGTATATGGTTAGGGTTTTATGATGACAAGGAATGGAAAGAGAGTCACCTGGAGAAAGAAGTAAGTTTTTGCAAGTGTGTGGTGTGGTTCTGGGATTAAAGAAGAGATGAGCCACCAGTCTTGGGAAGAGCAGAGACAAGAACAGACCTGTGGCTCTTGGCTGCAGGGACTCATGGCAGATGGCCACCAGATGACTCAGCAGGATCCCACCCTCTACCCCCAAGAGTCCAACTTCCAGACAAAATCTTTCACTGGTCTTGTTTGGGTGACACCCAAAGGCCGGGTCAGTCAAGATAGGTTCTTGGAGCTCCTATGATGTCCCAGGTTCTGTTCTAAGACCCAAGGATGCAGCCCTAAACAAGATAGAACAGGATCTCTCCCGAGTAGCCTCGTGGCAGGGAAGACAGACCATAATCATACAAACAAGAAGGGGAATCTTAGGTCCTGACCAGTGCTTTGAAGAACATTAAGTAAGGCAGACCAGGAAAAGGTTCCTGGTAAGGGTGGTATGGGTGATGGCCTTGTAGGATTTCCATGGCCAAGATGGAAGGAGGAATACTGCAGGCTTGAGAAGCAGTAGTGTTAATTCACACAGGACAAAGTGCAGGGCTTGTCTTGGGAATGGAAAGAAACCAAGGAGGAGTGGAAGCAGGAAAAGGATGTTGGTGCTGCACCACTAGAGGCCCCAAGAACGGAGGAGTCTACACTTCACCTCTCAATTTAGGTTGATCAAGAGGACAGTGTCAGTTCATACGAAGTAGACCTCTTTTTCCCGTTCCTTTGGAAACCTGCCTTTCTCCTGCTAGAGGAACATTTTAGAATTACAATACCCATAGGCACTCCTGAAGGAAGCTACCAGAAGGAGGAGGAAGGGGTGCTGAACAGAGTAGAAAAAGGTGGATCTTTTATAATGGAAGCCATTCTGGAGTCAACAAGTGTGTATTGAGCACTTACTTACTGCGTGCCACGCCTGTGCCTGACATAGGGCCACGGGCTCTGGACTAGAATCTTCCCTCCAATGCCCTACTTTCTACTCAGCTACTCTCCGCTTGTCTTCCATTGGTTCATTTCTTCAACTTCAGCTGTCCCAAAGAAATCTGGCTTTCTTGTGTTTTGAGTCCAACTCTATTACAGGCCATGGCCCCGGGGCCAATCAGGACCTATCCTGGGACATAAAACAGCTGACAGTGGCTCCCTAAAGCGGGGTGGTTTCCATACAGAGGGAAGTTGGGTGGGACAGGTTCCATGTCAACACAACCACTTAAAGTCATAAGCAAGGATTCTTATGGTAGGTCAGCCCCGTAGCGTCCACGCCAGCACATCACTCCTGACTTGTATCAGGTTATCTTAATGGTACTGGCTAGAGCCCTGTGCCAAGCTTGTGGATTTAGTCCCATGGGCCGGGGAAAAAGGTTATGAACTCTCTTAATGCAGACAGTAACAATGATCGGGATGCAGATTATTACTGAGAAATTTTTACCACTGTGTTTGCATTAAACCGTTTAAGTACTATTAAATGATTTATACTTTGAAAAGGTCCCCATTTTCCTTTGCAGGGGATGGGAGGCACAGTTAGCTAATGACTAGTATTGTCTGAGGAAGAGGCGTAACGACACAGAATGGAGAACCAGAAACTCATATGTTGCTGTGGTTTTGTACACTGGGCCTGCCTTTCTAAAGAACAACTTGGCAATAGATACTGAACATTAAAAATACACAATCTCTTTGATCCAGCACTTCTAGGAATTTATCTGAAAGACATAAGCAGAGACGTGTGTGAAAATGTTCCCCCAAGGTGATTCCCTGAAGCTTTAACATGATACTGAAAAAATTAGAAGCAACCTTAATGTCCAGCATTCAGGGCTTAGTTGAGTAAATTATGGCACTTCCAAATGACAGATTCAATGCAGCCCAAAAATACTGCATAGAAGCCCAGTACTTGACATGAGAAAATGTGGCTTATGAAAAAGCAGGTTATGGGGTGCCTGGGTGGCTCAGTGGGTTAAGCCTATGCCTTTGGCTCAGGTCATGATCTCAGGGTCCTGGGATCGAGCCCCTGCATCAGGCTCTCTGCTTCCCCCTCTCTGCCTGCCTCTCTGCCTCCTTGTGATCTCTGTCTGTCAAATAAATAAATAAAATCTTTTTTTTTTTTTAAAAGCAGGTCATGAAACATGATGAACAATTTGCCATTTTTGTAAGGTTAATTTTGGAAAGCTTTTGCTAATAGGATAGTTGGAGGAATAATAGGGTGGATAAGAGCAAGGGCTTTGGGGTCAGACACATGAGTTCAATTCCCACCTTCGACACTTATGCTGGGAGCCTCAGCTTTCTCATCTGTGAAATGGGGCTAAGTAGTGCCTGGATAACACTTAGGGCCTGGTACTCATTAAATAGAGGTTTCTAATTAAAATGGTAGCTGATGGGGTGCCTGGGTTGCTCAGTTGGTTGGGCGACTACCTTAGGCTCAGGTCATGATCCTGGAGTCCTGGGATTGAGTCCCGCATCGGGTTCCCTGCTTGACAGGGAGTCTGCTTCTCCCGCTGACCTTTCTCCACTTATGCTCATTCTCTCTTAAATAAATAAATAAAATCTTAAAAAAAAAAAAAAAAAGGTAGCTGATGGCGTCTGTGTGTGCCTGCATGTGTGCTCCTGTGTGCACCTTGGTGCTTTCTGGATGCATTCAATTCTTTCTGAATTAGGCAGGTATTGCTTTTGTAATTAGGAGTAAAGTCATTAACATAAAAAGGAGAGGCGGAGAGGAACCCTGAGAATATTATTCAACATAAGAAATGTCATTGGGACAGAAGGAATGTCAACTGTGTGCTAATTTGCCATGTCTGTCTGCTCTCAGAATTGTCTGTTTCAAGTCATCCTGTGGCATTTCTGTTCCTCTTTTTCTTAAGGACTTGTTCCAGAATTTAAAAAAAAAAAAAAGAAAGAAAGAAAGAAAGGAAAGATAGAAAGAAAAACCCCCAAACTTCAAGCCATGTGGGTGAGCGCAATTTGCAGAAAATATTTCCAAAATATTGTAGCCAATGCAGGCCATGTGTTAAACCTTAGCTATCCCAAGCAAATATCTAGATTATGCCTGTGAACCACAGGAAGTTCCTCTGCTTGCTAACACCTTGCTTGTTGGAGCTAATTTAGAGAGAAGAATCTAGAGACACTCACTGGTTTTTGACTATCCAGCATCCACAACCCCACCCCTGGTCTGGCATCAGAATCTGGATATTTTTCTGGGAAAATGCCCTCCCCCTCCTTGATCCTTGTGGTTCAAACAGGCCCGCTCAGGTCTTGGGTTTTGGGGTAGACAGTGACCCAGTCCTGATTTAGAACAGTGACACTGTTCTGGCCACTGGGATTGGCTCAGGGATGGGCATGTGACGCAAGCTGGGCCAATCAGAGCCAAAGAACCTTAACCAGGTTTGTTTTTTGTTTTTGTTTTGTTTTTGGTTTTTGTTGTTGTTTTGCACTGGGACGCTAAGCTGGTAGAATGTACAGCCAGGAACAGCTCCCACAGCATTTAGGGGAAGCCTGCTTGAGAATGCAGCCAACACAAAGGAAGAAAAGCCAGGAAATGGACAAAGTCAGTTTCCTGCTGACATCCTTTAAACGCAGGGATTCAGCCATGCCTAATGCTAGCAAACATTCCTTTCTCTTTAAGCCAGCTTGAGTTGGTTTTCTGTTGCTTGCCACTGAAAAAGTCCTGACTGTTACAGGAGATCAGTCTGAAGTGGCGGATACATTCATGTCATTGTGAGTTCCTCAGAGTCTATAGTGTTCACAGTATTTCAGGTGCTAATGACTCAATTCAGTGTTTCTTAAGTAGAGCTCCTCCAGGGCCGGCTGCGGAGAACACCTAAGAGCCCTTTGTAATTAGCTCATTAAAGGAACCCTGGCCAAGTGGTTGTCAACTTGCCTGAAAACAGTCTTGAGTAGGCTAAGCCTTTCCCCTGCTACCTCCCGGAAGCCACTGGGCTTCGCAAAGCATTTTTCAGAGAACAAATATAGACCCACGTTCCACCCCTGGCCCAATTAGTAGATTTCTCACTAAAATATTTAAGTACGTCTCTATTTGTAACTTGTTCACACCAGCAGAAATGGTAACACAAACAAAACATTGCGAAGAGGTGCTGTTTTCTATAGAGAGCAACCAGCCACTGTAGATAATGGTGAGGCTGTTTATATTTCATTTTATCACCCTGTTTCCACTCCTTTTGGTGATTACCAGGCTATAGATAGTCTCAAAATGTTGAGTTCCTGGCTTCCCTTTCTCTTGTCAAAGAGAATCAGTCTTTGATGGATTGCAACAATCTAAGAGGTTGATTCATATCCAAACAAGTCTTCCTGGGCTGCCCAGTGATTACTGGGCAGGGTCAGGTCTGGAGGAGTTGGGAAAATGAGGGGCTCTAGTCCCCGTCTCCTGGGGATCCCTGCCTGGTTGGGGAGATAAGAGTGCGGTGTAGTGTCAAGAGCCCAGTCCACCTGGGTTCAAATTCTGGTTCTGTCACTTTCTAGCTATGTCCTTGGGCAACTTACTGAAGCCCTCTGTACCTCAATTTTTTTCATCTGAAAAAGGCGAATAATAATGCTAGAATCTACCGAATAGTTATGTGGGTTTTTTTTAAAGATTTATTTATTTATTTATTTGACAGACAGAGATCACAAGTAGGCAGAGAGGCAGGCAGAGAGAGAGGAGGAAGCAGACTCCCCGCCAAGCAGAGATCCTGATGCGGGGCTCGATCCTAGGACCCTGGGATTACCACCCGAGCTGAAGGCAGAGGCTTTAACCCACTGAGCCAGCCAGGTGCCCCCTGAATAGTTATGTTAAGATGACTCAATAAGTTAGTATACGTGAACTTCATAGAACCATGCCTAGCTCTCAAAAGAAAAAAAGTCAAAATTATCCTTCTTTCTTATTTTATGTCTTCATAGATCTCTTGCATAGGGTCTGGTTTTGATGATTTTCCAGCGATTCTCAAGTATATCTTGGGATCAAAAATCAGCACATTTGGTGATAGTCACATATATACCTCAAAAAAATCTTTTAGGCAAAGGTCATCTCTAGACAGTCTCTCAATGCAGTAGGTCCTGCCTACCCAATTTATCCCACACTATTCTTTGGCTGAGAATAGGATGAAGCAATTTCCTTGAAGTTAGGAGTCAGATTATATGAGAAATGATGATCCTTAAACACTTGGAAACCATTTATAAAGACTGGACGCCCACTCAGGGCACCAAGGGCCACACATGAAGAGAGGCAGATGATTCCTGCGATGACAAGGGATGAGCATTTCGGGTCCCACCCACACTCTTCTGGACATGAACACACACTGTAACCTGCCATGGAAGCCACCTATACCTACTCCACTGGTCTCCCTTTCTTCCCAAGCAGACGTGACCAAATCCTTGTACGTTAAAGGCGTGTAGGCTGCAATTCCCCTATGTTCGATTTGCCTGATACAAAGACAGTTCAGAAACGTTACATATCAGGGCCCAGTCTAGCACCTGGGGTTCCCAGCACACCTTTACCTTGGAAGTCCTTATTGGAAAAAGCATGAGATCCAGGGTTCAAAGCCCCAGACTTGAGTACAAAGCCTGGAACTACAGTCTACTGGGGTCACCAGGAGTGACCTTGGGCCGTCACTTTCTCTCCCCCAGCGCCCATCTCTTCCCTTGAAAAAGAGGATCTTAAAAATATATACCACACGGGGCGCCTGAGTGGCTCAGTGGGTTGGGCCTCTGCCTTCGGCTCGGGTCATGATCCCAGGGTCCTGGGATCGAGCCCCGCATCGGGCTCTCTGCTCAGCAGGGAGCCTGCTTCCTCCTTCCTCCTCTCTGCCTGCCTCTCTGCCGACTTGTGATCTCTGTCTGTCAAATAAATAAAATAAATAAAAGCTTTAAAAAAATACATATATATATGTATACTACCCACAGTTACTGAGAGACTGGAGATAAATTGTGTGTAAATGTTAGGTTACAAAGGGCCTTCATGTATTATTCACTAACTCAGCAAATGTAGTTTGGGACCAGGGTCAGGGGAGATGAGTCAGTCAGGCCCTGACCTTGGAAAGCACCCAGCCACATGGGGGAAATGTGGTAGTAAGTGTGTCATGATGCTATGATGTGGCAAGTGTGATCGAGATTATTTTACAGTACCTGCCAACACTCTGGTCTTTTTGTAGCTCCGAGTGAAATGATCTGTTTTGTTTTGACGGTTAGTTAACGCGCGTTTGGGTGTCTTCTGTTTTGTGTTTTGCAAAAGCACCACAATTTGGGGTATGTAGCCACATAACGTCCTGAATATCCTGATCCTTGCTAGCCATAATGTTGGGAGAACTGGCCAGTAGAAACCGTCTTTTTTGGTTTAGGGCAATCATTTTGAATAACTGCTCATGATCAAATTAGACAGATTTGTTTCCCACTAGTAAACAGCCGCTAATAGTTACTGAGCGTACGCTGTGCATATTTTCTGATGAAGAACTATGCGGCTTGGCATCAAATCGGTTCCACCGTTTACTAGCGGCGTAGTTTGTGGCAAGCTATTTAACCTGTATGAGCCTCGGTGTCTCCTCCTGAAGTGGGGCAAAAATAGTGCCGACCCTACTGAGTCAACGTGAGGATGCTGGGTGCTGGTCCGGCTCCAAGGGAAGTTGTTCAAAATGGCAGTTATCATCACCGGCTTCTTAGAAAAAGCCGGAGCATGAGAGAGAGTCTGTGCTGGGAAGACCTTTGTGACCTCTGCTGAGCTCCTCAGGAGGCCAGTGGTGTTAGATTTAAGGGAGAGGTAAAGTTCTTATGTAAACATGGAAGGCAAAAATGGATGGAGTCAAATTATCTTTGCTCGAATAGTAGGGCATATACTGTATGGTATAGGCACAACCCCCCCAACCCCCCACCCCATCCCCCCACCCCCGCACCCCGACTTGTGTTTAAGAACCACTGAGTCAGACTATAGGAGGGAATAAAAGGAATGTTTGTCTAGAGTTTCTGGAGGATTCAAACCACTCTGTCTCTAAGGAAGAGGGTCTCATTGGAGGGCAGTTTTGCCCTTCCAGGGGACCTTTGGCCATGTCTAGAGACATTTTTGGTTGTCCTAACTAAGGTAGGCTATGCGATTGGCATCTAATGGGTAGAGCCCAGGGACATTGCTAAGCATTCTACAACACAGGACCATCCTCAACAACAAAGAATAATTCAACCTAGGGGCACCTGGGTGGCTCAGTCAGTTAAGCGTCCGACTCTTGATCTCAGCTCAGGTCTCGATCTCAGGGTCATGGATTCAAGCCCCACGTTGGGCTCTATGCTGGGTGTGGAACCTACTTAAAATAAATAAATAAATAAATAAATAAATAAATAAAATAAAACCTAGCAAGAAAAAATTTTTAATTAAAAAGAAAAAAAGAATTATCCAGCCTTAAATGCCAGTAATGCTGAGGTTGAGAAACCCTGTTGTCAGGTAACTATCAAATCCACACTTAGGACTGAGAAATGAGTGGAGCCCGCTAGGAAGTTTCTGCTTCTCCTGGGGGTTTAATGAGATGCCATTTGTAAGAGCCCTTAATATAGGGCCTGGCACATAGTAGGTGCTTAATAAATGGATTGCTGGGCTTAAAGTTAGATCTCGCTTGATGGGGCCAACACAGATACTGTGTTTTTGAGAAGCAGCGGAGAAGAGCTCAGCCGCCTGCTTTCTGTCCTTCCAAGCTGGCCCTTCCTGCTTCCCCCCACTAACCAGCGAAGGATCTCCTGGCGGTGTCTTTCGTGATCTGGAAGCTCTAAAGCCAGCTCCAAATTCAGGTGTGACTCCACGCTATTACTGTTACCCAAACTTTCTCATTGGATTCGGAATTACTGACTTCTCAACTTTACAAGGAAACCCTTGCAACCACGTGGTTTAAAAAAGGAGCCCTCATGAACTCAGACTCCATTGCCCCCCCTCAACACACTGGATCTGAAATTGGAGTCCGAGAGCCCGGAGCAAAGGACGGGGGGAAGGCGCTTGGTGCTTACGTGCTAGGAAACTCTCAAGGACCACAAAGGCAAAGAAAATTGCTTTTAAATGAAAGAAACATTTCCATTTCATTTCAACCCCTAATGTATCATATAACTCTAATATCATTCCCTGTCCAACTGAAATATTTGAATCCAAATAATTCTTAAGTCATTTGGACTCTATTCAAATGTGAATTCATCTCCTTAATCATCTCTACTCTTATTTTCAAAATACAGACTAATATTGAAACTTAACAGTCTACTCGTGGATTTTTTTTTAACTTTGAGATGGGTTTGTTTTTTGTTTTTTTTGTGGGTTTTTTTTTTTGTTTTTTGTTTTTTTATGGTCACTCTGGCTTTCTTCCCCATCATTACTTATTCCTCAGTGTCTTGAAGGTCTTAAGCTTGTCTTTTTCTATTTTTCATTTCCCCTCATTTAAATATTGTGGACAGCAAGCAGACTGAATAACGATGAATGATCGATACGCAGACTTAATAAGTCTTATGAAAAAGACCTTTTTATTCCAAGGAGGAAGTGTTGTTTCAGCAGCATATGGTTTTCACAGTGACAGAGTCAAACAGAGGGTAACCAGATGGAAGGAAATGGCATTTTCTGGCATTTTCAATGGCATTTTCTATTCCAATAAGTCCAGTGAAGGAAGGGAAATGACTTCTCAACTCTACATGGAAGTTGTCCCCCCAAAGTGTGTTTGTGTGTCATGTCTGTCTTGAGAGCTTTCTTGAATCTAAATGCTCTCTTGGAGTATCTGTGCAAAATGGAATGAGAAGTGTTGTGCTCACATGTGCCACGCCTTCTTGATGTTCTCCTTTTGCCTAGGACACTTATGATAGAAGAGAAAACCATACCAGCAAATACACACGCTCCAGTCCTGTGTCTGTGGCAGACATTAACAATCAATCATAGCATGTTTTTTGCAAAAACTATTCATACAGCCACTACAACTGATTGCAGAGTAGGCATGCAAGATTAAAAAGATATTCTGCCTCTAATAGGTAAAGAAAGATATGCTTAGAAGAGCTTTGGAATGTCACCACCACAGTACCCTTTTCCAGAAACCTCTTTAGCTCTCCAAATCCCATTTGCCCAAAGGTTAGAATAGAAGAAGGACACTTTGGCTTTGCTTTCCACATATCATTTTGGTTTGAAAATTTGTCTCTGAGTCTCTGAGTGTGTAGAAACAAGCAAATTGAATGAATTCCCCTTCTTTCTTAGTAGAACCCAAGTCCATAGTTTTTAAGCAAGGTGAAGATCTATCTTTATTTATTTACATCTTGAAACCATACAAGCTTACACGCTTCTCCCCACCCCCCTCCCCAAACCCTACAACTTTTGTTTTTCTTCAAATTCCTGGTATTATCACTCCAGGGCCTCCCTCCCCGCCCCTTTTTCAAATAACTCCCTGGTGATACTTTATCCATGAGCCCTCAGTCTGAGATAGAGTTTTAGAAACAATCTAGAACCGCATAAACAATGAATTCTGGAACACTGAAAAGAAATTTAAAAAATAAATAAAAATTGAAAAATTGAAAAAAAAATATGTCTTGGAAGATATTTAAAAAAATAAAATTACAGATATTCTGCTGGAAAAAAAAACAAAAAAAAGGAAACAATCTAGAACCAAAATTAATTCTACCATTTTATAATTTTCCCAGTCAGATGCAAAAAAAAAAAAAAAGTACATGATTTTCAAGTACTTTCTACACTTAAGACTAAAAACAGCAGTTTTTTTTTTCTTTAAGCAAATGCAATTCTCTAGGTACTTACTGTAAGAGGATTTTAGTCATTGGAGACATTTAAAAAAAGATCTCAAGCGAGAATCTTTCTTCACATTTTTTTCAAAAGGATATTTACTTTGGAAAAATGCTACATTTAGAAAACTTGTGCCTTGGATGACAACTGGCCCACTAAGTTTTACTGTTTTTTTGAGGGGGAGAGTGGGGCGGAGGAGGTTGGGGGCTGTGTGAAGGCAGTTCCAGTCACCCACCAGCCAAGCGTGATTTTGGAGTTCATTTTCATTCATTTATTTCAACTAATTCACTCATTCATTCAATCCACAAACATGTCGAGGGTCTGCCATTTACAGAACACTGTGCTAAACAGTGGGATTCCAGCCATGAGCAGAACACTTTCTTTGACCTCCCACCCTTCTCAACTGGGTACTGCCGGGGAATGATGACCTAATGTCAAGACAGTGGTTCTCATCAGGGGGATGTTGTCTCCCCATAAACCTGGGGCGAGGTCCAGAGACATTTTCAGTCATCACAACTAGGGCAATTGTGCTATTGGCCTTTAGTGGATAGGAGCCAGGTTCGCTGCTAACCATCCTGCAATGCACAGGACAGCACCTACCACATAGTGTCGTCCAACGCCAAACGTCAAGGGTATGGAAGTCCGGAAACCTTGCCCTAAAACATCCCAAGAGATGTAAGGAATTAACTTCTAGCTTCTGGTTCTAGTTAAGTACCACCCTTAGGAGAACTAAGGAAATAGTAGCTAGTAGTTCAACCCGTTTATTATCAGGCTTTCTTCTCTCATGGAACCCTGACTGGGAACCATTGGTACCATTGCTCTTAGGGTGCCGGCCATAGACCAGCAACCTCAGCATCACGGGGACTTGTTAGAAATGCAGAGTCTTAGGACTTATACCAGAGGAGCTGAATCAGGGCCCCCACTACATGTTAACGTGATCTCAGGTGACTTGTGTGCACAGTACAGCTGGAGAACTGTTGTTCTAGTGAGATGTCAAACAGAAGTTTTAAGTGACAATTTTTTTTTTAAAGATTTTACTTATTTATTTGACAGAGATCACAAGTAGGCAGAGAGGCAAGCAGAGAGAGAGAGGGAAACTGGCTCCCTGCTGAGCAGAGAACCCGATACGGGGCTCGATCCCAGGACCCTGAGATCATGACCTGATCCGAAGGCAGAGGCTTAACCCACTGAGCCACCCAGGCGCCCCAAGTGACAATATTTTTAAGTGCTGATGCTATGGACTGAATGTTTGGGTCCCTCTAAATTCACATGCAGAAATGATAACCCATAATATGAGGGTATTTGGGGCAGAGGGACTTCGGGAGGTGATTAGGTGATGAGAGTTGAGCCCTCAGGAATGGGATCAGTGCCCTTATAAAAGGGTCCCCAGATGCTCCCTCACCCCTCTGTCCTGTGAGGGAACATCGAAACCACTGTCTATGAACCAAGAAGCAGGCCCTCACCAGACACGGAATGTGCCTTCATCTCGGGCCTCCCAACTTGGACTTGATCTTGGACTTCCCAACTTCCAGAACTGTGAGCAATGAATGTCTGCTGCCTGAGCCGCCACACCTATGATTTCTGTTGCAGCAGCCTGAACAGACTAAGGTAGCTAGGGAGGCGCCCAGCCCCCCCGGTCAGGGGAGATTTCCATGAAAAATCAGCCTGTAAGTTCAGTGCTGGATGAGAAGCAGCAATCAGCCAGGAGAAGATCGTTCCCGGTAGTGGGAACAGCATGAGCAAAAGCTCAGAAGCAGGAGGGCACTTGGTTAATCAGAGGATGTGAAGGAAGATGTTTTGGGTCTAGAACCCAGTGAGCGAAGGATCAGCGGGAATGAGGGTGGAGAGATGAGCACAGTGTGTGGGACTCTATTCTGGGAGCAGGTGGGAACGGTCTGCTGCGCTCGATCCCCAGGCCCTCGGCTGGTGTGACACGGGTAGGGATGCCATCCATCCATGGCCATGGCACAGGAGGCGCCTGATGCCGCAGCCCCTTGACATGGTTTTTCTAGGCAATGGAACTGACTGGTCAGACCACGGTCTGCATCCCGTGAACGATCGCCGTGCCTGGTGACCCAAGTCTGCTGTGGGACAGAGTGCGAACAATGCTGCTGGGGGCAAAGTGCCCCCTGACCCCTGTGACTTAAGGCTCCAGAGCCATTATGTCGATATATTTTTGTACAGATTTTGTAGTTTATTACACATTCTGGCAACGTTTAGATGCGATTTCAATGAGCCAGAATGTAGTACTGTAAACCTAAAACTGGATATCCCTTCAAGCTGTTAGAATCTGGCAGGAGAATGGCTCCCAATTACAAGCAGTTTCCAACCTCACTGTTCCCGTCCCGAAAGCATTGAAAACAAAATCCATTTTTAATGAGGGACTACTAAACACTTTGCATTCTATTAATGCCCCCTTTGGGCTCCTGAGCCCCAGTATACCTTACACACAAGGAATGACCGCCACCGGTTGCCAGGGCCCGGGGTCTCCTGGGGGTTTTGCTAGCAGTTGCAAATATGGCGCCTGAGCAAACGCGAATTAAGTCTTTCCTGTTCTCATCCTGCTAGATTCCTGTCGGCATGTGGATAGCCTGTGAGGCCGGGCGGGGGAATCGGGATCAAGAGAAGTCATTTTATCACACAGACATATACATTTGGCTGCGCGACTCCTCATCTCTAGCATCTGACTAATCTTACAAGCCATCCATTATCCTCTCGGTAACTGGCAAACGTGAACTTGGCCAACGTCAAAGCCGAATGATGAGATCCAAGTTAGAAGAAGTGGGAGAAAGAGAGAAAGTACAAAGATGAGCCAGACGGTTTTCCAACCTGTAAGAACATGCTGTATTTACCAGGCCGGGTACGCAATCCAAACTCTGTTCCCGTTGTCTGTCTTCTGCTCGGGGCCTGGGTTATGTTTGGTGCAAACAGGTCAGCGCTCACCCCCTCAACCCCTTCCTTCCATCTGATGATTGGCGTATTGTTTAGAGACGATGAGGGATGATCTTGTGCTCTGGAGGAAGTTGGCAAGAAAGTTTAATTCTATAAAAAGAAACGCGCGGTCAGGATACGGTTTCCTATTCTGAGTCAAGGCACAGAAGAGAGTCAGAAATTCCAACCCAGAGGGTCAGGACCGGCTCCAGGATCTCTTGAATCACATCTGAAACATGTTCCCCGTGCTCCTTTCTCCTCCCTGTTCTTACAACTGGCCAACTAGGATTACACAACTCGCACTAATTTTATTTCACATGTGGCTGTTTCTTATTAAGAGCCCGAAGCTTATCTTTTCCTGTGCCGTGTCATCTCTCCTGATTCAGGTGAATAATTCCATTTCTTAACAGGGGGATTCTGTTCACACTCTTGGCTGGACGTAAGAAAAAAAAAAAAAAAAAGCGCCCTGAAACTTTTTCTTAAAGGGAGAGCCTTTCTGTATTTGTCAACCCTGTGACCTTCCTTTTTCTCTCCGGACGGAGTCTTTCCTTCCTCTCTCCGAAGGGCTGTACATCAGGACCTGATGCAAAAGCGAACGTTTGAGTCAGTCAGTGGAATGTCTTGGGTCACCCAATACCCAGCAACTGTTTCTAGAGGGTTTTGCTTTCTCCCCCACCGGACCGGTGCGTTTTCTTTTTTAACTCCGTTCACCAGATGTTTTGGCAGTGCAGAAACCTGGCTCCCCCGTCTTCCAAGCGGTTGAAATCGGATCCAGATCGCAGCACGTTGCCTCGGCATCTCCAACCAAGTACTTACTGGTTCTTGAGAATAATGTAAAGATTGAGTTCAGTTTTCTTGAGGCCTTGGGACATGGGATCCAGGTGTGGGCATTTTCCGGCCTTCAAGGCCTTAGAAGGCTTCTAGGGAAAGCCCAGATTCGTGAGTGTGAGTAGATTTCCCCTCCTTCCTCCGTCACTTTTCTTTCTCTGGCTGGGTATCAGAACCGGTGAAGCTGCGCCCCTCCCCGAGCCCCCTCCCTCCCCCCCGCCCCATGCTGCGGGTGTGGGGGGGGGGACGATGCGGGAATGGCACGCATGTGATTCAAGCACATCTGGAGGAAGACTGCTAGGCCATCCCCCTTCTCTGTGTGCAACTCCAACCCCCCCCACCACCCTACCCCCCCGAGCCAGCGGGGAAATAGTGTTCCTTCGTCGGCCTCCCGTCTCCCTCTGCCTCCTGCCCTGTGTTGCCACCCCGTCGGGCCTTGCCAAAATCCACGCATGGCACAGAGCACACATTAAACAGACGGAATGCAACATACATGTAAAGAAATAAGGGCTCTGCCAGGAACGTTGGCAGCCGCTCTGGAATGCTTTAAACAGTGTGTGTGTGGGTAGAGCGAGCCCAGAGCCGGCTAGGGCGCCTCATTCTCAAGAGCTGTTTCTTTCACAGCCGTGACCTGTTTTGCCAGTCAAAATAAATACGGTGTTAAATGCCCCCTTTTAGTGGCTCCTGATACCTTGGCCAGGCAGTTTGAAATATGACCTGCTCTCCTTGGAAAAATGTCCTTTTAACTGAGTAGAAAGGATGTGCCCCTTCGAGGCAGTAAGTAGGGGGATGTCATGGATGGCAGAACTTTCTGAACACAGACACACTCAAGACGTAGGAGCGGGACTGCCATGGAGTGGACCCTGCTTGTTCGTAAGTCACTGCCTCTAGAAGCTTCGCCACAGACACAGAGTGACTCCTTGGGAGCACAAGGCTGACTTTCAGGAGCTCCCTATCACCTTGGCTGCAGCTGAGGACGGTAAATCGGCAGCCCAGAATGGCTGGCTATTCCCCAGGGCCAGTCGAGGCAGACAGGTCATTCCTGCAGAAGGAGGAGAACCGTGATAACAAGGCACGGCCATAGGCTGAAGCCACTCGGATCACTTAGCTGTGTGGGTCCCCCTCCCCCACCCCTCCCCTACCCCCGCGGCCACAGGCCACTCCATAACCACACCGGCATTCTGCCATGTGCGTAAGAAGCTGGCTGCATTTGTCCAGGAGAAACGCCCCAGCGGCCACTCATCAAGAACTTTCTGTAGGCCAGGCATATCAAACGCAGCTTCTGAAGCATCCCGTTATCTCACAGGGTCGGAATATCACTACTCCTGCTTGATGTATATGAAGAAATGGAAGTTCAGGGAGACGGAAGGGTGCTTGGCTTGTCCAAGATGGCACAGCTGTGGAAAGGGAAGCTGGGATTTGAACCCAGGCTTGTCTACTTTTGGCGATCATCAGGCTGTAAGAGCCCCATGCTGGCTTCTACCAGATAGCATCATCATTGTCCTCAGAACTGGGCCTCGGAGGCAAGGGGCAGCATTCGTCCCTGAAGGTGTCGCAGGATGGGGCAGTTTTCTGAGGTCGCTGCAAGAAATGGTCACGAACTGTGTGGCTTACAATAGGAGTGTGTTCTCACGCAATTCCGGAGGCCGGAGGTGTGAAAGTGAGGTGTTGGCAGGCCTGTGCCAGCCACCCAAGGTTCTACGGGAGGGTCCTTCCTTGTCTCTGCCAGCGCTGGGTGGTGGCTGGCTTCCCTGGTTTGTGGCCGTATCCCTCCAACCTCTGCCTCTGTCTTCATACGGCCTTCTTCCCTCTGTGTCCTCTCCCTTTCTCTGCTCGTCCAAGGATACATGTATTGGACTTGGGGGCCCATGATAATCTGGGACAATCTTGTCCCAAGATCCTTATCTCATTCCATCTTCGAAGATCCCCTTCCCAATACAATAGGGCCCAGGGACTTGATTCCGAATCTTTGCAGGGACAAGGAGTACATTTTTCAGTCCACTGCTTAGGGAGGTGATGAAGCAATTTTTCCAGCAAGGGTCTTTATGATTTTGCAGGCCTGCCTGCAGGATTCATTATAAAACTTTAAAGTATTTTTGCCATCCCATGTCTTCTTTCTAAAACAATGACTCTGGGGGCACCTGGCTGGCCCCTTCGGTAATATCAGGGTCCTGAGTTCAAGCCCCACCCAGGGCATGAAGCCTACTTAAAAAATAAGAATAGATAAATAAATAAAACCACGAGTATAAACAATAACAACCAACATCCGATAAACTCTCACCCAAGTTCCGGCACTTAGCGTCCTTTAGCGCTCACTGATAATCTACAATAGAGACACTCCTCTTTCCTCACCAGTCAGGGTAGGAAAACAAAACTATGAGAGGTTAGGAGATCTCAGAGGTCTCCAAGATCTCACAGCCAGGAACCGGCAAGGGTAGGGCTGGAACCCAGTCTGTCTGACTCTGGAGTCTGAGCTCTTCCGCGCGATGCAAATCTGCCTTTTCTTGGGAACTTAGGACTTGGTTGAGAGGCTGTGGTTTGGAAGGAGGCGGACGTATGGGGCGATGGGACAATGTGCGCCACGTTCAGCCATGACTTATTATGAAACAACACGTTCAGAAAGGCTGAAAACCAGGCATTTGGATGGGGAAGGTGATCCCCGAGTCACTTTCTCCATAGGACTGAGGACCACTGTCTTTTCTCTCTCGTGGCTGAGACTGGAATCTTCCGGCAGAGAAACAGAAAGTGGGAAGCAAATGAGAAAAGGCCTATTTTTATTGTTTTCCAGATTCCGGTTCGGTAACATCTGCCAATAGTTATATTCTTATTGCAGGGAAATTTTCACTTTTGGGTTTTGTTTTTTTTTAAGATTTTATTTATTTATTTGACCCAGAGAGAGAGAGAGAGAGAGAACACAAGCAGGCAGAGCAGCAGGCAGAGGAAGAGAGAGAAGCAGGTCCCTGCCGAGCAAGGAGCCCGATGCGGAACTCGATCCCAGGAGTCTGGGATCGTGACCCGAGTCAAAGGCAGACGCTTAACTGACTGAGCCACCCAGGCGTCCCAAATTTTCACTTTTGTTAAGCAACTGTCTGACCCAAGAGACTGAGAAGAGCACGGAAGGCGAAATCAGCACTGCTGGCTTAGGGATGGCTGCGAATGGCCGGCAACTTCCGTTCCCTTGTCTGGTGACCGCATCTACTGAGCCTGGCTCCAGGATCCAGTCACCCCAGTAGTCCAAGCTGCCGATGGCTAAGGGCTGCGGGCGTTGACTCAGTTGAGTTTCCCAACAATTCCGTGAAGCCAAATCAATAGTGACCTCATCGGATATTCAGGAAGGCCACAGTCACTCTGAAAGTCACCTGGGGCGTCTCCAGGTTGCCTGAGATGGTCGTTGCTACAGTACTGTCTCTCAAACCCACGTACCAAGAATGCCCACCGCCTCGTGGAAAGGAAATGTAGATAAGGTGAAGAGGAAATTCACTCACTCATTTGTCCATCCATCCATCATCCATCCATCCACCCATCCACGCGTGTGTGTCTGTGTTGGTACCACGTGCCAAGAGAGCTAGGAAAATTCCTTCGTGCATATGTATGCCTCGGGTCTCAGTGCTCTGCACTTTGCTGGACTTTGGGAATACCAAGTCACAGCTTCAGCCTTAAGAAAACATTAATAATTCATCTAGGATAGTGTGGTGAACGCTATTGTAGAGATTTGGAAGGAGAGATCAAGAGAGGAGAGGGGGTCAGGAAGGCTTCCTGGAGAAGAAGAGCATTGAGTTGAGATCTGAAGGAGGAGGAGGAAGGTGTTGGCCAGAGAAGGAAGGCCTGGCTTCCTGAATTCAGGCTGGCCTGAATTTTAGGCAGTCCCCAGACTCACGTGGTTCTGCCAGGTGGAACATGGGATCACCTCCATAGGGATGGGTCGATCGCTGGTGCCTGGAGCCTGCCAAGCACCCCTCCTCCTGACCCTCACTTCCCCAGAATGGAGGGGTAAGGGGTTAAGGTACAGCAGGAAGCTCCGGGACTTGGCCTTACCCCATTCTTCAGTCCTTCCCAGTTGGTGCTGATGTCACCCTGGTTGTTACTTCTTGGTGTTTCACCACTGGGCCAGGGAGCAGTTGAGCTGAGAAGGCACAGAGGTGGGACAGGCTGGCGGCCAGCCTCCCTGGAAAATAGGGAGCCACAGAAGTGCTGGAGGGAAGGCTGGAAAACTAAGAATAGACCCCGGAGGAAGGACCTGGTGTGACATGGGACAAAACTAGACTTTATCTTGAAGGTAATATGGAGCCATTGGGGGTTTTTCAGGCATGTTACGTTTTTATCAATGTGTAATTAGACACAAGGTAATGCATTCTTCTAAAGTCTGCAGTTTGATGAGGTTTGGTAAATGTTTCCCGCCATGGGACCACCCCTCCTACATCCATATAGAACGTATCTGCTCCTCCAGAAAGTTCTTTCTGCCCATCCAAGGGAAGATTTCAGTTAGGGGAAGTTACGTGGTTACATTTTTGCATCTTTCAGTCTTGGATTTAGAAAATTCTTTGGCTCTTTTCTTGAGCCCCTGTTGTGTGCTGCACACTGTCCAGGCTGTAGAGAAGAGGGGTGGGTACATTTGGGTAGAGAAAGGCAAAGGACAAAGAGCTGGTTTCGCCGGCATTCAACTTCTACAGTCACTGGGGCTTGACATCTGGTTGAATGTTCTGCTGTCGCCATCTTGAAATTCTTAAGTTTTGAACAAGGGAATCTGTGTTTTTATTTTGCACCCGACCCCTCTCCCCCAATAACACAGCTGGGCCTGATGAATAAAGGGAATTAACAGGGAGCCCAGAGAGACGATATGGTGGGGGACGGGGAGGGGTCTTACAATCTTATAAAGAAGACCCTCTTGCGGGGAGTGAGGCAAGAAGCCAGGCAGGTACAGAGTGAATGTCACAAGAAGGATCCAATCCCCCAGAGTTCCCTTTCGAGGGATAAGCACACCGTGGTGGAGACATTTCATATCTGCTGTTTTTCCTATAACTCTACCCACAGCACCAGTAAATGTATATGGGCTCAATTAATTACCATGACTAACACATCTGACAAGCCAAATATTTGCTCGAGAGAACTGAGCACACTTACAAGTATTAAGTACAGATACAAATAATTAACAATAAGCTCACTGGCATTATTATCTTCTAATTAACCGTAAAAAAATATCACACCTTAATCCAGAGCAAAATGAAAACAAAAGGAAAGCGAGACCCCTGTCAGTTCTAGAAACGCAGGTGATATAAGGAAGAGAGAATATGGTTTGGTGGATTTTAATTTGCACTAATGATGAATTTCACCAGCCTTCCTTTGCTGATAGCAGAGCCAAAATAAGTGCCTTGGTCCCCGTTTCTCCCTGCTGAGGCCAGATGTCCGATGGGAAGAGGTTGGCAGAGGGCTCACAGGAGGCATCATTACCAGAGGCGGGAGGAGCAACCCTGGCCTTCCCCTGGAAAAATTCATCTCCATCAGCCTCAAAAACAACCTCTTGTCTCGTCTCTAGGATTTGGAGCAAAAAGAAGGTGATTTGAAAGGAATCCATTGTCTCTTGGCAATTGGTTCTTCTTCCTGCGAGAGGTTCTAGGTGAGTGGTTCAGCCGAAAACCCCCCAATTAATACCTGGCCTGCAGTGATAAACCCAGGTAAGTATTTCCAAAGCTAGGGAATCTAGAAACAACCATTTTGCCCTCTGACGTTGCTGTCCAGACACTGGAAGAAAGAAGATTTTGCAATTTTCAGGGACAGTTGGCCCTAAAGTCTCTGTTTTGGTCTAAATGATGTGGCTTTGCTGCCTTGGGCTTCCCTGCTCTCTGGCAGGTGCAACTTCCTTGTCTCCATTGTGTTAAAGGCCCGTTGCCTTTGGTAGCCTTAAAATTTGCTGCAGATCACACCAGAGACCTTAACAGCTTCCCTCTTGTTCACTCTCTTTTTAGCTCCTGATCAGCCCCTGCGGGGGAATGTACTATATCCACCTTGATAATAATCATGGCCACCATTACCCTGTACTAACTACATGCAGGCTCTGTGATAAGAGCTTTTGCCACATTATCCTAGTTAATACTCCCAACAGAAAATTGTGTCGGCTGTACCTTCAGAATGCATTCGGAACCCGAGCATTTCTCAGCACCTCTATGCTACCACCCCGGTCCAAGGCCCCAGCTCGCCTCACGTGGATTACTGCAGTCTGCTCCCAACTGGTCTCCCTGCTGCTGCCCTTGTCTGTCTGTGGTCTATTTTCAACACAGCAGATTGAATGATGCTTTTGAAATGGAAGTCAGCTCAGGTGAAAAACCTGTAAGGGCTCCTTATCTCTCTCTCAGAGTCAAATCCAGAGTCCTCACTGTGGCCCACAAAATCATCCCCTCTGTTCACCCTCACATGCCCTCTGGTCCAGGCACACCAGTCTCCTTGCTTTTATGTGCACAGGGCAGAACACTCCTGCCCCAGGGCCTTTGCACTACCTCTTCCTCCCAGAGAGCCACATGACTGGTCTTTCTTTCTTCAAGTCTTTGTTCAGATATCACCTTATTGTTATGCTAATCACATCATTTAAAAGGCAGGCCTTCCCTCAGGCCTCCTGTTCTATATTTTCCACATAAAACTTAACATTATCTACGTACCTTATTATTACCTATTAGTAAATTGTCTGTCTTTCCTCGCAACGGCTGGGATTCTTATCTATTTTTGTCAGTACTGAAAAATTTATGTGTTGCACAGTAGGTGTATGAATGAATAATAAATTATTATTTGAATGAATAAAAGATCCATGAAGTATGTCCCATAATCAGTCCTACGTTACGGAGGAAGAACCCCAGGGTCTTAGAAGGGTTAAGTGATTTTCCCAAGTTAGATCATGTCAGAATTGGGACTTCAGCCCAAGTCTTTTTTTTAAATTAAAGATTTTATTTACTTATTTGACAGAGAGAGAGATCACAAGTAGGCAGAGAGGCAGGCAGAAAGACAGGGGGAAGCAGTCTCCTCACTGAGCAGAGAGCCTGAAGGGGGGCTCGATCCCAGGACCCTGAGATCATGACCTGAGCCTAAGGCAGAGGCTTAACCCACTGAGCCACCCAGGCGCCTCATTCAGCCCAAGTCTTACTGCCTGGACTCAGAAGACGTACAGAAACTCAGGGGAGGTTTCCCCCACTCATTTCATGTCCTCTAGTGTCCAGAGACTATTCTTCTGGGGTTTGAAAAGCAAATCTTGATGAGGATAAACAAATAATTACCATAGATCCCACAATTCCTCTCCGATATATGTACCCAAGAGAAGTGAAAACAGATGTTCGAAGAAAAATGTAATCAGGAATGTTCATAACAGCATTATTCATAATATCTAAAATATTAAACATCCAAAATGTCCATCAACTGATGAATGGATAAACAAGTTGTGGCATGTCCTCATGTTGGAATAGTATACAGCTATAAAGAGGAATGAGGTACTGCTTACAAGTTATAGCAGGGATGAACCTTGAACACTTGATGTTAAGTGAAAGAAGCCAGTCACAGAGGACCATACACAGTATAGTTCCACGTATATGAAATGTCTAGAATAGGCAAATCCACAGAGACAGAAAGCACATTAGAGGTTTCCAGGGACTGGGAGGGGGAAGGGAAGGAAAGGATAGTCATGCTAATGGATGCCAGATTTCCTTTTGGAGTGATTAGAAAGTTCTGGATGCACCGATGGTTGCCTAATACCTTAAATGCACCCGATGCCGCTGAATGCTACAGTTTTAAAATGGTTAAAATGGTACATTTTACGTGAATATATTTTCCCACAATTTTTTAAAAAAGAAATCTTTCTCTTTTTTTTGAAGATTTTATTTATGTATTTGAGAGAAAGAGAGAGAGAGAGCATGAGCGTGAGTGGGGGGAGGGTGGGAGAAGCAGGGGGTGAGGGAAAAGCAGACGCCCTGCTGAGAAGGGAGCCCTACATGGGGCTCGATCCCAGGACCCTGGGATCATGATCTGAGCCAAAGGCAGCGACTCAACCGACTGAGCCACCCAGGTGCGCCCAAAAGTAAATCTTTCAGTTCTGGCCTTGGTGAAAGGATGTTTTGGTTTGGTTCTGGTTTGGTAGGCAGGCAGGTAGCAAGGAATGAAGCTCGTTTGTGGTAACCGTAGCCCAGGAGGAGCTATGACCTGTCAGATTAAAGTGTGTAACAACTTGTACCTGTGGCTTGATTCGATCATTCAGACCACAGAGTTGCACTCTGATCTTCTGTATCCTCAAAAATAGTGACAAGCCTGGCGTGGTGCTATTCAGACATGGCAGGAAGCCATTTCTTTATGTCCTTTTGCATTACCAAAGCCATATACCCTTGTCATTAAAAAAAAAAAAAAATCTAAATAATAAGAAGGAAAGTTTCCCCTCTCACTGGTAGCATTTCCAGCCTGGGCATAGCCATCACCATCTGCAACTTGGTGTGGATCCTTTCAGACCTTTCTTTACTCATGTACAAACACCCACGTGTAAATATGCACATCTTTGTTGAAGGCTTTTTTTTTTTTTTTAAATAAAAACCTCCCTCATACCATAGATGTTGGTCTGCACCTTGCCTTTTTTCACTCAATACTGTATCTTAAAAATCTTGCCATATGAATACATACAGATTTATCTCTTTCTTCGTGGCTACAGAGCATGGATATATCACCACTGACGTAATTAATCTCCTCCTGTCAGATAATTATCTTGCCTCTACTTTCTCACCATCACAAACCAGCTTGCGAGGAATACCCTGTTCATATATTCTTGTATACTCGGGAGATTTTTTTCCTGGCAGAGAGAGCCCTAGAAGTGAGATTTTCGGGTCAAAGTCAAAGCCCTTCTGTCCTGTGACTTTTTAAGATCACATCAGTTTGGGACGCAAATGGGTATTGTGTCTGGCCTTAGGACAAAAAAGCTAGAACTTCAAGCTCGAGGTCAGGCTTTGCTTAGCTCGGCATCCACCCTGCATCTTGGACCCATAGTTATTCTCATTCATTTTATGGGCTCACTGTCTCCAGATTGACTCCAGCAGAGGGAAAAGAAATCAGGTCCTTCTGTGCCATTCTTCAAACATTTAGAGGAAATTGATTTTCCACATGGGCTGTAGCCAAGCGAGGGATGTGCCGGCACAGAAGTCTCTGTGACATGCCATTACTATTAGCACTTGCAACAATTAGACTCAACCCAACTTGCGATATTTTATTAGCGAGTGTAATTCCTCATCAGGCTAATATTGCAGATTGCCAAAAGCAGCAGCAATTCTAAAATAGGATTTACTTCATAATCCCTTTGAAAAGGAAGAACTTGTAGAGACTTGAAGTGTCTGGAGAAAGAAAGCTTTTATTCTCCTGTGCAAGGACAAAAGGCAGTTGGTCCAAGAGGCTCATGCTTGCATTTCCTTTCCGCTCTTGACCTTCGTCATGTTCTCTCTCACGGCATCAGCTGGGATGGTTTCACCTGCAAAGAACAGAAACACAGTCTCAGACTGGCTTCAATAATACAGCAATGTCATATACCACTGAAACCTGTGGTCCCAGGGTGAGGCGGCTTTAGGGCTGGTTGACTCTGAACAATGTCATCAGGAATCCAGGTCCTTTCCCAAAGTGGTTAAGAACTCTGGCTCTGGAACCAGCTTGTTTGGCAGTGATTCTCAAGTCCACCTCTCAAGGGCTGTGTGACCTTGGACAAATCACTTAGCCTCTGGAAGCCTCAGTTTCCTCAGCTGTAAAAAACAGGAGGACGAGAGTACACCAACTTACAGGGTTGTTGTGGGTGGGCAAACTTTCTCTGTAAAGAATGAGATAGTAAATATTTTAGGCTTCGCTCTTGGCAAAGTAGTTGGCAGTCTCTTCCACTACTTCACTTGGCTGTTGTAGAATGAAAGCCGCCACAGACAATAGGTAAATGAGTAGGCATGGTTGGTTTTCAACAAAATGTATTTATGGACACTGAAAGTTGAATTTCATTTTTCCCTAAATATTATTGTTCTTTTGATTTTTATGCAACCATTAAAAATTTTTGCATTTTTAATGGTTGCATAAAAATCAACATCCAAATAAGTGGAGTCACCCCACTGAGCCAAAGCATGTGATACATTTAGACTAGGACCTGGCAGGCTCTAAGGGCTCAATAAGTTTTTGCCACTGTTGTTGCTGTTGTTATGGCCATCATACTCTCTCCAGTCTTCCGCTGTCCGTGTTGGCTTCATCCCCAGTGTGGTAGCAAGACGGCTGCCTCAGTCCGCCGTAGGACATCCAGAAGGAGAAGAAAGAACATTTCTTCCTATCACACTTTGTTGGGAGCAAGGAGATCTCTTCCCACCTGTCTCACACGTCCCCACAGGTCTCAGGGGACAGAATGGGATCACATGCTCTCTGTCCAACCAATCACCAGCAAGGGGAGGGGTTATCCTTTGACCAATCAGGCCTGCCTGTGGAGCCGGAGGTGGAGTCAGTTTGCCCCGAGTCACATGCTGCGCACGGGCTGGGTGAAGAATACCTGATCCAGACAGTACTTGTGTTCCCGTCCGGGGAGGTAGGGCACGGATGCTGGGGCAACAAGCCGCCAAGCTTGCCACACCCACTCTTTCAAATCCACGTAGATTTATCACAAGCAGAGGACGTGCTAATCTGGTTTATATATATCATCTTAAAACAAGAGCCAGCCTTTTGAAAATTTGGGCTGGAGAACATAGGCTCTGCTGACCTTTAAGTCCTTTTAAATAGCCACTGTGGTCATAACTCATCGGATCGTAAGAATTCCAAACAACTTTATGGCACTTTTGAGTTTACTATACACCCTCCCTGTCTGATGCCTCATTTGACCTTCACAGTTCTCTGAGGCGAGGACCATCATGCTCATTTCATAGGAAAGAGGAGGAGTGACATGTCCAAGGGCACGTAGTTAAGTCTAGAAACTGGACTTTGAACTTCCCAGATTCCTTGCCCTCTGCCACCCTACCTCTTCGGTGCACTCTGAAAGTGTAGGCGGCAAGGCAGCCGAGGGGATTTTGCCGAGAGTCAACACAGCCTTAAAACTTTTGGAGACTTTTAGGTAAAATTTCATGATTTTCTTTGGAATGTCCACAACTCCCATATACTATGGAATCTCAGGAAATGATAAAATCATAGCAATAATTATTCTGATGAAATGCAGACATGACTTTTTTTTCTGATCGCAAAAAGGAAACATCACAGTCCCTGCATCTATATTTAAGTCACAATTGCAGGTATACCTTCTTACATTTAAGTCCTCGTTTTGGCTTACCCACCTGCAAGATGAGAAGAAGGACTCCCCCAAACAAAAGAAATTTGGTTGAGTGAACTGGCTTTACCCAAGTGAGGGAATATCATGCAGCCTTTGGCTTTAATACTTAAGAAAAATTTTAGTGCCTTGCGAGAGATCTTTTTTTGTTTTTAAGATTTTATTTTACTTTTTAAGTAATTTCTACCTCTAACGTCGGGCTCAAACTCACAACCCTGTGATCTAGAGTTGCATGCTCTGCTAACTGAGCCAGCCAGGCACCCCCTTGAGAACAATCTTAAGATGTGGCATTAAAGGAGATGCTTGGGTGGTTCAGTCAGTTGAGTGTCTGCCTTCGGCTCAGGGCACAATCTTGGGGTTCTGGGATCGAGTCCCACATCAGGCTTCCTGGGAGCCTGCTCCTCCCCCTGCCTGCTGCTCCCTCTGCTTTACTCTCTCTTTCTCTCTTTGACAAATAAATAAATAAATAAGACCTCTAAAAATATGTAGCATTAAGGGATAAAATTGGGACACCAAATTATATACCAAGACAGTATCAGCTCTGTGTTAAAGATGATAGAAAAGATTGGCCATAAAGAAACCAAAGTGTTAACTGAGTTGCCTTTGGGCAGTGAGATCATGAGTAGTGAGTAGGTTTTTTTTTTTTTTCCTCCCAGCTTCTTTATATATTTTTCTATACTTTCCAGTCTTCTTACAGTACTCATTTTTATGATCAAAGAAAAACATAAAGTAAAAGCCAGAGGAAAACTGGGTAGTTTTGCAGGCTAGGGTTTCTTATGATATAGACAGATCCTGGCAATAAAGAACAAAGTGAGGCAAACCAGGGCCATTTGCAGAATGAAGCGATGAAAACCGTATCTTGAAGGATGCTCCTCCTTCTGAGGTGTATATGTAACCCCAGCACAGCGGGCCAATAGGAGAAGATGGCCAGAATTCTCCAGGTACTAACAAGCTATGTGTCAGCTATGTGTCAGAAACTAACAAGTTATGTGGCTTTGAGCAAATTAACCCCTCTGACCTTCAGTTCCTTCATCGGTTACATGAGGATAATAGTGCTTAGTATATAAGGTTCAAATTCTTTCAATCATTTAATAAATTTTTATTGAATACCAACCACTATAGGGACTGTGGATGCCACAGTGATCAAAAAGACAAGGTTTCTGCCTTCCAGCACATAGCGGAGGATTAGGGCTTGGAGTTGAGGAGCTTATTGGGGGGGAACAGCAAGTGCAAAGGTCCTGGGGTAGCCAAAGCTTGGCCCTTTATACCAGAAAGTGGTCTTATGTATCTGGAGCTTAGTGAGTAGGTAGAGAATGGGAGTAGATGGGGAGAGAGGTAGGCAGGGCCCAAGCCTTGCAGGCCAGGGCAAGAAACTTTGATTTCATCCTAAGTACAATGGGAAGCCACTTAAGGGTTTTAACCGCAGACTAGCATGATCTGATTTAGAGTTTAGATCTTAAAAAGGCCACTTTGCTGCCATGTAGAGGATGGATTGTAGGATTGTGTGAGACGATCAATACACAAAAGCACTTAACACTGGGTCTGGCACAAAGTAAGTGTCTTAATAAGTGGTAACTGTTTTTCATTATTATCATCATTATCCTTATTATTAGTAGTACTCTTTTGTCTGCCTAGAGCTGGCTCACAATTCTTGGACATTTGACTTCATACAAAATCGACAAAGCATTCCAATGAGCTGGTGAATTTTTCAGGTTTGTTTTCCAAGTGTTTGCACACCCTCAGAAAGGTGATGGTTCAAAGCCAAACTCAAGCTCATACCTGCAGCAGGGGGAAAAAAACCACACACAACAAAAAACAAAACAGTGGACACATTCCTGAACCCACTATTCTTTCATCCTTCCCACGTAAGCTTTGGTTATCTTGTAGCTCAAAGAAGATCCTGGTTCTTGATTACAGGTTTCAATCTCCACCAAAGTACTGGCTGTCCACAGGCACGGTTGTGAAATCCAGCGTATTTGGGTATATTTAAAAATGCCTCCCCTCCTGCCAACAGCGCCTTCCTTAAGACTCAGGTCAGAGAAGACTTTTTCTAGGAAGCCTCTGGTACCCTCAGGCCACGCCCCACACCAAGGCTGTGTCCTCCTGTCCGTGTTTTTGGAGCTTAGGCAAAACACTCACCCCCTTGGCTGATGTGAATTTTTTCATCCAAGCTCTACATTCCTGGAGCTGTGCTGGTTAATACGATAGCCACTGGCCGTGTGTGGCTTTCTTAAAATCTTGCTGAATTTAATGCAAATTAAATAAAATTTCAAATCCAGTCTCTCAGTTGCACTGGTCATATTTCAAGTCCTTAGTAGCCACCAGTGGGTACCGTATTGGGTAGTGCAGACAGCGAATATTTTTCTCCTTGCAGAAAGTTCCAGGGGACGGCACTGCCTGGGGGTGGGTAGGGGCAGGAATAATGTGTTATTTATTCATTTAGGACTAGCAGGGTATTTAAGACACCGACTTGAGAGGCAGGCAGACCTCAGTTCAAATCCCAGCTCTTAATCTTACTAGCTATGTGATCTCGGCCAAGTTCAATTTCTCAACACTTACCCCATGGTATTGCTTATATAAGTTAATACACAGAAAGGGCTTAAAACAGAGCCTAAATGCATTGTAAACCCCAAGGACATCATCCCCAGGGAAACAGCCAGTCCCTAGTAGGCTCTATTAAATGTTCATTGATTGTCTGAGTAAATGGATAAAAGAACAATTAAAAGCGCGCCTGGGTGGCTCAGTCAGTTAAGCATCTGCCTTTGGCTCAGGTCATGATCCCAGGGTCTGGGATCGAGCCCCGCATTGGGCTCCTTGCTTGGTGGGAAGACTGCTTCTCCCTCTCCCACTCCCCCTGCCTGTGTTCCCTCTCTTGCTGTGTCCCTCTCTGTCAAATAAATAAATAAAATCTTAAAACAAAAAAAAAATCAAAGTAACAGACCTTATTTCTGGCTTCATTGAAAGTAGAATACCTCTTGTGACACCAAATATGATTGCAATTAATAATAATAGCTTCTAACTACTCAGTACTTACTGCATACCAGGCGCTGTGTGAAGTGCTCCACGCAGTCCTCCAAACAGCCCTGTGAGCGAGATACTATTAAAAATGGCCTCCTTGGGGTGCCTGGGTGGCTCAGTGAGTTAAAGCCTCTGCCTTTGGCTCAGGTCATGATCCCAGGGTCCTGGGATCGAGCCCCGCATCAGGATCTCTGCTCAGCGGGGAGGCTGCTTCCTCCTCTCTCTCTCTGCCTGCCTCTCTGCCTACTTGTGATCTCTGTCAAATAAATAAAACCTTTAAAAAGAAATGGCCTCCTTGGGGAGAAACTGAGGCTCCAAGATAGGAAGTAAAAGCACATGGTAGGGGGGGGAATGAGGATTTGAAGTGGTCCCTCTGCCTTGGTGGAGTTATTGCTTCTAGATTATTGGCCCCCATGATTGCTTCTAGAGGTATTTCCACCTTACTCTCTCTGCTCTCTAGGAGGGGTGGGAGCTGGAGGTCAATTCAGCCAGGGGCTGCGACGCACCCATCCTGACCCTTGGGGATGGCCATGGCTTCCCACTGAGAGAACACACCTGCGGAGAGGAAGGCAGACTGCTCACTTTGCTCTCCTGTTCACAGAAAGACTTTTGACCCTGGTTTCTCAGCTTCCTTTCTTTCCGCATCCATCCCCAGGGCACCAGCCTTCTGGCCGTGCCCACCCCTCCCCACCGAGCGATGGCGAAGCAGCAGACAAGGGCGCCTTTCTTCAAAGTGGTTCCCCTTCATCTCATAAACTCTCAGCCCCGGCCTGATTGGCTGTGCCCAAAAGGAGCCAGGCCCCCGCTCCCGTCCTCAGATACAAAGTGAGTTGTGTGCCGTTTGCCCACGGGAGGCCAATCACAGGGGCTTGCCCCTCTCGGGAATCCCGAAGGACAGACTAGCGGAGAGCCCCAGCACGGTGACTGCCTGGTCACAGGATCAACAACACCATCTGTGGCAAGACAAAGGAAAGCTGATAGTTGGGCAAACCAAGACAATGAAGACGCAGCCTGTACTAGATCACTTCCACCCCAAAGACATGAAAGACAATTAACCCTTTCTCCCCGAACCTTTTCCCTTCCAGCCAAACAGCGTCTGTGTACGGATTGGGACGGGCCCAGACCTTGAGGGAATGGTCCCCTTTTCAACCAGCCCTGATGGTTCCTTTTGCCACTTTCGAGAACTTGAGTTTCCCATGAAGCATGATTCCAATGTTTCCCATTTTTAGGCACTAAAATTAGTCCAACTGTGCCTTCTAATTCTGTAGACACAACCCAGCTTTTGCAAATGTCCCTCTCTTCCATTTCTGGGTGAATTTTTGCATAGTACAGACTGCCAATTTTGTCGAGCAGTCTTAGGGGAAGATAGAAGTTTAAAATCATCTCGCTGTTAACCATGAAACAAATGCTACAGAGCCCAAAGTTCTGATTTAGAGAGAATGCCGCATGTAGCACTCCCGGGAAAGGAAAAACACAAATGTCCGGCATGGGTCACTGCGGACCATCTCAGTAACAATATGGACCGTAATTTACTGAGCACTCACTAGGGAGACAAGCATTCTCCCCATACCCCGCACCCCCACCCTGGGTTCTTATTTATCTGCTGGAATGTTACTGTCCTCCCAGCAGCCTTTCCTCTGAGGTGGGTGCAGTTTTAGCCCTGTTTTACAGATGAGCAACCTCGGGCCTAGCAAGATGAAGTAATTTGCCCAAAGATGCAGCTAGAAATTGACCATCTGAGATTTGAACCCAGATCTCTTTGCCTACAAAGATTGAATTCTTAACCTCGGTGCCTGAGTGGTTGTCGATCGTATTTTTGTCATAAAATACAATGCGTTGTCTGCAGGAAAGGAAAGATGCTTACAAACTATAAATGAACACACAGGCAACAAGATCAAGATTACAGACCGTCTACGATTGTATTAAAGAAGAATAGATACATGATAGATGGATAGGAGGCAGAATACTAGAACCTTCTTTGCTGAAGCTTGAGCGATTTTCTCTTATGATTTTCGTGGCCCCCTCCCCCCACCACGTCGGTGCTTTGTTTTGCTTTCCACATGTTCTTCGGGAAACATGTATAACTTTTGCCATTAGGAAAGAAGTCTGTGTGTGTATGTGTGTATGTGAGAGAGAGAAAGAGAGAGAGAGAGAGTGCTTTAAAAGCAAGAGGGAAAAAAGAAGTTGGCAAAGTAGGCCAAGGAAGCTGGAATCTCAGTTATTTAAATCCTGTCCAAAATTGCAATTTGGGAGTTCATAGCTATCCCAAAACAAGGAATCAAGAGTCTTAAGCCACCTGCCCCCTAGACTAAGAGCAGCCAAGTGACAGTGACATTAAACAATGCCCTGGAGGGTATGGTTTGAGGTGGGGGAGGGGGAGTAGAATTGAAGAAAAGGTGAGGGATGTTACCTAAGCAAAGCTGAAGATTTTCTTCTCCCCACACCCTCCCAACCCTTGCGTTCGATGCTCCGACTTAGTCAGCCGCAGCTTTACCAAGTGATACTCGAGTCGTCAGGGGAGAAGGGGCAGAAAACCTTCCGCCTGGCCCCTAAGACAAATCCCTCCGAGTCTGGCAGGAGGCAGCCTCGCTGATTCCAGGCCTATATTTTTCATTTCTTGTTTTAACAGTCATAAACGCCTTCCGATGCCAAAGCAGAACACGACTTTAATCCAGATAAAATAAAATTCCTAAACTCTGCAAACTACACAGAGATTTACAAGCCAATTTTAAAAAGCAAGAGCCTTGGTTCCAAGAGTGGCACATTCCACGTGGCCGGGGCTGGGGCTGCCCCGTGGCCCTGTCTCCTGGGGACCAGGTCCCAGGCCACGGCGCTCAGTCCGGAAATCCACAGTCCCTTGGCAAAGAGAACGTGGGCGGACACTGCCCTCAACGTGGACTCTTCTCAGATCCCGGAGCTCTGGGGTCTCCCGGCTTTCAGACGTCCTAATGTGTTCCAGTTCCCCCTCTCTCCACCTCCCCTCCACCCCCAGCTGTTGCAGAAAACCACAGTCAACCCCCCCCCCCCTTCCCCTCAGCAGCCAAGTTTTCTCTAAGTAAACACAGAATGTAGCAGAAGATCAGCTCTGTTCCCTTCCCGACACTGTTAGGTTAGGTCAAGGCTGGCCGGGTCCCAACCTGGAGAACTCAGGCTAGGGTGGGCTCCAGGCTAACCATGGGCTGGCTGCCACTGAGCAAAGCCTTATTACGTGCTAAAGGCTTTATCAACATGATTTCAATGAATCCTTTTGATCCCACAAGGAGGGAACTTCTTCTATTGGATTCCATCTCTTTGCCCTCTGAGTGGGGACATTTGCCCTTTACTCTCCCTGCTCTGAGCCCAAGAGGCTGACCTGGGTGGGTGGCATCAGTAGGCTCCCATGTACCCTGGCCTCTGGTTGGGTTTGTCCAAAAAAAGGAGAGACTCTGGCAGGAGATCAGGGGAAAAAAGACAATGGGGTTGGGATATTAATCCCCCAGGCTCCTCCTTGCCTGGGCTGTGCGCTGGCTGTGTATCTTCCTCAAAACCACTGCTCCTGATGGGTGATTTGCTCCAATAGCTCCCCTTTCCAGGTTCTGGAATGAACACTCTTCCTTGTTCCTGCAGGCTCAGGTTGGAACAGCGCCTCCCTTTGCCAGACCCAGAGATTGCACTTTACCCTGTTGAGGTTCCTAAACTCCTTTCATACCTACGCACATAATGTCTTTATGAAACTCGCCTCACATTGCCCAGGTTCAATGTGCCCTCTGTTTCCTGCCAGGCTCCTGACCAGTGAATCTGCATCATCACTTATTTATTTATTTATTTAAAGATTTTATTTATGTATTAGACAGACAGAGATTACAAGTGGGCAGAGAGGCTGTCAGAGAGAGGAGGAAGCAGGCTCCCTGCTGAGCAGAGAGCCCAATGCGGGGCTCGATCCCAGGACCCTGGGATCATGACCTGAGCCGAAGGCAGAGGCTTTAACCCACTGAGCCACCCAGGCACCCTCATCTCTGATTTATAGAGGAGGAAACCGAAGCTCAAAAAAATTAAGTCACTTGCCCAGGAGCAATTATCTGGGATTTGAATTTGGATCAGCCTGTCTTCAGAGTCCAAGCTCTTAACCTCTTAATGACTATGTAAAAAATAAAGTAAAATTATCTTTTACTCAGTGTCTGCTATGTGCCACACAGTGTCCTAAACACTTCCTGCCTTTCTTTCATAAATCCTCACAAAGACTGTTGTGTATAATGCTTGCTATCCCTCTTTTACAGATGAGGATACCAAGGCTTAGAAAGAGAACATCAGGGGCACCTGGGTGGCTCAGTGGGTTAAAGCCTCTGCCTTCGGCTCAGGTCATGATCCCAGGGTCCTGGGATCGAGCCCCGCATCGGGCTCTCCGCTCTGTGGGGAGCCTGCTTCCTCCTCTCTCTCTCTGCCTGCCTCTCTGCCTACTTGTGATCTCTGTCTGTCAAATAAATAAATAAAATCTTTAAAAAGAAAGAAAGAAAGAACATCACCTGCCCACAGCCACAAAGTCAGAGAGTGGCAGAGCTGGGGCACGAACCCGGGTCTGTTCCGGTCTTGTAACCGACCTCAAATAACCTGCCTCCCGCAGAAGCTAAGGACATCATGGGAGGCCGGAAGAGAGAGTGAATCCGTGTCCAAAGAAGAGCTTCTAAGGTAGGGCTGGAGAAGCGAATTTGTTCATTAGCTCCAGGAGACAGGCTTGAGTGGAAGATAGCAGGTGGAGCCAGGGGCTGGGGGACTATGGAATGGAGGTGGGTTCCAGGCGAACTTGGGGAGGTGGTCCAGCCCTTTGGCAGGAAGAGGATGGGATACCTGTGATGCCTCTATGTCCATGGTGGCTGGGTGGGGCTTAAGTGAGGTCTGTTCCTGTTGACGAACATGTACTGAGTAACTGCCATGTGCCAGGCACATTGCTGGGCTCTGGGGCAATCTAGAATGGGGCAGAGGGGCCATAAATAAGCCCACCCTGTGGATGGAAACTAGTGTGATTTGGGGCTCAGGTGTGAGGTCACTTGTCTAGCCCACTTCTCATTCCTAGAAGCCCTATTATCAGGACTACTTCCTCTGCCCCTGCCAAATTCTACCTCTCTACTGTGGTGTCCCACTGGAGTCCTTATCATACTGGACTGGTCACCTTTCTCCCCAGTCCCCAGCCCAGCAGCCCATAAACAGGTCTCTGCTGGGTCTCTGTTCTCTTGTTCATTTTAAAATGCACCCCCCAAACTGTCTGTCTATCTATCATCACCTACTTTATAGCTTTATTAAGTTATAATGGATTGCCGTAATCTGCATGTATTTAAGCTGTGCAATTTGATACATGTTGGCATATGTATACATTCCAGAAGTGTTCGCCACAATCAAGATCATGAATATATGATCACTCCCAAAGGTTTCCTCATCCCCCTTCATCGTCCCCCTTCCTGCCCTAGGCAACTGCTGATCTGCTTTCCATCTCAATTGTATATAAATGGAAACTTACAGAAGTCTGGCTTCTTTCCCTCCGCATAATTAATTTTAGATTCGTCCAAGTTGTCTATCAATACTTCATTCTTGTTTATTGCTGAATAGTATTCTACGGTGTAGATATACCATAGTTTGTTGTCCCCTCCCCACTTTCCTTCCTTCGTTCCTTCCTTCTTCCTTCCTTCCATTTATCTAACTATCACCTACCTATCATTCATCTGTTCACTTCTTTAAGTGAACCAATTCATAAAGATGTTATATGGGATTTATATTTAGTTGCAAAAGCATTTGTATCAACCTCCATGCCTGCCTGTAGGGAAGGATGAAATAAAGTTTTGTATCCCCCACCATGGAACATGGACCACCATTAAAAGGGATGAGGTTGTCCTACAAGTATCAAACCACACCTGGCCATATGGTGGCCAGCCTCAATGTCACAGCACCTTCCAAAGCATCCTAAGTCCCCAATCCCCGTGGCATCAGGAAATAACTGACCTCTGACATTGAAGTCTCCTTGAGAAATCCTTAAGATCTGAAGGTTTTCTCATGAGTCACAGCCCCTATTTCCCCAATACTTCCCCTTGCTTCCTCCAGACCTCAGCCTGGGTTATCTCTCGTCTCCAGGCATTCCTTCCCTCTTAGTTCCTCTCCCCCCATTTTGGCCCACCCTGGTGGGCCATAGGTCTAGGGAATAGGCAGGCAAATATTAAATCCTCTTTAGAAAGAATAAGGGAAAAGGGTGATGCTGCTTACTGATGGGGGGGGTGGAGAAGGGCAGAGGGAGAGGGAAAGAGATAATCTTTTTTTTTTTTTTAAGATTTTATTTATTTATTTAACAGAGAGAAAGAGAGAGAGGGAGAGAGCACAAGCAGGCAGAGCAGGCAGAGGGAGAAGCGGGCTTTCCACTGAGCGAGTGATTCGATCCCAGGACCCTAGGATCATGACCTGAGCTGAAGGCAGCCGCTTAACTGACTGAGTCACCCAGGTGTCCCTAGAGAGAGAATCTTAAGCAGGCTCCATGCCCACCACAGAGCCTAACTCGGGGCTCAATCTCACGACCCTGAGATCATGACCTGAGCTGAAATCAAGAGTCGGATACTTAACTGACTGAGCCACCCAGGTGCCCCTTTAATAATATTTCTTATCCCTGATATATATGTCGAATATACATATATATTTGACATGGGAAAATGGCTATGACCATTGTTGAATGCAAGGAACAAATTACAGAATATTCATCACATTGGTAATAACTCATCTAATTTGTTTCTTCTAAGTAGATTATGAAGTCTCTAAGCTCAGAGACTATATTTTGTCCCTTATATCTCCAACATATGGTAGGTATCCTTGAAATATATTGTTTATACTCTTAGTTAGATACTCACCACCATGTTAGCAGTGGCTATCATTGAGTGATGGGATCATACATCATTTTCACTTGCTCATTAATATTCATCTGTATTGTTTGAATTTTTTATGAAGAGCTGTGTTTCTTTTCCTTTCCCTCTTACTCTCTTATTTTATTTGGTTTTCTTTTGGTATTACTCTTATAATCAGATAAAGCAATAAAGGTTTAAAAAATTTTAATGTATCCTCGCTGTGAATTACTCGTTGTGATAATAAATAGAGAATACGTGAAAAAAAAAATTTTAATGTAAATAGAATGGTGAGAATTTGAGGTATTTCCTTCTGCTAAGGAGGGGGACTTTTGGTACCCATTAAATGACATCCTGATAACGCTGTGGTGGAAAAACCCAACTCATACATCATGGAATCAAACCAATCCCTCAAGTTAGCAGGACCTCGGTATTTACTTGGCACACACAGCCATACCACTGAGCCTTTCTGCGGCCTCCCTAACAGATTGGCAACGAGTCTGCTCAGGTTCCTCCCAACGGTTCCCTTTGGCTCCCTTGGGACTTCATCAGGAGAGCTGTGATTCCCAGGAGGGCTGTGTCATTCTTGGTTCATGGCTAACTTTCTAATGTGCCTGCTGAAGTTCTTGATTAGGTGGAGAGAAAAACCATACCTATCTGTGGACTGGCATGGCCAGAATGTCACCTCTTCCCATCTCTTTGCTTTGCTACTTCTTTCTATCTATCTATCCATCCATCCTTCCATCTCCATCTATCTACCTATCCATCTGTCTATCCATCCACCTACCCATCCATCCATCCATCCGTTATCCATCCATCACCCATCTACCCACCCATTACCCATCTACCCACCCATCCACCCATCCAGCAGTCTATCCATCCATCCATCCATCACCCATCTACCCACCCATCCACCCATCCATCCATCCATCTATCCATCCATCCATCCATCCACCCACCCATAAGCCCCCCTATATCTATCTATCTATCTAATCTTCCATCATCTATTGATCTATTTCTTTATGATATTTTCCTCCTTTTTCTTTGACCATCCTTGATCTGTCCATTGATACCAGTGAAGCCAACAGATGTTAGTGTCCTTCTGTAGCTGAAAGAAGACACAGATGACTTTAATAGTAAGTGTGACCATCTACTAAGAACCTATTGGTTATCAGACACAGTATAAAGGGCTTAGCACATAGCCTGACACATACAAGTGCCATGGAAAAAAACATTATTTTGAGTTCTTTCCTTTGTTAGTGGTTGTAATTACCGATTGCTACTACTGCCTCAATGAAACCTCATTCATTCATGACAACTGGTATGAAGGGAAGGTTAAGAGATATGTCTGCATTAAAGGAACTGTTTAGAATCTTTAAACAAAGTGAACCTTTATTTCTTTGGAGTACAGAGGAAAATTTGACCAAAAAAGGGTTCCTAAGTAGTATTACTTCCTGTCTGCTCCAATCAACATTTAAAACTCATCTGAATTCCACAGGAATTTATTTGGCTAAGAGTGAGGTGTTAAAAGCTTTAAAATAGTTTATTCTTTTAAAGACATGAAATATTTCTTGCACAATCTTCTTTATGGTCACTCCAGTAAACTTGCCTTCACAGGTAGACCAAAGGTAAACTGTAGCTCAGGCCAGGTTGAATTATAACAAATTCCATTATTAGCACAGTTCAAATTAATGAGATTTTCCTTTGCTTTGGTTTCAAAAGAGGCTCAAAGCCACTTAGTAACTTGAGACCTCTTGTGAACTCATTACTAGAATAGTTTTTAAAACACAGTTTGGTCTTTGGTTACCATAGGAAATTGCAAAGGCCCAATGACCATGTTCCATTTTGGACACAAGTTTTATGTCGGGCAATTCATTTAAGTTTTGATGATTTTTTAATTTAAAAAATTCCCTACCAATAGTAAAAAAAAAAGATCTATTAGCACACAGTGAACACATGAAAGGAATACTGACCAGTGTAGTTTATTGTCTGAGTTCTGTGCAAAAAAAAAAAAAGATGAAAGTAAACAAAACTTCCGAACTTTACAATATTTATCTTCAAGCTCATAGTAGCCACAGATGCAAAAGTTTGTCCTTGTGTTTTACGTCTGGCAACCTCCTAAATTAAGTTGGATTTGTCCCAAGGACCAAATAAGAAAATTAATTCATGAACTAGGGCCCTCCAGAATGTTTTTTCCTTTCATTTGGTTTAGTCACTTTTATAGTCCTTTCTTTCTTCGAAGTAATTTGGATTTGATTGCTTCTTTGTGAAATTCTAATGTCAAGACTGTGTCTAATTTCTGTTTTATGAAGAAATCTGGAAACTATACAAAGCAATGAATTGAGATGCAGAGTCAAATAAAATCTGTAATGTGATAACTCTATCAACTCTGCCTGGAAAGATGCTGTATTTCAATTAGATCTTGAGACATGTTCTTACATAAACTGACAGCATAGGATTGACAGTGTTCATCTTCCCAGAAAACACAATTTACAAGGACAGAGTGGTGAATTTGGTTCAGTATCCCAAAGATACGTTGGTGGCTTGCCCCACCCCAGCCTGAATCCAGATAGCATTTCACAGACAGGCTCGCTTTTGGCATTAAATAAGAATCACAAACATATTAAAAATTCCCACCAGAAAAAAAAAGGGCATTTAAAATTTTAAGTCATAATAATAATACTTAGCATTTAAACAGTACTTTACATCTTCAAAGCACTCCATAAACATCGGTTCCAATTCTCCAGGCTTGTAGTAGTCTTTGATGTGGGGAAGAGCTCTGTGCACAGTGGGAGAGATAAAGCTCCATCCAGAAGAACTGGGTCCAATTAGCTAATTGTAACACTTTCATTTCTTCCCCGTTCAGTTTCATTTTTTTTTTCCAGCTACCTTTTGTTGTTCTCGTGTAGAGTCCTTGCAGGGTCACCTACGCGGGTCTACCGGTAGCATGCAGACCTGCATCCAAACTCAGCCCCATGACCCATCCTGCACCCTCCACCCCAATTCACGGTAAAATAGTAAAACCGGGACCAAATGTAGGACAAGTAGATTTACTTTGTTCTCAGAACGTTTGCCTTTCCTTTTTTTTTAATGGAGCGAAATAGCCTTTTGTTTATCAGATGATAGGAAGGACTCTGTTATTTATTTATTTATTTATTTAATTTCTTTTTTTAAAGATTTTATTTATTTATTCGACAGACAGAGATCACAAGTAGGCAGAGAGGCAGGCAGAGAGAGAGAGGAGGAAGCAGGCTCCCCGCTGAGCAGAGAGCCCGATGCAGGGCTCGATCCCAGGACCCTGAGATCAGGACCTGAGCCGAAGGCAGAGGCTTTAACCAACTGAGCCACCCCGGCACCCCAAGGACTCTGTTTTTTAGATAGTTAGGTTTCAGGCTTGATTTTTTAGGTTCTTTCTTAGCCAAACAAGCAGTGGGCAGTCCTGTGTCCGTGTCCACCGTTCTTTCTGGAGACCGTGCCCGCGTAGGAGATCCGAATGTCAGGGAAGCCCTGAGACCTGGAGCAGGGTGAATTTAACATCGGTCCCAACCGGTAATATTCAGTGCAGGGGAGGTTGGGGTGAGGCAGGAAATCTCCTCAAGCAGGTCATTGCCTCCACTCCACTCTTGGTGGAAGTATAAATTGGTATCGCCTTTTGCAATATCTACGGACGTTGCGATCTTTTGTCTCCTTTGACCAAGCAATTCTACTTCCAGAAATTTGTTTTAATGGGAAATTCACTTGCAAAAGAATATGCAGGTCCATTGATGCACACTGTGGTGGGAATCTGAAGACGGTCAGGGGCCCACGATAAGGTGGAGGAAAGAGACACGCCAGACAGCGTGATACAACGCCACCGCTCTCAGGCTAATGACATGGCTCTATGTGTCCTCACGTGGAGGGAGGTCTATTGGGCTCATTCATTCAGCACCCATTTATTGAGCACCTACTATGTGCCGGGGCACTTTTCTGGACAAAGGACGCAAAGGCGAACAAAGGAGACAGTACCCTTGCCCTCCTAGAGCTTACATTCTGATGGGAAGTTTTTTTTTACAAACAAATAAATACATGTTATTAGGTAATAACATATTTGCAAGTTAAAAAAAAAAAAACCAAGGTGTATGGAAAAGTCACTTTGGAAACCATGTTGGCAGTTTCTTATAAAGCTAAGTATGTGTTTACCATATGGCCCATCCATCCCACTCCTGGGATTTTACCCAAGAGAAATGAAAACTTATATTCACACCAAAAGTTGTATGTGAATGTTTATAGTGACTGGATTTGTAATCGCCCAAAACTGGAAACAACCCTGACATCCTTCAACTGATGAATGGATAAACAGACTGTAGACTATCCATACAATGAAATATTATACAATAATCAAAAGGAAGGAACTACAGATTCACGGAACAATGTGGAGGAAACTCAGAGGCATTATAATGCCGAGTGAAAGAAATCAGCCACAGCTATGTAGTCTATAGTACCATGTGTATGACCTTCTGGAAAAGGAAAAGTAGAGGGAGAGGGAACAGGTTAATCATTGCCAGGAGCCGACCCTGAAGGACGGCGTTTATTCCAAGGGGCACAAGAGAATTTGGAAGGCTGGTCGAACTGTTCTAAATTTTTACTGTGCCGATGCTTATTCAATTGTATATGGTATAGGGGTGCCTGGGTGGCTCAGTGGGTTAAAGCCTCTGCCTTCGGCTCAGGTCATGATCCCAGGGTCCTGGGATCGAGTCCCGCATCGGGCTCTCTGCTCAGTGGGGAGCCTGCTTCCCTTCCTCTCTTTCTGCCTGCCTCTCTGCCTGCTTGTGATCTCTGTCTGTCAAATAAATAAGTAAAATCTTTTAAAAAATTGTATATGGTATAACGTATTGTCAAAACTCAAAGAAGCCAACGCTGAAAACAATGAATTTGATGATATGCAAACTGTACCTCAATCACCTGATTAAAGAAGAAAAATCTAGGTGTTAAAGTTATGTATGGATTGATCCCATTTTTGTAAGTAATCAATGTTAGAATATGTTTGGGAAAAAAATTCTAGATAAAAATCCAGTATAGGCCACGCTGTTAACAGTAAGTTATCTGGGTTGGGGAAAGGGAGGGGGGAAGTTTCATTTTCTAAATTACACATTTCTTTGATGTTTGAATATTTTATAGGGCACGTGTTACTTTCAAAATTAGAGGGGAAATTGATTTATGATACAAAATCCATCGTTGGTGCTGGCCAGGCTGCTGGGGAGAGGCAGAGCACTCACCTGAGATGCTTGGGCTCTATGGTGAGCCCCGAATTCTGGCTCTGGAAGGCAGCTGTCCACTCCTGCCGCTGGAGACGTGCTCTCTCCCTTTGCAGACCCCTTGAGAAGGCTGGGAGAATCCTTTCTCTTTGCCTTGGGGCTTCCTCCTCTTCTAGATGAGGAAGTGCTGCTGACCTCGTTAGACTGCTGCTGAGGGAACCCACCTTCCAGGCCCCACAGGACAGATTTTTCTGGATGGGGCAGAATGAGGCTCTGAGCTGACATGGGCCGTGATCCTCCTCCCAAGGAGAAGAGCTGCCTGTGGCCTGGGGTGGTTTAACGCCTCCAACTGTAGCAGTCCCTGTTTGTGGACACTTGCACTATGCCAGGCACTGGCCAGAGGCTTACTACTTGGCATTATTTTGTGATTCCTTCATTTAACAAATCCGACAGATGCCAACAATGTTCTAGGCCCTGGGGATCCTGTAGTGAACAAACAGGGGAAGAGAAAACTAACCCTGTCCTCATGGGGCTTATGTTCTAAATACAGGAGGGGAGATGGGGAAAAATGCATGAAAACAAATATATGTCAGGTTTTCTTTTTTTTTTCTTTTTTAAGTAAGATCCAAGTCCAGTGTGGAGCTCAGTACGGGGGTCAAACTCATGACCGTGAGATCAAGACCTGAGCTGAGATCAAGAATTGGACCCACCCGGGCACACCTATGTCAGGGGATTTTGGATGCTGAGAGACAACTAAATAGATGCAGGGGTTCCGAGAAGGCTTTCTCAATACGGGGACATCTGATCCAATGAGAGAGCCCCTGAGGCTGGTGTGTGACCAGAACCAGAGAGAGTTCACGAGCCTGTGGCTGAGTGTGCGTGGAGGATGCCAGCAGGAGAGGAAGAAGCCAGTCCTCCAAAGTGTTTGGCTTTGACTTTGCCTGAGCTTGCAGCTACCAGGGGACTGGGGACAGAGGTGTGACATGACTGGACTTAGGTTTGACCATGACTCCTCTGACTGCTGTGCAGAAAAGAGGGCAGAGGGGTCTGGGGCAAAGAGAGTGACAGTGGCTTAGGCTTGGGTGGTGGCCCATTCTGGATATTTCCATGTCATCCTTCACTTTCCCCATCTGCAAAATGGGATAATAATAGTATCTCCTTCCTCGGGCTGTCAGGAAGATTAAAAATGAGCACGGTGTAGGGGTGTCTGGGTGGCACAGTCGACTGAGCGTCTGACTCTAGGTTGTGGCTCAGGTCGTGATCTTGGCATGAGATGGAGGTCCGTGCCATGCTCGTGCTAAGCATGGAGAGTGCTTCGGTTCCTCTCTTCCTCTCCCTCTGCCCTTCCTGCTCGTGCTCTCTCTCTCTCTCAAATAAATAAATAAATCTTTAAAACAATACTTAAAAAAATAAAAATGAGCATGGTATAAATTACCTGGTCCAATGCCTGGCACATGGGAACAGCTTGATAAATATGTCCAGGCTTCTTGTTATTTTTTTTCTTTTTTAAAAAATTTATTTATTTGGGGGCGCCTGGGTGACTCAGTGAGTTAAGGCCTCTGCTTTCGGCTCAGGTCATGATCCCAGGGTCCTGGGATCGAGCCCCACATCGGGCTCTCTGCTCAGCAGGAAGCCTGCCTCCCCCCCTCTCTCTGCCTGCCTCTCTGCCTACTTGTGGGCTGTCAAATAAATAAATAAAATATATATTTTTAAAAAATTTATTTATTTGACAGAGAGAGAGAGATCACAAGTAGGTAGAGAGGCAGGCAGAGGGGGAGGCTCCCCAGTGAGCAGAGAGCCCGATATGGGGCTCGATCCCAGGACCCCGGGATCATGACCTGAGCAGAAGGCAGAGGCTCAACCCACTGAGCCACCCAGGCACCCCAGGCTTCTTGTTATTATTACCGACCTCCCTGTGAGACTATTATAATTATGCCCATGCTATTGATGAGAAGACTGAGTCTCAGAGGGGTGAGGCCACTTATGCAAAAGCAGATGGCTTGTAAGTGGCAGAGTTGTACTGTTCCAGGCACCCTGGGGACACTGGTGGCATGGCCGGCCAGTGAAGAACATGGGAAGCTCAGAACCAGGGACAGAGGGTGTCTGAAGCATGGAAGGGTTCTGTAGCCTCCCCCAGTACAGTCGGAGGTTGTGGCTGAGGTTCCAAACCTGCCTTACATTTCTAAGCTGTGTGACCTCAGGCAAGACACTTTACCTCTCTGAGCCTCAATTGTCTCATCTGTAAAATGGGGGCTGAGGCAAGACCCACCTCAAAAGATAGCTGTGATGATTAGATACCTGGCCTAAAAAGAGGTCGATTAACACACTAAGAAAACAGCGCCCTCCCCAAAAGGTGGTAGGGGAAGGAGATGGGTAACCAAGGATGTGGCCTCCTTTGCATTGCACCACACGGCTCCGGTAGGAGATAGAAGAAAACCCTTCTTCGGTTAGGATTTTGAGGAGGGACTGATTAGATTATAATGAGCAGGACCATCAGGGAGCGCGTGCTGTGTAAACAGTGACCTCTTCATAAAACCACAAACAGAAAACAATGCAAAACGTGCTTTGAGTTTATTGCATGGTTAACGTGAAATAAAGTCTGCTTGTTGGAAAATCATTTTAAAGGTCTATTATTATTATTATTATTCTGAGCGAGGGGAATATTTACCGAGGTATTTTCGGTAGAATAAAGAAGGGGCTTCTATGTTCAGTAACCGTTGTGAAATGCCGGTAGCAAATCCCCATAACACAACTCGCTAACATTTACAGAGGCTGTTGTGATTAAGTGGGAACCAAGCTACCGAAAAATCTACAACAAGAAGTCAGCAAAGTAAGATCAAGAGACTATAAAGTAAACAATATATAGAGAATGAAATGTAATTTATTTCCTTGGGGAAGCGATCTGTACCGACAGCAGCAACAGAGTGACTGTAGACGTACTCTATTTCCAGCCACTATAGACGATTGCAGTCAGCACATTTGAAAATTGAGAAATTGTGTACACAATTTAAAAAAGCAATTGATTACAACCCAGCGGCGTCCAAAGAAGTGGGCAGCCCATTTTAAAAAGGAAAAACTGAGACTGAGACAGGAGAGATGAGTCGCTTGCTTGGTCCTTGCTGAGAACCCACAACCCAAGCAACTGGGGAAACCCAGGGAGCCCGTTACTGGGGCTAAGTGGAGAGAGAGGAAGACTCAAGTTTCACATGTGGCTTTTTTTTTTTTTTCTTCTTTGCCTCCAGTTTGTTGTCTGAGAAGGGCTGTGCTCTTTCCAAAGGTTTCTTTGAATAAAATGGTCTGTTGCAGAAAGCAAGATCTGGCCCCAAGACAGGGAGCCAGCCAGCCGGGAGACGGCCACCTGTGCTCGGGAGCAGGCTTAGGACTTCAAAGTGCCACGATGTTTGGAAGGACGGGGTATGGTCCCTGGAGGACCGTGGCTCTTGTGTCATGTGCCAGGACCTGGCCATCGATTCTCAAAAAGCAGTGTCACACAGGTGGGGGGCCAGATTAGCTGCTGTCTCACTTACTCAGACCTCGGCTGGAGTCCCTGATGTAGGCCACTGGTGAAAAGACATTTGTCCTCCTTACAAAACCTCTGAATGCTTGGGTCTGGCCCGGAGCATGGAGAACAGAGAGGGTGAAATGTCGTTGGCAAAATTGCCAGGGATGTTGGCACCTCCCCTTCCAGAGCCCAGCCTGGGCCTGGGCCACCTGAGCCCCTGCTGCTTCTGGGAACATCCCCTGCACACCGGTACACCCCCGGAGAGGAAGAGTTTTTGTTCACCCTACAACTGGGGTTGGTGGCTATATATCGAGGCTGTTTGGATTTCAAGAATAGGTGTGTGTGTGTGTGTGTGTTAAGATTTTATTTATTCATTTGAGAAGGGGGAGAGAGAGAGAGAGTGTGAGTGAGCTCAAGCAGGGGGAGGGGCAGAGGGAAAGCATACTCTCCATTGAGAAGAGACCCCGATGGGGGAGGGCACAATCCCAGGACCCCGGGATCATGATCTGAGCCCAAGGCAGATGCTTAACAACTGAGCCACCCAGGCGCCCCTCAAGAGTGTGTTGTTATGTGTGTCCAGCCAGAGGAAATAGAATTTAGTTTCACGTGGTCTATGTCACCACCTGCCACGGCCGTAGCCTGCAACGTAGGAAGCTCAGTGGAAGCCGGAAAAATCATGAATATGGTCACCTGTCTTTGGTCAAGTGACAGGATCACCAAAGAAAAATATCAGAGGGCATTGTTCACATACTTCTTTATTATCGGCTATTTGAAAGCAATTCACTGTGGGCTGCCAAATTTATTCTAAAAGCTGGAGTCACCAGCAGCAAGAGAGTCCTCGTGGTACCTGCAAAAGGCGTAGGTAAAATGCCACTGAACATAGTTCATTTAAGCTCATTGGAATTTTTTTTTTTTAAGATTTTATTTATTCATTTGACACAGAGATCACAAGCAAGGGGAGCAGCAGGCAGAGGGAGAGAAGCAGGCTCCCTACTGAGCCCGGTAGTGGGCTTGGTACTGGGCTCAATGCTGAGCTCCATGTCCAGCTATAGGGTCCTTGGCCTTATACCTCCAGCCGTTCTCCAAGGCAGTGGCAGCTGCTGTGGCTTTCACTTTATCCTCTGTGATGTCTTAGGGGAGAGGTTGGAACAATTAGGAAATCCTTGGTGGTTATGAGCAAAGCTGTTATTGCCCAAGGCAGCTCGGCTTGATTCGTATAAGACCATTCTCTCAGAGGGAACTTAAAACATCAACTTAAAAATTATCAAAGCAAAGGAATGAAAAGGATAGGCCTGCCACGTGGAAGTGTCCAGAAAAATCTTTATGGGATTCTGCCATGCACTGCCTTGTCCACACCAGGGGACAGTGACCGAAGACTGGTATTTGTGGTTGCGCTAAGCCCTTCCCTGGTCTCCCTGGGCGGGACTGAATTTAGTTCTCTTTCCTTTGAAGCTGCTGACTTAGGGGCAAACGCTCCAGAGGAAATGCGAGTGGCCGGAGACACGGAGGAGGAGAAGAGCTACCTCACTAGAGTTCAGGGAAAGCAAATTGAAATAACAGTGGCACCGTTTTTCATCCTCAGGTTGGCAAAAACTGAAGAAGGTGGGCAACGTCCAGATGCTGGCAGGATGGGGAGGACGTGGACACTCTTCCCATCTTGCTCAAGGGAGTGTGACTTGCCACATTCTTTGGGGGAAAGTCTTCCGGCTGTATTTATTAACAATAAAAATACACATTTATTAACAATAAAAAAGTAATCCTATTTTGGGGGCTTTATTCTACAGAAATAAAAGTGTCAGTGCCTAAGGATATATGGATAAAGATATTTGCTCTGCCCTTATTTAGAGGAAGAAATAACTGGAAACCACCTGAATGTTCAGGAATAGGGGAATAATTGGATAAATTATGGCACAGGTGTGCTATGAAACGCTATACAACTAATAAAAGAATGAGCGAGATCTAGATATATAGGCCTAGAGGTATATTTGTGATAAATGGTTAAGCGGAAAAAGCAGATTGCAAAGTATTATACGTGACAATCTCATTTTCATAAAAATTTTTTAAAAAATCCCTTAGAAATGCGTGTTTAAACTGTGTTATTTGGTGCGGGTGTGAAGGGAAGAGAAGGATTCACAACAATTCGGTAACTTTGGTCATCTCAGTGGGGTAGAGAGAAGAGTATTCCTTTTTTCTCAGTAAACTTGAGTATTGTTGGACCTGCTCCAGGTAACGTTCTGGTGCTTCTGATATTTACAATAAAATAAACCCAGGAAAGCCCAGGTGCTACTTTCCTCTGTACAAGGATGGACAAGTGCCTGGAACTGTGATAATTTATTGATGATTGCCTATGGGGGCATGCACTGTGCTAAGAACATTCTCTGTGTGATCACCCTCAGAGGTCAATGCACAAGAAGAAATGGGGGTCACGGGGGTTCGATGACCTGCTCAAGGCCGCACAGCTCGTGCACGACAGAGGGGGGATTGGAACCCAGGTGCGTGTTCCTCTGAAGCGGTGTTCTTAACCCCTACAAAATGCTCCCACCCTGCAGCTGTAGCAGCTTCCTATGGCCTTTCTAATAGATGGTTCCTCCTCTGGTCATATATTTGCTTCCATTTTCTCTCTGCCATTACATCTGGTAACCCCGGAAGGGAACTAACCTGTCATTCTCAGAATAAGACCTGAGACTTGTGTATAGCGGACCACCATCTGGTTCCTGCCTGGGCCGCAGGCGTTGTCGCAAATGGGGAAATCAAGTCATGAGGATGCTTCCCATGAGCTCCCCACGGAGGGAGCTGGGCTTAGCAGTCCCGTGTGGGAGTGCCTCGCTGCTCCCTCAGTGTGGGTTGATAGGTTTTCTTTTGTTTTGCTTTGTTTTGTATTTTGATCTCATCTAGGGATTGCCCGTCAACTCTCACTGCTATTCTGTGGAGTAACGACTCCCAAAGCTCAATCTTTTATCAGCCTTCTCAGCTGTGTGGAGAGTCAGAAACGGTCTGAAAGATCGCCTGGCTTGCTCTTTTCACACATAAGGAAACTGAGTCCCAGAGAGGCGGAGTGATTTGTCTTAGGGAACAGGGCTGCTCAGTGGTGCATCTGAGACTAGAATCCGGCTCCCCTGGGTTCTCATTCTGTGCACCTGTTGCCAAGGCAATCAGACACTGCGCTTCTGGCCTTCTCCCTTTCACTCTGGGGCCTTGGCTCTGATAGCCAAGGAAATCTCAGGTGAAGTTTTTCTCCTCTGTCTTGTGCTGTTTATTTGCTTTTTAATTTACTTTTTATGGTGCCACTTGATTATTCTGTTTTCAATTTGATTGATTGGCTGGTGTTGTTTCTAACTTATTGCACTGACTAGGTAATAATACACATTTAGTTAAAAAAAAAAAAAAAAAAGAGGGCACCTGGGTGGCTCAGTCCGTTAAGTGTCTGCCTTCGGCACAGGTCGTGATCCTGGGGTCCTGGGATCGAGTCCCGAATCCCGAACCGGGGAGCCTACTTCTCCCTCTGCCTCTCTCTCTGTCTCTCATGGATAAATAAATAAAATCTTAAAAAGAAAAAAAAGAAAACGTAAGCAGTACAGTGAATAGCAATTCTTCTCCCCACACTAACTCCTCTTCCAGAGGCAACCGCTGTTACTACTGTCCCAGGGATATCTCAATTAATGATCTATTTTTAGAAAATAATCTATTTTTAAAAATCTGTTTTATTATTATTTTTTCATTTTGAAATAATCTCTACATGGGGTGCCTGGGTGGCTCAGTGGGTTAAGCCTCTGCCTTCAGCTCAGGTCATGATCTCAGGGCTCTCTGCTCAGCGGGGAGCCTGCTTCCCCCTCTCTCTCTGCCTGCTTACTTGTGATCTCTCTGTCAAATAAATAAATAAAGTCTTTAAAAAAAAAAAAAAAAAAGAAATAATCTCTACACCCAGCTTGGGGCTTGAACTTACAACCCGGAGTTCGAGAGTCACACAGTTGTCTGACTGAGCCAGCCAGGTGCCCCAATAATCTATTTCAGAGACTATTCTATATTAGCACACCTAGTGCTAACTCATTATTTTGAATGGCTGCATGGGGTTACCTTATATTGGTAACTACTCCCCAAATGATGGACACGTAGATTGCTTCCAGTTTCTGGCCTGCCAACAGTACTATACAGTTCGCCTCCTTGCCCTGCAGGTCTTTAGATATCTGCACAAGCATCTCTGTCAGAGGAACTCCCAGAATTTCTGAGTGAAAGTGTATGTAGCTTATAAATTTTGATATTCTCCAAATGGACACCAAAGCTGCGGTGCTAACTTATACTCCCAGTAGCAGTGTGTTAAGAGTTCTGCTTCACTCCATGTTTGCCTAAGCTTATAAAATATTGCCAATACTGTTTTTAATTTCTGTTTTTCTTATGATGAGTGATGTAGTCAGCTTGGGCTGCTATAGCAAATTACCATACATTGGGTGGCTTATGCAACAGAAATTCCTCACAGCTCTGGAGGCTGGGAAGTCCAAGATCAAGGGGCCGGCAGATTTGGTTCTTGGTAAGAACCCTCTTCCTCATTATGTCTTCACATGGCAGAGATAGATATAGAAAGAGAGAGGGAGCACTCACTCTCATGTCTCTTTATGAGGGCACTAACCCCATCATGAGGGCTTCATCCCCATGACCTAATTACCTGTCAAAATCTCTGTCTTCCAAATATCATCGCATGGGGGATTAGGGGTTCAACATATGAATTTTAGGGTGATACAAACATTTAGTCCATAGCAACGATGCTCAGAGTCTGAACATCTTTTTACATATTTAAAAACCATATGTCTTTTCTATTCTCTAAACTGTGCATGTCCTTTGCTCATTTTTCTATTAGGATGCTCTGGAAGACTTTTTAAAAAGTTAAACCTACATTTGTTGAAGAATGAGAATTTGGTGACCGACCGCATAGGATGAAGTCCTCTTGGGATGAAAATACACCTGGATTGGATGGACCATCGCACTGTCTGACTGCTCAGGCCAAAGTCACACTGTACATGTTGATAAAGTGCTTTGGCTTTCTTTCTTTCTTTTTTCTAAGCATTTTCATCAAGAGTATCTTAATAGAAATGCACAACACTGGCCTGAGGTCAGTGGGTCAGCAGTTAGGATCTCTTTTTGACAGATTAGGAAACGAGATTCAGAGGATTAAACTATGTTGGTCCAGGTAACACAACTGGGGTGCCAAAGCCCATGGCAGGCATCTGCTCACAGAGCCTCTGGGATTCAGGTTGGGCTCTGGAGACAGATAGACTAGGGTTTGAGGGCTCACTGACTGGAGATCTTGGAGATGTCACTGCATTTCTGAGCCTTGCCTTATTACAGTCTAAGGATAATAATAGTATCTTCTTTATGTGGTTGTTCTGAGGATTATATGAAATAATGTATGTACATCCATCATAACGTAGTGTCAGTGGGTTATAACGTAGTGCTGGCCAGGGTAATAATGCATGTTACAACATGCTGCTCATGCTTTTGCTTTAGCATTCTTTGTGGTAGGTCCAAAGCTCAAGCCACACGTCTAAGACTTCTCTCTTGTATTACACGCCATCTTTGCGATGTTTTCTACTCTTCCTTCCCTTTAGTCCAATCCATGTGAAAGAGCTTTCTCTTCCATGTTTGGGGGCTTGTTAGTGAAGAAGTTGTTCTCCTCCCCACCTTTGCAGGGAGCAAACGCCTTGAGGGTTTGGAGAAGGCCTCCTCTTCAGACTGGCACTCCGCTGGACTCCCAGACTGTATGCTCTCCGAAAGTGTTCATGATTGAATGAATGAGGGATGGTCTGCTCCCAACACAGCCCTAGTACAGGGCCTGGCAGTTACATTCCGGCACATGGCAAGAGGTCAGGAAACATTTACACACTGAATGAATAAATACAGTGCCTAGGAGTAAGGGCTCAAAAGGCATTTCTGGATTCGTTGCATAGCGCCTGGTACACAGAAAGCGGTAAGTGGCAGTCGTGGATATCCCTGGGCGAGGCTTACAAAACCCAGTGCAAAAGCATGGCTTCACTGTGCAGGGGTTCGAATTCCGCTGCCTCCTCTTCCCAGCGAGGCGACCCCGGGCAAGTGACTTAATCTCTTTGTGCTTCAGTTTTCTTATCTGCAAAACGCGGGCGACGGAGTGCGATCATGCCGAAGCACTCCCGGGAGCACTGGGACCGGCAGCCTTGTCCACAGCAGAGCTCCGCCACGCCAGCCGGCCTGCGCCGGCAGGGGCACACGCTGTGGGGGTGCCCGAGCCCTCCGCCGCGGTCGCCACGGGCGTTCCCGGGGCCCGCGGTCGCACCCCGCAGAGATCCGTACCCCCGAGGGGGCGGGGCACGGCGCCCACGCGGGGGCAGCCCACCGCAGCCTGGGGTCGGCCGGCCGCCGGCCGCCGGCCGCCGCCCGCCGGGGAGCCGTGCCGCCCGTACTTCTTTCTCTCACTCTCGCTCTTCCTCCCTCTCCTGGCCGGAGGCTCCAGCCGCGCTCGGCTCAGCAGCGCCGCCCGCGAGCTGCCCGCGAGCCGCGGCCGCCGCTGTCGCCGCCGCCGCCGCCGCCGCCGCGGCTGCCGCTCCGGGCCCCTCCCCCGCCCTCCCCTCGCCCCCCCGCGCGGCCGGCGCCCGTCACGTGATGCGGCGCCAGCCAATGGCGGGCCGAGCCGCGGTCGGCGGCCGCCATTGCTGTCAGAGCGAGCGAGCCCGGGGAGGGAGGAGAAGCGAGGCTGACTGGGGAGGAGGGGGGGGTGGGGGAGGAAGAGGAAGGAGGGGACGTCGCTCGGCTGCCGGGGTCGCCCGCTGGCTTCGTCCGCACCCCCCCCTTCGCGAGTTCGCGCTCCGCGGCGGCGGCGGCTCCGAGGCGGCGGCGGCGGCTCTGGGGCTCGCCTCCCCTCACGCGCCGGCGGGGGCCGAGGGGGAGTCGGTGGCTGGAGATAAACAAGGCGGCGGCGGCTGAGGAACAGGGAAGGCGGAGGCGGCGACCGGCCCGCAGCGCCGGCCCGGGAGGCAGCGGCGGCCCTGAGAGGCGGGGAGGGCGCCGGGCCGCGCGGACAGCGCCCCCCGCCGCCGCCGGAGCCGCGGGAGCCGCGGGAGCCGCCGCCGCCGCCCGAGCAGGAAGGAGCCGCGCGGCCGCCGCGAACCCCCCCGCCGGCCCGGGCCCGCCGCCCCCGGCGCGGCGTCGCCGCGGCGCCTCCCGCCCGCCCGCCGGCCCTCGCGCCCTCCCCCGGCGGCGGCGGCGGCCCGGCCGCCCCGCGCTCCCCGGCGAGGCGCCGCCGCCCGGCCCGGCCTCGCCTCGGACGCCTCGTTCCGACATGCCCCGCTCTGGCGGCCGGGCTCGCGGAGGATCATGACTGCGGCAGCGAACTGGGTGGCGAACGGGGCGAGCCTGGAGGATTGTCACTCCAACCTCTTCTCGCTGGTGAGTAGCCGGGCTGCGGGGAGGGGGGCTGAGCCGGGGGGGGGTCCCCGACCTCCGCCGCCGACCAACTTTCTCCTCCCGCCGCCGGGACTTCGCCCCTCCCTCGCCTCTCCCCGCCGTTCGCCTCTCGCCGATTCTCCCCCTTTTGGATCGTCTCTCCCTCGCCTTGGATCCCATCCAGTGTTTATTTGGCTCTTTAAAAATCATTTGTGAGCGCGGCGCTCGGCGTGGAATTTGCATGTGGAAGTCTCAAAGCTGCGGATTCTGGGTCGCACTTCGAACGCCCACCCTCTGTTGCAATCACACCCCCCTTCCCCTCCCCTTCCCCCCCCTTTTTTTTTCCTAAATGTGGAAGGCTTTGCCTTGTGCTGCCCGCGCCCGCGATAAGCAGCCTTTTCCCCCCGTGTCGGATAGGCTGCCCGCCCGCCTTTTGAATTTTTTTTTTTAATTCCATAATGACATCTACAATTTAGCCCGAAAACAGTTGATTGAATGCGATTGTGTCAGTAAAGGACTCTTGCCTCCGAAGCTCCCGCGATTGTAAACATCGACAGCCGCCTGCCTCTCGGGGCTTACTACGCTGGAGAGCCGTAAAGCCATTGCACGGAGCCGACGGAAGGTGGAGAAGGCTTTTTCTTCTTTCTCTCCTCCTGTGTCTTTTAAAAAGTGTTTTCTCTATCCTAACAACGAATCCACACACACACACAAAAGCAACAAGCTGGGCGGTTTGATAACATCGCTTTTATCTGCCTTCGCCTTTCTCGCGCTCTCTCTCTGATAATTGACAACTTTTCCTTCGGATTTGAATCGCCTGCCTTAATCTTGAAGCAGTTCGGGTGTCAATTGTTCTCCTGGAAGCCTGGCACCCGACGACGACGTCTAGATTCATCGAAATTAAAAATGTATAGGGCTCCGGCAACTCTTTCCTGGCGGTGCTGTGACATTTGGTGGTAAATGCCATCTTTGCTTTTTATTGGGTCGTATTACCTAGCTCTGAAAACATTCACCTTGTTAAACCTGGCGTTTAGGCTAATAATTGCAGTGCGTGGTCTTTAAATATGTGCTTTGTGCATGAGTTACTGTATGTATAGCTATGTGCCCGGGAGACTACGAATTTGTTTAAATATTGAGCAAAGATTTGTAAACAGATGTAAGGCAATTATGTTCCAAGCGTGGAATATAATTGGAAAATTGGCTGAACGGTTTGTTTAATTTAGCCTTTAGGAAAAAAACCTAACTTATTTTAAGTTATGTACCCTTTTTGGGGGGGGTTGTCTTTGGAGAACATGCATTTTGGAAATAGTTTTCTGTAATCTCTGCAGTAGATAGAAGCATTATTTCCTTTTAATCCTTGTTTACAATTACACTGGATAAATAATTTAGTGTTCAAATTGTAATTAGTTACATTTAATTATGGGTCGGGGTCGGCATAGATGCCTTTTTTTTCCTTGGGACTGGTGGAGAAATACACATTCTTGCCAACTTTTCAAATGGAAGTGCTATTTTAATAAATATTTCCTTATGCAGATAAAAGCATCAAAACACGTGATTTTTTACCCACAAAGACAGAGTGACATAATATCTGTGCTTTCACTATAGTGTATAGATCAGGTTAATTTTTTTCTTCCAACATTTTTATTTAATCTTAATATTATAATTTTCAAATAATCTTTATTTAATCTTAAAATTCAGTTATAAGTTTCAGTTCTTCCTTTTCATACTGTAATAATTTTCCCTTGGTCTTTCGACATATGGGAATAGAATTCATTTTGCCTCCTCTTTTCTCTCCCCTACAATATCATTTACTATCAGTCAGATTCAGAGACTTTAATAGATTAGCAAACATATTGATTAAGGGGTATTTAAAATGGTTTTTGTTTGGTGGCTGGTGACCACATTGACACTTTAACAGGTAATTAAAATAACCAAGTAGACCAATATTAGTGAGGAGAGAGCCCCGAAATTACTATATATCATTCTGACTGGTAATGGCTTGTGTATATGTGGCTAATCTATATACAGTAGATTTTGTAGACCAATGAAACTATATTTATATGTGTAGCCAGGCTTTAAGATACACAATTTTTTTAATCTTTTTTTTTTTTTTTTAAGCTCAGGTAAGGATGATAATGTTAAAGAGATAAGATGCTTGAGATTCTTTTGGAGAAACAAGCAATTTTATAGGAGAGGATTTTGTGTTTTATGACCAACAAGAGGTTTCTACTTTGGGTATTTCTCTCAACCTTTTCAAACCAGGAATTAAGAGAGTGTGTGTGTGTGTGTGTGTGTGTAGGATTACTCATTAGATGGCAACTTTGAAATGCAGAACTCAAGAAATTCCTGGGTTGACTTTTTTTTTTTTTTTAAAGGACTTTAGAATGTCTACATTCTCTTGTATGTGGAGGGTGAATAAGGTGCCTTTTTTTTTTTTTTTAAATTGAGGATCAGTTAAAAAGCTGCTGATAATATAAAGTTTTGCTCATTCCAAATTCAGTTTTCCTTGAAAATCTGATACAGCAGGAACTTAGAATATTAAAAATATGTTGTCTAAAGTACGTTGTATGGAATAGTTAATTCCAAAGGAGATAAAATCATCTCTTGTTTAAAATAAAGCATGTGTTACAAGAACTCTTATGTGCTTAATAATAGCATGTATTTTTCTTTTTGGCCTGCAGTTTTTTTGAGCAGAGAAAAGTACTGTTTATAGAGAATTTACCTAGATACTCTTATTAATGTGGATTGAAAGATAAACTAGAGATTAAAGTTCTGTACCACAGTAATGATCCGCCCACTTTCTATTACCTTCAAGTGTTCATTGTGGCTTAGCAAAAGTAGATTGTGCAATCAACTGCTTCAAAATTTTTGTTCTTGTTTTGCTTTCTGATTTTCTACTGCGTGGTATCAAATTTCCCAAATTCTCTGTCACTCCCTACCCCCATTTCCTAACGGAAAAAGTGTCATTGGGTGTGTATGATATGGATGATTGTATGTGTTTCTTATTCTGCCTGTTGTGAGAGCCCGAGCTCCTGCATTAAATGCGTGCCTTGCTGTTACCTTTGTGCGCAAAACTGTTTTCTCATGCTGTCCATCATATTTCTGGGAGACTCTTGTTAGATATTCACTCAGTTATTATTCAGTTAAGTGTGTTAAATCTTGTCTTTTTGGAAAGTGTAACAGGGCACCCTATGGTGTATCAACTCACCCTTGAGGGAAGACTTAATTTCCAGGTAGAAATATATCTTTAGTTTTGCTTCTTTAGTTTTGTTTCTCTGTTGAGATCATATGGAGGAAAGTGATTTTGTGTTCTTTAACTAGTTTTAAGTATATACTCTTTGAAATGGGGCGACCTAATTCTTAAGTATGTGGATTCCACCTTCACATTGTTTTATTTGCTTAGACTCTTCCTGACTGTGGAGTAATTGGGTGATGATATCAAATTCTCCCTCCCTGAATTGAAACACACGTGCTCATATTAGTACATACTTCCTATGAAGGACCATTAATTCAGTATATGAAGCTTTAAGGTAATCTGTTTGTTGACCTGCTCTCTTTTTTCTTAGGAGATTTATATTTTTGCAGAGAGGGAAGATAATGGTAAATATAGAAACTTTGGAATCTATTCTTTTGAGCTGGAAGCAAATGTGGAGGGCTGTAAGTTGAAAATGAGCAAAAGGGAACGATTTCTCTCATCTTCTCAAGTGCCAAAATACATACATAGGGTATTTTTTCATCCCAATTGCCAATTTTAGTATTTAAACCTAAAGCATCTTATTTTCAGGATGGTTTATTTTCTTTAATGAAAATATTTATAATTTGCTAATGTATGTTTTCTGTTTAGCATTTTGTTGTTGGTAGCACATGGTGTTACAGTATTTATATATTTTTAATAGCAATAATTGCCACCCGGTAATAGTTGCCATATTAACCTCCAATTGCTAGTAAATATTTTTAAGTACATAATAGACAGCAATTTAAGGCATAGTGTAGCAGTTTACTGGACCGTTTTAAAGAGCCATTTGTATGTGTGATGAGTTCATAATTTTAAAGAGAAAATAATGTACCTAAGCCTTGCGTGCTGCAAAACTAATGTTGGCTGTGTTACTGCTTGAAGTGCTCATTGAGAGGAAGTTAGGTTGGGACTCCTCCTTCTTTGTGAGAATGAAGGCCTTGGGGTGCCTTTAGGACTATAAGTGTTTATTGAGGTTATCCCAGGTGCTTATATAGCTTAGCATTTTCTTTGGAATGTTTTGGTCATATCTTTCATGACTGTATTAGGTATTTATTTGGGGAAAAAAATCTCTTAAGGCATTCCTTTAAATAACGTTAAGTTACAGTAGTGGAGTATATTAATTAGGTATGTAAAAATGGATTCATCTTTTTTGTTCACTGGCTAATTTAGCCTTGTTAACTGTGAGTTAATTGTATTCATCAGACTCTTTGAGAGATCTCTTCTACTCTTGAGATTAATAAAGGATATACTCTGTCACCAGTTTGTACTATATGCTGTAAATTAAGACAATCATTTGCAAAAGATAAGTACATTTTATAGTTATGTTTGCTAGATTATTTAAAATTGAGATGAAACTCAATGTAAATAGTAAAAAGGTTGCTTATCTGGATTTTTTTTTTTTTAAGGAATAGTTAATACAACTGTCTAAAGTTTGATTCAGAGATAGACTAAATATTTTTCTGAAATGATTTGACTTATTTTTGTTACAACAATAATGTTCCTTCTTCAGTAGTAGAAGGTACTGATGTGTTTTTTTTTTTCCCTGAAAGTGGGTGATGTTTATTTCATAGAAACTAGCCAGTGAGAGAGATCAGACACTGTTTATGAAAATTAATAGTATGGTTGAATATTGGGTATTATTATTACTGAAATGTGCATTGCTGCTATTAAAAATCAAGAAAAGGACTTTCTGCAATATTTTTATTAGTGCATTTGTTTAAAGTGTGCTTTGTGCTAATTTGCTTTATAAACTATTTGTGTTGCCGGTATTGACCACCAGAATTTCTATTTTGTGTTTTTTTAAACATTCCTATTTTGAGAAATAACATTTAATGCCTTGCAAAGTGAGGTAATTAGGTAGCCTAAAAATGTGCTGTGGCGTATCGTTAAAAAAATTCTCACACACACACACAGACACACATACACAGACGTGCACGTTTGTTTCATAGGACTTGCTTAGAGTCTAGAGTTTTGGAATTAATGAATCAATATTTACAATGTGTTCTTGGAATTTAGAACTTTTTTTCCCTCTTGAATCATTTAACTTCTTTCTGATCCTGTTCAGATAATTTCCTTTTATAGTATGTGCTCTCATTGTTTATTTGAAAGATTTGAAGGTGTTAGCTTTGTTCTGTTGGGGGAATTCACTTCATTACATAGGGGAGATGATTTTCCATTAATCTTGGTAAATATTAACATAAACGAGGAATTGTAAATTCAGACTCATTTGCATGAATGAAATATGTATGCGTGCCCAATTTTTGTTTAGTATAAAGTCACTTATGTACATTACATAGTTTTCTATCTTTAGTTGCTATAAAAGTTTTAAATTCATTTAAAATGTTGTGGTTGGTGTTTATTTCTGACAGTTCCCTTACTCTACTACAATGTCTTATTCTTTCATTTTAAAGATCCATTTGTAGTAAGGATTAGATTTTATCCCCATACATTGGCTATCATAGTCTTCTTTTAAGTGCGCCTGTTTTGCTTGCATTTATGTTAGCATACTTTAGTTATGTTTGTTGGAATAAAGTTGTTTTCCTTTTTTGAGCTAATAAAATGTCTTTCAGAGTACATTTGGATTTGATTCTGGAAAAAAAGAATAAAGATGACTTTTTATTTTCTTTCTTTCTAGATGAGAATTAGGAGAATCTGTTGTGTCTAAGGGAAAATGTTATGTCATTGGCATCTCTATACTCTGGTATATTATGTGTATTTCTGAATCTTTGTTTTCTTATTCTTGGTGAATTGTAGAATCCTATTAAAACCGTATTTTTACTACTGTGAGATAGCACAGAGCCCTGGTTGACAGCTTTCTACATTTTGTATTTTTTCCAGTACAGTGCAAATCCGTTACTGTTGAAGGAACCCCTGAGTTGATAATATTAAGATTTCATTTGTGTCTTTATTTTTCATAGTTTAAATTTGTAACTGTAACTTAAGAAATTGGGGAAAGATAAAGAGAATTAGGTAAACTTGAAGGTAAATATTCTTTTCCCCTTCATCACTGGGTCTCTTTACTGTAATAGTTGAGTCATAATTTGTTCTAAATCACTACATCACTTGGATATATTTTAAGATTTGATATTTAAATTTGAGGAAATGATTTGTTTTAAATAAAATAGTTATGAAAAGAATTTTTATAATATTGAGTGGGAATTTCAAAGATTGATCATCTTTAATATACCCCAGAGGGTATATTAAATTCCATGAAAACTGTTTTGATTTTTTTCTCCCCAAAGGGCATTGACAAGTTTCTGAGGAAGTATTTTTGTCTAAGACACATGAAGCTTCCTCATAGAGTTCTACATTATTTCATTAAATAGGAAAGATGATTAAATCCATCTGGGTTTAATTTGAGAGCTAATAAGTAAAGTATTCAAAAGAGTATAATTGGTGTGAAAAACATTTTGAGTTGGCAATTCTCATGATTGAATTTTAATGTCCTAAAGAGAAATAGGGAAAAACATATGTATATCTCACTCAGGGAACCAGCTCCTAGTTTATTTATTTATTTATTATTTTTTATTTTTTTGCATGTTTATATATGCCTGGCATAGTCCTACTCATCTTTTAAGTAGGTCAAATATCACCTCCTCTCTGAAGCTTTCCCTGACTCTCACTGGCAGAACTAGTCACTCTTGCTCCATTATAGGTACTTTCTTCTATGTACCTGTGATAAGCACATGAGGTTTTGTAGGGCAGCGACCCTGTCTGTATCATCTTTGCATTCTCTTTAATAGTTAGGCCTTCATTAACCATTTGTTAAATAAATGAATTACTGGACAGCTATTCTCTATCTTATTCCTAAGGGAGTTCTCATTGCTCCTTTAGGTCCTGATCACAATTATGTTATTTTTCCTTGAACTTAAATAGGTTTTTAGCTCTGTATTCTGAATATATGTTTTGTAGCTATATGTACTGTGGCTTGGTAATATTTTAGGTGATTCTAATCTTTTTAAAAGATAACGTCAACTGATCAAGAGATGTGTGCTTATCATTACATCAAAGGAATAGGAATTTAGTATTTTTCTATAGTGTGGTAGGCGACCTATAGATTTTGGAACCTGTTAGAGATTTTGTTTGGGACTTAATCTAGAATTCCTTCATTTTCATTCTTTGAGCTGTACTGTGGGGCTTTTGCTAAACCTTCAGTTTAGGATTACTTTTCATGAGCCCAGCATAATGGGCAGTGAATGGTAATGGGGAAAGTTGAGTGGTATTCATGTTTTTTATTAGTAACTAACCAGTCAGATCAAGTTGGTTGTGTTATGGTTATGTGCCTCAGTTTCTCCTTCAGTAAACTTGATGGAAATAGGAAGGAGGGCAGGAAATAAGAAAGATAATTTTGAGTACCCTTTAAGGAAGGAGTAGTTTTTAATAGGAAGAGACTTCTAACTAATTACGACTCAGGTCAGAGAGTAGCCCTAGGCAGTTCACTAGGAAGTTGCAGTGGCAAAATTCGTTGTTTTAAGTATGAAAGTTATGTTGTATTTGTACTTGTTTTAGGGGGGCAGAAGATTAAATTGTTCTTGTATCTTTCCTCATCAATAAGCCATTATTGAGAAGAAAAACCTGAATTTTATATTTGGATGTTCCAATTTTTCATTTGTATATATGATCCATAGTTGTCTGGTGTGTCTTTAATATGCTGAGTGATTTTACTGTACCAACCCTAAGCTCTGACTGGCTGAGCCTGGAAATTGAACTGTGGCTCTTATTTGGTGGTTTAAGCTATTAATTCCTTGGCAGCTCCAGAGTGCTCTTTGAACTTTAAATAGCAGTTCTATTAACATTTTGAGATTTGTCTCAGGGAACGTCAGAAATAGTACTTAATAAATATCTTTTTCTTTTTAAAGACTAAATCATGTTTTAGTCTGATGCGCATGTTACAGCCCTTACTATGTTTTGAACAAAGTATATATTCTCAACTACTGGCTAATTTCTATTTTCCATTTAATAATGCAGCAACATCTAAAAATATTGTTTAGACTTGCTGAAGGAGTGAATTCCCCCACCCTCAACTGTAGTTTTTTTATTAGTCAAGTGGAATATGAATAGAGTCCTACGTTTTTATCCAGAGGTGTAGAATTTTACATGTAGGTGTTCTTTGGCATTCTGAAATATTTAAAAGAGCTAATTTCTGAGTTTTTTTCCATGTAAAAACTTACCCTTCTGTTGCAACAAATGATTGTTAGCTTATTTATGTTGTGTTTTACTTGATTACTTGTGTTATTTATGGCAACATTTTTAAGGGAATGAACTTATATTTATTGTTGCTATGTAGAATGTCAGGAGCACCTTTCCTCTGTATAGTGCTGGCAATCAGAGCAGGTACTCCCTAAAAAACCCTTCTTGGCCCCCGGCAGGGGAATTGGGGACAGCCCAGCACCTAAACCCTTTTCTAGGCCTTGGAGAGAGGATTGCTATCTGAGAGAGAGGCTTGAAGAGAGTGTTGAGAGGTATAGATTGGCGCCCCACGCCGCCATGGGAAGAATTTTCCCTTCCCTTCCTGCTTCCTCTTTGATACACTTTTATTAAAACTTTGAGAATAGTGGCAGGTCCTGTGATGTCATCAGGAAAAGATTTTTGTATTTCTTTGTCCTTTAGCTCTTCCTTACTTTTTTTCCTTCACTTACCAGCAGAGGTAAGGTTTCTACTTGGTATCTTGTGTGGTAAATCAGGACTTCTGAGCCATAGTGAAATGAAAAAAGAGAATTGAGGGTGAGATTGGAAGGGGTAGCCAATAAACTACTGTTAAGAAATGTTAATTTCTTATATGTTATATTTGAGAAATTTAGGACTTACAGAATTCATTTTTTTTTAAAGATTTTATTTATTTATTTGTCAGAGAGAGAGAGAGCTCGCACAAGTGGACAGAGTGGCAGGCAGAGGCCCAGAGAGAAGCAGGCTCCCTACCGAGCAAGGAGCCCAATGTGGGATTCAATCCCAGGACCCTGGGATCATGACCCCAGCCGAAGGCAGCGGCTAAACCGACTGAGCCACCCAGGCATCTCCAGAATTCATTTTTTTAAAAAAGATTTTATTTATTTATTTGACAGAGAGAGACACAGTGAGAGAGGGAACACAAGCGGGGGAGTGGGAGAGGGAAAGCAGGCTTCTCTCTGAGCAGGAGCCTGATGATGTGGGACTCTATCCCAGGACCCTGGGATCGTGACCTGAGCCGAAGGCAGACGCTTAAAGACTGAGCCACTCAGGCTCCCCCAGAATTAATTTTTGAATAATGTATATATATTAGTAGTGATTAAAATCTGTCTTGGGCTTATAAAAGGACTAATGCTTTGATAATGTGGGAAAAAAGACCTACATATAATATTTAATTTCTAGGATGCTATATGATAAGTGCTGAGGAAGAGCATCACTAACAGATAGCATAGGACTTTGTAGCCAGAAAAACTCAGAAGGGGAGTTTTTTTTTTTATTAAAAGATTTTTTTATTTGTCAGAGATAGAGAGCACAAGCAGAGGGAGAAGCAGGCTCCCCGATGAGCAGGGATTCCCGATACGGGACTCGATCTCAGGGCCTGGGATCATGACCCGAGTTGGAGGCAGACGCTTAACCAACTGAGCCACCCAGGTGTCCCCAGAAGGGGAGTTTTAAACTGGATCTTGAAGGAACTGCTAGAGAGAAATGGAAAGGACATTCTTTGGAAGCTCAGTTGATAACTCTGAGTCTGTCCTTGAGAATATTTACTGAAGTGGTATGTAGGAGAACACTTCTGATTTATGGTCTTGGTTTCCTTTGAAAATATTACAAAATGTTGAAATCTGGGGTGCCTTGGTGGCTCACTCGGTTAAGCATCTGCTTTTGGCTCAGGTCATGATGTTAGGGTCGTGGGTTTGAGCCCCATGTCAGGCTCCCTGCTCAGGAGTCTGCTTCTCCCTCTGTGGAGCCCCGCCCCCTGCATTCACACACTCTTTCAAATAAATAAATAAAATCTTAAAAAAAACTTATTGAAATCTAATTTTTGTTAGATGGAAAATTTGAAGTGTGGGCAGGCCAGTTTGGATTAAGAAATGGTGATGTTAAAATAATCAGTTTTCTAAAATAATTCAGTTCTGAACTTTAAAAAAACAGTGCTATATTACGCAAAATGCTAATGACTAAAGTGACAAATATTTCAGAAACTGGACAGACGTGAATCTTAAATGAGCAGATGGGATATGAAACTAAAAGCAGGAGATAATCCAAGATGATATAGAAACTATTATGAGAAATGAATTGAGGAAAAACAAGTGTGTTAAATGGTATTACATTTAATAATGTGCTTAAAAGCCTTTCTAGGATTGCTCTCTTACATAGACAAACTAGAATTGTTGAACTCTGTAACCCATCCTTCTTTAACTTTTGTGCATTTTTAAAAAAATTTGATTTTGGTCCAGGATTACTTCTCATGAAGCCTAGATATTTAAGTCATGAATGTATATGTTATACATACTCTACAGTTGATTATAATTTGCTTTCTCTGCAATAAAAATAAAGAGAATATGATTTTCGGAGATAGTCATAGTGGACCTTGAAGGGACAAGGTAAGGAGTGAAAGATGAAGTTTGCTATTTGGATGGCAGGATACTTAATTGAAATTGTTACATTTGACTGTTGAGGATAGACTCTGGATTCTGGTGGGTTGCAGAATGAGTGAATGGGGTACACTTTTCAGCTGAAGAAGCTTGATTGTATAGCAAGTAGGGATTTGGGAGTGGTAAGGGAAAGAGATTAAGAGATAGATTGAAGGAAATTTTTTAGAATGCAGGAGCCTCATTTGTGTTTGTGGACTTAGGAGCAGCAATAGTGGAGGGGCAGAAAGAGAGATGTTTGATAGAGGAAAAGTTGTTAGTTGATGAAAGGAGTCTAGCAGGAGTTGGTAATAAGAACCTAGGTGATGGCTAGGATTAGTGCTAGAAAATAGTAAGATACCTCGTCAAAGATGGCGAGGATGTAGGTTGTGATTAAGTGTGAAGGAAGAGGGGACAGCCTCAGTTGTAGCTTGAATGCTTTTCAAATTCAAAGATGAAATGTATTGAGCTTGAGCCTCAATACATTTTTTAAAAAGTAGTTAAGAATTTTGCATTTTACTTGATGTGCGTGTTGTAATCAGCCATCTTTTTTATTTTCCTTTAATGGTCATTTTAAGTAGGTCAGATGTTATCTTCTTAATTTGTACACTTAAGAATTATAAAGCTAATTCTGAGCTAGTCATACTAGAATCGACATACATCTGCCCAAATGAGAAGTGCTCTTCAAAGTAAGCCCCCTTGAATTGTATCAAATACCATTGCTGTTGTCCATATTTTTCTGGTTCTTTTTCTTTGGAATTTCTTTTATAGTTTAGTCAGCCACTCCAGAAAATCTTATTTTAAAGGATGCCTCTTCCGTCAGTGTCTTTTCTTCTCTCTCTGTAATTTTGCTCCAAATTGTTGCCCAAGTCAGCAATTTAGTACCTTATGATGGGGTTCTTACTGATGATGAGCAAAAACCCTGGAAAGAACTCCACTTTTGGATATATGGCATACATACATTGTAGATGTGTGCTCGTATATAACTGCCTCCAGGTTCTGAGTCTAGTGGTTCAGTGTATTTTGTTTTCAATGAAAGGTGATTTTAATTTAGTGGTATATTAATTGTTAAGACTGGATATTGGGACAAATTAAGTGGAGGTGGGATTTTTGCTTTTTGGGGATCAAGGCAAATTATCATAAAGGGAGAGTAGAATTGAGTAGAATTATAGTTATACCTTGTTGGTCTAGCGAAGATCAGATACCATCCTGAGGTCCATTTTTAGTGAGACTGAAGTAATCATTAAGAAAAGCCTTTGGGTAAATAAAAAAAGTATCCTGTTGAGATAATCTCTTAAAATTTTAGCAGAAAGTTTGAGACTAAGGTTTTTACCCTGCCTTTTACTGTTGGTTTACTCATTTGAGACTACCCAGTAAGCCATCTTGTATTCCATAAATGCCCTTTAGCGATTCTTCCACTGGTGAAGATTAGGACAAAGAGCACTCATATGTATTTAGAATTTCACCCTCTTGTGGTCTGCCTTAGTATTCAGTGGAGGGGAGGTATAGAGGTTATTCTAACTGTAACAGTCGTGCCTATATTAGTTGTTTAGATTACAAATTGCAGTGGCAAGTATTTTCTATTTTTGGATTCAGGAATATAGTGAAATTTTTCTCAGCTTTATTTTTATGTTCTTCATGGATGAATTTATAATTCTCTTTTTCAGTTCTTTTCACATTAAAGAAAAGACATTGAGGGGACACTGGATGGCTAACTCAGTTAAGTGTCCGACTCTTGATTTTGGCTCAGGTCATGATCTCAGGGTTCTGAGAGTGAGCCCCATGTCAGGCTCTGTGCTGGGTGTGGAGCCTGCTTAAGATTCTCTATCCCCCTTCTCTTCCCTCCCCCCTCTAAAAAAAAAAAAAAAGGATTGAAGTCTTTTCAGAAGATGTGGTGTTGTAATTCTAGAGCTATAGATATTTTAGGACCATTTACTTACATGATAATTATTCTCAACAACAGGTACTTTTTAGTTTTACACATTTGTAAAGCACCTGAGCAGTTTAATATTTAGAGGTTATATCAGAGCATAAATCTACATTCCAGCTGCTGAAGACCGTAAATATTTATCTTTTGAAATATAAGTTCCTAACCAAACTTTACTTACTAAAAACATTTTTTAAAATATGTTGGTTTACATACAAAATGAAATCATCTGTGTAGGTTGAATCAGGTGTCCTGATCCCAAATAGATTAAATTCATTATATGTCTGTAAATTACTGGAGAGAGAGATATGTATGAAAATGATATTTTGTTGCTGTTTGGTGATACCGTGGTGAAACTGAGCTTTGTAACCCAGACAGATGGTGCTATTCTTGAATCTGTCTGCAAGATCCTACAACATTTAAACAGTGGTGTGATTCTCATGAGAACTCATATTTTGATATGTGTAAGCTAATAAACTGACTTCTTTAGTAAATTTTATACATTTGAGCTGAAAAAGATTTACTTGTTCTTAGGAAAGTCTTCTACTGAATCTGTTAAGATAAATAGCTTGTTTTGGTAGTTTCTTTGGTAATCTCAAGGAATATTCTAGATGGAAAAATGAATGAAACTCACTAAGGGAGGCACTTATCTTCTAAAGGAGCTTTGAGTTTGTTGCCAAACTTTCTCTATGGTAGGTGTGATACACTGTTAAGAATCCAAAGAGCTGACTTTAACATATTCCAGAAACTCTGAGAAATTTGGTATAATATATGTTAACGTTCATTTTAGAAAGTAACTGTTGATTTATATTCCTTGTGATCCACCTTACATTTTTATATTGGAATTGAAAATAGAAATGTTTTAAACACCTCAATCTAGTTTTAAAAAATTATGTGGATAGAACTTTATTTTGTAAAACTTTGATTTCAGTGGTAACAATGTATGGTTGAGATGAATAAGTTTGTCAATTATATAAATAAAATGTATGTCATCCAACAACATTTCGGGACATCTTGTCAATTTTTCTTTCGTTAGGTATACTTTTTATTTAATGCCTAGTCTGTAATAGAGGGGAAAGAAGACTGAAAGGTGATGTTTGATGCCAGATTGGATGACATGAAGAAGCTGGAAGTTTATTCTGTATGCACCGGGGGAATGCCTAAAGGATTTTAAGGAGAATAATGACATGATTAGATGTATGTTTCAGTGAGAGAACTCATGTGGGCTCTGTGGAGTGTAGATTGTAATAGGGAGAAACCAAAGGCAGAGAGAAGGCTCCTAGGGTAGGCTAGATGTAAGAAATCATGCAGGGCTAGTAGGAGCAGAAAGAGATAAATGGATCAAGTGATATTTTGGAGGTACTTCTGATAGGACTTGGTGACCAATTACATATGTCATGAGAGAGGAACCAAATGGCAAACAGATGTGTTCTTTCTTGGTCTTAACGGCATTTGCATTCTTGTGCATGTAAAATGAGGAAGAGTTGGAAGCATCTATGTGCTGTAGTTGTTAGCAGAAGACTTAGGCTTTGATCACAGGTATGCATTTATGAAAGTATTTACTGACCTGGTCTTTGCTGTTAGGTCCTACAGAACTCAAAAAGTTTTAAAATAATTATGGACAGGATCTTGGGACAAAAAGGCAGTTTTAGAGAAAAGAAAGTAAAAAACATTTACATCTATAACCTGCCTGTTTTCAGATAAGATTTGAGGTAGTGAGAAGAAGAGTTCTCTCTCAAGTTGAGGAGTGAGATTTATAAGAGGAAGGAGGGGGAGAAAAATGTGGGGAAGAACGGAGAAGGCAAGGCTGGTAGGGTGGATGGAACCTTTGGAGAAGTGTGGGTGGTGATGGAGCATTTTAGCATTTTGGCAGAGGAAGAGCTCATGAAACTTTGATGATCAGAAATGGGCCTGGAGAAACCCTGACGGGAATAAAGAAAAAAAAGGTGGGGGGTACCCTGACAGCAGTGGGCTTATGACATAGCCTTTATTACATAGAGCCTTCGCTTCTAATAGTGGTAAGCTCAGGAAGCAGATTACATATTTTCTCTGCAACTCTGTTTTGGGATGTCTTTGTTGAGTTTTTTTTTAAAGGTTTTGGTTACATTTCATATTGGTGATATTTTTGGTAGGAGGAGGAAATAGACTTGTAACCCTGATTTTCTTCTTGCCTTTGTGGAAATTGCCAATTTGTAGGAATTGGTGTAGTGGATAGAGTAGAGAAGATATTTGTGAAGACTCCAAACAAACAGTGTGTGTCTTTGGTGCCTCTTCCTCATTCTGACTTTTGAGTTCTTTTAAATTTTTATTTCTGCCATTCTGTTTTTGTTCCCTCAGTACTTAGCTTTCTGATTGTATGATATTTTTATAGGTGTTAAGAGTGTGATTGTTATGCCATGTTGTATCTTTACCTTGCATTTTGGGGAAAGTTTTCCCTTCCTCCATCCCTCTCTGCTGGTCCCTCCATACCCCTTTCCTTTTTTAGCACATTCCTGGGCTCTCTGGACTGTGGAGCCTTCCCTGCCAGGGCTGTACTTTTACTTGGCAGTGCCATTTGTCAGTGAAAGCTCTAAAATGTACAATGCACTTCAGAACTCTTTGATGTAATCTCCTTGGTGTGGTGGGGATCCTCTCCTGTTGTTCTGAGTGCACTTACTGGCACAGTGTGTACTATCCATTGTCAATCGGCTGTAATTCATTCAGCCTTCCCATGTGGGTAGATTTTTCACTTGGCTACCCTGAAGGTGGAGAGTTGGCTTTCTTGCAGTTGTCATTTTTCTTTAATTTCTCTCCAAGTGAGGTAGTAGCTAATGAAATATGAAATATTTCCAAGAAACGTAACTTCCAAGAAACTAAAACTTATAAAAAATGAAAACAGTCCATTAGATCAGATTTAGCCCAGCTCTTCCATTCTTGTTAATGTTCCCTTTTTGTGTATGTAGAGGTAATCACTGTATAAATATAGTTCTTTGTTCAGCTGAATTCACTCACACATTTTCCATGTGGTTACAGTTTTGTAGTTATAATTTTAAAAGAAAAATTGTGTATTTTATATATTTAATAAAAATTATGTAATTAGTTTCAAATTCAAACAATATTCAAATAATAAAACATGAAGGTTCCCTGCCACCATGGGGAGGTAACTACCAATAGTTTAATTTTCATCATTCCAGAGTTTTTCTTTCGCATATGTTTGTGTGCACATATACATATGCAGTTCCAAAAATTTTTTATTAAATATGAGTACATAAAAGTAGTATGTGTAAATCACGTAGAAAGAATCATGACACAGTGACCACCCATGTGCCTGATACCCAGAGTAAGAAAAAGAACATTTTATCCTTTGCATAATCCCGTGCTGCCCTTCCCTTCCCATTCTTCTTTCTCCCTTCAGAGGTTAACAGCTATCCTGAATTTCATGTTTATCTTTCTGTATTTTTTTTTCTTTTATTTAAGTAGGCTCCACGCCCAGCGTGGGGCCAAATACAGGGCTTGAACTCACGACCCTGCGATCAAGACGTACACTTGAGATCAAGTGTTGGACGCTTACCTGACTGAGCTACCCAGGCCCCCCTATCTTTCTGTATTTTTAAAAAATTTCTTATTTATTTTATTATTTTACTTTTTTAAAGATTTTATTTGCCAGGGAGAGAGGGAGCGCACACAAGCAGGGGCGTTGGCAGGCCGAGGGAGAAGCAGGCTCCCTGTTAAGCCAAGGAGTCTGATGCGGACCCTGGGATCCTGACCTGAGCTGAAGGCAGATGCCTAATCAACTGAACCACCCAGGCATCCCTCTTTGTGTATTTAAAAAAAAATAATTATGTATGTTTAGGATGTGTGTATATGTATAGTTTTGCATGTTTTTGAGCTTTTTATAAATGGAATATACTATGTTCTTTTGCAACTTGCTTTTTTAGTTTAATACTGTGTTCTAACAATGTGGACTTAAAATTCACTCCTACACCTGTTTATGCATTCTGTTGATGATAGGCATATTTATAGATTAAAAAAATCATTGGGGATAATTCTCCACCTTCTCCTGTAGCATGCTTTTTCTGCTTATTAGTGTCTGAAGATATTGTAATAAGTCAGCAAATTTAGATATACCTCATTTTTTTCTATATTTTTTTTAACAGTTGGTATTCTGCATTATAGGATGGATGCACTATTGCTTGACCATCAGCTATGAGAAATATCATTTCACTTTTTTCTGAGCTAGTACAGTTATGCATTAAATTTTGATAGTTATAGTCATACATTTTTAAAAAAAGTGTCAGTTTACATTCCTGTGGGCAATATATAAATGTCCATGTCTTCTGTCCTTGCCTCTAATGAAATTTACTTGAATTTTTTCTACTCTATGTATGAAATATCTCAGTATTTTAGTTTTCAGTTTCTTATTTTTAATGAGGTTATGAGCATCTTTTCATATATATGGGTATGCATATTCTGTGGTTTTCTTATTTTTTAAAAGCTTTTAGTCTCTAAAAAACCTTTTTGTTTTCCTATTTAAAATTTCCATGCGTTCACTAATAGGAATCTGTATTTCAAGTCAGATCTTAAATGTTAGTTAGTTAGAGCTTTTGCTGTTTCTAAAAGTGCTTATTAATTGCCTGAAACTGTCTAGTTGCTTGCCAGCTACATGCATTTTTCTCATCAAGGTCCTCATGAGGTAGAACTGTTCCCATTTTTCAGATTAAAAAACTGAAGCAAGAATTTTAACTCATGTAACTAATATGTCAGTTTAAACAGCCAGCAGATGATGGAGCTGTCTCTGACTTCAGAGCCCAAACGCACTTAACCATTGTGTACGTATTGTATGCTCTTCGTTCTCCTAGGTAAATCCTTGAAGGGCTTCTGTGAAGCTCTTCCTAGCTCTTCCAAGCATTTTTGGACTCTTTCTTTTCTGAGCCTTTTAAAAATTAACAGTGTAGAGCATATAATATAGTGCAGGCATGAAGGTAGAAATCACTGGAGCATATAGATTTGCCCGAGATTAATGGAGTGATAATACAGTTTACATTTTTTTAAAGTTTCATCAGAGATTAATGGAGTAATAATGCAGCTTAAAATTTCTTCCCACAGATAGGGAGATAGATTTTTTTTCTTTTAGGATGCTTTATTCCAAATTGAGGAATCATTTGGAAAATGAAAAAGTAGGATAGTTTATTGTTTTGATCAGTGACGGGCAAGATAAAAACCTAGGTAACTGCATAGTCTCAAAAAAAAAAAAAAACTTATAGGGGCTCCTTGGTGGCTCAGAAGGTTAAGCATCCAACTCTTGATTTTGGCTCAGGCAGTGATCTTACGGTGGTGAGATTGAGCCCTGTGCTCAGCAGGAAGTTTGCTGGAGATAACTGCTCCCCCCTTCTCTCTCAAATAAATAAATCTTAAAATAAAATTTATCACCTCACTAAAAGTCATTTAGTTTTTTATTTTTATTTATTTTTTGTTAAAGATTTTATTAATTTATTTGACAGATCACAAGTAGGCAGAGGCAGGCAGAGAGGGGGAAGCAGGCTCCCTGCTGAGCAGAGAGCCCGATGTGTGGCTTGATCCCAGAACCTTGAGATCATGACCGAGTCGGAGGCAGAGGCTCAACCCACTGAGCCACCCAGGCGCCCGTAAAAGTCATATAGTTTTTTAAAAATAAAAAAGCCAGAATGCTCACACCAAAAATGACTTACGATAATACCATAACCATGTGTTTGTTAAAAACTAGACAAATAGCTTAAACAAGACAGAAGTTAATTTCTTTTTTATATGTAAGCAGCCTGGAGGCAGGCATTTAAGAGCTGGTTTGGTCCTGTCTCCGTCATCAAGTGTCCCAGGCTTTTTCTTGTTACTCCCTCTTCTTTAGTTTATCACAAGTGGTCGCATATTGTCCAAGATGGTTGTTCAAACTTAGTCATGGTGGTGGCATTCTGGATTGGAAGGAGTAGGGAAGGTAGGAAGGACACACAAAAATCAACCCAAAATTAACTCCTCTTTTTTAAGGAAACTTCTTCCAATTTCCTTGTAACACTTCTAGCCATATCAAGGAAGTTTTAAGGGAGCATGTTGTTCGCTTCAGTAATATAGAATGTATGTTACCACGGAGTAAGGAGCCATTCATGTTTGGGTAGCCAACTAACAATGTCTGCTATGCAGAGAAAATGATAGAAATTATTGTCTATAGTCTGTTATTGCAGTTGGACAAGAAATCATCCTGATGACTCTAATGAACTTCATTAAATAGTTCAGTTCCCAGAAATTTCACAAGAGTTCTCTTTTAGTTAAGGTTAATAAATATAAATCATTAACCAGTGTTCTGATGTACTTAGGTGTGAAAATAATTTTTTCAAAAACATTGCATACTTTCTAAAAGAGATTCATAGTTACTTAGGGAGATGAGCAAGATGGTAAGATGATATTTTGGCTATATTAAAAATAGGGGGGGTTTTTTTGAGAGATTTTTTCCCCTGAATTCTTCCATTAGTACGTAAAGTTTTGATTATAGAGGTATAATTTACCTACAGTAAAGTGAACCCATTTTAAGCAAGTAAGTTTCATGAGTTTTGACAGATGTATACCTGTGTGAAACCACCACTGAAATCAAAATAGAAAACATCTGTGATGCATCCGCATTTCCAGATAACCACTATTCTGTTACTGTAGATTCATTTTGTCTTCTAGATTTTTTTTAATGGAATCATATGGGATATAGTGTGTTGTGCCAGGCTTCCTATTGTTATGCGAATAGGTTATTCTTCTTAATGCTGAGTCGTAATCTCTTATATTGATACACCACAACTTGCTTACTTATGTGGGAAACAGGGTTCACTTTATAGAGAAATGCTAAACTTTTAAAATAGGGTTGTATCGTTTTACATTTCCACCAATTGTATGAGAGTTCTAATTGTGATTCCAGGGTAACCAAGATTTTCTTCATTTTTTTTTCAGAAGTTTTGTAGTTTCAATTGTTAGGTTTAGGTCTGTGATCAAGTGATCCATTTTGTGGTTTTTTTCTTTTCTTTTTTTTTTTTTTTTGGTGGTGTAAGGTAGGGGTTGAAATTCTTTTGGTATGTGGGTATCTAGTTGTTCTAGCATTGTTTGTTGAAAAGACTGTACTTTTCTCATTGAATTACCTTGGCATCTCTGTCAAAAATTATTTGAATATATTGGATATATGTGTCTATGTTTATTCATAAGTTTATTTCTGGATTTTGTATTCTGTTCCTTTGATCTGTTTGTCTCTTAGGCCAATAAAACACTGTTATGATTACTGAAATTTATAGTATGTCTTGAAGTCTGGGCAAATTCTCCAACTTTGTTCTTTTTCAAAATTGTTTTGGCTCTTCTGGGTACTTTGCATTTCTGTATAAGTTTTAGAATCAACCTGTCAGTTTTTCATAAAAGATCCTGCAGGGATATTATTGTAATTTCACTGAATCTGTAGGTCAGATTGGGAAGAATTGACCTGTTAACAATTTTAGATCTTCCAGTTCATGAACATGGTCTAGCTTCCTTTTTTTTTTTTTTTTTTTTTTTAAAGATCATTAATTTTTGTCAACATTGTTTATAGTTTTTGGTATACTGATCTGGAGCATATGTTATCAAATTTATCCCTTAGTAGCTTATATTTTTCAGTGTTGTTTAAATGGCATTATTTTAAAAATATTATATATATTATAATAATATATTCATAATTAATATTTAAGTTATATATAATATGAAATATTATTATTGAAATTTTGAAATAACATTTCAAAATATTATTTCAAAAATATTATTTTAAAATATTCTACTTTTTCATGCTAGTGTGTAGAAATACAATTAAGTTTTATACTGCAGCTTTCCTAAACTCAGTTATTAGTTGTAATACCAGTTTTGTAAAGTCCTTGAAGTTTTGTAAATGTACATGATAATGTCTGTGAATAAAGATGGTTTCATATCTTCCTTTCCATTTCTGTGCCTTTTACTTATTTTTCTTGCTTTATTCCATTGGTTAGGATATACAGTATGAAGTTGAATAGCAGAATGTACCTCCTTGCTTTGTTACTCATCTTAGGTGAGAAGTATTCAGTCTTTCATTATTAATTGTGATGTTAGCTGTGGTTTTGAACATCTTTTTAATCGAGTTGAGGAAGTTCCCTTTAATTCCTGGTTTACTTAGTTTTACCATAAATAGGTGTTGATCTTGTTAAATGTTTTTCTGCCTCTATTGAGATGATTATAGGTTTTGTTCTGTTAATATGGGGGATTTTATTAATGGGTTTTTGAACTAGTTTGATTCGGTTGCATTGATGGGCTTTTGGACTCATTCAGGTAAACCTGAATTTCCAAGATATACTCCATGTGCAGGGTGTGTTACGATTTTATGTATTGTTGGATTGGATTTTGTTAATATTTTGCTAATGTTTAAAAAAATTTATGTTAATGAAAGATTGCATGTAGATATTCTTACGATGTCTTTGTGTTTTTTTGGTAATGTTAGTCTCATAAATGATTTGGGAATTAGCTCCTTCTCTGTGTTCTGAAAGAGTTTGTGTAGGGTTATGTAGTATTTCATTCCTAATATTTGATAGAATTCACTAGTGAAGCCATCTTGGCCTTGGAGAATACTTTGTAGGAAGGTTTTAAATTGTGAATTCCATTTCTTTAATAGATAGAGGGCTATTGCGATTTTTAACTTCTTTTTTTTTTTTTCTTTCGAGTTTGGTAATTATCTTGAAGAATTTGTCCATGTAATCTAAGTAGTTGTATTTATTGGCATAAGGTTGCTTATAATAATTCCATTATCTTTTCGGTGTCTTTAGGATGTGAAATAATTCCTCCTCTTTTATTCCTAATGTTGGTAATTTGTCTCCCCTCACCCCTCCTGATTAACCTTGAGAAGTTTGTTTGTTTTATTGACTAAAAAATCAACAGGGGGCACCTGGGTGGTTCAGTTGGTTAAGCATCTGCCTTCAGCTCAGGTCATGATTCCAGGGTCCTGGGATGGAACCTTGCATGGGGTTCCCTGATCAGTGGGGAGTCTGCTTTTCCCTCTGCCCCTACCCCTGGTTGTGTTCCCCACCCCCTCAAATAAATAAATAAAATCTTAAAACAAACCAACCAACAAACAAAAAACCCAAAACAAAAACAACAGCTTTTTACTTTACTGGTTTTCTGTATTGTTAGCCTGTTTTTTTTTTTTAAATATTTTATTTATTTATTTGACAGACAGATCACAAGTAGGCAGAGAAGCAGGCAGAGAGAGAGGAGGGAGCAGGCTCCCCGCTGAGCAGAGAGCCCGATGTGGGGGATGTGGGGCTCGAGCCCAGGACGCTGGGATCATGACCTGAGCCTAAGGCAGCGGCTTTAACCCACTGAGCCACCCAGGCGCCCCGTTAGCCTGTTTTATATTTCATTTATTTCTTCTCTTTTCATTATTTTCTTTCCTCAGTTTACCTTTGGTTTAAAATATACTTTTAGCTTCTGAAGGGAGAAGTTTGGAGCAATTTTATGTATCTTTCTTTCTTTCTACTATAAATATGAAAGCTACAGATTTTTGTCTAAGCAACTGTTTTACTTGTATGCCATACATTTTTGTATATTTTGCTTTCATAATCAGTTCAAAACATTTTCTACTTTCCCTTATGATTTTCTTTTTGTCTTATGTGTTGTTTAAAGCTATTATTTAATTTCCAGATTTTGTGGGGGTAAAGGAAGTGTTTTTGTGACTTTCTAACTCAAATCTATTCAGAAATTTCAATTTTAAAAAATATATTGGGGCACCTGGGTGACTCAGTTGGTTAAGTGGATGCCTTTGGCTCAGGTCATGATTTCAGGGTCCTGAGAGCAAGCCCCACATTGGGCTCCCTGCTCAGTGGGTAGTTTGCTTTTCCTTCTCCTTCTGGTGCTCCCCCTGCTTGTGTTCTCTTGCTCACGTGTGCTCTCTCTCACAAATAAATGAATAAAACCTTAAAAAATATGTATTGATATTTATTTTATGGCTCAGCATATGGTTTCTGTTGGTGAATGTGCCATATGCATTTGAAAAACTTGTGTGTTCTGTTGAGTGTATTATTATCATTATTATTATTTATAAATGTCAGTTTGGTTATGTCAGTTGATAGTATTCATGTTTTCTATACCTTATTGATTTTCTGTCTACTCTTTCTATCAGTTGCTGAGAGGAGGCATGCTGAAATCTTTATAATTCTGGATTTGTCTATTTCTCCTTTTAGATACATCAGTTTTTGCTTCATATATTTTGAAGCTTTGTTGTTAGATGCCTGCACACTTGGGATATATGTCTTCTTGAAGAATTGACACTTCTCTCATTACAAAATTTTCTTCTTTATTCCTTTATAAGCCTCTTGGAGTCCACTTTGTTATTAGTCTAGCCATTTTGGCTCTCTTATTATTTGTTTTATAACTTGTCTTTATAAATAAAGTGCATTTCTTAGGGGCAATATATACTTGGGCCTTTACAAATTTTACTTATTCTAAGAATTGATGTATTTTACTTGTAATGGTCAGACTCTTTGTGTTTAATATAATTGATGATTGTGTTTAAGTCTGCTATCTTGGTATTTTTCCCCATCTATCCCCTCTATTCTTTGTTCCCTTTTTTATCCTCTTTTCCTGCCTATTTTTGTGTATTTTTTTTAGGATTTTATTTATTTATTTGAGAGGGGGAAAGAGAGAGAGCGTTGAACACAAGCGTGGGGGAGAGGTAGAGGGAGAAGTGGACTCCCTGCTGAGCAGGGAGCCAGAGGTGGGGCTGATCCCAGGACCCTGGACTTACGACCTGAGCCAAGGGCAGATACTTAACCGACTGAGCTACCCAGGTGCCCATCCTGACTTTTTTTGGATTATTTGAGTGTTTTTTTATGATTCAATTTTATCTTCAGTATTGGCATCTTAAATAAACTCTGTTTTACTTTTTAGATACTGGCCAAGGGCTTATAATATCCACCTTTAAGTTATCACAGTCTACAAGTCTTATTAAATTTCATTTATATGTAAAAAACCTTAGAACAGTATACCTCCATTTTCTCTTCCTGGCTTTTGTGCTGCTGTTGTCATATGTTTTTCTTCTATATCTGTATACAATCAGTGATGCGTTATTTTTGCTGTAAAGAGATAATTTGTTTTAAAGAAATTAAAAAACGAGAAAACAACTATTTTGTATTTATATATTAACTATCTCTGGTGCTCATTATTCTTCTCTATAGATCCAGATTTCCATCTGATATTTTCCTTGTACCTGAAGAACTTTTTAAAAAGAATGCATTCTGGTTACATTTATTACAGTGGAGTTCAGCTGGTTTCTTTCATTCAAAAAAAGTCTGTATTTTACCTTCACTTTTGAAAGATACTTGTGCTTGATCTAGCATTCCAGATATGGACATTTTTTCCCCTCCTTTGAGCATGTTCTGTTGTTTCCCGGTTTGCATATTTTCTGTTGAGAAGTCAGTTGTAAATATTGTCTTTTTTTTCCTTATGTAATGTGTCCTTTTTCCATGTTGACAGCTTTTAAGATTTTTTTTTTTTTAAATCACTGATGATCAGAAGTTTAGCTTTTTTTGTTTGTACTGTTTTGAGTTCACAGAACTCTTTGAGTCTGAAATACATTTTTCTCATGAAATTTGGAGATAGTTTGGCTATTTTTCAAAAACTTTTTCTTATCCTCCCTTCTACCTTTGCGTTCTGGGACTCTAATTACATGCATGTTAGAGTGCTTGATAGCGTTCTGCATTTATATTTATTCTTTCAATTAAAAAAAAATTCTCTGTTCTTCAGCTTGTATAATTATATTGTATGTTGTCAAGTCCCCTAATTTTCTTTGGGGGGCGGAGGGGGGTTTGTGCTTAATTTACTATTAAACCTATTCTGTGAATTTTTTATTTCATATTTTGTGTCCGGAAATTTTTATGCTTTTATATTTTTCATTTTTTATTTATGTTTTCCTTTCAATTCTTGACCATACTTATAATAGCTGTTTTAAAACTGATTTTTAATTCTGTCATCACTTCCATTTCTGGGTTTGTTTCTCATCACTGATTTTTCTCCTGACCATGAGTCTCCTTTTGCTATATCTTTGCATGTCTGGTATCCTTTTATTGGATGCTAGATATTGTGATTATTATGTTGTTGAAAGTCTGGATTTTATTTCTTTCCTGTAAAGTTGAATTTTGTTTTGGCTGGCAGTTAAGTTAACTTGTAGATGAGATGATGATTGTGGTGATGATCATTATTTTTGAAACTCGATTATTTGGGTGGTTTAGAGCAGTCTTTATGCTAGCATAGGCCTAGTTTCTTACTTTTGAGGCATGGCCCTTTTGTGGTCTCTGTTTAATGCCCATGATATTTAAGTGTATTTTCACCCTGACTCTTCAGAATTATACTGTCTTCCAGCTCTTTGTGAGCTGTTGGAGTGATGACTCTCTAGTAATTCTTTGCCTGGCCTCTTGGAATTTTGCTCTTTGAACATGTAGCTTAGTGTATGCAGGAACATTTTCACAAGAACCCCTATCAGATCTCTGGAGCTCTTTTTCTGTAGAGCTTTCTGGTGATCTGTTCTCATAAATTCCAGCTGCCTCAGCCTTTGCAGGACTGCTTCATTTGTTTTCCTTCACTCAGAGATCCTAGCTTTGTGCAGCCTTTGTTCAGTGGTTGAATAGTTTCATGTTTTTTGTCTAGTTGTTTTTGGTAAAAGGAAAGTTATAGTGCTTCTTATGTTTTAAATGTCATATTTGCCTGTGTATGTTATCCTAGTTCAGGGGTCAGCAGACTTTTTTTTTTTTTTTTTTTAAAGGATTAGAGAGTTGTTATTTCAGGCTTGTGGGTCATACAGTCTCAGTTGCAACTATTCAGCTCTATATGTAGTGAGGGAACAAGAGACAATATGTAAATAAATGGGTAAAATTGTGTACGGATAAAACTTTATAAAAATAATTGGCCAACCCATGGGGGTATAGTTTGTCAGCCTCTTGAACTAGTTAGTTGACTGAGATACCAATGATACTAGAGGCTCAAAATCTCATGATTGGAAGAAAAGAACCTTTGAGATTCATATTTCAGGTTTGAAAGGAATCTTATAAATTCAGATTGTCCTACCAATCCTTTGGTGTTTGAAGCCATATGCAGTGTTTTTTTTTTTTAAGATTTTATTTATTTAAATCATTTTATTTTATTTTATTTATTTGACAGACAGAGATCACAAGTAGGCAGAGAGGCGGGTAGAGAGAGAGAGGAGGAAGCAGGCTCTCCGCCGAGCAGAGAGCCCGATGTGGGTCTCAGTCCTAGGACCCTGGGATCATGACCTGAGCTGAAGGCAGAGGCTTTAACCCACTGAGCCACCCAGGCTCCCCAAGATTTTATTTATTTATTTGACACAGAGAGAGAGAGAGAGATCACAAGTAGGCAGAGAGGGAGGGGGAAGCAGGCTTCCTGCTGAGCAGAGAGCCCAATGTGGGGCTGGATCCCAGGACCTGAGATCATGACTTGAGCCGAAGGCAGAGGCTTAATCCACTGAGCCGCCCAGGTACCCCTGAAGCCACATCCAGTATTAACAGCTTCTCCTTGACACCTCATATCTGTGCTTCTCAGGGATCTCAGCCAGGGATTCTTTCTTGAGAAAGCTCTCACTGTTGTTGTTTTAATCATCAGTTCTCTGCTATTACTTGGTCTGTGCTGAGCAAATCTAATTCATCTTCCACATATGAGTCTTTCGTATAAATTGAAGACTTTATAGATTTCTTTAGAATGTTAACTCCATATTAAATTCATTCACCTTACTTCAACTGTGCCTTTATTCTTTTTTTTTTTTTTTTTTTTGCTGCCATGTTTATTTGCTTGAAAGGATTGAACATGAGGCAATATAACCTCTAGCCATATGACATGTTTAGATTTCCTCTCCATCCTAGTCCCTCATCTGTTAATTTGTTCCAGTTTATATTTCTGTCAAAGTGTGGAGCTGGGAGCTAAAAGCAGTATTGACTAGTGACTTGCTGTATAAGATCTGTTGTGTAGGATCTAGGTACCATGTTTTTATTAATGGAGCTTAAGATGGCAGTAACTTTTTTTGTAGCTATTTCACATTGTTCAATTATATTAAACTTACTGTCAAAATCTTTGGACCCATTTCACTCATACATGTGCTAAACCAGCTCCCTATTTTTTATCTTTATGTTTTTGAATTAATATTGGTAAACTGAGGGCTGAAAATGAAATCACAATTCAGGAAAAAAGTTATTATGAATCAGCAAAAATATACATATGTTAGAAAGCATCTTTGATATACAACTTCATTATATAGAGAGTTACATTGTATTTCTCACAATATGGAAATCATATGTTAGATGGGAATCACATGGAGGCCCAGTGACCTATTGGCCTCCACCCCTCTGCAGAGGGAATGTGTCCTTGGCAAGCTGCTTAGCTATGGGTAGGAAGAGTTGAGCAGACCTAGGTCGGAGGAGGCATGCAGCTGGAAGTATATCTCTGCTTAATTGAAGTTTTTTGTTTTTTGTTTTTGTTTTCATTTTGTTTTGTTTTTTTGGGGGGTTGGCAAAGGGAAAAGGAGAGAGGTGCCTGGGTGGCTTAGGCATCTGCGTTTGGCCCAGGTCATGATCCCAGGGTCCTGGGATCAAGCCCTCCATTGGGCTCCCTGCTCAGTGGGGAGCCTGCTTTTCCCTCTCTCTTACCCCTCCCCCTGCTTGTGCTCTCCTCTCTCTCTCTCTGTGAGATAAGTAAATAAAATCTTTAAAAAAAAAAAAAAGGGAGAGGGAGAGAGAGAATCTTAAACAGGCTCCATGCCCAACATGGAGTTCGATGTGGGGGCTCAGTCTCACAGCCTTAAGATCATGACCTGAGCTGAAATCAAAAGTCAGATGCTCAACTGAGTCACTCAGGTACCCCCTTAATTGAAATTTTTATAGTCTAGCAATGGAGAAAAGAGACAGAACACAATATTTTAACATATGGTAAATAATCTTTTGACTTTTTTTTTTTTTTTAAAGATTTTTATTTATTTATTTGACAGACAGAGATCACAAGTAGGCAGAGAAGCAGGCAGAGAGAGAGGAGGAAGCAGACTCCCTGCTGAGCAGAGAGCCCTATGACTCGGGGCTTGATCCCAGAACTCTGGGATCATGACCTGAGCCGAAGGCAGAGGCTTTACCCACTGAGCCACCCAGGCGCCCCAACCTTTTGACTTTTGCAGCACAACTTAGGGGATACTGAATTATTCTTAAGCTTAGAAATTTGGTAGACTCAGTCTACAAAATGGTATAAGTGAATTCTCAGTATTAGTAACTTTCTGATGTAGTAAATAAATTTTGCTGCTACATTTTTGATTAGTTTTCTTCTTTTTTAAAAATTAGAGTTGTATTCATATATAGTTAAAGAATCAAATAGTTCTACAAGGTTTATATGAATAATACACATCTGCTCCTGGCCCCTATTTTACCTTTTCCAGAGACAAACATTTTCATCCCCTTTTGTTGGTTATCTGGATTCTTACTTAAATGTTTTTAAATATTAAGCTTGTTTCTTTTAAGGTTTTCAAATTCTGCATCTTTCACTGTTGAAGATGAGGATTTAGCTCATTGATTCTACCTCCTACAAATACTTTTCCCATCCATCCATTTTACCGAAGTAGTTATGTGGTTCTTTTGGTTAGCTTATTCAGTGTTAACATTTGTTTGACTATGTTAATGCATGGCTGAGCCATCTACTATATTCTGATTGCTTTTCCTTTTCTGCGTAATTTTGAAGATAGTAATTACCTTTTTTTCTTTTTTGGACTGTAACTTTTTTGTGTATTTTGAGTTAACCCTTCCCATTCTTTTTGCCTATTGTCTGAGTCCCCTTTTGAGACTTCTAGATGTATTCTGTTAGTACCATCTTCTTGAGAGATGACCTGTTGTAATTTGGATTGGTTGGTCTGTACGTTGATACACAGTTGAAAACCTGTAACCATCTGATAATCCCTGTTTATTTAGGAATTCATTTTGCTCTGTCCCATGTTGGATCTGTTTCCTGGATCTCATGGCTTATATGGTTTATTCCCTCTTTTTAGAGTTGGGATACATCTCCAATAGCTTCCTGAGAAACGGTGTTACTTTTTGTTTTTTGCTTCTGTTTTTTTAAGGCCTTACATCTTTTAAAATCTATTTATTCTACTTACATACTTGATATTTTAGATTGGCATAGATATCTAGTTTGGAAATACTTTTTCTTTAGAATTTTGAAGCTATTGCACCACATTGCCTTCTTGCTTCTGGTATTGCTGTTGTGATGTTAGAAATCTTTCTGATTTCCTGATTCATTGTGATCTCTTTATACAGTATGGAAGCTTTGAGGAACTTCTCTTTGTCTGCAGTTTGTTGAAAGTTTATATGCCTTCCTTGAGCCTCTTTTAACGTTTTATTCTGGGTATTCAGAGAGTCCTTTCAATCTAGAAATTCACATTCTGTTTTTCTGGGAAGTTTTCTTGAATTATTTTATCAGTCATTTCCTCTTTTTCGTTTTCTGTATTTTCTCTTTTGAAAGCTCTGTTATTTGGTTTTGAACTTTCTGGCCTGCTCCTCTGATTTTATCTCTCTCACCCTCTCTATTTTTCATTTTTGTATATTTGCTTTACTTTCTGGGAGAAAGTAAGTTTCTAAACTTTATCTTCCAGCCCTTCTGTTGAGTTTTATCATTCTGGCATCCTTATTTAAAAATTTCCAAGAGCTCTCTTTTAGTTTTTTGTTCTTCTTTTCTGAAATAGTGTGCTGTTCTTTTTAAATGGTTGCACTATTTTATCTGTTTGGGAATATTAATGATGGATTAAGTTTTTTTTTTTCTTCTCCCAATGTTGTCTGTTTCCTCTGAGTTTTCTTTTTGTTTCTATTTGTTTTTGTCTCTGTCATTCCTTCATGTTTTTCCTCGACTATTTAGTAGTTCCTGGTTTTCTGTTCATGTTTAGAAATGGTGGACTAAAAAACATCTTGGAAGTTGAGTATGTGAGTGACATTTGTTTACTGTGTACTTCACTGATCTGGGTGGGCTCATTAGTTGGGGAGCCTCTGATGTCAATATTTTGAGCTCTTTTCTCTTGAGCTGGTCAGATTTCCCAAAGAAGACTTTTCCAGATGCCTCTCTCTGGGGGATGAAAGACTGGCTGCCAGCTTTCTGGGTGCTTAGAGGGAGATAATGGGAGAGGGTGGTTTTTGACTTCTATTCTGTACATGTTCACCTAATGCACTGTTTTCAGCCTTCGGGTGTGTCTGTGTCCCCCAGTCAGGATAACCTCTGTTGTTACTGGCCCCAGAGTATACCCTTCCATTTGTTTGATGGGGTAAGAGGTGCAGTGGGGAGGGTACCTGGGTTCTAAGCAGGCTTTCAGCCAGTTTTCCTTAGTTTATCTCCTCTCTGCCTTTTAACCCTCCTTCCAAAGATACCTGTATTTTTGATTCCTGAGGCTGAGGGGATTCTGTAAAAATTGTGTTTTATCTGCCCTTTCTCCATAGCTAGGATTCAGTGTTTCAGGTATTATAAATTTCTTTATCTTTTGAGCATCTATTTCTTAGCTTTCAAAATCTTGTCGCTCTCATCTCCTCTCCTACCTTCCATTGTGATTTTATGATTTAAGGGAAAAGCAAAACAAAAACAAACAAATTCTTTACTGATGTTTTAGAGGGATTTAAGAGAGAGCAAAAGCAGATGTGTGTGTTTACCCTGGTGTCTTTACCTGGAGCTGATTAGTTATGTTTTAACAGAAGTTTTCTATTATCCCTGACTTTTTTTCTTTTTGTGACTCAAGTTGAGGGATGATTTAATATGTTTGCTGTATATCTCTGGTCTACCAGAGTAGTAACCCTATCACTGGAGGTTGTGAGATGAGGCAGATTTGGAATTTCCTAGTGCGCTCATGTTAGTCCCTGTTGATCACAGCTGCCTTTTCTATACAGTGTCCTAAGTCCTGCTCAGGATTGATATTAAGGTAATTGTTCTGTAGTTTGAGAAGTCTTTCTTTTACCTGTTTCTTGAAAATTCAAATCTTCTGGCAGCTCCCCTATTTCTACTGATCATTCTAAGGCATATAATTAAGGGTTCAATCTCATTTACAAGTTGCCTTTGTGAGTGGGATGTAATTAGCCTGGGCCAGGAGACTTGAACTCATTTATAGAATCTAGGTCAACCATATCACTTTACAGGTCAGGAAGCTACGGTCCCTGAGATGGAGTAGATTTCCTAATATCATATAGGTAAGTAGTTGAAAAACTAGGACTCGAATCTAGATCTTTTCATCTCCAGCCAGTGGAGAAAAGAAATCATGGAAAGAACCCATGATATTACACCCCGAGTTCATTCATATCAAGGCCTGTAACTTTTACTCTGTTTGGTAATCACTGAATATAGTTTTAACTCAGAGGGGGAGACACTGCAAGTATATACTGTTCTGTGTGGTCATGTGGGTTCTGATTGCAGTGGGTCAGTGCAAATAAATAACTTCCACTGGGGGAATTTATCAGCTCATTTCTTATGTATTGTGCCTAAAGAATAGCACATTAAGAATCAATATAAATTTTCTTTAAATACATTCCTGCTGTTAGAAAGTGCATTTATCCTGATTCTGTTACAATCTATTTAATTCCAACCATTCTGAACTGACTATAGTGGCTTTCTATTTAAGCCAGGGGAGTCTCTGCCGGTTAAGTTCAATTTTCTGAGGACTGTGACTACCTGTACAACAGATGCCGGCCATTGTTGAGAAAATTTCCTTCTAGCCTTTCTTGCTATTATTAGAATTGTTGTTTTCTTGATTTGTTATACATATCCTCTAAAAATTAGCTTGTGTAGATCTAGTCTTACAGTGATAAATGTAGAAGAAGGCATATAATTATCTAAGTGAAATAAAAAAAAAGTCTTCTATTCATGGGATGGTGTGTGGGCACTCTTGTACTAGTTTTCTTAATACCTCAGGAAGACTAAAGAAAGATTCATGAACTTTCTTAAATTAGAAAGTATGGCCATGAGCTCTTGCCATTGCTAAATTGAGTAGATGACAGTTTCTTTGTACTATTTTATAATCCTCTAGGACTAATTTTTACCATTAGCCTTATGAAGCAGCATGGTAGAGTGGGAAAGAATTTATGCTTTAAATTCAGTTATGCTTTAAATCGAGTTATATTTGGGATCTGCCATTTGCTGCCTGTGTAGTTATGGCAGAATTATTTAACCTGAGTCCTAATCTCTTCAGCTGTCTATTTGTGAAGATTAGAAATTACATGTGATGATACTAGTATATTGTTTAATGTTAGAAATTACACAGTAGTGAAGACTCTGTTATGGTGCTTGTTATTAATAAATAGGTGATGACTCTGTGGTGATGGTTGTGGTTATTATTATATATATGTGCATATTGTTTTTGTTCCTTGTATATTTTAATTTCATCCTTTTGATTTTATATTTTAAAAACCATGTATTTTAAAATTTAAATATAATTATAGATTGTTTATCTTTGGCAGAGAGAAATACTGTGTTTTGGGATAACTTGTCTCTGGAAATATTTTAAAGGGTTGCTTCCCAATTTTGAAATCATTAGAAAAAGAATTCTGAATTTTGGAGATCCATACTTTTGTCAGAAATTGGTCCATAGAAGTTTGTGTGGAATTGCGTTTTTCTTTTTCTTTTTTTTTAAGATTTTATTTATTTATTTGACAAAGATCACAAGTAGGCAGAGAGGCAGGCAGAGAGAGAGGGGGAAGCAGGTTCCCTGCTGAGCAGAGAGCCCGATGTGGGGGCTCGATCCCAGGACCTTGGGATCATGACCTGAGCCAAACGCAGAGGCTTAACCACTGACCCACCCAGGCGCCCCATGGAATTGCTTTTTAACTCTAAATGTGATCATGGTATATGGGGACATGTATTAGTCTAAGTGAATATACATCCATAATAGGGATTTTTTTTGGACAGTATTTCAGTATCACTAAATTGTCTTTGCTCTTACCAAATAATAATTCCCAAGTTTAAAGCTAAGTCTTTAACATTAACTTTATGCTTAGTTATCTCTGTCAGGCTTAAATAGTGGTCCATTTTTAGATTTTCCAGTGAAGACTGGTATAATGATATTTAATTTTAGCTTTAAGGTAAAAGAACTAAATTGTTTTAAAATAATTGGACATTTTCCAGTTTTTCCAGCTCAACTAGTTATGAAGTGATTAAGTTTGTAGGCTTGTTGTTAGGTCACTTGCATCTGTATTCTGTCAATTGCTAGAACAACTCCATAAAAAATACGGAGCAGATGCCCATGGCTTCCCTTTATCACTGAGACCAGAGAAGCTGAGGGAAGCCATGGCTTCCCTTTATCACTGAGACCAATAGGAAGTTGGTGCACGTGCTAGGATTAGAAAACCATTCTTCTGAATCAAAGCCAAATATTTTGTTTGCTGAACCATGTGGAATGTTATAGGTGCAAGTATTCTAGTGAGTAAATTACCATTCATAGATTTCTTGGGGACTGTCTCACCTAATGTTTAAATCTCTGATAGATCTTAATTTTCTAAACTTTTACATGCGGTTATCACAAAAATCACAGTAGTGATTTATATTTATTGGTATCTTTTATCTCTCCTCCCTTCAGCACCCCCCCACCACACCCCCGGTCTGTGAACATAGAACACTAGTTTAGGTGATGATAAGAAAAGTTAGTCTCCTACTTAACTTTTCTGATTTCAACTGCCCCCTTTTTAGTCTTTTTATTTAGTTTGCTTCTTTGACATTTATTTAAAAATTGAAGTTAAGCTTCCTGTTTAAAACACACACACACACACACACATACTGCTTTCATTTGAAGAAATAAAGGAACTTGTCTGAGAAAAATGCAAAAAGGATATGAACAAAGAGAAATTGTACTATCATTACTAGTAATGATAGCTATATCATTTATACTTTTGCCGTATGCCAGGCATCCTCCGAAGTATTTTGTATACATACTTATTTAATCAACTCTGTAAATACTGTTATTCTCATTTTTGTGATGGGAGATAAAGGTTAGTAACTTGCTAAATACTTGCTACTTAGAGCTAGTAAGTACAGAGTTGGTATTCAAACCTGAAGGCTGGCCCCAGGTTATACCTCTGATGAAATAGATGATAATGGTTTCCTCTAAGCTGAGAAAGGACTGAATATATTCATACAGGGACATACCATCCTGTTAAGAAGATATGCAATGTGGGAGGAGGTTATTCATATTGGTGGGACTGCTAATTGAAAAGCTGTATGGTGGCCCTCATCCATGAGTCTTATGTTCGTATTTGTTTGTAATTGTGCATCAAGCATTGTCTTCTAAGAAAATAATCAGGAAAGTAACAATGTTCAAGAGTGTTTACCAGTTATTATTATAACAGTGAACAAAGTGGAAGATTATTTAGTTGTTATGGGGTAAATTATGTTTTTTTCCAATAAACAATAAATATGCCAACATTAAAAACTTTTTGAAGGATAATATACAAAAATATTTATAATAAGTCAAAAAGCAGGATATGAGACCACATAATATGGTTCCAAATTAAAAATTGTGTATGTACAGAAAAATAGGAAAAACATACATTAAGACACTAATAATTATTTTTGATGTGATTTTGGAAAATATTCCTGGTGTGATTATTTATTTTTGAACTTACTGCATTATCCACATAGTACTTCCATACTCAGAGAAAACAAAGTGGCATAAAGGGGAAAGCATAAATGATGCCAATACTAGCTATTACTAAGAATATTCATTAGAAATTAGATTTGCATATCTCATAATGTGAAAGGGATAAGTTCCTAAATGCCATACAGTTTTAGTTTGGATATTATTATTTTTGGAACCATTTTTTTTAAAGTGAAGCACTTGTTTAGGATTGAAAAAAATTGATACATATTTTTTCTTGAATGCGTTATTGTAGTGATTGTTTCAGCACTTTATAAATTTGTTTCAGTTATGTTAACAGAAGATATGGTTATTTTTCTACCCTGTGGTACTTGTTTTTTGAAAAACAACTATAGACAGAAATTGACTTGGTGGAAGTGGGGATGGGAAGATGAGTATGGATCCAATGCAGGGAACACGTGGACTGTTTTTGTACAGAATTATGTTATGAATCCGTTTTATTGTCCATTTTGACTGCATAGTTATAGTTTATAGCTACTTAAATAAGGAATTCACCTTCTGTTTGTGTTGAAACATCTTTGAATTTTAGTTCCTTAGACCTCTAAGATTTATGAAATTTAAAAATACAAATGTAGGGGCGCCTGGGTGGCTCAGTAGGTTAAGCCTCTGCCTTGGGCTCAGGTCATGATCTCAGGGTCCTGGGATTGAGCCCCGCATCGCGCTCTCAGCTCAGCAGGGAGCCTGCTTCCCCCTCTCTCTCTGTCTGACTCTCTGCTTACTTGTGATCTCTGTCTGTCAAATAAATAAATAAAATCTTAAAAAAAATTACAAATGTAGGTAATGGAATAAAGATCCAGGTTCTGCTCTCAGCTGGTTTCGTGTCGGTGTTTTAAAATGTGTTTAGAAAACAAAAGACAAAACTACATTAGGGAATTGTACTTAGAAGCAAAGTTTCTTTCTGTGTTACATGCTATGCATGTAATAATTTATGCATGCATAAATTGGTGATAACTTTACATCCATTTCATTAGTAGCTTGCTTTGGTGTTAGTAATAAAGCACTATGGTGTTATGGGCTCACTGCTTTCCTGATTAAAGATGATTCAAACTGTAACTTCTTCATGGAAAGAAGTTGAGGAAATCCTTTGAAAGAAATTATTTCACTTTTACAAACTTATTATTTAAACTCTTACTTGATTTCAAAGTATAATTTATGAATCAAATACAGAGTAACAAAATTGTTTTATATGTGAGGACTTTATAGTAAGTTTTTGGTAAAAATGGTTCAACTGGAAATAATCATCATCTGTTTGTTGTAATTTTCGTATTTAATATAAAGAGCTGTGTAGAAATCTTGATATGAAGAAGTGACTTTTTTCTCCCTTTAAAAATCAAGGAGGACTGACAAAATTATTCAGTGAGAGAAATTTTATTTTGAAGTAATATAAATAGTTATTTTAGCAAATTTGCTTGTCTGAATGGGAGCTTGTTTTTAGTATTCTGTGACTAAGAAGAAATAACAAAACCGTTGTAATTTTCTTGTTTTTTTTCCAGGCTGAACTCACGGGAATCAAATGGCGTAGGTACAATTTTGGAGGGCATGGGGACTGTGGACCCATAATTTCAGCCCCAGCCCAAGATGATCCAATCCTGTTAAGTTTCATCCGTTGTCTGCAAGCCAACTTGCTGTGTGTATGGCGTCGTGATGTCAAACCAGATTGCAAAGAATTATGGATATTCTGGTGGGGAGACGAACCCAACCTAGTGGGTGTAATACATCATGAACTGCAGGGTAAGCTTTTTGTTTTTTCTTAAAAACTGTTAGCATCATATATATTTCTTAAAAGTAGTAAATTTCAAAAAGAATTTATTAAGACTTGCTGAGAAAAATCCAATTGTTTAATGTGTGTGTCTCTCAAAAGGAAGGTCTTCACTCTTAGCCCTCTTCTTTCCATGCCCCCCCCTTTCCCCCCAGATCTCTTGTTCTTTCCCAGTCATGCTAGGAAACAGAACCTGTGAACCACTGTTTCTAAAGGAAATATTGTGTTTCCTAGATGTTTTGGGGGTGGAAACGAGGCAAGATCCATTCTTTTAAAGTGATAGTGAATTGTGAGTAATTAGCAAGTCAGTGAAATGAACAGAATTGTTTTTTCTTGGATTGTGGCTGTTGTGGTTCATTACCAGCTGAACTCTGGTGGAAAATTATAAAGTGATAATAGAAAGTTAGAACAAGCCTTACTAGACAAAATTATGAGATGACATTGGATAGTATTCTGAAGAAAGATTAATATAAAGAACCTGGTATAATTTTGATATGGCAAGTTTTCCTTTGTTTTGTTTCTGCATTTTATATAATTAGGTGATTCCAGAAAATACTTGGTCCAGTGTTACCTAATTTTTAACTTCAGATTACATCTGGTATCTGGAAACTTTGAATTAATGTAAGAGTTTCATTATTCTAAGTTACTTTTTGTATTTACCACAGATTTATAACCAGAGGAAACGTTATTAGTATTCTTGAATGCTCAAAATTTTTTACTTCTTTACCTAAATGTTTCCATCTAGTATGCTAAAGAACTTTTCTAAATCAAGATTAATTACAATCCTTAGGGTAGTACATTAATCTTTCTGACCTAAGTCTCCTAGAGCCAACTTTTATTATGTCCAAACTACTCTGTATTTTGTTAGTGTGTGATTGAAAAAGTTCAGATAGCATTTGAAATGTTTTGTTAGTTGATATATTTAGTATTTTTTTTTTTTTAAAGGAAGGAGTAAAACTAACTTTATATTTGAGGGCCTATTCTAAGGTGTTTGAATTTGCCTAAAGGATTTCCTGCCAACTTTTGCTTGATATATTCCTAGCTTTCCTTTGCAGCCATTTTTTAAAAATCTGTGATATCCCGGGCCACAACAGCCAGAGGGCAGTAAACCTCAGTGGACTAATTAGCTGTTTACCTCATGGTCCATTTGTTTATTCAACACAAACCTTTCTTTCCATAGTTTGTAGAATATTTGGTTTATAAATATAAGAACCCTGTCTGGGTAAGATTGCTTACTTAGCTGGTTAATCAGCAGAATATCAGAATTTACATACATATCAAAGCGTATTTCATGTAGTTAGCAGAGAACTCAGGTAAAATTAGTTTAATTGCATCTGGATTCCATTTATCAGGGTTTTTAAAATAAGATACTCCTAGAAGATAATTATAACATCTATGTTTGTCCATTTAAGTATCAAAACATATTTTTTTGTTCTAAAATTTTTTACACATGTAGTAGAGGAATAGAGCATTTTTGTTTGTTCATCCTTTATTTCTCATGATTATTTCTGATTCTTAATCTCCTTCCATTTCTCTACTCCATATTGATACCGTATGTCTTAACTTTTTGGTCTGGTCTTTATTTGTTAGCAGCACAAATTATCACTTTATAATAATGATTAAACCAAACCCAAATTTACCTGATGTATAAAGTTATTTGTCCATACCAACAAAGCGCATAATCAGTGTTCCTAGAATTAAGTTACTGTGTTATTTCTCATGGACTTTGTTACCGAGTTAACAAAAAGATGAAGGCTATTTAAAATTTTTATAGTTGCTTTATTTTTTTTTATAGTTGCTTTATATTTCATTGATGTATTAAGTATTTTTTTGGTAAAGAATAAGGAAAGATCGACTTTTTTTGAACTGTTTTTCACAAAACACAGAAATACTACATTTTAATTTGAAAATTAGGAAAACACAACTGTCAAGTGAAGAGAACAAAAATCCTGATGTCTAAAACAGTTTTAATATTTGGTATTTTTATATATAAATGGAATTGATATCATACTGTTTTGTAACTCTATTTTTTTCATCTGACAGTATATTGTGAGTGATTTCTCATGAGAATGATTATTTTTTATTTTTATTGAGTCTGAAAACAGTGTATGCTGTTTATTCTCTTGCGTGCCACCAGGAAAGTAATCCAGTGATGGAACAGTTATAACTTTGTTAAGTATGTCTGTTCTCTTTGATCTGTTGAATTGGGGAAAGTTACTGGATTAAAGTAAAGCCTGTGCAGTGTCCATCCCATACGTAAAAGTGGTTGGAAAAGGTAATTTTATATGGTTCAACCTAATATTAGAAAGTATTTGAACTTAATTAGAAAAATGAGTGGCATAAGGATAACTTTGTATGACAGGTAGAGTGATCATGAGAAAAAGATACAAATAAATATTTTAATTGGTGGTCATAGTAAGTGAGGATATTTTGAAATCTGTTTTGATCTTTAATATATGTAAGAGTGATTTCATTTTAGGTAAAATAAATTTTAACAGAACCCTGTAAACATTAAGCGTGATGGTACCATTACTGTAACTTTTTTTTTTAATAGGGACATTTTACTATTTCTTAAAATCCTTGGTAGTTCCCTTGTCTTTACAATGTACCCAAAATGGGATACTACTAAGAAGCCTCCCTGCAATACAACACCAAAGCAACCATCTTTGATTTAATGTGTCAAGAAAGTATCCTCATAGAAAGAGAAAAATTCTGCAGGATAGACACACAGTTTAGTTTTGACATACTAGATATTTTTGTTAATTGCTTGAAATATCTATGAAATAGTCGGAGGGAGCACTTAAATACATTTATAGTCTGTCCCTGTCACTTAGATAAACACTTTTGGGCCTGTGTCTAGAGAATTGCTATTTATCTTGCCTAGTATATTGCTGTTTATCTGGCATAGTAGTTCAGAGCATGGGGGTGGGTTTGAATTCCTGCTCAGTTGCTTGCTGGCTGTGTATCAAGTAACTTATCCTTGCCTCACTTTCCTCACTGTAAATTGGGTTAAAAGGATAAGAAAAGTTAAAAGTTCTTAGAATAGCACAGAGAACAGTTCATCTAATTGTGACTGTTGCTGTTGCTACTACATTGACAACTCATTCAACAAAATTAAAACACCTTGACAGTTTTTAAATGATTGTTCTGTAGAACATTTAGTGCTTGCTAAAGTTCCTCAAATACTAACTTTTGGGGGCACCTGGGTGGCTCACTCGGTTAAGCATCTGCCTTTGGCTTAGTTCATGATCCCAGGGTCCCAGGATTGAGGCCCACATCAGTCTCCCTGGTTGGAGGGGAGCTTTCTTCTCCCACTCCCTCTCCCTCTGCCGCTCTCCCTGCTTATGCTTGCTCTGTCTCTGTCAAATAAATAAATAAAAATCTTAAGGTAAAAATACTAACTTTTAAAGTATTATGCTTTTGGGTTGGAGTGATCAGATTTTTGAGTTTGAGTTTTAAAATTTGGGTAGAGTAAGAGAATAATAAAATGTCAGAGCAGCAAAGATATCCCTCCCTATACATATGACAATTGTGTAGACTTCTGCTATACATAGTTTCATGATAAACCTTAGATGGCATTATGAAGAGATCAGAACTTTAAAATGTGTCTGTTGGATCTCTGTAAGGTAGGTTTGTAACTTTGCTGGCTTCTCCACATAATGGTGTTGAAGCAGGGCACTGGCTGAACACAAACATGTGCATGTCCTTCCTTGTGTCCATCCATGAGTACCCGTATCTGTGGGTCCAGTTACAGTGTTTGGATGTAATCTCTACCCTTGAAATGTTGAGAGTCTAAAAAGGGTGTAAGACAAGAACAAGACAGTATGTACAGTGCAGAGAGACACTGAAAGTCTGTGTGAGAGAAAGGTACTAGATTGACTGCTTTTCCAATGGGCAGACATTCAGTTTTAGGACCAACGCACAAATGTTTTATAAACTTACAGTAGGAACACTGAGAGCCCTAGTGCCAAGGGTTGATAACCTTCTTGGTTTCTGGTCTGTTTGTTCAACTTCTAACGTTAGGCAAGAGCTGTGATCAGTCCTGGGTATGTAAAATGACTCCTTATACTTGAGGAGCTCACAGTCTTATTGGGGAGGGAGCTAAATGAATCCATAATTATGCTACAATGAAGCAAGCTGTAACTGGTTAAGTTATGGGATTTTGCACAATATCAGATTCAGTCTTGGGAAACAGGATAGGGAGATGATGGGAAGCCTAGAGTCTTGAGGTGCATCTTATTGGACATGTAGGAGCTACCTAGGTTGGGATGGAACTTGTTCTTGTTAGAGGACTGTCCTGCTGGCAGTGAACAAATGGTGTGAAGAGCAGGTTTGTCTGGAGCTTAGGCTATTAGTGAAATAGTCAGGAGAGACTGAAAGACCGGGAAGGTGGGCCATAATGAGTGCACTGAAGTAAGGATGAGGAATTTTTACCGAATTTGATAGATTTCGAGGAATTACTACAGGTTTCTGATCAGGAAAGTTTCAGACATGATTAGGAAGATAATATACAAGATGAGTATGAGCAGGAAGGCAATAATATTGTAATAAATTATTCTGAATTGAGCTTTGAACTTAAACATTCTCCTCAGTTTAAGGTACAGATTTATTTAAGTTAAAAAATACCAATGATTACATACTGAACTTTTTATTAATAGTCCTTGCCAATTTTATTTTATTATACTTTTGTTCATTTTGCTTGACTAAATTCTTTTGCATTTTTTCAGTTTGAATTTTAGCGATTGATATAATACACCAAACTGACTTTTCCAAATCCACCAAACAAAATTATTTTATGAACACAATCTTCTGGCCATTTGATTGGTTATTAGTAAGTGGTGGGAAAGATATGCTATCTTAAAACCCCAAAATGGTACAGTGGGCAAATACAGGCTTCTAGGAACTAAAGATGGCTTGACCCAAAGCATTAAGAGTCCCTGATCCAGAAGGACAAGTATTATATATGGCCTAGTATGTGCTTAGTAACGCTTGTTGAATGAGTGAATGAATAAAGCCCATCTTACATATTTCTAACATAGCACAGTATTGTACTCTCAGAAGGTTAACTTAAAATAAATATGCTTAAAACGTTTAATAATTTGATACTGTGAGGAGATTGAAACCTAATTAAAAATAAGGCATTAAATATCCATTTTATTTTGTGTATATTCTATAAAGAAACCAAGCTATAGATATGCAGTCTATAATTTTAAAACTTATCTGTGCTATCTCTTTTCCTTTTGATTATTACAGGTAGACAGACAGATGTAAATTAGAATAGGGATACATCTGTCCACCTCTAAAAAATGCCCCATCGTGTTGGAAGCCTTAGGAATTGGCTCCACTGTCAGTGTAGAGGCAGAGTGGCAGTTATTACCCTTTGTTGCATTTATAGTCATGAGTATTGGTTTTTTATTTTTCAGAGTGCTGCCACTTATGCCAGGAGGTATGGGCAATTGCAGAAAAGCATTAGACATTAGAGAACTAGGAAAGAGGGATCTTGTTTTCTAGTAGTGACGGGTGTAAGATAATTTAAGACACGCTAATACTGTTGCATATACCACCGAACTGATTGCAAGCCTCTGGAAAGAGAAGTGAGCATTTTGTAAGGATGGTGGAAGGCTGAGAGAAGAGAATGGAGAGCCAGTTTGCTAGTACTGTAATGTGTATATATAGATTATAATGTATATAATCTGAAATGATAGGATTGATACAACCTTTGTTTAGCTATCTCCAAGACAGAACCTAGTTCCCTCCTCAGTTTTTTTTTTTTTTTGAAAAATATTTATGGGTATACACACACATAACTTTTTTTCTGGCTAAACCATTTTATAGGTAATTTCTAGACTTCATGAATCTTTACCCCTAAATACTTGATCATGTAACTTCTGTGAGAATGTAGGACATTTTTCAGTGATACTGATGTAATTTGTTGTCCTATCAAATTTTTCATATTCTGAATTTGTCTGTTTCCTCATGATTAGATTCAGGTTAAACATTTTTGACAAGAATATTGAGTAGGTGATGAGTATTTCTGTGCCATCCCATCAAAGGCACATGTCAATTTGTCTCAATATTGATCTTGCTAACTTTGATTACTTAGTGTCCACCAGATTTTTCCTGTGTAAAGATACCCTTTTCTTTCTGTAATTATTAGGTAAATCAGGGGTGAGACTTCGAGACAGTGAATATTCTTTTCCCTAGCCCACTTTTCACTCTGGCTTGAGGAGAAACCTACCTTTGAGCTATTAGAAACAACAGAGATCAAATGAAGACTACATTCCCGAGGAATAGGAAAGGTAGGGGGACAGAGGAGAGGAGAAAGAAGAAAAACATGGGATATCTAACCAAGGCAGATTATGACGGTAAAGTGAAACTCTGAAAAGTGTTGACGTTGAATTTTCTAAAATCATAGTTAAGTATATAGGAATATACTATTATATCTTATAGTCTGTGAATTTTCAGTTGAATTTTGGTTTATGGTTATCTTTGACAAAATGAAATCATTTCAGTCAACACTGTGAATGGCTTTATTCTCGATTGAAAAAAAATTACTTTTTGTGAAAGTAGTGATCCTTTTACATATAAAAATCACAGGAGTGGGGCGCCTGGGTGGCTCAGTGGGTTAAAGCCTCTGCCGTCGGCTCAGGTCATGATCCCAGGGTCCTGGGATCGAGCCCCGCATCGGGATCTCTGCTCAGCGGGGAGCCTGCTTCCTCCTCTCTCTCTCTGCCTGCCTCTCTGCCTGCTTGTGATCTCTGCCTGTCAGGTAAATAAATAAAATCTTAAAAAAAAAAAAAAATCACAGGAGTGAAGTATCTGTAGGCAGAATGTTCAGTTTCAGAATTTCTTCTAAAGAGATTGTCTGATCCCTGACTTTTTTCACCTGGTTTTATATATATATTTTCCCCGTTATTGGTGGTCAGTTTATGATTCATTGAAATTAATCTCTGATTAAATTAGAAAAGAATTCTTTTTGGGATTTATTGTTTGGATTTATTTATTTTTCAAGTATAAGATTCTGGTGAATTTTTCTGCAGCATTCTAGATTTGTAGTATTTTACCTATTAACATTTATATGGAGATTTTATTACATGGCATTAATTCTTGAGATTAATACTGCATTGCTGAAAAGTAAATTTTACTTTAATTTTCATATTTGTTGTTATTATGTATATAGTAATAGAAGAATACGTTTGTATTTCATGAGAACAAGCACTTTTACTCAGTGGAAAATGATAGCTATTTCTAAATAGTTTATGAACTAAGTATTCCTAGTTCTCACTGGATCTAAATTATTCAACTCTTGATAGAAAATTTCTGACTTTTAAAATAGTTACACTGTGTTTTATTTTCTTATGTGTAGTTTTAAAAGAATTCCTTTTCTAAAGCATAAAATAGTAATAGTTTTCATTCATGGTTATCCAAATGATTCCACTGTGTATTTAACTGAACTAATAGATTTAACAGAAAGTCATAAGTTTCTCATAAAAGAGAAAATGGAATACTTATTAATACTTTTGTAAGCAACACATTTATATTGTAAAGTTATCGTATGATTTAGAATTCTTTCATATGAAGAATAGGAAAAGATCTAATGGATTAGTTAGAATTATTAAGCTAGGCGTGCTTGCAATTGAGAGAACAAGCTAAAGTCTAACTGTGGAATGTAAATAAAATCGATGTGTTACCACAGGCAACTTACTGAACCGTGTAATTAGCTTTTTCTATGAAAAATGAGACATTTATACTGAGATTGTGATGAAATAGTATGTAAAGGGCTTATGTTCTAATGATATGAAAATTAAACAGTTGGTAAAAAATTATAATTTAAAGATTGCTGCTTCAGGGAAAAGTTTAATCAGTTGGTTTTTAGGGGGGATTTATGTTTTGGTAAGTAAAGGCATTACAATCCAATATTTTTGCATTGATATGAAGTCTCCTACTTGTATAAAGTAAACTTGAGTAAAACCCCATTAATGAAGGATTAAAGTCACCACTTGAACAAGTAGGATTGAAAATTAACCTGAAATTAGAGAAACCATTATTTAGTGTATTATAGTTTTTTCCCTCCTTTATATGTAAGTAATTTTAGTGATGAATATATTGTGACTGATACAAAAGTATTTAGGCTAGTAATTTTAAGGATAGCTTATTTGATACCCACTCCCTTTGTTTAATTGTACTTCAAAGTTTTGTTCCTTAAAAGAAAATTGAAAGATTTAGAAGAGGTTCTTGTACATTAAAGTGGTGTAAAGATTTCTTTGCCCCATAATATAATTTCTTTGTTATCTCTTTTTTTTTTAAGGGATGTTAACATAAGGACATGAATGTAGCAAATTGGAGAAAAAGTTTAACTATGAGTAGAATTTAATGGCCTAATTAATTCCAGAAAAAATTGTATATTTGAACATTAAAATTGAATGAGGTAGAGATATAAAATTATCTATCTAGAGAACAACACCTTTGCTGCAGAATTTATAAGCAAATACATTGCTGACATGAATTTACAAGGAAATTCATTGCTGACCCATTCAGATGGCATCATGTCAGTTTTACTGTTCAATATTTTATATAGGAGATGAGGTAAAAAGTCCCTCCAGTGAATTTGGGCTTTTCTAATAAGGAAGAAGGTTAGAATGGATCTCCTAGGTCATCACTGGGAGGATTCAGAGAATGTCCTCTTCCATTTTTGCTGTTGAAATTAGTATAGGCAGAAGGAAACTGAAGCTTAGAAAACGCCTGTGAGTGACTTCCTCATGTCACTCATTATGGTAGAATCCAGCCCCGTATGTTGTACCTTTCAAAATCAAAACCATTATTTGGTTGCAGAGCTATATATAACATGAAACTATGTGATTGTGCCATATAAAATGAGTCAGTCAAGTTTCCCGAACCATTTTAAATAAAACCCACATAACTGTTCCAATTCTATTTATATCAACTCAGATCTATTTCCTGTACTTACAGAAAGAATGCTGGCTTGCATGATAGTGGACAGAGGACCTATCTTTTTTGATTTAAATATTTTCTGTGACCCGTGGCAAATGTTGGTTCCAGTAATGTCAGCTCATAAACATTTAGTCTAGGTCCTCTTAACGGAGCACACACTAAAGATAAAGGGAAAATAAAAATAAAATAAAAATAGTTTTGGAGTCATAAAAACTTGACATGAATATAAGCCATTTGAATATTAGTTTATATGAGATTAGCATTTGCTGTTATAAAATATCTTAACTGAAGTAACTGAAACAGTTTTGTTTCTGTTGTCATTAAGAGGTGTTTTTTCCCCCCTCTTCTTATAGATCTATTATCATAGGTATGTATTTTGAAAAATCACAGTAAAAGAACATGTTAACTATTGGAGGAAGCAGGAGGTGGTTGCTCAAGCTACCATTTAATTATTCTGGACCTGTTCAAAGTGTGGTAGACTAAACCAATTTATGCTGTGACTAACATTCATGAATAATTGCTTGAAAAAGTATTTACAAATGGTTTCTATTTTGTTTTGTTTTAGAATGTTTGAGCAAATGGCAGCTAGAACTTGGTGTAGTCTACTCAGCAATGGGTATCACTGGAAACTAAGATTTTTTTATGCTTTTGAAAGAATATTGTAATGGTGGAAATAATACCTAAATACGCTGTTTCTCCCCCATCCCCAAAGTTCCCAACAGTTTGGCAGTCTCTTTTAAGTATTAGGGAATTATGAAATTAGACTGTGTTGCTCTTATTTTGTGACTGATGCTGTCCTGGTACTACCTGCATTGATGCTCATTGAATATCATTATGGCTAGCAAGTGTTCGATAATTTCCTTTAAAGCTCCATCTGTGTAAATATTTTTGAACAATTTTCTCCAAGTACTGGGCCACATACCTATTTCTTATAAACCCGACATTGATAAAATGCACTCTTTGTATAATTGGGTCTTGTTTTGATACTGGCTCTTTCATATTGTGATTTGGCAGTGAGTTCAACAGAATAAGCATTATCCTCTTGAGGCCCATCTAGGATTGAACTAAAGGGCTTCTACAATACCCACATGATCATACAATTAGGTTTTTTTTTTTTTAATTTTTTAAAAAAATGCTGTGATAGTGTAACTGAATATGAGCTGGTTGCCACGGTATTGTGGCAGAATAATACCCTGCAGTTTGTAGTTAATCATGCAGCAGACCTGCCTTGATTAAAAAAAAAAATTAAGAATAAGATAAAAATGGGATGAAGACAAAGTATCTTTGTGTTGAAAAAGATTGGTTGTATAAAATGGTAAAGGGAAGGTTAGAGCATTCACAAATCTGTTATTGGAAACTTTGTCTTCCTACTTAATATAATATTATACGTAAAATATCTGCCATTTAAAAAAAATACTTTTACTTATGGTTTTGCTACCCTTGGGGCAGATAAGACTTCTTGGTAATCTTGAAGACTTACTTTCTGACACTATTAGGAAATACACAAGTATCTGTAGAATGACTCCCTGAAACAGGAATGTGTAGGACCTCATCAAGATGAGGTTTCTTCATTAAGATTGTTTTGTTTTTTTCACAGGTAATCTTGGACTTATTTAAACATAAGCAAAAATTTAATGTTTGCTCTTTATAAGAGGGCATGTTATTTATATTGAAACGTAGGTAGTCTGAATTAGAAAAATTTAGATACTCTCGGGTCAGTTGTAGGCACTATATTTTTAACTTATTTTAAAAGTCACCTAGTAGATAGTAATAGTGGAAAGGACGTCTGCTTTGACATCCTTGGAAGAAAACTATATGCAACTCTGATTGTTTAGGGAGGAAATAACATTTGTTGACAGTGACTCTATTATGGAAAAATTTATCATGCCATTTACTGGTTTCATGAAGAGTATAACAAAGACGGGCTCTTGATTTGAGTAGCAGACTTGGCTGGGACAATTATCCCCATTGCTAAAGGAAAGGCTTCATTAAGCAGAACTCAGTTAGCCAAAGCCCTCAAACACATTTGAATATATCCCCTTGGCCCCCAACCCATCCTCAGTAAGCACGCAACCATTTTATAAAAAAAGGTTAAATGACTTAACCATAGTATTATCAGTGATTAGTCCAGATATACATAGAGAGCATTCTGATTCCCAGTATGATTGAGGCAGTGAGCTAGAAGATCCTCAGGGGGCAAAAACATTTTCACGGAATGCCCTGAGGTCACTACTAATTCAGCTCAATTGCCCACACATTAAAATTTATAGTATTGTCTAATAGTGATAAAAGAATATATGAGAAGATGTTTTAAAATCATTCTTTGAGCTTTATAAACATAAAGTGTTATCACTATTTAATCTTTAATATTTACAGTTACCACCATGTATTTATTCAACAGATTTTTATTGAGCCTGCATTCTCTTAGGTGCTGCTCAGAATACAGAAATGAATCAGAAACATACTCTTGTTTTTTAGAAGCTGACAAATAGGGGAGCTAGCATTTGTACATGGGGTATTAGTTACAGATGTCCTAAGAGGGGCCACACAGTATTTTTTCAGTTACAGAATAGGCAGGGCCTTGATAAAGAGTTAATTCTTGAGCTGAGCCTTAAAGAATGGGCAGGATTTTGGTGTTTGGACATATGGCTATGTTAGGGCAAGCACACTTCGTGTGTATGGAATTGCATATGTAAGGATGTGGAGAGGAAAGTTTGGAATATCTGTTTGGGAAGAGTTAAAGATGAGAAGTTGATTGAAAATGCATATTTATGCTTAAACCCTAGGCCAATGAGTTTGGACTTCATAGACAGTTGGGTTTTTTGAGAGTTTTTGAATAGGACTAGAGGGAAGGCCCTCTGTAGGCTGCATGGCAGGCAGGACCTGAATCTGACTCTTGCTTATAGTTGTAATTCCAGGACCAGCACAATTCCTGACACATATTTGTTGTGAATAAATTAACGAGTAAATGAATGAGTATAATAGGAGTTTGTATAGACTGTCAGTCTGTCATCATTGACTACTCCCAGGTCCTCCCAGTATTTTGGATCACAGAGGAGAACAGGGTGTTGTTTAGAAGACTGTTTTAAAGAACACATACGGGGCACCTGGGTGGCTCAGTGTATTAATAAGCCTCTGTCTTCTGGCTCAGGTCATGATCTCAGGATCCTGGGATCGAGTCCTGCATCGGGCTCTCTGCTCAGCAGGGAGCCTGCTTCCCTCTCTCTCTCTCTGAATGCCTCTCTGCCTACTTGTGATCTCTGTCTGTCAAATAAATAAATAAAATCTTAAAAAAAAAAAACACATACGACTGCATATGTGAAAGTTTTTTTTTTGTTTCATTGATTTAACTGTAAATTGGAAAGAGTGATACAGTTTTCTTCCTTTTTTTGCAGCTTATTTTTTATAGTCTGCAGTTTAGTTTTAAAAGTTTTTATTAAAATGTATTGACTAATTTTCCATAAATTATTTCCATTAGTGTTGTAGATAGCAAGTAGTTGGGACAGTTAGCAAAAAGCTTGTGTTCTAATCGTCCTGTAGAACAGAGGCTGTGGGAGGGTCCTGTTAAATGGGTTAAAGTGCTTAATGGTATTTCTGTGTCAGAAGCCTTGTTAACTTACAAATATATCATGGATTGAATGACCTTGGGTGTCCTACATATGTTATAAATTGCCAGTTCAACATTAGAGTTGATATTTGCTACATAGAAAAAATTAGCTAACATTGCTCTGCTGCGCTGTCTCTGGAAATTGTACATTTTCAGTATAGAATCCAACTGACTGAAAGCTTTCTTTCTCTCACCCTGAAATCCTGAATTAATTGCTAACTTTTTAAGATATGATGACTATAGACTACATGGTAAAATGAGATATAGTATATGATTTAAGTAAACATTTTTCAATGAAATCTTAGTAGATACTTTTTAGTGTTGGTATACATCTTTTCTATTGTTATAAAAGATAGCCTTTTGGTTCCGTCAAATACTCTAAGATAGCAAGTTAGTCCTTTACCAGTTCTGTAATTTTAAATGGCATTTTTCAAAGACTATTTAAAAAATTGATCTGTCTCTTCCAGAGATATTTGCAAACCCACACATATACCTACAGTAGCTTGAATTTCCTGTATTGGTTGAAATTTCCATTTGGCAACACATGGAATGCAGCCACATCTCCCAGAGGAGACTTGAAGAGTCTTTCCATCATTAGTGAATCACACTTTCTTGGCCAGGACCCATCTATCATTCTCTTTTTCCATTTGTGACTTTACCTGGCATTCCGTGGAAGTATAGGTCATGGATTGTGGATTACTCCTTCCTATTAACCCCTACTCACGTATCCAAAAAAGGAACAGAGGCCAGGAAGAAATTTACCACTCTTTAGTTACAGTTTACTTTTGAGAGGTAGAAATCATAATATAAGTATGGTAAGTTAACTAAAAATAAGGTGGAATGGTCATGCCATGCCTCCTCCTGTTATATATGTCATCATAGACCATTTAAATTTGCTCGTCTTTTATTCTTATCTCTAATATGGGAATTACAGCTTTATTTTATGATACAATGTGAACTGAATATGAAAAGCTCATAGATTTAAAGGCTGTGTAAATGCATTTCATAGTCATACTTTTTCTTTAATGAACCTCACTGTCAGACTATTTTAAATCTTCATGAATTTATTTTACAATTAAGTTTTGGCCATAATTTCCACCTGTGAATAAAAGTTGAATTCCTTTTCACTTGGCATTGTCAATAGTAACTCAATTATATAATAGGTATTTGATTTTTAAGAAAGTATCTTGTAACTGGTCATTTTCTGGCTTTGGCTATTCAGGGATGGTTGATAATATTAATACCTTTCCTCCTAAAGGGATTTTATAATAAAAAATTAAAATTATGTTCCATGTTGTTTTAATAGGATTGTGGTCTAATCCTTCAAAATTATAGTGAGTGTATGGTATATGTTAATTATCAGTGGACCAGTGTTTTGGACTTTTTATTCACTATTACATATATAGAATTCGCGAGAATATTGGATTAACAAGGATTACTACTCCCATTCATGTCGCATGCTATAATAGGCTCCATTTCCCTTTCTACATTTGTTTTTTTTAATTTGCAGAATAGTTTTTATTTATGCTTATTGTGCCTAATTTTATAGTAGCAATAAACTGAGAATAAATGATAGCTTGACATAGTTATATGTTGAAACTGGGAACCAGACAAGAATCAAATATTTATAGTTCACTTGTTATGTGTTAGGCATCATGCTGGGGGCTTGGTGATCAGTCTTGCACTTGAAAGTAGTTTTGAATTTGTTCTTTTGGAACTTCAACTTAAATGATTTACAGGGAAAAATGTAAGATTCTGCTGATTTGTTTTTGCACCTTGTTTTGTGTTTATTAAATTCATTTTCATATAGTATGTAGGACAGATTTAGTAGATATGAAATACCAGCCTTTGCCATCTTGAGATTGTTAATTTAACTGGTTGAACACTAGAGGGACTGCAGACTAATCACTGGCTTTTTAGTTCAGTAGTGTATTAGTTGGGATGCTTTATTTAAACAGTGGAGCTACACAGCTTTTTCCAGCTTTTTAGTTTTCCAGGGTTAGGTATTGTGCTGCCAAATTTATCTGGTCACTTACTTTGGTTAATTCTCAAGTGTAGGGACTGTAAAATTTAAGCTCTGCTACTTTAGGTATATCAACACAAAAGATTTTTGGTTGGTTATGGACTCTCTTTAAGCTCAGTTTGTGTATTTAGATATCCTGCTGAAAGAAATGGGAAATGGGAGTGGGCTGTATAAAGAATGAGTTCCCAGCTTTCTCTTGGAAATCTGTGAGTATGGGAACATAGCATTTGGGAAAAGGGACTATTCATTGGAACCTTAGTTCAGGTTAATATTTTATGGAGATTTTCAACGATTTTATGATTATTGGGTATGAATTTTGTGAGAAGATCTATTAGGTATAATAGCACAAACAAGGTAAGATAATCTATACAATATACTTTTAGTCCAGGTGTTAGTGTTAGAGATCATTTTGTTGTTTCACACAAAAGCTGGTTGGCAACTGAGCTTAATTAGATAAGAACTTTTTGGAATTAGGTCTTAGGCATTAAAATGTTGAACATTTCTTGAAAAAGAACATTTTACTCTCAATTTTGCTTAGAAATGGTGTAAATTTTAAATTACAAAAATTTAAGTTAATATGTATACAATAGATGAGTGCTTCTGGAAGTGTGGTTTGATGGTTGTGGGGATTTTAATCGAGGTCACATTAGGAACATAAAAAAACAAATCAATCTTTATGTATCTCTTTGTAAAGAAATCCTAAAGATCACTTAGAGATGCATAGAATGAGATGGATATAGAAATCATTATTTTCTTCTGAAATGAATTTATTTCTTCATTTTTATATATTATAGTACTAATCTATCAAGCTTGCCCCCTGAATAGTTTGTTATAATACTAGAACACTGGTAAGAATAATATCTGTCTTTACCTTTGTTTGCTAGATTTTTAAAATATGGCAGAAATATTATTACATAAAGGTAATTTTAAATTCTTCATGTTTATGAGAATTTCCTCTGTATTTCATTTTCCTCAATTACATATTTTTTTTTTAATTTTTTAAAAGATTTTATTTATTTTTTTGACACAGAGAGAGATCACAAGTAGGCAGAGCAGCAGGCAGAGACAGAGGGGAAGCAGGCTCCCCGCTGAGCAAAGAGCCCGATGCGGGGCTCGATCTCAGGACCCTGAGATCATGACCTGAGCCGAAGGCAGAGGCTTAACCCCCTGAACCACCCAGGCGCCCCCTCAATTACATATTTTTAAAACTCAGTATAAATTAAAAATAAGTTCATTAATGTATAGGAAAAGAAAAATTTAAAAGTCCATCTCTTTATTATTGATAATCTGTCTGCTTCCAGAATATTTTTGAACTAAAATGATTTGTGGTATTGGCTTTTATAATTCCCTTGATACTAACTTGTAAGAACTATGATAATCGGTTAAAGTATTACATTTGGTTAAATCACTTAAAAATTACATGTCTATCCAAATCATTTGTGTTCCTGTTATAATTGAAAAAGTCTTTAAAATTGTCCTTTGTTGGTTTTTGGGTTTCTGAAAATAGGAAAATATAAGTTACCACTGAGTCATAAATGTCGTTGGTTCTTTGGCAAAACCATCAGTCAAATATTTTACTGCTAGTCTTAAGTGCCTTGCATAATGCTAATAAGTACTCTATTAAATTACAGATTTTGTGCTGGGTTATTTGGAGAAGAAATTTGAAATTAGAGAGTCTTTTATAGCTTCATTATTCTTTTCTCAGAAGTATGGTCTCAGTGTCACAAAAGACAAAATGCTGATGTGTTAAGTATGAAACTGTTTTCTGAAGATTGAATTTCTGGAAAATGCCAGAAAGTACACAGAGTACTGAACCGTGAATTCCAGAGTTAGGATAAAGACATGTTGGATATAAAAAGCATGTTTTTGTTGTAAATGTTGGCTAGTTGACATGATTATAATTGGCATTGCAGGAGTCATCTTCAGTTGTTGTTTTGAACAGAGTAAAAACTTATCCTCAAAACTTATCCTCACTTTGTTATATTTAAGGGGGAGTGGGCAGTAATTGCTCAGTGTATTAGACGGTAGATTGAAAAAGTTTTCGCTTTCTAAAGTTAGATTAAAGGTAAGATTAAGGACACTATTAAGGAAAGTTAGAAAAAATAAGAATCTTTTATTCTATTTCCAGTTTCTACCAAGGGTATTATTTGAAGTCAGTTTCATCACTGAATGCCTCTGGGTTAGGATAAAATACAGTCATTCCTAAAATGATCTGACAAATGTTTAATTAGAAAATGGCTACTTAGTAGATAGTTATGCTACTGCATCTCTGTATGTTATGGAATGTCTTAATATAACGTGGAGGAGGGAAGTGTGGAATTCAGTTCGGCAGCATTTGCTGAGTGCTGTGCACTGGGCTGTGTGCTGGGAATGAGTGGTCACTGCCTTCTGGGAGCTCGAAGTATGTAATTAGTTCAGTTTTCTCAGAAATTTAATTAATGAAAATCTGAATTTGGGGCACCTTATTTTAGTCTAATTCTCAGGGTGCTTGTTTTAGTGGGTAATTTTCACTCTTGCTGTGTCTTTTTGTCAGTTCAGTCTTCAGGTATTGCACTTTGGACATGGGCCAGATGATGTGCTGGGTATTTGGCATTCACTGATAAACTGGACAGCTCAGTTCTTAATCTCTGAGAGTTTATCCTTTAGTGGGACAAGTAGATAAACAGGTAGGTACAAAACAGGGTGATAAATGTTCTGATAGGGATAGTACTTTTGCTCTGTTCATGTTGTTTCCTCCTTCAGTTTCTTGTTCCTGTTGTGACATCAGGGATTTGTTTCTTCAGTTTAAAACGTTAAACTAAGGGTTTTTTTGAGTTTTGTCTTTTGTAAGATTCCAGTACCTTAGGATGATAGAAAGATGATCTAGATAAGTAAAGCATGCTTAATGCTGATAAGTAAGGCATGTTAGACATAAAAAGGCTTTATTTAGTGGATGGGAGAAGGTTGATGGGGTTTTATTAATCTTATATTTGAAACTCAAAGGTGACATAGTTACTGTTCAAGACAGCTAAATTTGCAGGTATAGAATAGGAAGTTTAAAAAAAATTGCTTAGTAATTTATCTCTTCCCATATCCCAAGATTAACTTTTTCTGTGTTGCATCCTTAATATCATGAGGCAGTTGCTTATATGAACTCAACTTTTCTCACTGGGCTCCTGCATCTGTCCTGCAGAGTTATCCACATCCAGGTGGGTGGGTGCCCAGGCAGTGTCTTAGTATTGCTTACGTGCTTTCCTGGGAGGTGATAGTCATCATAGGGTAAGAGGTCTTCAATTAATATTCTGTCAAGCTAAAGGGAAAAACTTCCCAACTTAGCAGTTTTGTAAAAACCAAACCAAACCAAACCAAACAACCCCCCCCAACCCCAGAAAATTAAAGTTTTCTTCATTGAGGGGAAGACAGTGGGTTTTGCCCAAAGTTTTCTGTCCTTAATATCAACTTTACTGCCATATATTATTATGGCATGTTTTTACATATTCCATATACTAGCTCTCCTTGCTAGTTAGATACATCTTGGTTGGGATTTTCAGTGTCAAACACAATAAGAGCACATTGGTCTTTGCTACTGTCTCTCAAAACACCAAATTTCTCTTGACTTGCTGTATCCCTCATATTCAGTAGGATGTTTGTGAGTGTGGAACAGAAGAAGAGGAATGAGCGTGCATGGGTGCACAGGGTGCATCCTGTATTGGCCAGTAAAGTGACCTTTCATAATTTTGTTCCCAGTATTTATGTCACCAATAAAGTACATGTTTAAACTTGATTTTTTCTTGAAGTAGCCTTTGCTGTGGTTTTCAGTTTTTCCAACTGCTTTGAGATTTTCCTTTATGTAGCTTTCATCTAGAAGCATCTATGTCACCTTCTTTCCTGAGCCAAACATTGATTCTTGAAGGTCTTAGATACCACTAGGAGTGATGACTATCAGTAACAGTAATGTACTCTGTCATGTCTTAGGAACCATAGTGAAGATACAGATAAAATGCTCTGGGAGTTTTGAAGAGTAGAGATGACCTGCAGCTACTGGGATGAGGTAACTCTCAGGGAGGAAATGGCATTTAAAATGATGCTTTAGGGAGCAGAACTAGGACATGTGGGCTTCAGGGATAGGAAGGAGAAAAGATGGTCTACTGAAAAAGTGACTAGCAGTAGAGAAGAATTGGTCATAGTTAAAATTTCAGCTTGGCTATTCAAAAGGGTGTGATAAAGAGAAGAGGAAGAAGTAAATTTGAAAAGGTAGTCTGAGTCAGATTATGGGGGAGCTTGAATACTGAATTAAGGCATTACCACCATTCAGTAGACCATTAGGGGCTCTCTTGAAGAGTCTTGAGCAGTGAGGATTAATCTGGGCTGCAATGTGTTAAATACATTAGAACAAGGAAGTTGATGGTAAGGAGAATATTAGGAGTTGGTTCCACATTTTCTAGGTGAGATACCATGAAGACCATTAAGCAGCTGTTTTGTATATTTTTAATCACATCTGTTTTTTTTTTTAAATTTATTTATTTTAGGAGAGAGAGCACACGTGTGTGCTTGTGTGAGTGGGGGGATGGGGCACAGGGAGAGGGAGAGAAACTCAAGCAGATTCCCTGCTGAGTGTGGAACCCGACTTGGGGACTCCCGTCTTATGACCCTGAGATCACGACCTGAGCTGAAATCAGGAGTTTGATGCTTAACTGACTGAGCCATCCAGGCACCCCTTACATCTGGTTTTTCGATTCTTAAATATTGAACTTTTGGGGCATCTGGGTGGCTCAGTCGGTTAAGCATCTGCCCTCAGCTCAGGTCATGAACTCAGGATCCTAGGATTGAGCTCCATTGGGCTCCCTGCTCAGTGGAGAGTCTGCTTCTCCCTTTCCTTCTGCCCCTCCCCCTGCTCATGCTCTCTCTCCCTCTCTCTTTCTGTCTCTCTCTCAAAATAAGTAAATAAAAAAAAAAATCTTAAAAAAAATGAACTTCTGTGTAAAAGAATTTTAACTTATTGGTATTAAAATTAATCTACCTGAAGTTTAGGGAAAGAGGCTGGATTCACATTTCATCTAAAAAATGTACTTGAAACAATTACTCTTTCCTAAATATTGTGCTAGGCATTGTGGATCTATAAGTAAGAAAGATAAGATATCCTTTGATATTTTTATATAGATTTTGATAATTTGTAAAATTAAGGTTGTCTTGAAAACATTTTCACTATTTAAAAGCAGTCTTGTGATTGGTGGGCTTACTTACATTTTCAAATAAGTGTGAATTTAGTTTATCAGTTCACTAAAAAACATACATCTCTCGGGGTGCCTGGGTGGCTTAGTTGGTTAAGCAGCTGACTTCACGTCAGGTCATAATCTTGGGGTCCTGGGACTGAGCTGGCTTTGGGCTCTGGCTCAGCAGGGAGTCTGCTTCTTCTGCTCCCTCAGCCCCCTACATGTTTGCTGGCTCTTTCTTTCAAATAAATAAAATTTTAAAAACAACAACAACATACATCAGTGGGGCAAAAGGTTAATTATGTGTTTCTTTTTTTTAGCAATAAGGTAGTACAGAGGAAACCAAATACACATTTTGTCACTTGATGGAAATTTCAGTGGGTTGGATAAAAAGCATTTACTGATAACATGGATGGGGCTGTTTTATTTACTTTTAAGCATGTTGAATGAAATGATTTTGAATCAGCCATTTTACTCATTCCTATGTAAGTTGTTTGAAAGAGAACAAGAGAAAGAAGTTGTTGTTGAAGATATTTTGTTTTGATATTGTTGGTGCCCTAATAAATAGGGAGAAACTTTAGTGTTACTTGAATTTCATCCACATTTGGGATGAATACAAATACAGTATTGGAATTTTGATTTTGTGCAAATTAGGTTTTTAGTTAGTATTTTAAAAATATTTGATGTAGCCTCACACCTTTGAATAGGGTTGCAAAACTTCTGTTCCTCCCCCCCCCCTTTTTTTAACCCTTTTAAAGTCTAAGGGAAGATAAGATAGATGGTTTCTTGGTAAGTAATTCCAGTTTCATTAAATGGCTCTTGACTCCCAGTACTGAATTATTGCTTAAGAAGATGAGTCAGATGGTCCCAGAAACATTTTTTTTTTTGTTTTGTTACCGTGATCACAGCATATTGGCAGGATTTTATTATGTTTTGTAGTTGTTATTTGATCTGATCTGTTGGTTAAAAAATAGAAGTATAGAACTTTGTGTCCAGTGGACTTGTTTATATCAATAAGGATTCTATACTTCACTGTGTGACTTAATTGTACTTTTAAAGAAACCCCAGGGTGTTTTTGCAAGAGGTATGTGTGTATATGGAGGGGGTTGTTATAAAGGGTGTCTTTACAAGTTGGATGTAATTCTGTTTTGCTAGATTTGAACTTTAAATTCTGGGCTTATGAGCAAAGATTTCAGAAAGCATTTTTCTTGGCTTTTCTAACTTGTAACTAAATTAACTCTCCACCAGAAATATGTTTCTTGAAATAAAAGGATCTCTTATTTGGTAGTGATCATTATGTGCAGGTAAATCAGAAAAGTCAAATTTAGGAATTCGAAGAATAAATTACAAAATGTTAAAAAGAAAAATAACTTTCGCACTCTAAGAAAAACTTACAAATAACTTTAGTGTTTTTATTTTTTTTTAACTCCCAAATATCTGCTCCTCTATACTTGCCTTTGCCTTTGTTTTAGAAGCAGTTCAAAGGTAAAAACTCCTGGTTTGTTTTTATATAGCTGGAAGGTGTCTCCTCCCTCCCTTCCTATTCTGCTTCCTGTCCTCTTTCCCACCCATCTGTTAGTCCATTGGTCCCTCCATCCTTGTGAAAAGGAATTGGTGGGAAGGCCTCCTGCTTGGATTATTGAAGGAGAGTGAGGAACTGAAGTTCATACCATAAAAGTTCATCAGACCATGCAAATTATGGGAGCAGTAGGCTTTATACTTCATTTATAAGACAGTTTTTCTTCCAGCATTGGATTAGATTTTAGATGCTTGTATTGAAACTGTAATTGATAATAGTAGGTTTTGTTTTTTTTTTTTCTTTTTAGGATAGCCATCTCTGATTGTCATAGCAACATCTCAGAAGACAGTCTGCTTGATCTAATGGCAGCATGTCAAGGAGTTGCCTTGAGCATAACTCCAGTTTCTGAGATGGTACTGGGATTTTGAGTTTCAGAAGGAAGGTGATAACATATGTTCTAATTCTGTGTCCTTTCTGCTGTAGTTTTGTTGTCTGTAAGGACTGTATATTTTTAGGACTTGCTTGAGATACCTAATATTATTTATAGTTCATTGTTTTGTATAAATAGATTATTAGGGTGGAGCATATTTTATTTTATTTTTTTATTTATGTGTTTTGCTCAGACTAGTTCAAAGGTTTTTTTGGGGGGGGGGGGCTATTATATTGGGCCACAGGAGATTAAGTTTGAATACTGTATTATGTTGGAGAAATAGATTTTATTTAAGTTCCTCCATATGTAGTATATTTGTGGAATAATTTTAACTATTTTTAGTAGTTTGACCTTAAAAAAAACTTCCTGGTTGGCTCAGTGGGTTGAGCCTCTGCCTTTGGCTCAGGTCATGATCCCAGGGATCTGGAATTGAGCCCCACATCAGCCTCTCTGCTCAGCGGGGAGCCTGCTTCCTCCTCTCTCTCTACTTTCCTCTCTGCCTACTTGTGATCCCTGTCTGTCAAATAAATAAATAAAATCTTTAAAAAAAAAAAAACAAACTTCCTAGTAGAAAGGCGAATTTGTAAGAAATACTGCCGCTGTATACTCGGATGAAAAGAAAAAGGAAAATGATGAGGTTGAATTCTCTGATACTCATAAGTTTTGATGATTTTACAGGAGACAGAGACTCGGTTATTCTTGAGTTACAATTCTTCAAATAAGAAAATAATAATGGTATCAATACTAATCATTTATACAAAGTAACTTAAACATATTAAACAATCACCAGCTTAATCTCATGGGTTTCTAAGAGGATGTTATTTGCAAACTTAAAATATTTAATTATGGAGGTATAATAAGATTATCTGGTAGATTTGACTTCCTCAGAGAAAATGTCATACATACACATAATGTAATAAACATTTGAAAAAAGTTGTTTTTCATTATTTCGACTTATTTTAGTAGTTGTACAGTCTTAAGAATATGTTGCAGAGGGGGTGCCTGTGTGGCTTAGTGGGTTGAGCCTCTGCCTTCAGCTCAGGTCATGATCTTGGGGTCCTGGGATCAAGCCCCACATCGGGCTCTCTGCTCGGCGGGGAGCCTGCTTCCCCCCCACCTCTGCCTGCCTCTCTGCCTACTTGTGATCTCTGTCAAATAAATAAATAAAATTTAAAAAAAAAGAGAATATGTTGCGGAACTGTTAGAACTGTTAGAAAATGCTATCTAGCAGAATGTAGTATAGCAAAGTTTATAAACTGAATATAAGGAAAGATTAAAATGTGATAACGAGCAGCGGTGTAATTGAGAAGGAAACTTTTTATATTAGGGATGTAGAGATTGGCAGTTTGAGACGTCTGATGAGTACTTCTGTTTTGTTATTTTAATATTTATTTACTTATTTAAGATTTTATTTTTAATTTCTACACCCATTGTGGGGATTGAACTCATAGTCCTGAGTTCAAGAGTCACATGCTCCACCAACTGAGCCAGCCAGGCTGCGCAGTACTTTTATTTGTTAAGAAGGTTAAAATCTTGGAACTTTCTAGATTTGTATTCTAGTCTTTCTGGATTATCATAAAAATTATTTCTTTTTTTTTTTCATAAAAATTATTTCTAACTCCCAAATCTGTCTGTCTCAGAGTATAAATCAGTTAGTTTCAGGGTATGCCTCCAAAGATTAATTATTTTAGAGAGGGGAGGCAGAGAGAGCACGAGTGAGGGGCAGAGGAGAGGGAGAGAATCTCAAGCAGACTCCACACTGAGGTTGGAGCCAATCATGAGGCTCGATCTCATGATCCGTGAGATCACAACCTGAGTCCAAAGCAAGAGTCAGACACTTAACTGATGGCGCCATCCAGGCACCGCTGTGCATGACCAATATTTAGAGATGTAGTGTAAGAAAGGTTTTTTTTTTTCCCCTGTGAGTTCATGCTTCTTCTTACCATGTGTAGTTCTTTAAGTTTCTTTTTTTTTTTTTTTTTTTAAGATTTTATTTATTTATTTGACAGACTGTGAGAGAGGGAACACAAGCCAGGGGAGAGGGAGAGAGGAGAAGCAGGCTTCCCACTGAGCAGGGAGCCAGATGTGGGCCTCAATCCCGGGATCATGACTTGAGCTGAAGGCAGATGCTTAACAATTGAGCCACCCAGGCTCCCCATTTCTTTACGTTTTAACTGATTAAATAAAATGACACCTTGAGCTTCTCAGTCACAGGACATCTTTCAGGTGCTCTATAGCCATATATGGCCAAGGGCTACCCTGATGGACAGTGCAGATAAAAACATCTCCGTCTCCACAGAAAGTTGTATTGGGCAGTGCTAGCTACTGTAGGGACAGAACCAACAATGGCTGGAAGTGGCAGAAGGGCCAGTTTGGCCTCATCTTAATGAAGAGGCACTGGAAGTGTTCTAACAGAAGACCATTGAGCCAGGGATGTGGTAGGATGTTTTCTTCATCTGCCTGGGGCCTTAAAAAGGGTATCATGACATTTTCTCCTAGTCTTCCATTATCCCTCCTTCACTTCTTCCTTCCCTCTCTTCCCTCTCTGTGTTCTTCCTTTCCTTTCTTCCTTTTTTACATGGCAGTGAATTTATTGATTATGTTAGGAAACTAGTTTTCTTGATGGTTTCCCTAAGCTTTTCAAGTTGACAGCTTCATGTGGTAAACCTGAGAGTGCTTTTCAGCATCTGCTTTTCACAAGATTTATCTTGATCTCCTGATGAGCTTTCATTTATAAATGCCACTCCACTTCCATTAGCTTTATTTAGAGGTTTCCGTATTCGTGATCTTGCCAGTTTACTATTTACATTTTTTCTAAACCCAGGCAGGATTTGTGGATGCTTATTTGTATAGTTCTGCTTGTATGCTGAAATAAATGTGATAGATAAATTGTGCCAATTTTAGATTTTACAATCCTTGGTGGCTTTTTATAGTGTATTTGTGCAGTGAATGTTAGCTGCTCTACAGAACATATGCATTTTTCCTGAAGGACATGTGGTTGGATTTTAGGGCCCTGTGATACCAGTATAGGAACATCATATAGGTAGGTTATGTTGGTTACCTTGTAAGATTGATTTTAGATTGTTTATTTTGTTTTGGGGTGATGTTAAAGAATTTTAGGAGATACGTGTATTCTACGAAATAAGGCAGTTCATTCAATAAACATTTATTAAATGGTGTCAGGTTTGGAAGAAGTAAGAATATTATTCATACCATTTGCTCAGTGGTTTTTGTGATTTCCTTTAGGAATGTGAATGTGGCATCATTTCAAAGCTGTCTACTTGAATGTAGTTGACGTTCCACATATGCAATCCAAGTTATACTCTATCATGAAATGATTCACTGAAGATTCTGATCCTTTGAATATACTCTAGAGAATGTGTGCTATTGTGGTGATTGGAAATCATTTTGAGGTGCCTTTACTAATTAACTATGCTTATGAGATTTGTACTTTGGACTCAGCCTACCTGCCTTCCCTGCCACAATGCTCTATCTCATGTAGTGTGCAAGTTGCAATGGGAGGGGAAGGTGTGTGAGTTTGACTTCAGTCAAATTGGCTTTGTGTAGTTTGTGGCATTTGACTGTCTACAACATTAGAAAAATTTAGGGGGAGAATGGTTAACTTTCTTAGAGCTTTTAGAAGAGTATTTCAGGAGGAAGGCTAATTTTAGTTCAGCCATGGTTAAATGTTATATTAGTATTGAGAGCCTAGATTATAATTAAACCACTTGGAAATTTTCTGGGCTTACCACAGTTTGAGGACTTTGTGTCATTTGAGGAAGTATTTTCTTGGTTTTACTTTAGCCTTGGGACCATGTAAGTGGATCTGGAACAAATCTACTGTGGTAGGAGGTTGGCTCTAGTAGTTATCTGACCAGTCCTTCAACAGTGGGTAGGAGGCAGTGAGGAATAGGAAGAAAAATACTTACGAAGGAAAGCATAGTAGAGGATAGTTGAGTTAGAATATGTAAACTGGGTGAAGAGCAGTGATTTTTGAGTTAGTGTTTCAAAAAAGTGTGGGGTGGTCATGGTTTGCTGGACAAGGCATCAGAAAGGGCCAGAGGCTAATAATTTGGCAGAGTTGTAGTAGTAAATCTTTTTTTCTTTTTTTTTAAACAAAGCTATGATTTTCTAAAGGAAGTAACCTAGTCTATATGATTTTTCTGTGGATAGTTTAAAAATATTTCCTTGATGTGATCTTTGGATTCTTATTTAATCCAAAGTAGAAGTTATTAAAGGAGGCATATCTCCTTTGTTTATAATTTTTCCTCAGGAATCAGAAACTTTAAAGCTTGCCTTCTCTGTAATATACTTTCAATATTTAAAGGCTGTTGGTAATGGCTACCTAAAATGTTGACAGTTTAAAAAAAACATTAGTCTCTGAGCGCTCCCCGTAAACATTGATAATTCTTGAACAGGTACATTTTATTTTATGAAGACATACACATGTGCATGCGCACACACACACGTATATTTATATGTGCATTTATATTTGTATTAATTGGGCTGCGTAAAATATAGTACATATGATGCCCTTTTTTGGGTGGGGGTTAACATTTCCATTTTTTTGTATCGCACTTTTACCAGGAAACAGCAACAACAACATCGTCATCATCATCATCATTAAGTTACCGTCACCAGAAAAAGCAGTCCTGTGTTCCTGGTGATGATCACAGTTGGTATTCACTCACAAATACCACTTCTTTACCGTCTCTTCTCAGGGCTGGCTGGGACAGTTAGTAAGTGGAAGGGAATATGCTGTTCTTCCCTCCAACCACACATGCCCTCCTACGTTAACCAGTTAAACATGTGGTTTGCCTTCTGGGAACCTGTCAGTTCAGTCTCACATTACAGCCAAAGCTTAATCAGACCTGAAAAAGCAGTACTGGAGATAGCAAAGGTATCAGTAAAGGAAGAGAGAAGTCGGACTTTACCTTCATTGGCTTGTTCTGGAGTTCCAGCCTCACAAGCACTTCAGATGTCAGTGAATGTGTATTCCAATAATGCATGGAAAATGATATGGCACTTCAAAAAGGTGTGCTGTAAAAAGTGTTTCCCCAAGTCATTTTTTTTTTCTTTTTTCCTGGTTTCTTTTCACTTAGTGACATTCAGATAGGACTAGGCCTCTTCCCCTCAGTTATTTAGGACCAAAGACATGGGTTTTTACTAGATTCCTTCGTGACACCCCTGAAGGAAGCACACATGGTCACTCCCACCCACCCCACAAAAGAATCACCTTCTCAACAGATCTGCCAAAACAAAGAAGGGTCTTTTAAGAAGAGCTCCTTTTCCTAGCCATTCCCACTCTGGCACCTCTTCCCTGTTTTCTTTGGCCAGAGGAGGAAGGAAACTCTGGGCTACCAATTCCATTAAGAAGCAACTGGGTTACAGACAGACATTTATCAAAACATACCTGTTTTGATAAACGGCCACCAATCTAGTCCATTTCAGTTATTTTCCTATCTTGTCCTTTCATAATTCAAAAGTATCTTCTATCTTCTATCATCCTGGAGCCTGAGAAAGCAGTAATATTGCCTGTTTTAAGGAAATACAAGCTTCATCACTGGGGTAATCACAACCATACATATTAAGTCACCCCTGAAAGATATTTAGTATGTATGCTTTCCTCTTTGAAGCATTTAAAATATACTGCATAACTTAAAACTTGGGTTTTTTGTTTCTTTTTCTCTGGTTGCAGAAAGAAAACATGAAACTTAGAACAGCAATGGAAAGCTGGGGAAAATTAAGAAAGCTACCAACCTTTAGGGGGTGACCTTCAGCTCATCTAGCCATATTATGTATTCTCATATTTCCAAAGTTGTTAAAACAACACAACAGCTAAAAACTTACCTTAGTCTCAAACTAACAGAGCCAAGCTCTACTACTTGTAAGGAGCAGAGAAAGAATGATACTTCTTCATATGGGAGACAGAAATCATTGATGCCAGTACATTCAAGACTTAACAGTCTCAGGAATGAGCATGTTATCACTGAAGAGGGATGAATATAACATATAGAAAGAGGAAAAAATATAATGAGATGCAAAATTAGTTAGATCAAGGGCTATGAAGGATAGCATGTCCTTTTTTAACTTGCACTCCTCTCTATTAATTACCTGGGGACCTAGAGCATAAGGAAGTTATTACTAAAGTACTGATTCACAACTGTGTATGTGTCCCTATTTAAACATTCCAAAAGAATATAAAACAAAAACTGTATCTTCTATACAACTCTCTATTGACCAAATTAAAAGAAAAAGTGTTTTCTGGACTTCTGAATATGCTTTGTTTTGTACACTTAACTTTGTAATCACATTTCACGTAATTATAAAACAAGATCAAACTTTTTATATAACCTCTAAAAAAATCAAAAATAAAATTAAACCAATGTACCTCACTGTGTAACCAATTGGTGGAAAAACCATACAAAGAGTAACTATTCTGAGTGACTACAAATAGGATATACACAAAGGACAACCGAAAAATAATCTGTAAAAATACGTCTATCCAGTAACAGACCACCACAACAAAAAGTCCTGTTTTCAGTCATGATGATGTTGATAGTGGTATCATTATTCTAAGACTGGTGTATTTATAGTATGGGAGAACGCAAATGAGAGACTGAGGTGCACACAGCAGAAGTGGCACAGGAGAAAGAAGATACAGATGTAAGGAAGATGGCATTAAGCAAAAGCCCTATAGCCATGAACCTGAATCGCTAAGTATTAGTATGTTTAACTGGTTAAAGTAGGAGGGCATGTGTGGTTGGAGGGAAGAACAGCGTATTCCCTTCCACTTACTAACTGTCCCAGCTAGCCCTGAGAAGAGAAGGTAAAGAAATGGTATTTGTGAGTGAATACCAACTGTGATCATCACCAGGAACACAGGACTGCTTTTTCTGGTGATGATAAATTGTTCCTGTCCTTTATCTTAGCCATTTCATATATTCTGAAAGGCAACACATCTTGTCCTCTGCCAGTTCATCTTGGACTCTGGCTGGGTTACCTGTGAAATTAAGATGACAAACGGGGATCCACATGGAAGTCAAATAAAGTTTAGGAGGAAGAGCGTGAGCCAGGTGTAGAGAATACAGTATGTTGAAATTAAATTGGAAGTAGGGGTAGAACAAAGGAAGATACATAATGGAGAGCAAGATAAAGAACAGGGAATGAGGCAAGGTTCTATATTAAAAGCCAGGGCAGCATTCAAACACCTAGACACACACTATAGGCAATGTAGTTGGTTAAGGTTTATGATTTAGGAGTCAGGAACATTGCCACTGGAAAAAAGGACTATTGGGAGAACTGGTATGAGCCATTTGTATCATGGCTGCTGAGATACCTAGGTGGAAAAGTTCTTAGAGGTTCTTGCCAGGCAGTAGCCCTTCCAGATAACAGGAAACACAGAATGCAGCAGTTCACCTTACATATGGCAGCTCCTGACTCTTCAGCCCCGGGTCTAAATCACAAGGGGGTTTATGGTAAGTAGGGTTTTGGTAAGTTCTCCTCTCTCAAAGTAGACAGATTTCTACATTGCGATCCCTAAAGTCTGGGTCTGTTTTGTATGCAGAAACTGAATTAGGTTGACTTCTGGAAGCAGATCGCTAGGTTATTGTGGTATAGGATACTATCGACATTTGGAAGAGATGTATCTAGAAGCCCTCCAGAAGTCCCAGTTTTGCGAACGCCATTATGACATAAAATCTTACTTTGTAAAATATAATTTTTGCCCTGCTGCTCCACTCACCAAAAATATTTTTGCAGATGGCTTTTTTTTTTTTCTGACTAAGCATATGGTCACTGGTTCCATTTATAAGTCTGAGTGATCCCCAGTGACTTTCCTCCCTTGTCCTTTTGGCTAGCACTAGTCATTCCTTAAGCCTCTTCACTTTTAGCAGTTGGCTGCTTTTTATTTTTATGTCCACTGATAAAAGAAAACGCTTATAACAATAGCTTCAGGAAAGTTACTGTATTTCTCTGGCAACAAGGAGAGAAAAATAAACAATAATGAAAAAATTGCAAACCCACCTGTGGGGCTCATTTGCAAGTGAAATGACTGCCAGTGCACCAGCAGCTCACATTCTGGCCTCTGCAAAATTGTACTTACTACTTTGCAGTGGCCCTTTCTTTACATCTTGAATAGTTGAAACTAAGAACTTCAAATCGATCACTACCAAAGATCTTTTCTATATTTTTTCCTTTCATCTGTCAGTTTTCTTTGAAAAAATTTAAAGCAATATATTTGTAAATTAATACTAACTTTACCAATAATTGGGTTGTGTAGGGATGTTAGGATTCTAACCATATTAAATAAAGTTCTTAAAAGAGGCTCAGAGAAATTAAATAGCATGTATTTCTATATCTGACTTTCTTATCAGTTTCTAAATCACAAGGAGGTTTATGGTAAGTAAGGTTTTGGTAAGTTCTCCTCTCTCAAAGTAGACAGATTTCTACATTGCAATCCCTATGGTATGATCCCTGGTATGATTTCCTTTTAGAATTTCATGAGGATACCATGTTAGATGTTAACCTTTGTTCAAGGTGGACATTTAATTCTGGGGATAAAAGTAGTGGTGTAATTATCTGACATCCTGCTTATATGGAAACATATGTTTGGTTCCTTTGGGTTCTTATTTCTTTTCTTAATTTGAAATTTCTTCAGTTTATTAACAACTCTAGGTGTTGTCATGTGTTGGTGTAAACCTTCTGTTATCCGTGTTTTCTACTTACATCATATACCACCATTAGTTAGCAACCTGAATTTAATTTCTGCCGTAGGAGTAAGAAAGTGAGCATGATTGTTAGGACTTATTATTAAGGGAGTGCTAAAGGTTTATTAGGTTTTCTTACACACCTTTAAAAGTAGAGTGAATTTCTGATGTTTTGTCTTTGAGGATATGTAGATAAATCTTAGTACTACATTTGAAAACTATGGTTGTGATATTTAATACTTCAGCTGTATGACTGAAAATTCTTATTGATATAGAGGAATTTTGACAATTACAGTGTTTATTTTATACTTTGTTGAATGAATTCTGTCAATTAGGAATTCTTTTGGCAGAATAAAATTAAATTGTGTTCGTAAGATTTTATCTTTCTCCTTACCTCTCTTTTACCTTTTGTTGTCAAACTTTAATATGTCCATAACTTTCAAGTTACAAAGTTTCTTTCAAAGTTTGGTGTTAAATGTTATGTGCCATAATGCTAAATGTCTTTATTCTGTGGTTATTGCGACTTAACATTTAATCACCCATCCATTCATCCATCCATCCATCCATCCATCCATCCTTGTTTGTATTGTTTTGGAGATTCCTATGCTATAATGATTTGCAGTTTAGTGGGGTCCCACTAGTTATAATGCCAGGCATTATTTGACATTTTTAACTCCTTTTTCTCAGTTCTGATTGAAATAATTAATGAGTTTTAATAAAAGTCTTAACATTTCGTAAAGAAATTCCTCTTTATTTTACCCACTCTTTGAATTATGTTGAAGCTTTTAATTAACTTTACAGGTAGCACTACACGATGATGAAGAGTAACGCAAGGTATCTCTTGCAGTAGTAAATGGATGTAGCCTATTAGTTTTTCTATTGCAAAGCAAGTTTCTATAAGACAAATTTCACTTTACTGTTAAATTCCACTTCAAACGAATAGTCATAATCTTACAGAATGGTAGAACTTTAAGGACTATTTACTTTGCATATTATTTGCAAACATAAGCAGAGCCTACTTGTAAAACCACATCTTACATGAGCCGGTAGCATGTGTTAAAAAGCAAACTTAAACTGAGTACATTTTAAAGATCTCATTGGTTTTATTCAATGAGTCATGAATTCAAGCAGCATCCTATCTAGCAGACAGAAAGGAGCTCTGAAGAGCTGTACAAAATGGAAGCCGTTATAGACAGGAGGTGAGAGAAGGCAGTTACTCTACCAGAGAGCTGGTTGCTTCAGGCTAGGTCACCTTTCTCTGGTGGATAGCAGGGGTCTGCCAGGCAGAATACCTCATTACTGGCAGCCTCTAATCCCCAGCTGACTGATGAGGATTACATTCCCCCCGGAGAGGCTGAAATAGGTATTGAGCTTCGGTTTGGTGATGTGGGCTCAGCACATTTTAGGCCCGTTGTCTCTTTTCTTAGCATGTGGTTTTACCCGACGTGGAAAACCAAAGCATACATAAAACAATAAAACTGCTGCTCTTTCTGCTTGAAGATGGTGTGAAGACGTTTGTCCTGACACCTGTGAGGCACTTTCACAGAACCCGAGAGTTCAGAGGAATGTGGTTTTTGGAGCCACTGATTTTAGTCCAGCTGTCCCCGATCACCCACCCCCACCCCCCCTTTTGGCAGGTGAGTAAGCTCAGACTAAAGGGCCTCTGTAGATTTCTGTGGAAAACAATCATGAGATGAGTTTGAGAAGTTTTAGGAAAGCCCATTCCTCTGGTTTCCAGGTACTTAGTATGGGGCCTCGTAAGGACGGCAGTGCTTTTCTAAAACTAATTTCTCTTTCTTTCATCCTTTTGCAAGGTGTTCATATACTTTGAAGAAATCTAGCTTTCCATTTACTCCCAAGCCTTTTGTGAGAAGGAATTTGAATTTTTCTTAAGCACTAAAATTGCCTTATTGAGGAGGACATGAGTGAGTCTGTGGCAAGATGCTGGCTATGAAGACCCCAGGACACTGTGGATGGTCAGGGTTGGTGGCTTTTGGGGGAAATTAGGGGTTCCTTGTGCATCATGGTCTTGGGCTGGTTGGAAATGAGTAAACAAAGGCCCAGAGAGGTGTAGAGAAGTAAACCATGGCACAGAGAAATCACTTGCTCAGCTTCATACAGTTAATTAGTGGCAGATCCATAGTAACAACCTGATCTCTAATAAGGCTGTGCTTTTTCTCTTTTCCATTGTGCTCTTTTACCTCTAACTGTTGTCTGGATAGCTACAATATTTGAGAAGATACAGTGTGGTATTTCTCAAGTAGAGGGCATTTCATCCTTAAATTCAAGACTTAGGGCCTGTAAATTGGTGTTTATCTTTGAAGAAATCTTAAGCTGTGTAAAATGATTCTGCTTTGAAGGAAGGGAACTGATATCTGCCAAAATCATTATTGAGCTTCTCTAGTCATTTATTTTCCTGAAATTGAAATGAAACTTTTTGAACATAGCCTTACTGAATATGGATTTCAGAGCCATAATAATGCTTCTTGCTTCTGCAGATTTTGAATTGATCTGAGTTTGGCAGTGAATTATGTATGTGTTATTTCAGGAATTTTGCACATGCCCTGCTTTAAACCACTGATTATTTTTGTAAAATGCTGTTGTGTGGATTTGGCTCATTCCATTGACGCTGAACTCATCAGATGGCTATATTGTCTTCTAGGAATGTGACTTGAATTGATTAAATGGCACAGGCAACAACATCTGTTTTGTAAAGCTAGTTTAGTTCCCTAAAACTTAAAATTTTCAAATTTACAGCCTACAGATAGAATAGACTTTTTTCCTTTTATGCTGTAAAAATTTCCATGGAGTTTTGATGATTTGTTTTAACCTTATTAAGCTAATTCTTATAACTTATTTTCTTACTGCAGTGTTCATTTTCAAGGAAAGGTAACATTAGGAATGTTGGAAACTGAAATGAATGGCTCTTAACTTCTTTAGCAGAAAGCTTTGGATGGTCTCCTAGAAAAAGCACCTGTGCACATGTTCCTGAAACACTGTGTACACTTGCAGGGAGATGGAGCTCTCCGGGGACAGTACCCCTGAAGTCCATTACCCCTGGCTGATGTTTCTGTGCTTCACCTGTTCTAAGTATGTTAATAATGCTGGCAACTATGAATCAGAGATATCTTCTTTATGCACAGATTTTAAATTTGTAGAATATTTGAGTTACTATTTAGAAAGTAAAGTATTTTATGCTATTGATCTCTATATGTATCATTTTTATTTCTCTGTTGTATTGTCTATTTTTATTCTTCTTCCTCTTCCTTAAAGGTTTTTTTTTAGGGAGGGAAACCTATTCATTTCAGGGTTTGGATACATTTGATGACCGAAGTTTATATGATAGATAAGTGGCATTAAAATAAAAAATACGCTTATTAGATTTCATCATGTAGGCGTCCTTTCCTTTGTGGTTTCTGTGTATAATATTTCCAAATGATGTTTTCAGTTTGGGATAAAGTACTTCAGAGAACATGGAGACTTAGAGACAGATGCTGTCCTATGACAAGCCTGGTGGCTTGTTTATCAAGCTGGTGGGTGTGCTCTGTTTTGTATTGTTGACCTAGTAGTCTTTGCATGATTGGTTCTCTTGTAGTTTGGAGTCTAGCTAGCACTTTCAAGGCTAGCGTGTGTACTTAGTAGGGAATCTTGAGGATGGCTGTCCTTCTTTTGTAGCCTCCTCTCTTCAAATTGGATTTCTATTTTAAACTCAGAGGATGGGTCCATTTGCATGCCAGCCCACCCCTTGAAATTATAACAGCAATAGCCGTCATATCTACTGTGTGACAAGAACATTTATTATATTCTCTACCTCTGGCCCTTTATTTAAAAAACATAATTTGCTGACTAGTGCTTATTTCATCAATTATCTTTAATCGTTAAACCAGTTCAAATTCATTGGTAGAAAATGGAGGTTCAGTGTGCATAATAAGTATCGGTTGCATTGTCACAGAACTGTTTGCTTGCTGTGTTTCTTTCCTTCCCAGTTGACTGTTGGCTTGTTGAGGACAATCTCTATACATACACTTAGCACTGTTAATACCTTGCCTGCTAAATAATCCAGCAATAGCTAAACAGTTACTAGTTGAATGAATTTCCAAGAGTTTTATAATTTAGACCTGATAAGATTATTTTTCTTACTTGTTCTCTTTATGTTTTAAATTATCTGAACTCCAGATGCTGTTTTACTAATAAGTGTGATAATTTATTGTGAATATAACTGGTGTCTTGGTTTAGCATCATTTATGCAATCAGCGTGTGATGAGAAAGGTTGGCTAAAATATACTAAGTTGTTAACATTGTCAGAAGTACAAAAGTGCTTTGGAAATGTTGAATGGCTGCCATGCGGCTGCCATTGCTTTTTTTCCTGGTCTCAGAAGGAAATGAGATACTTAAAAAAAAAAAGAGAGGTTGTGTCACTTTATCAGACAAATCTTATGTTGGTAAATGAATTTAATCACATATGATTCTTTACCTAGGCTGCTCAGAATTTCTCTCTCTCTTTTTTAAAGATTTTATTTATTTGAGAGAAAGGGAGAGCAGAGAGGGAGAGGGAGAGGGAGAAGCTGACTTCTCGATGAGCAGGAGCCCAGTGTGGGGCTTGGGCTCTATCCCTGGACCCTGACATCATAACCTGAGCTGAAGGCAGATGCTTAATTACTGAGCCACCCAGGCATCCCTTTTTTTCCCTCTTTCATTTGAACCATAACAAAGTATTTTGGGTTTCTGCTGATTTAAATATTACCTAGAAACATAATCTGGGATGGAAAATGCTCATACAGCCTTGAACCTTCTCAGGAAAATAATTTTCTAATCGATGCCTCTAATATGGAAATTCTCTAAAATTCCATATGCTTCTAATATGCCCTTTAATACATAAAGATAGTCATTTTAGGTGATAAGCTTCTTAAATGTATGATGTTAGGGCAGATGTATTTCCTTATTTTGGGGGATGTAGGTGAGGATAGGGTTTGATACTAGATCAACGGGATTTTCCTGTTACAGGTTTGAATTAAAAAAAAAAAAAATAGTGGTCAATAGGTATGAAGTTCCAGTCTTAAAATTTGATGACTGTTTAGCCGAACGGGAGCTATTTTCCTCTAAGTGCTTTAGGGCAATCAGTGCTAATGCTTTTACACGCTTACTGAAAGTAGAAATTTAGGCATTTGATGAAAGTATTTTCTGATAGATAATGTTTAAAAGTGAGAGGATCAGAGCTTCTGTTCGCCTCAAGGGCGACACAGTTTAAAATTTAATACCTCTAAGTAAGGACTTAGTGTGTTCTGTAGATGAGGATATTGTTAGAGGAAGCTGTTTGACATAAAGATAAAGTGCATGAAGCTTGTATCACTTTATGTAAACTCTTTTCAATTTTCTTAGGTAGAAATGGCTGAGATTATGTTTGTGAAATCTATTAAAAATCAAAATCTGCTTTATTTAGAGGATAAAACCTGTTTGTGTCTAATATTGTATAAAATGGGTCCCTCCATGGAAAAGCAGATACAGGAGAGAAGATGGAAGAGCTGAGAGGACAGAGAGAAGTGACCTTGGAGGTGGGTAGTTTTGGGTGCTCAGAGCAGAGAGAAGAATAGCAGATAATAGATGATGCCTTCTTCTCTGAATGGATCAGACAGTATAGGTCCAAATCAGGGTATCAAGCTGTAGATACATAAATTTTGGTGCTTCCTAGTGTCAGGGAGGGTGGGAATTAGGACCTAAAAGGAGATAGTAGGAGACCTAACTTGTGTGATTGTACTCTTAATGTCTTATGTTCTTTAAAATCTGTGTGTTTGTCCAAAGCTATAGCTGTAATTCATTTTATTAATTTTCTTAAAACGTGTTCATACATTGTTTTTATTATTCATCAGACAGTTTTTGCATGCTTATTATGTGCAGAGCTGTGAGCTGTAAGTGGTAAGAGCTCTGATTGTAAGAGGCATTTCTTGAGGCCCTGCCTTTTTTTTTTTTTTTAAAGACTTTATTTATTTATTTGACAGAGAGAAATCAGAAGTAGGCAGAGAGGCAGGCGGAGAGAAAGGAGGAAGCAGGCTTCCGTTGAGCGGAGAGCCCAATATGGGGCTCGATCCCAAGACCCTGAGATCATGACCCGAGCTGAAGACAGAGGCTTAAACCACTGAGCCACCCAGGCGCCCCTTGAGGCCCTGCCTTTAAGGAGCTCTTAGTCTAAGGAGGTATTGGAGGCAGGGTGATTGACACAAGAAAGAGGTTAACTATCAAGTATGGCAACAATAACTAACATTCAGGATGTTTTCCAGTTGAAACACTCTGCGCTCTCAACTCCATGAATGAGTAAGGTTGTCGGACAAGTCTCAATGTGCAGAAGCAGGCCCAGACTTCTACATGGTGTCATAGGAGTGGAAGCGGTTTATTCTGTTTGATATCGATGCTAACTTTGCAAAAGTAGGTGGGACCTACTGCCTTTAAAGAAGACTAGGATTTCACTAGGAGGGGAAGAAGGAAAAGCTATGCAAGATAGCATAACGTAAGAAATGATTATGACATGCACGGGATACATTGAATGCTCTTGGGTTACTTGAACATAGAATTTTATGTCAGGAGGGGAAAGGAAAGGACAGATTGAGGCCAGGCTGTGATAGAAAATTGACAGTGCATTTCATACCTAAGTAGAAAAAGAGATGAGATGCTTTAAAAAAAATTTTATTTTTATTTTATTTTTTTACCTTTCACTTCTTCAGTACTCGTTTTAAAAAAACATTATTGGATTGTTGGTGTGTGGAAGAAAAGTAACCCCTTAACAACTCATGTTTTGGTTATCTGCCATACATAAATAAACACTATTGATGGTAGTTCTCATTGTTAATGGGTGTATGATTTCATTGGCATTTTCTCAGTAAGTGAGTAAGTGTTCTCTTATGCAAAAATTTTCTGTCAAAGCAGTTGCATTTATGTTAACTTTTTTTTTTCCTTTTTATAAAAGAGGATGGATTGCTGGGTGCTAAATGCCAATTTGAAATGTTATGCTCCTTTGATTAAAAAAATCATAAAGTATTGCTTTCTAATTTTCATGATTTTAGCTAGCAGCTGGTGAATAACTGCTTTTGAAGCAGTTGGAGCTCCCATTTTTGTCCTAGGAGAACATCTTACTGATGAAAATAGAGTAGTGGTTGTGCTAAATGCCTGAAGAATGGACAAAGAGATAAAGCAGAGAACGGAGATAAGAGTTTCTTATGGCAGCAAGCCAAAGGCCTACTGACATTACCAGATAACTGAAAAAGCACAAAAAGCATGTGGTGTGTTTCTCTCCTGTCAGATGGCAGCTGCCTGAGCGGTGCTAGTTCATGAGGCCAGGCCCTCTGCTGTGTACAGGGTTCCATTTTTGCAGTTAGGCTGCGTGTCTTTGGCCGTCTTGTCATCCCTTAGAGCTCAGTGTGAATTTATGGATCACCTGGGTGGAGATTTGGACTAGAGTAGAGTCAATATGCTGTTTATCACCAGCAAAGAATATACTTTTCTTGCAGGGACACTGAACTGATGTTCTGTCTATAGTTTGTGTTTCAAATTTGTGTGGTTATTTGTTAAACTACTATGTATCTTTGAAAGATTCCTAAAGATACAGGTTCCCATCAAAGTAAATGATTAAGATAGCTGTTTGAAGCCCAGTCTGCATAAACTAAGATTTATGCACTTTTATTAATTTAGTATTCCTGCCACAACACCTAAAACTTGAACCAGTTGTCTATCTTGACCAGTCCAGATAAAACCATCAGGGCACCTGGCTGGTGCAGCTGATCAGACTCTTTTTGGGTTAGGCTCATGTCGGGATTTTAGGCTTGGTGCTTAGCGGAGAGTCTGCATGAGGATTATCTCTCCCTCTGCCCGTCACTCCTCTTTAAGATAAGTAAATCTTAAATAAAACAAAAACCCATCAGTTCTTCAGCCATATAGATAGTGGAAGTGCCAAAATGAGACTTAAAACTTGAGAGTTTAAGTGTAGCTTCTATTGCCAGCATTATTACTTTTCTGACTACTTACTTTAAATTCAGAGGGAAAAATTAATAGGTATTTTTGATTGAATAATTTGTTACAGCACTGGTTTTGCTTTTTGTTTATATATGTGATTTAACTTAACAAGAATTTTTTTTCTTTGTTGGGAATCCTGTTAACTCAGTTCTATAATCTACTGTTCTGTTACTCTTCTACCCCAATCCCAAATTTTATTACCACCGTTTTGAAAAGAAAAGCACTTTCATCTCATGACTCATTTCTCTGGGTATAGAAACTGAATTTCAAGGACTAGTGAGTTGCTGCTGAAGACTGGGCCAGTCAGACTTTTTTTGTTAATTGCATCTTATTTACTGGCCCTCCATTTCAATTTTACTCTGTGGAGCCACCCAGAAGATCGCTGTGGTATTCTTGGGTAGTATGTGAAGTATACAAATTAAAAAAAAAAACAAAACACTCAAAATGTAATTTAAAAATTAGGTCAAATGAGTCGTTAGTATTTTTTTTTTTCCTTGCCACTTGAAAGTTAGATTATACAGTAGTTTAGAATGTTCCCTTTGTGTAAATTTCTTACACTATTCACCTGTCTTGGTAATAGGTGATTCAGTGTAAACCTTCTCTTTTCTGATATAAGGTTAATCTCTTGCCATTGTTTCTTTGCTTGTTCTGAAACTGCTGTTAAACACATCTTGGAACCTCCTTATCTGTCCTTTATAGTATATATTTTAAAAAATTCTTTATCTGCCACATCCTAGTTAAAGTCTTCATTATTATCTTCTAGTTCTTTGATTCCTTTTCAGTTTTTCCGGTTTATACTTTATACCTTTCATTGAATTTTCAATCTTATTACTTATTTTAAATCTCAGAAATTTATTTTCTTGCATTCTAAATTGATTTTTCTCATTTCCACATAATTTTGTTTCACTTTTGCTTGTTTCATGAGTTTTATCCTTTTATAAAAGAAATTTAATAAATTTTCTTATGTTTATCTCTTAGGAACTGTTATACACATACTATTTTCAGGCATTTTCCAGACTTCCTGAATCTATTTTATTTGGAGGGATTTCATATTTCAGCTGCTTGTATTTGTAGATTGTCTTTCTTATTAGTTTTTTTCACATGTCATGGTACAACCTGACTGTCAAGTCCCCCCACCCCCACATTCCCTTCTTATCTGGTGGTTTTGCAGGTGTTCTTAAGTGGCTCTCCCTACTGGGGCCCCCATCCAAAACCAGATCTTAGATTGGCAGGTTGGGGCACCCCCCCCCCCCCCAATAATATCTTTGTTCTATGGGCTAGGCGACTGGATGAGGGCTTGAGTTGTTAGGTTGTGTATTTCACTTTTCTAGGTACTCAGAAGCCACACTTCCCATACAGACAGCTTACTTAACCCCTGGGCATCTGTTAGCAGCAGTTCTTTTTCAGCCTGATTTTGACTCTAGTCTCTCATCCTGGGTGGGCCATTTTGATTCCTGTTCTCAAAGGATCTGCAGTCTAGGACTCTACTGGTATCCTCCTAAAAGCAGACCCCAGCAGGCTCACAGCTTCAGCCCCTTTTACTGTTGTGTTTCTGTTTTGTGGAAATGTTTGTCGTTTTTATTTTTTTTTCCCTAAGTGTCGCCATGCCTTTTGTTTTTTAATTAAAAAATTTTTTTAGCCATACCTTTTAAATTTCTCTTTATTTTATCTATGATTGCTTTGTATTTGGAACAGGGTGGGTCAAAATAATTTACGGTGTCATCTTGACTGGAAGCCCTGAGTTTTATCTTTAATTATGAGTAAATTAATTTAAAAAATAGAATGGTTCTAGCCTATTATATTCCCAATCATACTTTAACATTCTTTTGATTTTTTTTTTAACCAACTTGTGTATTCTGTAAGACATGTAAATTTTTGTTTTTGTGCATTTCTGCCAAAATTTTTTTTTACTGTGGGATATATGTATATGTGTGTGTGTGTGTGTGTGTGTGTGTGTATTTTTTAAAGATTTTATTTATTTATTTGAGAGAGACGGAGAGTGCTTGAGAGAGAGAGAGCAAGCAGGAGTCAGAGGGAAAAGGCAGAGGGAGACAAAGAGCTCACCACTGAGTGGGGAGCCATCCGCGGGGCTCCACCTCAGGACCCTGGGATTATGACCTGAGCCAAAGGCAGATGGTTTACTGACTGAGCCACCCAGGTGCCCCTGTGGGCTTTATATTTTTGAAATAATTTTCAGTGTGGTGAAAGTGAATTTGATCAGAGGGATTGAAGATTGACAGATGAATTAGTCTTAAATCGAATTATTTCTACTACCCCTCTAATGATTAGGAATCATCCTGTACTTAAAAAGAAATGAGGGTGTTGGTACAGACGGGGGTTTCTTCCCTTCTCTTCCCATTCCTTTATTTCCTTCCTTCACTTACATCTCTCTCTGCAAAAAAATGGAATGTGGAAGATTCCACTTTAGTATTCTTATATTTTGGTTCTCATTATTTGAAGTCTTAAAAGTTGTTGGAAGGCTAGAAAGTTAATAAAAGCTTTATAATAATGAAGTCGAACTATGGCAGAGTCTATTTGCTAATTACTTTAATCATTTTTCAGTAGGTTCTCATTTGAGTTCACTATTACAAGGTTTTTTTTTTTTTTAAATGAGATACTTGTCAAGTAATCATTTTCCTTCTGAATTGTATCTCTCCTTTGGACTTAGAGGCATTTTTTGATTGTCAGTCCCACTATTTCCATGATGATTTCCTTCTCTTGAGGAGTAGACATGTAGTTTTCATATTTCTTTGTGTTTTTTCCTTTTATTTGGGGACTCTGTTTACAAGGCATTACGAATTCTGCAATTGTGAGGAGGAGTTTTTTTTTTTTTAAGATTTCTAATTAATGCTGAATCCTGTTGACTAGATTTAGTCACACATTTAGATATACTACTTGAGAATTTTTTTGTAGAAATATTAAAAAAGTAATCAGACAGCTCCCATTTCAGGTTATTTCTAAAACAATAAATTAATATATAGGCCTACTTCCAATTGATATTTGTGCTTATTTAAGTTTAAAGTCTTTAATTTTTAGATTCTGAGACAAAGCACTGACCATAAAACTTTGACTATATTGAAAAAAGGCTTCTGGTTATTTTAAAAAGAAATGAGTTTTAGAAACTTCATTTTAGCATTGAAATATACTTTTTTTTATTCCCATTACTTGTCTTGTTACTGTATTAGAAATTGAGGAATCTTGAACTGTCCAACTTCCTGAGTGGGTTTATAATACAAGTTTAATAGATTGGTGTATTCATGTCCCAAATATATTTAATGTAATTAAGGAAGAACAGTCCTGCATTCCTAGAATAAGTCCTATGAAGTCATAGATGATAAAACCTTTTTATTAGTGTTAACTTTTTTCTTTTTTTTAAATGTGTTTAAGTGACAGTAACTTTAATTTTTGTTTCTGTTCTGGTCAATTTTATTTTTGCATTTCATTTCTGTTTTCTTACTCTTTTTTTTTTAAATTTTCCCTTAGACTAAGCAGATAGAAGTCTGTTCTGTCCCCTTCCTTCCTTCCTTCCTTATCCACACCCAACATGGGGCTCGAACTCACAACCCTGAGATCCAGAGTCGTATGCTGTACTGACTGAGCCAGCCAGACATCCCTATTTCATTTATTTTTGAAGCAAAAATAACTAACATAGATATCAATATTCTTGTTTTAAAAAGTATTTCATTATGGCCTGTCATTTGAAAAGCAAGTGTGCCTGGCTACTAATGTCAGAGGTGGAGTCTCTCCTGAAAGGAGGATATAGAGGAGATTGATCCTAAAAGGCAGTAGCCTACAACTTTTCCATAGCTCTGTAAGTGCATTATTGTGTGTTTTTTTTTTTTTTTTTGCCTTCTTTCATGAATTGTATTAGTGAGTATTAAACCTTTAAAAAATATTACCGTAATTATTTTTCTGCATTTTTAGCATTTGGATATTAACTATTTCAGCTTTTTCTATTTCTACTTCTTATGATTATTAACAAATAAAGTGAATATCATCTTAGGATACAAATTATTAATACCTTGGGTATATTCTTCTCACCTTTATTTTCTCTTTGATGGTTTCTTGTGGTTTGAAATAATTGGACTTTTAAATTTTGATGCTAGAGTACATTTAAATTAAACTTAAGTTTGATTATTGTTTCACCAGTGGGTCCTTGTTAGTTCCACTACAGTTTTTAAACATTAGATAAATAGTGATTAGAGGTGGGATTTTGTTTGAGATAGTTGATGGGAAATGACTAATTTTTGACTGAACTAAGCTGTGATTTTCAGGGTAACAGCAGAAACATCCCAGGATAGGAAAGTCTCTCTTATTTCCATTGACAGGGTCAAATTGCATTGTTTTCACATGTCCAGAATGGGGCAAGATATCACAATTTTCTCTGAAATTAAAACAAGTGAACTTTTAAAATCATGGAATGCAAGGGAGTACTTGTTTTATACACACACACACACACACAATGTATACAAGTTTCGTGAATTGTTTTAACACACAGTATCAGACTGTTTGACATGTTGCCCAAATGATCATGTTTTGGATTCTTCCTGAAAAAGATAAGATTTGAACTGTTTGTGTAAGGCATATGTTATATAATAAACAGGAATGTACTTTTATTCAGATTTGATGTAGTGAGTAATTTTTCTGTATTCACAAACTTCATACTTAACAGAAACAAACAGAATTGAAAACTATTTCAGAGGTCAATACTTATTCATGAATTCTCTTTGCAAATTGTTACAAACTTGAGCCTCCAAATTAATACCTATTCATGATAAGAACTCTATGAAAATAGTAATGGAGGAATTTCCTCAACATGATAAAGAACATTGACAGAAACCTACCCCTAACATTATGCCAAATAATGAAAGAGTGAATTACTTTCCTGCTAAGATTGGGAACAAGTCAAGGATGTCTGCTTTTACCATTCTTATTCAGTGTAATGTTGAAGGTCTAGCCAGTGCAGTAAGCAAGAAGAAGAAATAAAAGGCGTGCACATCAGAAAGAAAGAAACAGCTGTCCCTGTTTGCAGAGAAAATTCCAGGGAATCTATAAACTTGCCACCAACAAAAAACCCCAGCAAGTCTAGAACTAATAAGTAAGTTTAACAAGGTCACAGGATTACAAGATAAACATACAAAAATCGTTTTTATTTCTGTATATTAGTGATGAACCTGTGGACAACAAAATTGAAAATATAATACCATTTGTAATTACTCAAAAAATACTTGTAAGATTTGCAAATCTTACAAAACGTGCAGGTCTCATATGCTGAAAATTCATTTACCTTTTCAACCATCGGTAGTGGACAACCGTAATCAAAAAAATGAACCTTGACCTAAGTTTCACACCTTCTACAAAAATAGACTCAAAATGAATCACAGGCTTTGAATGTAAAACTAGGGCACCTGGGTAGCTCACTTGGTTAAGCCACTGCCTTCGGCTCAGGTCATGATCCTGGAGTTTCGGGATCAAGTCCCACATCAGGCTCCAGCTCCATGGGGAGTCTGCTTCTCCCTCTGACGTTCTCCTCTCTGATGCTCTCTCTCTTTGTCTCTCTCTCAAATAAATAAATCTTTTTAAAAAACCATAAAACTATAAAATGTTTGCCAAAAAATTATATATATATATATACACACACACACACACACATATACATACATACATATACATATATGTGTGTGTGTATATATATATATATGGAAATCTTTGATCTAGGATTGAGTTAAGACTTGTTAGACTATAAAACTATAAAACCTTTGCCAAAAAAGTTTTGTATGTATATGAATATATATGTATAATATATGAATGACAATCTTCATGGTATAGGACTGAGTTAAGACTTCTTAGGCCTGAAAATGAAAGAGGAAAAGTTGATAAATTGATTATCAAAATTAAAAACTTGTCCTCTGCAAAAACCCTCTTTGAAAAGATGAAAAGCTAAAGTGGGAGAGAGTATTTGTAAATCCTGTATCTGGGGGCACCTGGGTGGCTTAGCAGTTACACATCTGCCTTCGGCTCGGGTCATGATCTCAGGGTCCTGGGATCAAGCCCTGCATCCAGCTCCCTGCTCCGTGGGGAGTTTGCTTTTCCCTCTCCCTCTGCCTGCTGCTCCCCCTGCTTGTGCTTGCTTTCTCTCTCCCTCTCTCTCTCAAATAAATAAATAAAAAGGAAATATTTTTTTTTTTTAAGATTTTTTTGACAGAGAGCTCACAAATAGGCAGAGAGGCAGGCAGAGAGAGAGAGGGAGAAGCAGGCTCCCCACCAAGCAGAGAGCCCGATGCAGAGCTCGATCCCAGGACCCTGAGATTATGACCCGAGTGGAAGGCAGAGGCCCAACCCACTGAGCCACCCAGGTGCCCCAATAAATAAAATCTTAAAAAAAAAATTAAAAATAATAAAAAAATAAACAAGTTATTCTTTAAAAAAAAAAAAAACAAAAGATTTGTATCTGATGAAGAGCTAGTATCCAAAATATATAAAGGTTTATCAAAGCTCAGTCATAAAAACCTAAACAGTCCAGTTAGAAAATGGCCAAAAGACATGAAGAGACAAGTACTTATGGCAAATACACATACTAAAAGATGTTTGATATTATTGGCCCATTAGGGAAATGCAAATTAAAATTATCATCAGTTATCAGGGTGGAGGAAATAAAAAAATGTGGCAACATCAAATGCTGGAGGAGGCATGGTGAAACTGAATTATGTGTTGCTAGTGGGATTGTAATATAGTATAGCTGCTATAGAAAATGGGCAGTTTCTTAAAAAATCTAAACCGTAAGTGACTCTTAATCTCAGGAAACAAACTGAGGGTTGCTGGTGGGGTGTGTGGGGCATAGGGATGGCGTGGCTGGGTGATGGACATTGGGGAGGGTATGTGCTATGGTGAGTGCTGTGAATTGTGTAAGCCTGACGATTCACAGACCTGTACCCCTGAAGCAAATAATACATTATAGTTTAATTTAAAAAAAAAAACCTAAAATTGAAACTACCATGCAACCCAGCAACTATACTCCTGATTTTGAAAATATATATTCACACAGAAACCTGTACATCCGTGTTTGTAGCATCTTTATTAATAAAAGCCCCAGTTTGGAAACAACCCAGATGTCCTTTAACATATGAAAAGTTAAAACTGTAATATATCTGTATAATGTAATACCTACTGGTTAATAAAAAAGACACATAACAGCCTGGATGAATCTCCAGAGAATTATAGTGAGTGAAAAAATGAATCCCAAAATTATATACTGTGTGATTCCTTTTATACAACATTCTTGAAATGACTTAATTATAGGCATTGAGAACAGATTAGTAGTTGCCAGGAATTTACTCGGGGAGGAGGTGAGGAAAGTTAATATGGCTCTTCAAAGCTCTTCAAAGGGGAACATGAGGGATCTTTGTAATGATGTTCTCTATCCTGTAAGATACAAGACATTATTGTGTATCAATATCAATATCTGGTTGTGAAACTGTGCTGTAGTTTTGCAAGCAGTTAGCACTGGGGGGCCCTGGATAAAGGGTTTGGGAGAAATTTTAGTATTGCTTCTTACAACTGCATGTGAATACACAATTATCTCAAAATAAAATGCTTAATTAAAAATATAAGTGACTTATTTTTCCTTTCACTAGGTAAGGAAAAATAATTATGTTTTATTTTACTCAGCTTCTTGGCATCCATATCGTTTGCTGGCTGTATAAAATGTGAACTCTGATCACTGACTCTTTCCATGACTGTTCCCATCCTTTTAGAGTTGTTGAAAATTGAGGATCTTTGAACAACATACCCTTTAATTTGGTCATAGGCTTTTTTCCCTTTACTTTTTTGCTTAAAAACTCAAGCTACTAAAAAAACATGGTTTTACAAATGCGAAATTGATCTTCTTGGTCATAATATAATTACATTTTTCATGTTTAGAATTTCTTTTCAAGACTACCAATAGCAGCTGTAGTATGATAATGATCTTATAATTTGTTGATTATGTTTCATAAAATGTAATACTGTTGAAGAGTTAGTAATGTTACACAGATTACTGTAGTCGTGAAAAAAACAGGAAAAAATCCAGTGAATGAGAAAAACGACACTATTGTTGGCATTCTAAAATTCTTCAGGGATTTACATTGTAGCTAAAATCAACCTGATCTTCTTGCTGTGTTCAAGAGGCTTTTCATTGATTTCTCTTAAGAGGAAAAGCCTTTTTTAACTTAAAAAAGAAAAAGAAAAAAGGCAGTACTCTATAGGCCCTGTGGATTATTAAGATCTTTTAGGAGGCACTTGCTCTTTCTCTGGGAAATTGGCTGTTAAAGTCAGAAGGCACTCTTAATAGTTTACATGGTGTTGGATTAAATGGAACAGTTGGGTCAGTACAGATTCTAGATTTAATGGAGCAGATATTCACCTCTGTACGTTCCCTATGATTAGCATGGTTATGTTTTCTGTATTTTAGAAATAAAATTTTAGCATATACTTTTTTTTTTTTTAAATAAGTTAGTGAATACCTAATAGATTGAACTCTTTTTTGGGAAAGACTTAAGAGCATATCATTAAAATATAACTTACAAATAAAACAATGATGTGTCTGTCTAGCATTGTGGGATATTTATTAGTTCTGAGGAGATAAAACCATGATACTGGAAGACGACAGTGATAGCTGACACTGGAGCATTATTTATGTGTTGTGCATTGGTCAAAGCACTTTTTCTGTATTAACTCATTTTTATCATACTATTACTGTGAGGTACAGACTGTACAATGGTTTCCTCTTTATTGATGGGGAAATCGAGGCCTGGAGAAGTTAATAATCTCCCAAAGGACACATAAGTGGTAGAGAAGGGCATCTGGCTCCAGGGTCTGTGATTTTAACCAATACTTTATATTGACTTCCGCAGGGAAATAAGAGCACATATAATAAAACGTGAAATGTGATTTCATAGGGAATATGAGGCTGAAATATGTGGGCTGGAGTCATTAAGTCAGTTTGCTTGGAGAAAACAAAAAGAAGTAGGACAAGTGTGGGTAGGAAGGTGATAGCAGTCTGAGCATACAACATTGGATATTAATAAACATGCTGTATATGGCATTGCAGTACCAGTTGGAAGCTGGAAGTTTGTTTGGGAGAACAGTAGAAAAGATGGGTTCAATTAGAGTAAGAATTTTGAATTGCCAAGTGTGGACATGGGAACACATTTTCTAGGCTGCTGTTGAAAAGAACAGAGGTCTGTTATAGATGCACTGAATGTGGACTCTTAAAACTAGAATCTACAGTGAAGGTTGTCACTCTGTCTTTGCTCTTTCAGCTGTGCGCCCTTACTGTAAGTTTTGTGTTTTAGTTTTGCTACTGATAATCCAGAGGCAGGGTAGAGTAGTGAGAGAGACCAGTAAGCCAGTATCACAAAGCTTGGACTCTAGCACTAGCTTTTCTGAGTTCTTACTATAATGAATGATCTTGTAGTAAGTTACTTAGTTATTTGAAATTTGATTTCCTTAGCTTTATAATGGACTTGGTATCACATGCCTAACTCAGGATTTCTGTGACAGTTGAGTAAGATATTTTAAGACTTTTACTGGGTCCATAGAAGTAATTCCTGAAAAAAATAATTTACTTTGCAATAAAAGCCACTAAACAGGAATGAAAATGCAGATATAGAATTGAAGCTTCCCTTTCCCCCATGGCGTGAGTAGGAAGACTCTTTAAACCTGGTACCTAATCTCTTCTGGTTTGGGATTTTGTGGGTTACTGCTTCTTTGGTTTAGCAGGTGTGATCTGGTCACAGGACACTCAGTCAAGTAGGGAAGAAATGACATATTAAGATATGTAACTAAGAATAACTATATACAAAATGAGGTTTTGTGAAATAGTTATAGCTATGCTATTATAATTCAGAAGAGAGATTATTACTGCTTGGGAGAAATTGGAATACTTTGTGGAGGAGGTAGTATTTGAAAACGATAACCTTTGAAAGAAGAGTATGATGAGATGCTGAAATGAGATTTTATTTCGGGAGAAAGGAATATAGTGAATAAAGGCATGGAGAAAGGCAAGTGTGTGACCAGCAAAATTGGTATTTTTGTAATAAGTGGGCAGGACCAGGGAATAGGTAATAGATCAGAGAGGATGGATGGGGCCAGATGACCAAGGGCCTTGAGTGGTATGCTAAGGAATTCTGGACTCTGCATGTTATTAAAATATGTCATAATCAGCAATCCTGTTGATTTTTCATAAGGTATTACCTAAGAACAATTTTATGCTTGCAGAGATCTTTGAAACAGCCTTGTAAGATTTGTGTTGTAAGATTGAGGAAGAACTTGTGTTACAGTGATCAAATGCGTCCTGTTATATTCATATTCTAATTGGTTATATAGGTTTCTTGTATTTTTAAAAATAAGGAAGTTGTTGCCTTTATTGGTTCTTTTTGGTTATCCAGTAATATTGCTTTCTACTGACTACTTTGTAGGGGAGTAAGCATTTAGTAGTTTTTCATAGATTGATTAAATTGAATCCCAGTTTTCACCAGTTACAAATTTTTGCCAAATGAGATACTTCAGGAATAAAGATCTTTATCTGTTAAAATTTCTTGGTGTACATTTTTTTAATAAAGTTTTTGTGAGTTGCCACCTGTTGATACGAAACAAATCTTCTGGATGTGCTTGCTGGCTTTTCTTAGGCCTTTTATGATTCATTAATATTGGAGTCAGTTTTGTGATGATAATCCTAATTGATTCCTTTTGAAACTCAACACTGTATCCTTGTGAGAAATCCTACCACCATGCACAATACTACTTCTGACTGGCCTGGGTCATAAATATTTGGTAGTGATTGTCAAATAAGCCTTACACAGTATTGAAACTTTAATAGGAATGACTTTTAGTTCTCTTGTAAAACTGAGAATGCCAATTCAAGTGATAAATAGTTAATGGTTTTTAGATATGTGATTTAAATCAAAATAATGGCTTTTATTGATATTGTGTGTGTGTGTGTGTGTGTGAATATCTGACATTAGAAAAGTAGTTCAAGGGTGCCTAGGTGGCTCAGCGGGTTGAACCTCTGCCTTTGGCTCAGGTCATGGTCTCAGGGTCTTGGGATCGACCAAGGGAGCCTGCTTCCTCCTCTCTCTCTGCCTGCCTCTCTGCCTACTTGTGATCTCTCTCTCTCTTAAATAAAATAAAATCTTAAAAAAAAAAAAAAGGGTCGTTCAAACCTGTAGCTTAGATAGAGGTCTTATAATTGACATCTCCGGAAATTGTTCAGATTTCAAGTTGGATAAATGATTTACTGTTACTTTTACTGACATCTTGAATGTTTGCCACAGAATTTTTTTCTTAAGCTGCACTTCTTTGAAGGCTAAAGTTTTATTATTTTTATTGCTTCCTGGAAAACCTCATTTCAATGACAGATTTGATTCAGAGTGAGACATTGGCTAGTTGCCACTTAGCTGAAAACATCCCTCTCTTCTTTGTTACACAAACTTCACATTTCCTGAACGTATACAGTTTCCATTCAGTGCACTTTTAAAAACTCTATTTTCTGTACCATCCATGTTCTATAGCTGCTAATTTACTTCTGTCACTTTTCATTATTTAATATTAAAATCTAATCTCATCCATCACATTTACTGCAGATTGATTGTAATTATCCTAGAAGTTTAAGGTTTAACTAAAGATTGTGGCAACCTTACCAGAGGGCATCTGACTTTCTGAACATTGAATGGCCTTCTTCAGTGTGCTCTCTGTAGTTAATGAAGAGTACATTTACTGAAACCCCATGTTTGTTTAATCGGTTCTTTGGACTCAGTACTGAAGCAGTGGCACAGTGAGGTTAGATTGTAGGCGGTAATCCTTCTTAAATGAGGCTTAAGGGGAGTTGGCATGGTGGCTTGTAAACCATATTTGGAGTTTTGCTGGCTTCTACTCAGTGTAATGTTACAGATCTTGGAATTTTGTCCTAACTCAGTTATCTCAAAGGCGGTTCTCATACTTGTTAAGGAAGCTTTTATTTATCTATTTATCTATCTATTTATTGATTTATTGTAGGTTCATCTTCTTTACACAGATGTGCGCACGTACACAACACACACACAGACACACACACACACACGCATTCTTTTTTCTACACAAGTAGAATTTACAACTCACTTAGGAAAAGAACCCGATGTTGATTTTTTTTTCCCTTCCCTTTTCCTTACACTAAAAAAGTAGTGCTGTTTAATTTCCTTGAATCTTATGAATTTTTAAACGGAAATAAAGTAAACCTTGAGAAATTGTGAGTGCACTGGAATATTTGTCTTATAGTTGAAAAATGACATTTCACATTAATGGGTGTTTGGTTGTATTACAAAATTGACCTAAGGGTTTCAGTACCAAAGTACATGTTTATTTATAAACACTAGGAATTGACAGTTTTGGAATTCATATTGTGGTGTTCAGAAATTAGGAATTTGGTATTTTAAATCGGATGTTCTTGATGATATTTAGTCATTTATTTGGTATGCTTTGTAACGCTGTTTCATACAGTAACTTGGTTTTACAGGTTGATTTAGAAATTTGTATTTTAGTATTTTTTTTAGAGTGTGTGTGTGCACACATGTGTGTACACACACACACACACACACACACACCCCGAGTGGGGAGGAGAGGGGCAGAGGGAGAAGAGAGAGAATCTTAAGCAAGTGTGGAGCCAGATGTGGAGCTTGATCTCATGACCCTGAGATCATCACCTGAGCTGAAATCAAGAGTTGGACACTTAACTGACTGAGACACACAGTTGGTTGTAGCCATCCTACATTTAAAATGTAGTCTACCAGTCTTATAATTAAGTAACATTGAACTGAAGAAGTTGCTTATGCCTGCTTTTTTTTTTTTTTTCCTCTTAAAGATTTTATTAGAGCTAGCAAGCACGAGAGCAGGAGGGGCAGAGGGAGACTGAGAGGCAGATTCCCCACTAAGCAGGGAACCCAAAATGGGACTTGATCCCAGGACCCTGGGATCATGATCTGAGCTGAATTAACAGATTGAGACACCTAGGCACCCCTGTTTATGGGTGGTTTCATTGAAGAACTCTATTATAATATTTATTTGCCCATTGCATGGTTTGTCTGAATCTCAGAATTTTTGACATAGTTGTAATCTGCAGAACTTTTTTTTTTCCGGCAGAACTTTTTAACCACTGTGAATTTATTTCCCAATATTTACACCCGATGAAATAGATATTATACACTATTGTCAGTTGTAGTCTCCTGTTACTCTCAAATCCTCTGATCTTTTTATTTAAAGATTTTTTTTTTTTAATTCATTTGAGAGAGAGAGAGAGAGCACAAGCAGGGGGAGAGGCACAGGGAGAGGGAGAAGCAGACTCCCTGCTGAGCTGGGAGCCTGACATGGGCCTTGATTCCAGGACCTGGAGATTATGACCTGAGCCAAAGGTGGATGCTTAACCATTTGAGCCACCCTGGTGCTCCTCAAATCCTCTGATCTTTTTTAAAAAGGTGGTTGTAATATATTTAAATACAATTTTTCCGCAACAAACATTTGGGCATATTTTTTCAAATTTGTAAACTACGGGAAATGCATGCAGTAATTCATTCATTTCTTCCTTTGAAGACCATTCACTGCCTGCGTGCTATGTGCCATACAGTTTGTTTACTAAAACACAATCTTTAACCTCAGGGAGGTTAAAATCTCAAGAGGGGAGATAAACATGCATATCTCTCTGTAGAACTTGAAGTGCAGTATTTTAGGATTATCAGAGTGCTCTGAAAATGCAGAAACTTTGGGGTAGGATGAGGGTATGTGGGAAACTTCATAAAAAAAGTGATCCTTGAATAATGACCCAGATTTCTGGGTGGGATGAGTAAACGTGATGTTAGTTGGAGTCCATTGGTTTCTATATTACATATTGGTTTCATGGATCTCTAAGTTTATGCGAAGGTACCTGTTTCTCTACTTTTCCCTTCTACTTTTTAAAAAACTTGTTTTATATGTTGGACATGATTCAGTAGAGAATTTGAAATGGATAGTGTCAGAGAGGATGAGTAGAATTTGCTGGAGCAGTGTTCTTCAGTAAGCTATAGGAGATAGGAAAAAGTATAGAAGTGAGGGTTTGGCTTTAGATAAGAGCAAGGACATGTCATGTAGAGTAATGGGAGAGAAGGCAGAGAGGTAGTAGATGTGGAATGTGGAATTTCTCTTTCTGACTGTCATTGAAAAAGGAAGCAAGGTCATCACTTGAAAGCTAAGATAGAGGAAGAGATGTCAGAGGTTTCTGGAAGGTATAGAAGAAAAGGGTTAGTTCTTCTAGGAGAGTAGGAAAGTGAAGGGCCCAGGGCAGTGTGATTTAATTGTCTACACTGTGCCAAGAGCCCACTTAAGTTGTGGTTTTGAGTTTAAACAAAGACCAGTTTGTGTGGGGTTGGGTATTTTGTAGTGTGTATATATGTATGTATATGTATGTATGTATACACAAAATATGTATGTATACACACATATACATATAGGTATACATACATATATGTATATACATACACACATACACATGTGTGTATACACACATATACGTGTGTGTGTGTGTGTGTGTATAGTGCATGTAACTGCATAGGTTCAGGCCCTGATTATCAGGTGGGGAACTGAAAATTAACAAGGGTTTTGTCAGAGTATACAAGGAAATGAGGTGCAAGGGAGGTGAAAGTTTGTGCAAAGGAGTGACTGCAGTAAGCGGCCATGGGGATTAAACTGAAAGAAGGCATGAGAATGAGGGATAGTGAGAGGTGGTGCGACCTGTGGATTATAAGCTCCATGAGTTTCTCACTTCCCAGAAGTTCACAGGGTTATAGCAATTTGAAGTACAATTTTAGGTCCTAGCATTGGTAGTAGAAGTATGTTTAAACATGTACAACCCCCCCCCCCCCAAACCCAAGTCTGTTTTAAGAGGTTTTTTTTTTTTTTTTGGTGTTCCCATAAAAAAAAAACCCCAAAACCATAATCTGTAGAAATGTAATCTTTTCCCCATTTCTTTCTATCTCACAAACCTTAGTTAACTTAAAACTTTGATTTAAAGAAGCAGTTGTTTTACAGTGTAATTTGTGATGACACGAGTGTTTTTGTATCCTTATTGTCTAAGTTGCCAGTGTCAGTTTCCAGTTGGATGATGTGCAAAGGAAATTTTGGTTTAACTGTTATAATGCATATTATTAAACAGAAGACCAAATGCTTGAATGAGAAATTGTTTTAAAGTTAAATTGTAACTTTTTTTTTTTAAAAAAAGGAAGAATGTTTATCAATGATTATTCAGATAAAATTTCAAGGTGAATGTTTCTATTTAAGAAAGAACTAGGGCCTTCTGGCTAGCTCAGTCGGTAGACATGGGGGTTTGTAAGCTCAAGCCCCATGTTGGGTGTAGAGAATACTTAGTTTTTATTAAAATTAAAAAAAAAAACCTTCAGGTTCTTTAGAAATTACTTCCACATATAAATAATAGGATTATACAGTAAGGTGGAACTATTACAGCCTTGATTAGCCCTGTAGATTTGTTTAGTTCAGATATCTTAAAATACGTATTACTTTAGATCAAATTCTGTTGGATACACTTAATTAAGAGTCTACCTTTTATTGCACACAAATTGATGTAACAGCCAGCTGTGAGAGTTGGTGGACCTGTATCCTGTATTAGTTGGTAGGAGGTAGGCTCTAGTTTGTCCTCTGGGGACTTGCTTTAGATGGGAGCATGGGTAATTCATCTATGCCAGTGTTTCTCCATCTTAGCACTGTTGACATTTTAGGCTGGTAATCTTTTGTTTGGGGGTACTTTCCTGTGCCCTGTAGGAAGTTTAGCAGCATCTCTGGCCTTGATCCACTAGATGCCAGTAGTATCTCTCAGTATCTCTCCCCTCAGTCTCGATAAAAGGGTCTCCAGAATTTGCCAGCTGCCCCTTAGAGGTGGAAATTGCTCCAGGTTGAATGCCAATGATTTATGATAATAGAAGAGAGATAAAGTTTCTGGTATTTGGGTAGATGTGGAATTCGGAGTCTGTGGAGGATATTTTTGGTTACTTAGTGAAGTTGAAAGTGAGGTCATGAGAGAGAGAGAGGAAGCAGCAGGCAGGTGCATATTTCTTTAGCTTTGCTTTTACTCTGTGGTAGTTGACCCTGAAAGCACTGGCATTTTAGAAATTTATGTTGGTTGGTCAAGAGACAGTTCCTGGCCCAGGAGCACGTCGGTGTAACATGGTCAGTTCTAATCTTTATAGACTTACTCAGCAAATAAAATCTTTCTCTTTATAGTCCGTGGTCTTATTAAAAAAAGTAAGTTCATTTTTTTTTTTTTTTTTAAGATTTATTCATTTGACAGAGAGAGAGAACAAGATGGCAAAAGCCGGGGGAGGGGCAGAGGGAGAGGGAGAAGCAGGCTTTCCGCTAAGCAGGGAGCCTGTTTCGGGTCTTGATCCCAGGACTGTGGGATCATGACCTGAGCCGAAGGCAGAAATTCAACCCACTGAGCCACCCAGGTGCCCCAAGTACATTCTTTTTGACTTGACTTCAGACACAACTAACCATTTGTTTTCTCCAGAAGATATTTTCATTCTTGCCATCTATTAAGCCTCACTTTCTTGGCTTCGCGTGTTCTCTTACTTGAGCTCCGTTGCACAGATAGCCAATAATAGTCTTCTGTTGTAAATGGCATCAGAATGGACAGTGTGGCCAAGCCACAGAAACTGGGGTGAAATCCTTTGGATTACTGCTGTTATTAGGTAACTACAACAAAATGGAATGGAAAAAGCCACAAAGTAAGTTTCTTGGATTGTAGAGCTGCTCAAATAAAGGACATTGACAGTTAAGAGATGTGTCAAGCATCTTGCGCTTTCTGATATGTCGTCGGGATCTCAGGCAGTTACTTGAACTTCTAGTAGATATGACCATAGACGCAGGTGTAGCTGAGTAAACAGCTACTAATTCTCTAATGAAGAACTACCTCATGGAGAATGACCATACCGATCTATGGTTTTACTTCAAGATTTTGTTCCAGGCTCTTTGGTTTTGCCTTCCTTTTCTTCCACTCTAATTTCCTATTGCATTTTAAAATAGATGTATGAATGTCCCCGTTACCTGCCACTGCTCTTTGACCTTGAGAAACCTTCCCATTTATCCTTAATCCCTATACATAACATTATTTTTTGTCCTTGTCCTCAAGTCCTCTGATTTTAAATATAGGCAGAAGCAGTTTTATAGTAACATTCTGTATTGTAATATGAGTTGGGAAAAAAGGAGATAATCTCTTGTACTTCTTGACATCAAAATACTCTTTTTCAAAAATTGTGTAGACATGTACATATAGGTAAATTGGAGATTTTTAAGTCTTTTGCTGGAAAAACTTCTAAAAGTTGACTGGACTTAAGAAACATAGCCATAGTTGCTCATTACCTTTCCAGTTGTGTTCTGCATTGTTAGTATGTCCCCTTTGCTGTTATTTTATACAAACAAGATGTGTTTGTATTTTCAAAATGTAGCTTCTGTGGAAGAAAAAAGAATTACACTTTTCAAAATGGTTGGTGCCGAACATTAATTCACAAAGTTCATTCTGATACAGATTGATTTGCCAACAGGGAGCAAAACTGTAAAGTCTTGGTAAGTTCTTTATATTCAGAGACCACTTAACAAAAAGATGAGTTAGATTCATTTTTAATTTCAAACTGCCTTCCAAATAAAATATTTTAGAAGTGAATATTGGGTTCGATTCTGCATAAAAAGTTTGGAATTCCTAGTGTGTCCTGAGTAGTTAAAGGTTGATAATACACTGTTCTTTGTCCAGAGGTTAGTAGGAAGAAGATAAGGAAGGCCATGTTCTTACCTATGAGGTAAAGACAGTTTAAGTGGTTTGGAAGGATGGTATAAATGTGTTTATTTTGTTTTTAAGTTAAAGTGTTTATTTTGCTATTAATAAAGATATATTCATGTTCTTCTATTTGTATATTGGGTACTTCTAACATGAAATGGGAAATTGATGTTTTTCCTTTGAAATGACTGCTTTTATAGTTATGTAATTGAACTTAGCTCTAAATTTTATTCTAATTTTCAGAATTATCTTGTATATTGCTTTGTAGCTCAGCCTCAAAGAACAATTTGCTCTGCAAGTAAGTCTTTCGGACTCTAGTTCTTCCTAACTGTGCAGAAATTGGAATCGTTTGTCAGATTGTATAAATTTAGGTTTCTGCAAATATTTTAATACAAAATAATCTGTTATCATAAGTTTTGGTTGAGAACCAAAGAGTACTATCGCAGTTAACCATCATAAACATAACACAAATCTGTGGAACTGACTCTGAAAATTCTCTGGCCCCTATTAAGAATTCTGACTTGGGAATTCCAACAAAGGAATTACTTTTTTAAAACTTAAGTTGGTGTTAGTAAATACTTTTCTGACACTGACTTTCTTCTAAATATGATAATGAACTTTTACTATATTTTTTTCATATGACAGATTTTTTCTTCTTGTGTTTTTATTTATTTTTATTTTATTTTTTAAAGATTTTTTAATTTATTTGACAGACAGGGATCACAAGTAGGCAGAGAGGCAGGCAGAGAGAGAGGAGGAAGCAGGCTCCCCGCCAAGCAGAGAGCCTGATGTGGGGCTTCATCCCAGGACCCTGGGATCACGACCCGAGCCGAAGGCAGAGGCTTTAACCCACTGAGCCACCCAGGCGCTCCTTCTTCTGTGTTTTTAGTAACAATATTAGTCATGCAGGGAGATGGTCAGTAATGAAAAGGACCTATTAAATATAGTAAGAATAGTGAGGTTGGGTACCAAGTTAATAATATCAATGTAGAAGGCAATTTTAAAATTATGCTAATTATCATTACTTGAGAAATTTTCATGTGAGATGATGGAGATTTCAGGCAAAGTGTTGTTTTTAGGTGTTTATGCACAGAGGGAACAAGAATTATATTGGGAAAACAGATGAGTGACTATAAAAATGGTTGTAAATTATGTAAGAATTTGTCATTTACCTGAGAATTGATTTTTATCTCACAGTGACTGAGACTAGATGTTTCAGGTTTGAAAGATTTTGATCACTATGATGATCTTGAGAACTGCTTTCTTTGCAAGCGGTTTTTAGATTTTTTGTGTAAGTATAGACCTAGGCAGAACTGATCTGTAGTAACAGAGATCAGGATGGCAGATAACGCTTGTTGGGAGGTAATGCTTGGGAGAGGCCATGGTGGGGATGGGAGGTGAGGGCTCTGGAAAGTTAATTATATTCTGAGTTTTGGGTGGGGGAGGGTGAGGTACTTGTTACACAGATATGTTTACTTTGTGAAAATTAGTTGAGTCATGCCCTTATCATACTTGCACTTTTCTGTGTGTTTTCTGATACTTACATAAAAATTTACTTTAGTAAGAAAAGTGTAATAGGAGCTCGTGTAACTGACCTACTCCAAAACTTAAGGGTTTGAGGAATGATGAGGCAGTGTATCTTAGAAGGGTTTTTCTTGCACTTTAGGCCTTTGATTAAATAAATTCAAGAAATTTCCCTCTGTTCTCAATCCCTTATAGATATTACAGCTTAAAACTACTGAGATAATTGATCCCCTCCCCTCCTCACCCCTTCCTGCCTTTAGAAGTCTTTTTTTTTTTTTTTTAATTTATTTATTTGAGAGCCAGTGAGAGAGAAAGAGAGCTTGCGTGTGTGCACACAGTGGTGGGGTGAGGTAGGGGTGGGGGCTGAGGGAAGGGGCAGAGGGAGTGGGCTTGGGCTCAAGTGTCTTGGGCTCAAGCTGTGACCTGAGGGAGTGGGCTTGGGCTCAAGTGCTTTGGGCTCAAGCTGTGACCTGAGCCCAAGGCAGCTGCTTAACTGACTGAGCCACCCAGGCGCCCCCTGCCTTTATTTTTGTACTTTTATTTTTTTAAAAGATTTTATTTATTTATTTGAGAGACAGAGATCGCAAGTAGGCAGAGAGGCAGGCAGAGAGAGAGAGAGAGAGAGGAGGAAGCAAGCTCCCCACTGAGCAGACAGCCTGATGCGGGGCTCGATCCCAGGACCCTGAGATCATGACCTGAGCTGAAGGCAGAGGCTTAACCCACTGAGCCACCCAGGTGCCCCGCCCCCTGCCTTTAGAGTCTTAGTATTCTTTTTTATTTTCTGGCAGAGGCAGTAGTATCTTCCTATGTGAAGATGTTTCTGTATTTTCATATATACAGGTTTTCACTTTTTATCTCATGTGATAGACTTCCGTATTCACTTTGAAAACTCTAGAAGTTAAATTTGTTATCTGTTCAGATAGGTGTTGGCAGCTAGTAACAACTGTTCCACAGAGACATCCTATAGAGATAAACATAATAAATGAGACCTGGATTGGAGAAACTAGTTCAGTCTGTATGGCATCTGTCTGTTAGCAGCAAAATTGCAGAGTCAAATACAGTTTGGCCCTTAGGTTGCTTTGAGTCAAACCTTTTCTCTTTTCTCCTAGTGAAGAAATAACCCATTTATAGAAAATGTAGGACCTCATTAGCTCTAACTCTACCTTCACATCTAGAAGAGGAGCAGCTTTAATTATTTAACTGAATTCAGTGTTTCCCTACTGGTTCCTCCTCCCAGAGTTTATCTTAGAGTTATTGTTTACTTTTGGTCAATTATAAGAAATTTCTTTCATTTGTTCACCTTAACTAATCATAGAGAAGGCTTGCATCCTAAATTATATGGTGGCTTTTTCTAATTTGTCTACTGTAGCTGCAACTTTTTCTGCTTTGCCACTGGGAAACCTTTATTTCCTTAGATTATTTATTGTATTTTCTTTTTATACTGTGTAGTACTTCTGTTACCTTTGCCTGCAAATGTATTTGCAGTATTCCCAAATTTCATGTAAATGTTTGCACTAGGCTTTCCTGGCCTGGCCATTCTTCCTTTCTTACATATAATGTAGTAGGAGAATGTTCACTCAATTGACTGCTTTTCCTTTTGATTCCTATAATTAAGGCAAGTTAAGTGGTATTGAAGTGTTTAATTTTATTTATTTGGTAAGATGGAAATGAAAACAGAATTGTATGAGTGATATTTCGTTTGTCAGTCGTTAGGCCAATATTTAGAAGTATTTACCAATTTCACATTTCTCTATTTTGATACTTAAGAAAAGCATACTCTCTAAGGCAATTGAGGAAAGGAAATATAGTATGTTAAATATCCTAGATTTAATTTCCTTCTTTCCTTGCAAGCATGGTAAGGTAACAAGTTGTGAAACAGGAATGTATATTTTTCATTATAGCACATGTATTTATTATGCCATATTTTAAAATACCCATGTTAATGTCCTGCATCCTACTATGTCAGAATAGGACTGTCATTTTCTTTTGCCTTTGTCTCTGCATCATCGTGATGTAGTTTCTTGATTTTGTTGGTCGCTCAGTTAGTAGTGATTTTATTGCTTTATGTGGTAATTATATTCGCAGTGTACCTATATATAGTGCTCTATCTGGCCATGTTGTATTTAGCGATTAAAGTTATAATTTTAAGGACTTACTGTCATTTTTTTAAAAAGATTTATTTGTTGAGGTGGGGCAGAGGGGGAGAGAATCTCAAGCAGACTCTGAACTCAGTGTGGAGCCCAACATGGGACTTGATCTCGTCACCCTGAGATCACGACTTGAGCTGAAACCGAGTCAGATGTTCAACTGACTGCACTGCCCAGGCCTTACAATCATTTTTGAAAACATGAGAATGAAAGTTTTTGATTGAAAATAATTCACCCTTCATTCGGTACTTCTTTTTTCCCATGGGCAATAGGTTTTTTAGGCTGAGGATCACTAGTTTGGCCAGCTTTATTTGAGTGCTTCTAGTGTGCCTTGTACCTACATCTAAAGATGAAAAGACAAATTTACTGATCTCAATTATATCACAATCTGTAATATTCTCTCTGAAAGTATTAGCTCCTGGACTGATAGTGATAGCTTTTGTCTGCTGTGGGAACTCAGAATAATACTTGGTTTTTGCCTAAATGGATTGGAAGGAAGCATAATGCTGTAATGTGGGAATGCTTACTCCTTGAAAGCCACTGTGACTGGAAAGATGGAAATGAATGTGTATTGAGAGCTTTACTCTGTGCCAGACAGTTTATGAGGCATGTTTTTATATGTTATCTTAGTTACTATTTTGTACAGCGATGCTATGACATGTGCAATTTTCTGAGTTTACCGAGGTGCTGATAAATGGACAGATTCATGGTCACACAGATGCAGAGTGAAGGCTCAGGGTCACTCAGTTTTAAGGTGCTGAAGCCAGGGCTCTAGGATTTTTGACTCCATATCTTTTTAGTATGCTTTGTTGCCTTGGATAGATGCTTAGCATTCCAGATAAAGTAACTAGAGAGGAGTAAAAAGAGGTCTAGATTTTATGAAATGTACTTTCATTTTCTGTGGCCACTTGCAGAAGACAGGATGCTGCTCATTTCTAGAGAGTGAAAACTGCAAGATGTTGTTTCAGCTGTATTTAATAGTCTAGGATGTATGGTGAAAAGGATTTCTGGCAGTGGCATCATGAGTGGCCTGGAATAATGCAATAGCATTTTGCCGTGGCTTTTCTCAGTGAGAGTGAGGGGAGGGAATCACATGTGACTGTCATCTGATAGAATTTTTCACATCTGGAAACGTGATTCTTTTAAAAAGGAACACTTTGGTCATTTTTTAGAGTCATTGACTCGAAATGAGCCATTACATAGAATTTTAACTTTTGCAAAATTTAGGGGTATGTGTTAGGTAGGATTTATATATCCTAGTGGGTCGTGATTGAATTTTTTATGTGGCCCAAAAAGAAGGTCCACGGTTTTATGTAACGGGGCTCTGCCTGTGGTTTGGTCTTATTTTAACACTTGTTGATTTAGAACTAACAACAAAAGTCTTAGGTAGTGAAAAAGAAGTCATGATTATAAAGACTGCATAAAGCTGTTTTTTTTTTTTTTTTTCTTTTAAAGAAAGCTGAGAGAGACAGTATTTATACGGTAGAACCAAGTTTCTAAAAGATTCCTTTTTGGTATGTGTATCTTATCAACAGGGTAAAATGTTATGGGGATGAATGTGAAGTCCTTTATTGAGGTTTTTAAAAAGCAGATTGGCAGGTATAGATGGAGGAGATGGAGCTTGACACAACTGTGAATGAGAAAGAGCTGGGTATTTGGTATGTGACTAAAAAAGTTAAGATGATAAGCTAGGCTGTCTTTATGGAAATATTGTGTAGTTTACCAGTTTTACTGCTGTGTCTTCATCTGAGGTGTCTGGGCTTATATGCTCATTTTAGAAAGCTTCATTTTAAGAAGGACTTTAAATACTGGAGCCATGACAGAAAGGGTGGGATGGGGCTCAATCGGGGGACCAAATGCTTGCTCAACAAACCTCAGGCCATCTGTTTTCAAAGAATTAGTCTATAGCCCCCAGGAGTGAGAGGGGGTCCTTTAGGCTCTTTCAGGGAGTAGAAACAATTTTGATGAGGTGCCAGCAGTTTTACCCTCCATTGCTTCTGCACTATCAGTGTGAATGCACAACACAGTGCAAAAAGGCAAATAATGTATTCATATTACAAAATTGTATTTAAGAGAGAGTGAGCATGCACGTGCAGTGGGGAGGGGCAAAGGAAGAGGGAGAGGCAGTCTTAAGTAGACTCTGTGCTGAGTGTGGAACCCCATGTGGGTTCAGTCTCAGTACCCTGAGATCATGACTCTGAGATCACAGCTGAGCCGAAACCAAGAGTCAGTTGTTTAACGGACTGTACCACCCAGGCATCTCTTGAGGACTCATTTAGGCTAGCTTGTACCTTCTCATTGGCTTTCATTTCAGAGGGTTTTTTTTTTCTTTCCCCACCCGCCTCCACTCCTCCCCTTCCTTGCCTTGTCTTTAACACCTGGTGGGTTTCCATTTTGGATTATGGTATTTAAACAAGTATATTAGTATCTATGTTATATACCCCTGGCACTTGTCTTTTCCTCCTTCATATAAGCATTGATGGACTTGTTTAAACAGAAGATTGTCTTTTCAAGGTTGTTGAAGAAGAAAATTCTTATTTTAGTTTGCATCTTGCCTTGCATCACCTTTTAGTTTCAACTGAGATCATGAGAATTTATAAAACAGGACCACTTCCAAGAAGTCCCTTGCAGGATTAAATAGTTGTGCATGTAGAGTTGGCTGGATTCTGTAGGTTTATGGTTTGTCCACTTTTAAAACAGGTTCAATTTTCTCACTCTTCTTCTGGATTGGAGGACTAGTTTCTCATCACAAAGATTTATGCCATTCATTTGTGCATTGAGTCATAAAAATGTTTATGAAACACAAGTACTACTCTAGGAGTTGAATAAAGAGGTGTGTTACTTCTGTTTAGTACTCTTATTTGTTTTCATGATTAATGTAATAAATCTTTGTAATATTTAGTATTTTATATTTAGGAATAATTCCCCGTTTTGAACTTGAGGACTACATTCACATATGGCTGTTTGTTTTGTCCTTCTGACAGATAGTGAGCACAAGATTAGGTTGGCTTAAGAGGTTGTGGTGATAGACTTGGTGCAAGTAGTTTACATGGTCTGGAAAAACTACATGTCGTGTATTATAAGGTGTTAAAATGATTATATAAGTTATGCCTTTTTTAAAAAAAGCTAACGTATTTTATCTTGACTATTTCAAATGTGGTGAAAATGTCTAAAAAATGTTATTCTTTTGGATAAACATCATTACATAAACTTGTTTGTCAATTTATATGGATTTTTATAAAATACAGCCCATCAATTCCAGACATGGAAAGCAGATTCATAGCTATTAGCATGATCAATACATGTCAAAAGGAAATGCTAGCCGCGAAGCAATAATGAACAAGGAAGTCAAGAAAATAAAAACTAGGTGAGGAAAGGACACACTGGAATATCTACATGGCAGCAACACAGTCTTTAATAAGATACTTCAGGTTTAAGTGGTTACCGTTTGATATTTTATATTTGGCTCTCTCCACAGTAAATTGTGTCCTAATGGAATATACAGAATGTGATGAATTGATCGCTTGACATCTTGAAGTGATCTCTACATAAAATAACTACGTAGAAGCAATGGCCTTTCTTAAAGGATGAGACTTTTAGAAGTGTAAATATTATGGGGAAAAATTAAACCTCCAAGTCTCTAAGTTGGCATAACTCTAACAAGGAAAAATGAATGTTGTACAGTATTTGCTAGGCTGTTGATTGTGACATTTTTATAGTAAAGTATTACAGCCTTAATAGGCTGGCTCTAATATACTTCCTGATTTTTTAAGATCAGTTGTTTAATTTGCCAGTATTTGAAGGCCCATTTTCATGTATAAAGAGCATATTAATCTTTTTTTTTTTTGCCAACAGTTTTATACCCTAGTATCTTTTTTATTCCAATAGTAAATTAAAATATATTCTTTTCTGTATGCCATTTATTCTCTTCAGGGAGTTTCTTTATTGTCTGAGTTTTGTTTTCAATCCATTCTCCTGTCCATTTCTTTATCTTTATGAACTCATTTTTAATCTTTTGTCTCTTTTTAGCAGTCTGGTTTTTAAAGACTTAACCCTAGAATACACTATTATTTTTGTGATGTAAATTCATGGGGTCTTGTATGAAGAATTTAGTCTTTATTCTCGAAGTCAGAGTATGAAAAATTTGATCCCTGAAGAGTACTTTTCACAAATTTCCAATTCAGTGAAAATAAATTATTGTGGGATTGCAACTGAAAATATGGCAATAAATTTTCCAGTGAAAGATGCATATTGATTTCTTTAAATCCCCCTCTTCACTCATTCATTCAACAGATTTATTGAATCCTCAGTTTGTGCTAGTCACTATGCACAAGTACTGGGAAATACAGTGTTGAGTACAAACTTGGATTTAACAACTTTTTTATTTAGGCTGTGGGGAAGAGGGGAGTTGTTAATAAAATCACCTAAGTAAGTGGAAAAAAAAATAAGGTATAGCAATTGCAGACTGTACAGTGCTTGCTATACAGATAATATGGGGCTTAATAAAAGGAAATCTGGTATTTGGACTGAGATGTGACAGTAAAGTACACTTGAAGGAAGTGAAGAGAGAAGTGACGGTATTAACGCGAGAGAGAAGATAGGAACTATTGGTGGCAGAAGGCTTAGTGTATTCCAGGCGTGAAGGAGACCAGTGTGGCTCTAGTGGAGAGAATGCCTGGGAGTGTGGTATCAGGTGAAGCAGATCTGAGTGTCATCTAGGGATAGATGAGGCATAGCCAAGCTGCCACTGGCTTTTCCGGCATGATAAGATTTTGAGTCTTTATCTCAAGCACAAGGACATTGAATCCATGTTACATATTTTTTTTTAAGGATTTATTTTATTTATTTATTTGAGAGTAGGAGAGAGCAAGTGCACACGAGCACGAGTGGAAGAGAGGCAGAGAGAGAGGGATAAGCAGACTCCCCACTGAGCAGGGAGCCTGATGCAGGGCTTGATACAGGATCCCAAGATAATGACTTTAGACAAAGGCAGTTGCTTAAATGACTGAGCCACCCAGGTGCCCTTCCACATTACGTATTTTAAGCAGGCATAGGGCTTGGGTGGCTGGGGATCGAGATGGGAACTGTGGCCCTGCCAGGCTTCAGTGTGCGAGGGGGGCAGAAGTGGATGAGGCCGAAGTGGGCACGGACCTTCTGGTCATGAGGCTGTCATAGGAGCCCACAGAAGTGATGGTGTCCTTGTTAATTGCTTTAAGCTTTCTCAGTCTTGCTCAGACATTTCCTTAGAATGGCCTTCTGTCCTTTCTTGAGGACACATTCTAGTATGTTTTCACTTGAGGAGTCTGGATGTCATTTATCCTAGAGTTTGCACACAGCACCAGTGCAGAAGACTGCTGTGTTTCTTTGGATGATTAATACAGACCTCATAATTCAAAAGCAGGTAGTGAAGGCTAGTATTTTAAGCATGTATTGTAATGTGCTTTTGGAAAACTGATTCAAAAAAGTGTCATTATGTGAATATTTAAGCTCTAGCTATACTTTTTGCTGGTCATTACTTTGGCAGTGAAAACTTCCAACATGAACAAATGACTAAAAAGTAAATGTAACTTGAAATATGTATTAGTTTAGAGTAGTCTTTGAATTGTATATTAGCTGTAGCCTACATTTAAGTCCTTTCAAATTAATTCTTTACCTGGGCTGTAAATTTTGCTTCTTGGTATTTCTTTGTAACTAGCAGCACTCTTAAAAACGGAGATTATGGTGGACAACGTGATACTGGTTAGCAGTTACTTATCACCAATCCGTGGTCTTGTGTGTAATTGTCAGTGTATGTACACTGAAGCTGTAGCAGAAAACTAGTGCCCTCTTCTTTTACAAATGTGACTAAGAGTGGGAAATAATGACCGAAGCCTTTTGCTGAACAGCCATCTGTTTAAAGCGCCTGTTTTTAAATGTAGTGACTCATGTCACATCAGTGAGAAGAGGCTCCTACAGCTGCACCAGCCTCTGTTTCGGTTAAATAAATAAACAAAAAGTGTTTCTCTTTCATATTTTATTGCTCTATTCCTAAATCACCTTTTTGGTCCTGGCCTTTTTTTCTTTTGAATTTTGGTGAGGAAATGAATTGTTTATAACAGGTAGGGTCAGCTCATGAGTGAATAATCTCAGATTATTAGACACATTTTTATGCCAATCTCTGAAGTAATAAATTTAAAACTGTGAAACTGTTCAGTTTTTCTTTTTCTTGATGCGCTGTTTATATGTCTTGGCACTTAGTACTTATGGGAAAAGAATAACATGGATTCGATGAAAAATTGTGCTTATGGAGCATCAAATCGGTACCGGTGTGGGGGGGGCGGTGGTAAGCAAGCCCCAACCATTTGAACTCAGTCATAGCTCATGAACCTGTAAGTGGACTTATTTGTTTTCAAGTAATGAAAAATTTTCTGATAAATATCACATAGGTCAGCTCTTAATATTGCAATTTAAAGTATCTTCCTTTTTCTCCTAAGAAGATTTTCAATTTTAATTTTGTCATCGATGCCCTCAGTGAATGGGAAAAAAACAAAAAACAAAAAACACACCACCACCACCACATTATTCTTTTGATAGTATAGCATTGAGAATACATATTGTTATTGTGAATTTGAATTTTTTACTATAGTAAAGGCTTGGCAATTTGAAGATATTACTGGAAGGTCAGTTTTTATTAGGGAATGTCTTTGTCATAATAATTTTTTAAAAATTCAGTTTCAGTTTAATTCTGAGGAAATATTATGTGTTTGTTATGTGTGTAATTTTTAGTTAGCAGAACTTTACTATGAATTTTTATAAAAACACTTCCTGTGTACATTTTAAATTCCCCTTATGCACAAGGCAGTTATGCCTGAATTTTTATTATATAAAAAGAGGAATTTATGTCTTGGGCTAGATTTTTTTTTGTTTTTAATTAATAAATACTTGGTTTGGGTGATTTCTCTTCCTTAACCTTTGTGGGTTTTTCGTTTGTTTTGGAGTTTTTCGCAAATATATTAGGCAGTTTTATTTATATTCTGTTAACTGTGAGAATTCTGAAATGTTAATGTTTTGCATTAAAAAGGTTTTGATTTCATAAAACTTTTAATAGTCAGTTGAATTTGAATTTTACTAAAATGTTAAGGTATAATAAAAGAGGAAAATAGATAAAAATCATTTGACTCAAATATAATTTTTTTTTAAGATTTTATTTATTCATTTGACAGACAGAGATCACAAGTAGGCAGAGAGGCAGGCAGAGAGAGAGAGGAAGGGAAGTAGGCTCCCTGCTGAGCAGAGAGCCCGATGCGGGGCTTGATCCCAGGACTCTGGGATCATGACCTGAGCTGAAGGCAGAGGCTTTAACCCACTGAGCCACCCAGGTGCCCCTCAAATATAATTTTTAAGGAATAAAATGGCTAGGATAACAAATCGGTCAAATTGTATTGTTTCCTATTTTAGTATATGTGCTGCCGAAGCGAGCACTGTATTGTTTCCTTAATAGAGTTATTTGGAGATTTTATTGGTTTTGGAAAAAAAAATCTTGTGGTTAATATATATAGTATTGATTAAGATCTTTTCAAAACATTGATTTAAATAACTGCTGGGTCATGTTGAGACAAGTGACAACACTGAGAATTCTGAAATAGTTTTGGACCTGAAGGATTGAGCATAAATTGGCCCTCACCTTCTATAGAAAATGCATGGATAGAGTTTATATGAGTAACTGTGCAGCCTTACCCATCCTCAACCCTGTTGTGTTAATTCACCCCTATGGGATTATGTCCATTTAGCCTTTACTCCTGAAAGGATATTATTTCTTCACATTAACATATCCATTGTCAGTTTCACCCAAAAACCATAGATTAAGGATGAGTAGGTTAGAATGTGTGGTGAGTAAAAGGGGGAGAGTTTGCTGGGAAGAGTGGTTAGAAAGTGAGTGAATTCACTTGGGTTAGAATAATATTTAATATCAGGCCATATATATATTTGTTTTGTTAGTGTAGATGTAATTCTTTCTGGGAAGCCTTTCTGATACCACCAATTTGAGTAAGCTGCCCGTCCTGTGTTTCTTGGTCGCACCCATTGCTACTCCCACAATAGCGTTTGCTTGTTTGTATTGTAATTGCTTGTATCTGTCTCCCCTGTAGCTTGTAGGCTCTTTTTTAAGGGCGACACTGTGTCTTACTCACTATTAATCATCATAATCTAGCACCTAGTAGATAGTCATTCAGTAAACATTTATTGAATATAATTGTTCATCTAGTTTCTAGATTGATAAATATCTAGAATGATATTTTTGGGAGCAGCAATGTGCATGTTTGTATTACTGTAATCACGATGCAAAGAATTTGGGTGCTATACTTGATAATGTGCTTGAGGGATGATAGGTCTTTTCATATGTGTAGATTTTTCCCATCACACTTTTCTGAGGCTCTAGGTGCTACCCAGAACTGCTTCAGGCATTGCTACTGGAGGGAGTTCAGTGCAGGTCTACTTTTAACTCTTTTCTGCTGGGGGCTTGATTGTAGCCAGGTTCCTGCTTTAAAAAAAGTTTACAAACTAAGGATTAGTTCATTTCTTCCTACATGAGACCCAGTGCCCAAAGGGGACTCAATGACTTGTCCTGTTTCTTGTTACACCCTGGCTGTGCTTCTGGAGTGACTGTCGCAGTGCTGGCAGGCCATTTGAAGAATGAGGGTTGATCACTGTTGTTAATACTTCATGGTTCATATAAATTGTTTCGTGTTTACTAAGTGTTTCATTCAGTAGCTCTGAAATGTATGTTGAAAAAAAGCATAGCACTCTTGCTTAAAAATTAGCTGTTAATTTTTTTTTCATTTTACGTTAATGAACACTTATTTGGGACTTCTGTGTTCTTTTATGAAAAATTTAAAATTCTTTCAACTTCATTGTGATGAAATTTGACCTGATGATGTGTTGGTGATTTGAATTGTAATGGAATTGTTGGAAAACTCAACTATAAAAATGGTGTAAATTATTTCTTAGTTTATGTTATTTTTGTTAACCATGTAAGTAGTGAAGTAATGTTTATGGAGAAGAAATTAGAGTCTGTATAACTGATTCCATATGGCCACAAGCACGTAGTGAGTCCTTAAATAGGACAAAGAGATGAAATTTTAATGAAACGTACAGTAATTGTCAGGACCATATTAGTTCTTTATTATTTCACACTAATGCTTTGAAATAAAGAACAGAATTTGGCACATTCATAATTCTTTCCTCTTGAGACTCAGCTAGAGTAATGTTCAAGGTTTAATTTAAAAATCAAGAGAGAGGATATTATTATGGAATTACATAGGTGCTGCACATACGATCTATAAATAACTTTATATTTATATGTATTCATAAACGCAGTACAACCTTTCTAATTCTTTCCAGTTAAAATATACCCATGTGTGTCCTTTTAGTATTATATCTTTTTCACAGATGTCACTTTAGAAAACAAGATACCAGTATTGGTGGTTTAGTGCTTTTTTCTTTAAATCTCCAAAATTCAATTAAAATTCAAAGTATATAAGAGTGTGAACTGTAAATTGAGAAATGAATTACGGGACTTTGAGGAGTCTATGTATAAAAGTAATAAGAGGAAGTTGTGTTGTGGTGTTATATAGACCTAAGTATGTTTAAAGTGGAGTTCAAATCATCTTGCTTGGTTTTCTGTCCACTTGGTTAAAATGTATTCTGGCATTCTCTGGGCAGACAGCCAATACTAAAATAAACACTTAGTATTGGAATGGTTTTTGTAATGTCTACATAAACTGAGATTGGGATCTTCATTTGTTGGACATAATCTTAGAGCCTCTACTTTGACCCTGTTGTAGTCAATGAGACAGAAAATAGAATTCATTTATTTATTTTTTAAAAGAAGCGTCTAAATAAATATATTTTCTGTAAGTAAATGTTATACTGTGGATTTTTAACTCTTAATAATGACCTTCTTTTAAAACTTAGAATTCAGTAAAGAAAATTCTTTCCTAGGAGGTGATGATGGTGGGATTTTTGTTGTTGAAGGAAGGTGGAATTGAATGTGTTTCAGTTTCCCCAGAGAAATGAGATATTAAAAACTATTGGTTGATGATTGACATGAACAGTTTCTTTTTAAATTTCTGGATTTGTTACAGACTAAAAAGACATTTATATCCAAATGAAGCACTGACTAGTTAAGTGGTCTTGGAAATGTTCCTTTAGTTTTCTGTGCTTCAGGGTCCCCATCTGTGAAATGGAGCTGTTAGTAGTATTTACCTCACTGGGTTGTAGGCATTATTAAATGACACAAGGTATTTAAAGTGACTGACTTATTAAATGTCCAGTATTTGTTAATCATTATTATCAACATTGTCAAAATGTCAGTAATTTTGGTTCCTTATCTCTTCCCCTTCTTATTCCATTTCATCTCTAATTTATTAATTTCTCTCCCTTCAGATACATTGAACTTCTTTTGTACTATTGAAGCTTTTTCTTAGGAATTGGAAATTTCTACATTTATTCAAATTTACTGCAGCTTAATTCTGTGTTCTTTCATTAGTTAATGTGGAGTAAAAAATGGCATCTTAATAGATGTATTCGTATACATAAAATATGCTTCAGTGAAAAGTTGTATGTTAGAAATTATTTTTGCTGGGGAATGTTCATCATATAGTTGGAGAGAATAAGATTAAAGTGGATGAATTTGAAACTGCTTAAAGTAACATAGACTTAAAGACTTCCACTTTTTTTTTTTTTTTTCAGAAATAAAATCATGACAGTTCATAACAATGAAGAAAAATTCTTATATAAAAGGTTTAGAAAAACCATTCTGGAGTGAATTGTCTATAGAAACAGAAATAATTGATGTGCAGAAGTTTTTCCTCTCTGAGTAAAAAAAAAAAATAAATGGAGTATAAATTTATATATATAATAATGGAAATGGTATTTTAATTTCTGCTTACTACTTAATCATAAAAATATAGAATCATGTGTTTATACGTATAATTATGTCTTTGATCATTTTAAAATGAATGACTACTGAGAACCAGTATATTTATGCTTTTGTGTTTTGAAGGACAAAAAAAATTCTGTCAATAGAATCAGTAAAGAACATTTCATGTGTCAACATTTCTAAAGTTTGTTTGTCTTTTAATTAGGTAAGTGTGAACCAGACACTTGTTTAAGACTTTATGTGGCCAAATGGTATTCCAACCATTAAATGCTTCCAGTAATGCCCACAGTACTGATAGGCTTGGATCAAAAAGTCCTGTTCAGACTGTGAATGTTTTCGTGAGCAAATATGAAATGTACGTATTGTGGCTAAACTCTGGTATGTTTGCTCCATTTAGTCTCTTGGCCTTCATTAAATTTAATTGGTTTAAAGTAGATAGGGATTTGGAAGTGTTCAGGCCTGAGAAAGTGTATTGTTTTCCTAAAAAGATTGCTTTTAGTAGTTGAGTTCTTATTTTTCTGTGGTTGAAATTAAATATCTATCTTTTAAGAGATTTTAAAAGGTAAAAATGAGGAGTGTGTGTATTTTATGCTATGTTGATACCTTACACGCTATTTTATTGAACTACTAGTATGTCTCTTAAGTATTATTGACACAAATTTTCCATTCTTAAGTATATTAACACTTTAATTTTCCAAAACCTTCAGAGAATGAGTCATTCTGAGGTTTCTGGATACAGTGAGTTTGAACTCATAATATGGGAAAAATAAATATTTTCTATGAAACTAATTGTTACAAAAGTAGGATTTTCTTTCTCCTAAAAGTATACTGACCAGAATTAGCTTTAAGCAGTTTTTATTGGATGGTGGGAAGATGATTCTGGCTTATCATTGTCTTGCCACTGAATGGCTTTGGCAGTGCCATAGTCAAGCGTCAGGCTTTCAGCAGGTGTAGAACTCCATTTGAGAGAGGTCTTGCAGTCCTGTAATGAATAGCAGGGGCTTTGGGGACAGACTTGGGTTCTAGTCTCTCTCTCCTGCATGTGGCTTTGTGATCTTTGTGAAACCACTAAATTTCATTTTCTTCATTTGCAGAGTGGGTAATTAGAGTCCTAATACTTCGTTGACTATGAGGAGTATGTGAATTAACACATAGAAATCACTTAGCACAGCACTTAGCTTCATAGAAAACTCTAAGTATAAGCTGCTGTTTATGTTCACATCATCACTGTTTATCCTGCAGCGACAAGAACAGTGCTGCAGGCAGCTGTGACTCTTGTTCTTGTTGTTATGTCCTCTATTCCTTTGTTTTCCTTTTACTGACAGTGATGTGTGTATACGTATTAGGGCTTTTTCTGTTTTCTGTTTTTAATGAAGGGGTTATTTGTTTTTTTGGTTTTTTTTTTTTTAAGATTTTATTTATTTATTTGACAGACAGAGACCACAAGTAAGCAGAGAGGCAGGCAGAGAGAGGGGGAAGCAGGCTTCCCGCCGAGCAGAGAGCCCGATGTGGGGCTGGATCCCAGGACTCTGAGATCACGACCTGAGCCGAAGGCAGAGGCCCAACCCACTGAGCCACTCAGGCACCCCTCTTTGTTTCTTTTTATCAGAATGTTGTTAGCTTGGAGAAGGGTGGAACCTGTGAGCCATGAGCCATGGTGTGAGTAAGCCTTCAGTGTGCTTATGAGCAAATATATTCCAAGCACAAAAGGAAGAATTAAGCTAAATGTACTCTTCGCATATTTAGGGTAGAAGTTTTTTCCGTTTGGTTACTAGAATTTTCTGCACTAAGGAGAATGGCTTAAAAAAGAAGCAGATGTGTCTGGTCTCTTTCTTTCAAGAGGGGAGAAATGCTTCCTATGTGGAGGTGCCATTGAAATATTGACCATCATTTCTTCTAGGAGACTGAATTTAGCTTGCTTTGGCTTTTAAAAGAGTACACAACTCTTACCTTCAATTCTTTATTGTAGGGATCATAGTGATTTTTGTTGTTAATGACATATCTAATTATTCCTGTTAAAGAAATTGGTTGCTTCTGGCTCTCTTCTCTGTTTCTTATTTGTGGTGGTGACGTGGGGGAAATGGGGAAGGTGGGGGACTGTGGTAGCCATCAGTCACAGAGTATGCTCTAGGCCTTCTCTTGCTGATGGAGATGGCACTTGAGCCACCTTCTCCTTCCTTAGTTCCATTCTGTGGCTTTTAGCTGCTGTTGTAGTTTCTTAGCAAGTGCTGGACTGGAGAAAGGTGATCGATCTTTCTTTCCATGTACCCCCTCTCCTCCCACAGCAGTAAGTTCTGGGTGCAGTGAGAAAATAAAACTCTTTAATTAGGCTATTCCACCTTCCAGCAGGAATTTTAATAATAACTAACATATGTAATTATTGGGTGATGTCGTTGTCCTAATTATGTTACATACAGTTTAATCTTTGAACAAGTCTTTGAGCTTTGTATTGCCATTTTTTAACCAGAGAAGAACTAAGGTTGACAGAGGTTTAGTAACGTACCTGTGTCCATAAAGTGCATAGGCTAGCTGGGAGTAGAAGTCAGTTCTTACAGACTCAAATTTTTAATTCTATTTAAAAAATTCTTTTTAACTTCTGTTATGAAAAATTTGAAATATATGAAAAAAGCTAGATAGAATATTTTGAACACCCTGTATACATTTCACCTGTACTTACAATTACAAGTTAATAATGTGTTACCATGCTTGCTTCATCAGCTTGCTCTTGAAAGTTTTAAAACAAGTCCTATAAAGTATGACATTACTTAGATTAGTAGGCATCTTTTTTGGGGGGGGGGGTCAGTGTGCATCTTTAAAAAATAAGAGCATTTCCTTATATAACTGCACTGTTTACACGTTTTATTTAGTTATTCCTCTTAACCTCTTAACCTTCTCTTTTCCCATACCATTGGTTTTTTTTTTTTTCTTTTTTTAAGAATTTATTTATTATTTGACAGCGAGAGAGCACAAGAAGGCAGAGTGCCAGGCAGAGAGGGAGAGGGAGAAGCAGGCTCCCTGTTCAGCCCTGATGCGGGGCTTCATCCCAGGACTCTGGGATCATGACCTGAGCCGAAGGCAGATCCGTAACCCACAAAGCCACCCAGGAGCCCAAAAAACCATTGGGTTTTTGAGAAGACTGGGTCCTGTGACTCCCAGATTCTTAGCCATGATACCCTTCTGCTTTCTGAGGGACCTATGCAAGAGAAGTTGTGAGCAGAGAGCGAGCGAGTGGGAAGCCCCCGAGGTGTACCAAGTGCAGCAGACTGCGGCTTGCATTCTTTGAGTGGGAGACGTAGGCTGGAAGTTGAACAAACAACCTGCAAACAGAATTTGACACTTTAGTCACCTATTTCCAAACAAACCAAAAACCCCACAAAATAGTGTTTTTTCTTACCTTCCTCTTGTTAGTACGATATGAACCATTGCTTTAGAATTTGTTTAGAAATGGAAACAGTAATATAATTATGCTAGAACATAATTACAGACTGCAAAAATTTCTTTTTATTCCCTTTTCATTCAGTAGGCATTTACAGAGTCTTTACTCTTTTCACAACTCTTCTGGGTCTTTGTAAGAACATTCTGTCCACAGCAAGTTTGTAATTCAGTAGGGGAGAGAGCTTCTGTGAAACAAAATAACATTTCCATATAAATTGGAGCATGCAGGTAATACAGGTCAGGGTAAGTGAAACATGCCTGGGGCATGATGAAGGGAGAGGGGCCACTGCCAGTGCAGTACAGAGTGCAGAGGGCAGTGTTAAGAGGTGGTATTTGAGGGAGCCAAAAAGCAGAATGACACTTAGGCACCTTGGGCGGGCTGAAGAAAGCTAACAGAAGTGTAGAGCTGGGAAGGCGCAGGGAATACAGGTTGTGTGTTAGTGCATTCAGATGTCCTTAGATTTAGGAAATGTCTTTCTAGAAGGCCTACCTTATATTTTGCTTCACTGCCTCTTATGTTTTGGTAGCTACCGACTTTCACCCTTGGGCATGTTAACAGTAGACATGCATTGGTTTGAACAGTTACCATAGCCACTACAGGCAGAGGGCATCATTTTACTTTTTGAAATTATGGTTATAGTAATTCTGATTTTTGAAAACTTGCTGTAGCTTTGTTTTTGCATTTAGGTCTTTTGTCATGTGACCTCTTGTTCCTCAGGTTCAGTCAATCTATGGGATGTGTCACACTTACATTTTCCTAAAGGCCATATATAATACAGTTTTCCTATGTTTTACTTCAAAATCAGTGTAACAAAGCAATGCCATGTATGTGTTTATTGTCAAGTCTCTGTCCTAACCCCTTGCTAATGGAGTCTTTTCATGATACCTTTTAAAATAATTTTCTTTTTCTTCAAAGAAGCAATTTAAAGATAGGACGTGAAGAAACATTTTCACTTAAGGCATTTAACAGTTCCGACACCTCTATAGTAACTTAAGACATCTCTGATCTCTTAATGAGTTAATATATGAAAATTGGCTTCTTCATGAAGACTTCATATGTACATTTCTTTTGAGTAACAGTGTTATTACTAAACAGTTTTTTTCCCCAAGTAATTCTGGTTGCAGCAAGCCTGGTTAAAATGAAATTTAACTTATTCTCTGTGGTGTTAATTTTCTTATTTTTAATAATTGGGTGATGTGATGGACCTGTAGGGAGGGGGACATAGAGGGGTACAACGTTGAGTGATAATAGCAACTGACATATTGGGTCCCTACTCCGGGCCTAGTATAGTGCCAGACCATTTATGTATGCTAGCTCTAATTCTTAGGATAACTGGTAGTGACACATTATAGATAGCATTTGCAAAAGAAGAAACTTCCATTGAGAGAATTAAGTGGCCTGCCTAAGACCCTATAACCAGAAAGCAGCAGATCTGGGTTTCCGATCCAAACCTATCTAATTCCAAAGCTTGTATTTTCCTATGATTCTAGAATGCCCATTAATAAAGGAAGTTTTCAGTATCTTTACTGCTTTAGAGCCTTTCAGATGGATATAGAACAAGTCAGAAAATGGCAAATATGAGAGCAGTGTGGTTGAGTTCTGTGGGAGGTCAGAGAAATAAACAGAGGATTCTAAGTGTCAGCGTTGCTTATATGGGGAGTAGTCAGTGAAGTTTAGCTGGAGAATAGAGGTGCAGTAAAGGAGTAGTGGCACATGAGACCAAGACACCGCTAGGGCCTGGTCATGGGAGGTTTGGAATGCTAGCCTGGCTTATTAAGTCTTTCTCATCTCACTCATTATAGAAATTTGGTTTACTAAATGATGACAATAGCTAGATGTTTATAAGAAGGGTAGAAATGACTTTATTTTTGCCTTCTTGGGTTGGCTCTACTATAAGTAAAGATAGGATCTGGTAGGATCTGGCCTTAGGCAGACACAAGAGGACTAGACACTTGGTGGCTTGTTGCATGTTGTGTGAGGTTAATGTCCAGTGACATAGCCTGCGTGGTCAGCCAGAACAAGAGGTTTGGCTTAGGGCCATACTGGTATAGTAGCGATCTCAGTGTCAGCTCTTATTCCAATTAGGTCTTTGCAAAAATTTTTGCAGTTAGAGCCTTTCTTTGGACAGCTGAATCTCTCAGTATGTGCATTTATTTAATAGGTGTGTTTTGGTATATGATCCAATTAAAGAGAAATGAGTCTTTCTATTTATATCTCTGCTATAGTCCATAAATTTTTTAAAAATGTAATCATCAGAGGCCAAAATAAAAGAAATGTCATATCTCTCCCCTTCCTTGCCCTTTGTCCTTTGAATGTTATCTTATCATTCATTTACCAAATAATTTTTATTGCCAACTAGTTCAGGCTCTTTGGGGGCCTATAAAAGGGACCCAGCATTTCAACTTACTTACTCTAGCCAAACCATTCCCAATGCCCAGTTTTTCTTTGCCTTTTCTCATGTTGCTGCTTCTGTTCTCTCATCTCTCCTTAATTTTCCTGTTTCCTTATTCTATTACTTGTTCTTCAGGGTTTCATTAAATAGTGGTGAGGGATTTGGCATATTTCGATAAACTGTGAGAAACTTCTATTATAAGTAATAGGTATCAGTCTTTAAGTCGCTTTCTTATTCAGTCAAGTTCAGTTGACTTTTTGGACATAGCCTTCTTTTTGAAGCTAGCTCTTTGTCAAATGAGAATTTAAAAAATGATTTACAGGGCGCCTGAGTGGCTCAGTGGGTTAAAGCCTCTGCCTTCGGCTCAAGTCATGATCCCAGGGTCCTGGGATCAAGCCCCCCATCAGGCTCTCTGCTCAGCAGGGAGCCTGCTTCCTCCTCTCTCTCTGCCTGCCTCTCTGCCTACTTGTGATCACTGTCTGTCAAATAAATAAATAAAAATCTTTAAAAAAAATGATTTACAGATAGAACCACAGGTGTGTCAAACATTATTGACTATCTAAAACATGTGGGATCCTTTGTTAGAATTGTTGGGGGGTGTGTTTAACAGTAGGATGTGATTGCTGAACTCTAGGTGGCTCCCTCTGATAAGCCTATAATCTATTGGGGTGTAAGACTTATTGTATAGAGCTAACTATTATGTATGACAAGATGTGGGGAATTCCGTGATTTAAATATACCAAGAATGCTTTGGGAAGTCAGGAAAGACAAATTAATTCTACCTGGAAGGATGTGAGGAAGGTTTTATGGAAAGCATGGCATAATAGTAGGCAGAGGCAGGAGCAAGGTAGCCTATTCTGGGTACATGGAGCAGTGTATGAGCAAAGGTGCAAAGAGAGGGTACAGAGTTTCTAAAATGGTGGGTTTTAGTGGGTCGGGACATTTAGATAGAAGGAAGTATAAAGCGAACAAATAGGTGGGGCTAAAAAAAAGTACAATTAATTCTAAGATCACTGGACTTTATTTTTACACAGTGAACATTTAAAAAAAAAAGATTTTATTTGAGAGAGGGTGTGCATATCTGTCTGCACTAACATGAGCTGGGGAGAGGGGTAGAAAGAGAAGGAGAGAGGCAAGAGTATTCCCCACTGAGCAGGAAGCCTGAGGCTGGGTTTGTACCCAGGACCCCAGGATTATGACCAGAGCTGAAGGCAGATGCTTAACCAACTGAGCCACCCAGGCGCCCCAGACAGTGAAATTTTTAAACAAGGGAGTAACATGATCAGAGCTATGTTTTCGTTAGATAACTTGGGGAGTGGTGAGAAGAGTGGATCAGACGCAGCAGTGAGGGTCAAATTTAATTTAGATGGGAAGCAGAATGAATAAAGATTTGAAAGTATGGATATAGATTGGTGTCTGGATGGATGGATGGGTAAAGAAAACATGATACCTGTTTCTGTATCTACCTGTGTATCTGTGTTTTATGTATCTTCCTCTCTTTTTCTACAAAGTATCTAAATTCTAGTATTTTTCCTTGCTTTTACTTTTCTCTCCCTAAGATAATAGAAGAAAAAGAAGCTGTTTTTACTTATTTATTTTTAATGCAGGGTGGTTTTAGCTAGAAATGTAGAGCAGGGTCACTGGGCAGGCAGACAAGCAAACAAGTTTTCAGTATAGATTGTCAACTAGACACACCACTTTTTTTTTTTTTGCCGTTTTTTATCTTTAGATGGTTACTATATAAAGCACTTCTTGCCATTGACATAAAAGTTTTTCAAACTTCATTCCCTCTTTCACTTGTACTGAGCCACCTGCAAGAGCTTTCATTTTGTAGGAGAGAACTATCATCAACATTTACGAAGTTTTACCAGCGGCAGTTATGTAAATAATTTTAATGTGAGATTTTGCATAGTTCCATAAAAATGTATTTAGTATTTGTTCTTTTTAAAGATGTTATTTATTTATTTGACAGACAGAGATCACAAGTAGGCAGAGAAGCAGGCAGAGAAAGAGGAGGAAGCAGGCTCCCTGCTGAGCAGAGAGCCCGATGCAATGCGGGGCTTGATCCTAGGACCCTGAGACCATGACCCGAGCCGAAGGCAGAGGCTTTAACCCACTGAGCCATCCAGGCGCCCCAAGTGTTTGTTCTTTTTAAAAAACAAAATATAATTATAGGGAGGAGAGTTGAAAGTTATTGCACACTGAGAAATCTAGGAAATACTTGGATTCCTTTAATACTTTTTTCTTTCTCTCCTGAACTTTCATGTAATAAAATACATGAATGAATGTGTATATATGGATGAATGGAAACAAATGCCTTTAAAAATGAATCATTCCTAGCAGCTGGGAAAAAGTCATCTTTTAGTAGTTTAATAATTTCATGTTATCTAATACCATTAATAGTAATAGGGTAGTTTCTCAAATTAAGGAATAGGTTTTAGTGCTAATTTATTTTTATGACTAAAAATTAACACATGCTCACTGTATCAAAAGGCTCAAACAGTACAACAATGAATATAATAAAAAAAAATGTGAGTCCCTGTCATTCTACCTGTAAGGTAACAAAACTATGGTTTGGTAATACTAAGGTAGGTTACTTTAAAGCCTAGAAAGAAATTTTTGGCATTTATGTTTAGAATTTTGTTCTATTAAGGCTTAGATTTTGTATCTGTCTCTTGAGCCTTTAATCTTATTAGCCAAAAAAGATAGTAAAAAGACTGTTTCATTATAATTTTTCATCCTTTAAGGCTATCCTACAACCTGATTTTCCAGCTTGCAGGGGAAGATTGATCATATGCTTACCTTCACCTTGACTCCCTTCTACCACTCTTCCCACCCACCTCCTATTTTTTAAATTTTGATTCTGTTACTGTCATTTTAGTGCCATAGTGATAAGGGTGATCCTCATATATGGTAAGGGTAAATTGTGTTACCATAATTAGGGTATTTGTAATACCTTGCTATCCAGTTTTCTGTAGAGGAGTTTTCAGTGCAGTGCAAGATTGTCTTCTTCAGTTTGCCTTTAAGCCAAAAAGTGCTCTGTTGCCTGGAGAAATGTTGATAGGTATTGACATATTTCACCTCCCCTTTTACAGTGGTTGTCTTCAGCAAGGGTAACAATAGCAGTAAAGCAATTCTATTCTATATTTTACTGCCACTGATGAAAATTACTCATAATGTGAAGCGTCTGATAGGATGTAACTCTCTGGTATTTCTTAAGTTTCAAAGTCAGCATTATACTCATGCCAGGAAGAAAACTTAGATGATAGATCTAATATAATGTTACCAAATTAGACAAGTGTAGTGAAGTGAGGTGCTGTTTTTGAGTGTGTGAATGGTAAATGATAATCAGGGCTTCAGAAATACAGCTGTTCTTTACATTTATAAGAGGAAAAGCAAAAAAAAGCTTTTTTTTTTTTTTAAGTTTTTGGCTGACTACCTTTTACTTCATTTTTGTCAAAACCTAACAGTGGTATGTACACTGCATTAACCACTCTTTTTTCTGCAGTACAAGCTTTCTGAATAAGCACGGATAGTGCTGTAAATATTTGTTGAGTATTAGTTAAATGGATATATGTCTTATCATCTCTAGGTATGGGCCCAGGGGTATAATTATTATTCTTATATCTCCAATAATACCTTCTGGAACATAGTAGGCACAGCATAAATATTTGAGAGTTAGGCATATTTGTTGTAATAGACCAATCTATGATACTTCTGTCTATAGCTAGACCACTGCTACTCTTCTTGACTTTGGGATGGTTAGAGAATTTTATCAAAATTTAAAGTAACCTTTTTGTTAGCAAAATTTTAAACCTTTCTTGTCCCAAATAGGAAAGATTCAATTTTTCTTTGTTGGTTTGTTTAGCTGTTGCAGAGAACTTGGAATAGGCTGTTAAAACATGTTACTATTGTGTGTGGGAATTTTAAAACTTTTTTCTCAACAGAATTAGACTAATCGATAAGGCATTTGAAGCAGTTACTTAGGAATTACTATATGCCATTTACTTTGAAAACTGTGTAGCAGCAGGAGAGAACATGGAATCTCTGGACTGGACCCTACCAGTCCTCTTTAAAGGTGAGATGGGCCAAGCATTCAGCTGCCCTCCCTGGGACACAGCTTCACAAAACCATCTTAAGTTATTTTTCAGTTGGTGGCAAGGAAATCATATGCACGCTATGATGTCCCTTTCTTTAGGGATACCTAGTAATGTGCAAAGAGGTTAAATGTCAGGATTCCTTGTTCAAGATTTCCATTTGCCATTTATAACTTACTTTGCTTTGATCAGCATTACCTTATCTAACAATGTACCAGCAGGTATAGAGGAACTAAACTTACCCCCATGCCTTCCAGAGAGCAGTTTTTCTTCTACAAGTTTGGCTGCCTTATTTGGTATCAGACAGATAATAATTTCTTGATCTCATGGAGGTGATGTTGATAAGCCAATTTTATTTAAATGGCTATATGAAGATAATGAGATCATAATATGAAGTTAGTGTACTGACAACAGAGTCATGTGCTCTGCAGTGCTATTATGTTAGACATGCAGACATGGAATTACCTTTGTAAATAGTATGAGATGAATTAAGTGGAGCATTTACAGGTCAGAAACACCACAGCAATGCTGTGAAGTGCAACTTGAAGCAGTGTTGCATAGATGTTGATGATTAGATAGCAAATAATTAAATCTGTTAGATTAGTGTCCTAAGTCAGAGTACTTATGTGCACAGACTACCGTAATCTTTCATGGAACATTTACTCTCTGCTGGAGACACTGTTTTAGGTACCTTCAGATACTATCTCACTTAATCTTTGAAAGCTTCTTGGAGAAGTAGTTTGGGCCATACAGAATATACATTCATGGTGGGAAGTATAGTAGATGAGCTGTTAGTTATATTAGCCAAATTGATTAACCGTTAGCATGGAGAATTGAGAATTTATATTTTGGTCCTCAGACCAAACTCAGTGTCATAATCACCGAGAATTTCAGAAGAGGAATCTGAAATCATTCTTAGGATTAGACTGCTGGGAGCCAAGCTCTTTGGGACTGTAAAGGGCAGGAGAAGGGGAATTTTCAGGGAACAGCTTTGCTCTCTCATACTAGATGAGGATATATGGCCTTGTTGATGCTGTTTGATTTAGGAATCAGGAAAGTTTATTGTCAAACATTCCTTTCAATGGAATCTTGGTGTGAGTACTTCCAAATGGTGAGTTAAGCCTTTGGGACAGTGGAATAGCAGGAATCTCTCAGCTCAGTTGGGACTCTTCCTTGTGTGAGGCGCATGGAACCCAAGGGGTGAAGGAAAAGCCAAGCAAAGATAAGCTGTATGTGCCTATTCTGTGACTCCTTGTGGTCACCTGGCTTTTATTAAGTTCAATAGCATTGGCTAAGTAATTGGGAATTTGAAGGAAGTGTATGTGTGTGGTCTCACTTAGCCAGTCCATAACTTGTTTTTATAAAGGTACAAATTGCTGTGATTTTCTTTTTTGCTCGGAAATAGGGTTTATATACTTACTTTGTGTGGTTTAGGATTTGTAAGTTTAGTATATCCCATTTATGAACATGAACAAAACTCATCAGGGTCCAGGCTTCTCCAGAGTCATGAAGAACAGAAAGTATTGGTTACTCTTCTTGCCTTGCCCTTTAGTTGTTTGCTTGTTTTCATAGCAATATATAGCAAGTATGGTGGTTAGGTATCTGACTTAGACCAGAAAAATCAATTAATGCACATTTTAACTGACACAGTTTAGAAGAAGGGGATCCCAAGAATAATAATGAAGGTGAGTCAACTGCCAAGAAAGAAGTGTAGATTGGGGTAATATCAGCTGTTACGGACAACTCGGGAGCCTAACTGATGTGTTTAACGTTGTTCCTGTAGGAGAACAAAGTTTTAAATTCAAAGTCAGTGATTTACAAATCAAAATTTGGAACACAAACCCATTTGTAATAGAGATCTTTCTAAGCCAGCTTTCAGAAAGTGAAGGCATGCCTGAATTTCCATGGTTTTGGTGATCATTGTTTCTTTTTAATTGATTTGTGATCAAGAAATAATTCTGTTTTATTTCATTTGTTGTGTGAATATAATGTGGCGTGATAATTTTCTTTTCTCTGTACACTGATGTAGCATAGTAGTGCGTGCCCTCATTTAGTTTCACACCAAGGAAGAAAGAAAAATATTCAGCATTAGTTAAATTCTAAAATTTCTCTTCATGCTCTGTGTCTCTACCCCCCCCCCCCAACCGTCCTCCGAGGACAACAACGAAACAATAGAAAGCAAAGCAAAAAAAGAACATTTTCCAAGGAATTTTGTAACTTTTTCTTTGGAACCTGTGCAAGTATGCTATGTGAAAAAATATTCTTACTACATATTACAATTAAGAAGTTACAGTGATGGCTTTTTCACATATGTGTTTATTGGAAGTTTTCTAAGTCACTTTTAAGGATGTCGACTCTAATACTGATCATCCTGACAAAGGACAGGTGAGAATTTTGGAGGCGTACTATATTGTGAAGGTTTCTTGAGGTTTTTTATTATTTCCATCTCTTGCTCAAATGTTTATTCTACTGTATGTAAAGAGTAAAGAAAATAGAGTAAAACTGAGCATTTCATAATCAGTGGTTAGCTACTGGTATAGTGCAGAATTAAGCAATCAACACCGACAATAGAGTCATTTGGTAGACAGCCAACCTGTAATTCTTTCTGTCTCTGGAGCCAATGGAGCCTGAACCTGCAAAGCTTGTCAGCAGATAAGATAAAATATAGCAGGCGATTTTGAATTCACCTGTTTGATTTGAGTATAAGGAAGAACATGGCTGCTTGCAATTCTGATTCTTTAAAGACACTGTAAAAATGGTTCTTATTTTTAAAAAAATATTAATTTAGCATATTATGATGGCCACTGTCACACATTTGACTTTAATTCACATCTTTAAATGTATGTTTTGTAAGAATGTCACTTCATTTTTAAACATAAACACACACACGAGTTGTGCATGCTTGAACTTAAAAAGTAGTAAATAAATGGATAGTAATCTTGAATTTTTTTTTTTTTTAAGATTTTATTTATTGGGTTGCCTGGGTGGCTCAGTTGGTTAAGCCTCTGCCTTTGGTAGGTCATGATCCTGGGGTCCTGAGATGGAGCCCTGCATCAGGTTCCCTGCTCAGTGGGGAGTCTTCTTCTCCCTCTACTGAGCCCACTGCCTCGTGCTCTCTTAAATTAAAAATAAATAAACTTTAACTTCACTTCAGCCTTGAAAAAAATTAAGATTTTATTTATTTGAGAGTGAGAGGGAGCGAGCACGTGAAGGGGCGGGGGAGGAACAGAGGGAGAGGGACTAGCATACTTCACACTGAGCACGGAGTCTGATGCTGGGCCTAATCCCACGACCCTGAAGATCATGACCTGAGCCAACATCAAGAGTGGGATGCTCAGCCAGCTGAGCCACCCAGGTTCCCCTTGAACTTTTAAAATAGTTTATTGTCTTGCATTATCAACAGCTATAAAACTATTGTTATATGCTTTTTTGATAATTAGGGTCATTTACTGACAGATACTTGACTGCCACTACTTACCAGGCACTCTTTAAGGCACAGGAAGTAAAACTGTGAAGAAAACATACTAAAACATTGGTTGTTGTGCATTTTAAGTTCTGGTATGGGATATATTAAAGAAGTAAACATATACAATATAAAGTATGTCAGATACTGATTAGTGTCATGGGGGAAAATGAAGCCATGAAGGAGTATGGCTGCTATTTTAAATAGAGTGGTCATAGATTAAGGTAGCATTTGAGCAGAGACCCGAAGGACATACGGGGAAGAACTCATGTGGACAGATATCTGTCAGAAAAGCGTATCAGGAAGAGAAAATGAAGTGCAAAAGCACTGGAGGTAGACAGTGCCTGTTGACCTGATGAAGAACTAGTATGCCTGGATGGAATGAGCCGAGCACGGGGAAGAGTAGTGAGGTGAGGTTGGGGTAGGATAAGTGGGGCTATTGTTCACAGAAGGTGCTGAAGACAGAATACAGCCTTTCTCTGAGTTGGGAAGCTATTGAAGGGTTCTGAGCGGAGGAATGAGGTGACCTAACTTTAACTTTTTTTTAAGGATCTCTCTGGCTGTCATGTCAGGAGTAGACTGGATTGAGGGCAGGATGGGGAGGGCAAGCCCAGAAACAGGGAGGCTGTTCTAATGATCTGGGTGAATTCTGGTGGTGGCTTGGACCATGGTGGGTGTGGTGAGGATGGTGAGAAGTGGACAGGCTGTAAATATAATTTTGGAGATAAGAGCTGGCAACTTGAATGTGGAATGTTAGAGCACAGGTAGAAAGCAAAAATTTGAATACATTTTATAGGAAATTGCCAATTCCATTTTGATATTGCTCAATTATTTTATTATAGAAATAATTTGAAAAATATGGATACAAAGAGATAATGCTATTTTTATGCTTTATTATTGTATTTTCAGTTCCTTTTGCATATTTTATTTGTGCAGCTGTTTGTGTGATCCCATTTATGGATCAGGTTTCTATATATGAGAATATAAAAAATCAGTTTCAGGATTATAATACAGTGTACTGCTGCTGCCACCTAATGTTTATAGCCCTTCATTTATATAATTACAATAACTGGTAATGCATAACTTTAATATTGGTTTGAAACAGAATGTTAACAGATTAATTGAGGTTTATTTAATTGCCTTTATATTAGGTTCCTTGGGTAGATATTTAATATGATAATTGAATTGTTTAGAAATGAAGTTATAGATTGAAGATTAGTTTTATTGGCATCTTGATCTTTGTATTGAATTCCTATCAACAAATATTTGTTGTGCTCAGCCCTGTTGTCTCTCTGTCCTCCCTCATGATTATTATGTTAATGGGGAGAGAGGTTGTTTTTTTTTTTTAAATTAAGCAAATAATGAAATAATTAGCAGTTGAGAGAACCAAACAGGATAACAGATACAGGCCCTGTAGACAAGGAACTTATAGTCAAATAAGGCAGGTAAACATTTAAAGGTAATTATATTAAAATGTGAGCACTGTATCATTTTAGCCACTTTTCCTGCTGCGTAGGAATCATGCTAGTTAAAAACCTCCCTGAAACAACACATTTTATGAATAGTTAGTGATGTTACAGTTTGCAAGTCAGTGCTACATTGGTTCTTTGCTGCTGCATGAGAGACCGTTAACTTTAGTGATGACCACTTGTTATTGAAGGGTATAGTTTTAGACCAGTTTTAGATAGTTTTAGACCAGTTTTAATTGTGTGATATCTGCTTTTCTGGGTCCTTTTTTGTGATTAGATGAGGATGTGATGGTTTGCTGTCTCAGACATGCCCTTCAGGTACCTGCTGTATTATACCTTGTATTTCACAAGGGATGAAATAATTTTTTGTTTACATGCATATATCTGGAAGAGTCACTCATTTGTTAATGCAAAACTAGAGCTCTACAGATACTCCTAGAAGAAATAAGAACATTGTTAATGAATCCTGAAGATGAATTTAACCTATACTGAGTGTGTAGTGGGTCCTAAGGAATGTTCTCAACACTGGGGATATAGCTTTGAAACAAAGCAAGCAAATCTTTGCCTTCATTAAGCTTACATTCATTCTAGTGGGTGATGAGAGGCAGATAATAAACACGTAAATATGTAGTATGTCAGATGGTGGTAAAATGCTCTGGAGGAAAATAAAACAGGATAGTAAAGATAAAGCATGCTAGAAAAGGGGATGGGGTATACTTTGCTGTCTTTATGCGCGTTTTCCTTTTTTATGATAATTTTGTTTCTTGATAAGTTATAAAAAGAAAGTATACTTAAAATTGTTTTTAAGGTCCAATCTAGGCCTTCGAAACTAGAACAGTTTGTATCAGTGTATTCATTTGTAAATACTCAGCAAGCACATTACCTTGTGCTAGGTAAAGTATGAAGTGACAGAGGTAAAAGACATGTTTTCTACCCTTAAGGAATTTAAAATCAAATTGGGAAAATATTAAAAAAACACTTTATTGTAACTGTAGGAGAGTCATTTATCTTTTTTCTTAAAAGAAGGTAAGTATAACAAAACATTTTAGCTTTGACTTTAGATGACAAACTGTTTCACTTATGAACTGGGACCCCTTGGTGGGATTATAATACTGACCGCTGAAAAGCAATATTTTCTCTAGAGATTGTGATATCATTCTTTGATAAAAGGAGACTGCATTGTGATGTGTTGTTTCCTGCTGGGTGTAATTTAGAAAACCTACCAGGTTTTCATCAGTCATCATTGAATCACCTTTATCTTTTAGTTTATGCAATCAGTAAACTGTAGGACACTATGTAAAGTTTTCTTTTTTCAAACTTTGAAATGTTGGGAAATATGCTCTATGATGTTCTTGATTCAGAGGGCCTTGGGTTAGTGGGAAGGCTTGGCATATCATTGCATTTCTGTTTTTCTGATGAAAGCCCAGAGTCTCATTGATAGTCCTGTCTTTTCTTGACTCCTTTGTTACCACTAAGGTGGTAATAATTGTAGATTCAGAGAGTCCAGGAATATTTCTCAACTGTATATGGTTTTGTGGTATCCTCCATTAACGAAATGTGTTAATTGCTCTGAATTTCATCAGTTCTTAGTAAATAGGCATTTTAGGGTGGGTTGATATGAAAACACTGGTTCTTTCCTTTTTTCTCAGATAGTAAGCAAACTTCCTATGGCAGAGGTTTTAGTTATCTTAAAATACCTTGAACTGTAGTACCTTAGAATTATTGGTTAAACAAAATAGAACAAAAAAATGCTATAGAATAAAGCTTTCACACCTTTCACTGCCAGCTAATAACCTTTGCTTGGAATTTTCTGGTAGGTCACAATATGGCAGATGTCTTTTGAGGAATTATGACTTAACCAAGGTCAGACACGTGTTAATTGAGTTCCCCAGATTTATCCTGATGGCCACAGAAAAATGTCTGGTATGGGAAGACAGCAGTTTAACTCACCACCCACCTCACTGAATCATAAAACTCTAAGCCTAGAAGCAACCAGAAAAAAGACTCTGTAGCTTTGGGAGAGTTCCAGCTTGGCCTCTGCTGCTTTTACAGAATAGAGCATTGAGAGAGAAATCCAGGGACCACCCAAGAGGTCTTTGGTTCTTTCACTTTCTTATAGTCTTTCCCCTGCCAGCCTTCCATGTTATTACCCTGTTGCTCTCTATCCATTCTCTAAACCTAACACCATCAACAAATGCTGATGTATTTAAAAAAAAATTCCTTGAAAACCATAGACATTATCATAGTTTTCTAAGTCTAGGGTGATTAAATACCTATAGACTGGGGACTGTGTTTTATAAACTTTATTTTGTGGAGTAATTAGGTCTTTTTAGATTTTAACAACATAACATCTAAATAATGGCTTATTTTTATTTATGTCTGTAGAATAATGTGGCAACCAACATGTATTAAACTCTTACTAGTTTGGGAGTTATAATACCATATTATTATTATTATTTTTAAGATCTTATTTATTTATATGTTAGAGAGAGAGAGAGAGAGAGCGCACGCGCACGCACTCGCACAAAGCAAGCGGAGCAGGCAGAGCAGGCAGAGGGAGAAGCAGACTCCCTTTTGAGCAGGGAGCCCAAGCGGGACTCGATCCTAGAACCCTAGGATCGTGACCTGAGCTGATGGCAGACGCTTAAGTGAGCCACCCAGGTGTCCCAATACTATGTTCTTTAGATGAGGGAGAGCTGTATAAGATTGTTTCTATTCTCAAAAACCGTAATCTAGAGGGAGGTAGAATAGCATTGGGTACAGTGTTTCTTGATTTTCAGCATATATAAAAAAGTTGCATGGAAAGCTTATTAATAAATTTTAAAGACTGTCTCCTTGTGTGTTTTTTTTTTTTAAATATTTTATTTATTTTTAGAGAGAGAGAGAGAGACAGAGTGAGAGAGTGCATGGGCAGAGAGGGAGAAGCAGGCTTTCCTCTGAGCAGGGTGCCTGATGTGGTGCTTGATCCCAGAACCCTGGGACCATGACTTAAGCCGAAGGCAGGTGCTTAACTGACTGAGCCACCCAGGCCCCCTTCTCCCTGTGATTTTATTATTTTTTATTTATTTTTTAATTTTTTAAAGATTTTATTTATTTATTTAACAGAGACCACAAGTAGGCAGAGAGGCAGGCAGAGAGAGAAGGGGAAGCCGGCTCCCTGCTGAGCAAAGAGCCCGATGTGGGGCTTGATCCCAGGACCCTGGGATCATGGCCTGAGCCGAAGGCAGAGGCTTTAACCCACTGAGCCACCCAGGCTCCCCCTCCCTGTGATTTTAATGTAATTTGGGGTACCTGAGAATTTCCGTCTTTCACGTCCCCTGTGACTTGGATCTGAGGTTTCAAAGTCCCATGCTTTAATACTAGTGTCACAAAACAGACCACATTTTTTGAATTTTAGGTCATTTGTTAGCTTAGTGGCCTTGAGAAAATTACATAATTCCTATGACCTCATTTTCTGTATCTTTAAAATGGAGATTGTTATGGAGAGTGAATTTTGTGCTTGGAACAGATATGATCAATCACTCAGTAAATGAAAGCTGTTGCCGTTGTGGGCATCATCACCCTTCCGCCACTGCCATGACTGTCGGGTTATCATCAGCTGTCTTGGCGACAGGAATGCACAAAATAGCTAACAGTGTCAGGCAGCATGTCTATGAATGGTGTAGACAATATCTGGGAGTTTAGGGTACTCACAGGAATTTGGGCTGGATCAATGTGGGATGTTCATAAAGAGAGGTGATACTTGAATTAGGCTTTGAAGCATAACAAAGATTTAGCCAAAGTGAAGACAGAAGTTGGCAGGAGAGGACTATTCCTCAAAACACAATTATTTCAAAATTACTTTTGGTTACTTAATTTTTACTCTTGGTGATTCACCTTGGCTATCTTCTATTATGCTAACTTAAAATAAATGATGTAGGTCATCTGGGGTCCTAAGTTTACTCTGGAAAATAAAATGTTGATGAAAATGTGCATATAATTAATATGTGTTATATGATGTAAAAGTCACCAATTTATATTCATCATTGTTAATGAAAACATCTTATTATGATTTTAGAGAGTTGGACACCACTAATTTGGAATAAATACCTGTTTAGAGCATATAAAACTGAAATAATTTTATAGGTTAAATGTAACTATCCAGACTATATAACCAATAAAAATGCAGGTTAACAGCATAGTATTTTATGCTACCTGATGTTTACTTGATTGTAACTTTTTGTTCCCGGCAAGAATTTGGTACTGTCTGCTTTGAAACAAATCTGCTTAATTTTGGCTTGCTTATTCTACTGGGAAAGGTGTGATGACTCCTTTCTTCAGCCACTTTCTTTAGTTCTTCAGCCACTTTCCCCTGTTTTGAACTCTCTAAAACTTCCCTTTGCAGTTTTCTGCAACTTCATTTGGCCTTCATTTGGCATGAATGCATCATATATAGACCAAGTTTGTGTTCTTTTCTCTTTAGCTTGTGGTGGGGGAACACACATGTAAATGCTTGCGCACTGAAATTGTGTGGTGACATTCAGTTAGGAGGCATTTATTCTGATGATTCCAAATACACACTGGTTTTAAAAGATTACTTAACTTTGTGAAAATACAAGATAATTTGTATTTGTATTGTGGAGAGCTTAAGGATTTTCTAGAGACTCGATTTGAAAAACACTGAGTCTTTGCATGGTAGATCTAAAGGAACCATAGCATTTAGTTCAGTTTCCTCAGTTAACATCTAGAAACACACAGCCACCAAAGAGATCTTTGAAAAACTGTCCAACTTAAAGCATTACAGCAGCTTCCTTTTATACTGAAAATAATTTTTAAATGACTCATAAAGGTGCAACCGAACTCTGAATCATCTTAGAGCCTTTACCATTTGAATGACTTACCACCTAGAGCTAGACCAACAAGACTCTAGCTCTAAGCTCCTTCCTGCTTTAAGGGCTTGTACCTGTTGTTCTCCCTTTTTGGCCAGCTTTTTTTCTCACATCCTAATGAGCCTGGCTATTTGATAGCATGGGGTCTCAGAAAAATTCTACCTCCCTGTAGTGGTTGTCCCCTTACGATTTTGTTCACTTAGGTGTTGCTGTGTAACAAACCACACCTAACTCGGTAGTGTACCCGAGAACTATTTTAGTATGCTCACATATTCTCTAGTCCAAGAATTTAGAAAGGGCATAGTAGATGTAGTTTTTCTCTGCACCATGATGTCTGAGGCCTCAGTGGGGTAAACTTCTACAGTTGAATGGCTAGATGCTAGACTCTTCTGGAGGCTTCTTTACTCCTCTGACTCTAGGCCTTAGGGCTGGGCTAAATGAAATTTACTCATGGTTTTCATCCTGTCAGTCAAATGGGGTGAGCTATGGCCTACAGAGCTTGTATGTCTATATCCAGAGATCTCTAATTAGACCAGTCACGTGGTCCTGGAAGCTCTTAAGGCCAGTGTTTGAGCAGAGCTTGAGTTGTTGTACCAGCTTGACCTACAGTCAGTCTTGTTGGTCTAGCTCTTCTTCACACGTAGGCAGTTTTCAGATTGTTAGAATTTTCTATTTCCACTCTTGCTTAGGTTGAGCCTTTGCATTAGGAGTCCTGAAGGCAGGAGAGGGAGGCCAGGATTGGACTTTGGGCATTTTTGACTGAGAGAATGAATATTGCAGGATAAAGTGCTAGGTTTTATGGATGCTCCCTGGGAATTTGAAAATAAAGGCTGCTCATGTGGTAAAGAAGAGAAAGAAGTATAGGAAGAAGAGTAAACACTGTGGGGCCTGCCAGAAATTGATTCTGATTTTGTTTAGTATTGCTAATGGCCTCTTCTAGTTGGGGGAAGCTTTGCTATTTCACCCATGTTCCTTCTGTCCAGTTACCAAGGATTCTTCTCTTTATGCCTGTATTATTGTCATAAGTCAGTGAAATTTACTCATGGTTTTCAAGAACCTTCTAGTTTTAATTTTTCCTAATTGAAGAATTTTAACTGCTGCATGTACTGTTGCATACTCCACCTCCCCCCCCCCGCCCCCCGTTTTTTCCTCCTCTCTTCAGCCACCTTGTAGCTCAGGATTGGCAAGTATTGAAATTGCAAAAAGAGCAGGCAGAGAGAAATGAGAAAGAGAACCACATTTCATGAATAAATAGCATACTTAATTTGATTATAGGACATTTATTACAAGTGCTAATATAAAATAATTTCTTAAAAGAGATCTTGTACTTTTGACTTAGTAGCATTGCATTAGAGTTGCTGCAGAAATGGCCAATAGCCTGAATAAATTTGGCAGGGCCCAGTGATATGCAAATAAAATAACATGGCCATACTTAATTTGGTACTGAGATTTCTAAAATGTGATTGCATTGCGATTTTGAGTGTATATAGGCACACAAACTTATAAGTACATGCATAAATATGAATTTTTTTTTAAACTAGAACCTAAAACCTAGAGAGTTTCATCTCTAAGCATCTGTTAAAGTTGACAGTTCTGTAAAATCAGTGCCCAGCATAATGCAGTTTATTTGATGATGGGGATTTTAAGGAAGTATCATTGGTCTCATTTGTACTCAGTATTATAGTAAAGCTATGAATTTTTTTCTGACTTGAAGAGAGAATTAAGCACAGTTCTTATGTTTGTTTATGGAAGTTGCTTTTCCAGTTTCCTGTGCAATTTGTGAATAATTTATTCACTCAATTTTTAGGTGGCCATTCCTCTTTTTAGTAATATGTGCTTAACTGGTCCACACTGTATAGATTATATTTGATTATTTTGTGTATAGTTCCTTATAGTCTCTTCCTCTCCTTCAAAGTAAATATTAGAGTTGGAAGAGTACAATTCTAGACTGTCTTCGTCAGTGATTCTCAACTAGGGGTGTGTGGGAGGATGGGGATTTTGTCCCCCAGGGGACATTTAGGAGTGTTTGGTTGTATTTTTTTGGTTGTCACCACTGAGGGTAGGGTGCTCCTGGCATCTAATTGGATGGAGGCCAGGGATGCTACTAAACATCCTTTTATGCACAGGACAGCTCCCCTACAACAAAGAACTATCTCACCCAAAATATCAATATCGACAAGTTGTGCAGTTTGAAAACCAAGCCCATAATGGCTATGTACGTGTTTATTTCTAGTTAACCTGGTCATGATACTGTCATAAGACCTTTGAGCAATATATATTTTTGTGTGTGTTTTTAAGTTAAAAAAAATGCCACCTTAAAGATAAGATACACTTGTTCTTTGCTGTTTTTCCATTTAGTTCTTAGTTTGCCCAGTTTTTAATTTCTTTCTTTTTTTGAAAGTAGTATAGATACTTGCAGAGAGCTTACATTGTACAATAATCCACATATATTCAACACCTACAGACTGTCAAAGGACTGCATGCAGCTACTTACTGAATGCCAGGATTGCTTGCATTGTCTGTTGTAGGACTTCTGTAGTCACTAAATTATCAGTCCCCATACAGTACATCACAGGAAGTTGGCAGATACAATGATCCATCTGTTATCACACCCATCAAGTGCATTGGCTCACAGGGAAACGGCTGCAGATTGGAGCTCAGTGTGTGAAAGAAGTAGTGAGATTCCAAGATGCTTATCATTCTTTCCAGAAAGTCCTTTCTGGCCTTTTGACGAGCTTGACTTGCTCATTTCTAAAACTGACTTTCAGTTTATGATATCATTCCCTTTTCATTAATATTTCCAGAAAAACTGGACGTGTTATCAAAGATTTATTTCTCTGAGAATGAGGTTTCAGAGTATCATCTCCCCTTTTCCCCAGGGAAATTCTTGGTCAGATTGTCATAGAAAATGAGCAGTGGAAAATTGAAACTGCACAATCTGGAGAGTTTTATTTTAAAAATAGTTGTTCTTAACCTGACTAAAGTAAAGTAAGTATAAAACATTTTTTTATGTTATTCCAGTGTGGCCAAGAATTTTTTTTTCTTAAACATACAAAAGTAGGATCACCTTCAAAGGAGGAGGTGATTTTCATAGTTAATAAGAAATGTGTAGATAGTTTCTTGTGAGTCTAAAAAACCTGTTTTTTTTCCCTGGAAAATCATAGATATATATGATACCAGGATCATTTCTAGTCTCTGAAATTTTTTAGACAAAAGCATTGATGCTGTGCTTAATGGTGCTTTCAAGTTTTGGTGACTACCCTGGAGGTAAATGGGCATGTACTGATGCTTCCTATCTTGTGAATAGTCTTATTTATACAGACTTTCTCCCTTGGCAAGGCATAATGTCTGATTTGGGGCGGCAAAAATCCACTTCCAGATTACTGTCTGTGTATTACATGTCTTTGACTTAATTTAAGTTCACCTTCAAAAGGGCAAAATGGTTAGAGAAAAAATTAAACAGGACAGCATATGCCTAATTGAAAATTAGAAGGGGCCTTGCTTTTTCCAGACTGAAGGATAAAAAATGAATATGAATAGTGAATAGTTGTCTAGTCAGTTTAAAAGAGCCATTGTGTTTCGATTTCTTCTTTAGTCACCTTCATTTTTGAGCATCTCTGCTGCAAATGGGGTTTTTAGTAATCTAGCTCAGAGTATAATATTTGAGTTATCCAGAAATAGATGGAATACATTTTTAAAATATTGTCTCTCAAATCGAGAATTTATCATTAATTTTCATATGTTTGTTATACTTGATTAAAAACATAAATTTGCTTTCAGAAAATTTTGAGAAAGGATTACAAAAATTTGATGTCTGTGAATAAGCCAGAAATAGTTGAGAATCTAGGATCAAAAATCATACAAAATTGCTAAAACATAAACAGAAATGATGCCACATTAGTTTTCCACAAAATTTTTTTTTTGTATTGTTCTCCCCCTGACCCTAAGAGAAAAAATAAAAGGTTCTTCCAGGCCTTCATAGATGTGGCTTCAGATAATTACAAGGGGACTTTATAGAATGGAACAAGTAACACATTTATTATACGTACAGTTATATCAACATGTAATACAAATTTAACAATTTAATGTCATTCCATTTTTATGTAACTTTATTTTGTTATTCCAAATTTGATGAACATGACAGATAGTCATTAGAAATTAGAGGACATTTTGAATTCAGAGGCCTCCTAAGTAATAATAGTCATAATCTATAAAGTTGATAACTAAAATCAGTTATGCCTAGAAAAGACAGAGCTCTATGTCTGAATGTTAGGATATTCTAATTTCTGCTTATTAGGATAGAAATTTTGTAATTTAGAACTGTCTGATTTTAACACAAAACTGGTAGGAGACTCACTAGCAGCTGCTTTAAATTGTGATAGTTTATTGTCATTATTGTGAAGTGTTTTAATGTAATATAATTTTCTTGATTTTACCATCAAGAATCCTTTTCATTATTCATTGTAATCTTGCTAATTATCGTAGGTTCAAGTAAGATCTTACTTTCTTCACATCTTTCATTTATACATGTTTCTATAGAAATGTTTTTGTGCTTTAATTATGACCCTGTTTGGTTTCCAGGGAAACAATAAAATCACAACTCTGAGAATGTGTACAATGTTCCTTAAATCATAAGTAGGAAAAAAGCTAAGCCTTTTATAGAAAGAGTCTGTTTTCCTATTTTTATATAGTGTCAAAATTCCTAGACTCATACCTAATACCATGCTACCTCATCATGTATAATATTTGTGTCCAAAAAGTTGGTAACATTAAGTTGTCTTTGGGTAATAGGTTGTCTTTTGCTCCACTTCCTTCAGGTCACGGTGTTTTCTTTGTGGAAGGTTCTATGCAGTATAGTAAGCATGCATCTATTGACATCGCCCTTGTGTGCACGGAGGTGGCGGCATTCTTTTTTTTTTTTTTTTTAAGATTTTATTTATTTTTTTGACGGAGGGATAGAGAAAGAGCACAAGTAAGCAGAGCGGCAGGCAGAGGGAGAGAGAGATGCAGGCTCTCTGTTAAGCAGGGGGCCCGATGCGGGGCTCGACCCCAGGACCCTGGAATCATGACCTGAGCTGAAGGCAGCTGCTTAACCAACTGAGCCACCCAGGTGCCCCAGGTGGTGGTATTCTTGTGTGTGAGTGAAGAGATGGCCTTTCTTGTGTGTGTGTGTGTGTGTGTGTGTGTGTGTGTGTGTGTGTGTAAAACTTCTCATGGTCATGTGGTACAAAGCAACTGATGAGAAAGTGAACGGCTGGGAATGGGTTATTTCAGATACAGGAGTAGTTAGGGAAAGCCTTAGAGTTGAGACCTGAGAATATGCCAGCCACACAAAGGGGGAAAGTAAGGGTGAAAACCTTGAGCTCACTCTGTTGGAGAAAGAGACAGACAGCCTGTGCTGTTGAAACTGGAAAACCAGTAGGGGTTGGAAGAGATTGCTGGTGATGTGATCAGGTGGGACCTTCGGGTAGGCCATGGTAAGGACCTTAAATAGGTCATTAATGCCGTTTGAAGCCATTGGAGTGGAATTTTCAGCAGAAAAATGCTATGGCTTGATTTAAGTTTTGAAAAGATCCCTTTGGCTCTCTCATGGAGAGTGGTCTCAGGGTGTTGGGAGTGAAAGCAGTGAAAACTGTTAACAAGCTTTTGCTTCTTGAAGAAGCTGAAGTGTAAAAGAAACTCAAGTATGATATCTGTACTTTACAGGGTGTTAATCTGTGTATCTTCTGTCCAAACAACATTTGTTTCATGTTCACTGCATTTTGTCTTAAGGCTGTTTTCTTTATTATCTGATAAACATTTAAGTTGCTAAGTCATTGTTAGGGGTAATATTGTTTTTGAAAATATGCAAGTTTTAATTAGGGTATTCATTGTCATTTTAAGGCTGTATACATATACTTATATTTAAAATGTGATTTGGAAAGCTTGGATAAAAATTTATAGCAATTATAATTTTTGCTTATTTTTGTTTATTCCATTACAAGATATTTGAACATGCATCTTAAAAGTTGTGGTCAGGGGAAAAAAAAAGTAGTGATCATGGTATGTGTAATTGAACTTTTAACTTCATATTATTCCATATGTAGTTTTTGTTTTTGAAGCACAGTTAAAAACAGGCTTTAAAATTGTGAGCTGCAATAGAGAATTGCATAAAAAATAATTATTTTACAACAAACATTAATGTATAGCTCCCAAGAAATATTACAGGCACCACAGAGGCTTCCTGAGTTACTCCTTTACTATCAGATCTCTCTCCTTTTCCCTTAAGTGGCAAATGCTAATTAAAGTAGCTTTTCATTGTTATACTGTTTAATAGCTGTTTTTTAAATTGTGGAAAGGAGAATCAACATGGGCAGACACCAGTTGACTAAGTATTAATATTGTGTGTTCCAAAAGGTAATTTAAAAGTTAATTATTTGGAAAATATGTATTTTTCCCCCTAGGAAAAACCTATGCTTAACTGGTGGGTAAATTCCAAGGCTAACTTGTAAAAAGCTGATTTTACCTGTAATGCTTAATTCTAGTGTTAATCTGGGTTTTGTGATGAGAAAGAGTAGCTTGGGTAGGATTTGATTCTATGAATATTTGAAATTTTCACAATCTATCTTGGAAGGCTTTCCCACATTCTAGTGCACTACATTAGAATTCTGCAGTTTGAGAGCTGGAAAGAACAGAGAAAGTAGAGAAGACCTGTGAAAGAAGCAGCAGAGCCAGGGAATTGTTAGCAGAGTGACCCAGGCTTTCTGGGCTTCTGGTTCTCTTTACTCCTTTTCCTGAGTGGTTTGCAAGTTCTTTCTTCTTTGCAAACTCATCGTATTTGTTTATGTTTTCAAATGACGCCTCTGTAGAATTTCATTATTTACAATGGATAAAAACTGCAGCAACACTACTAACATGTAGAGATTTTGGAAAGGGCCAGAGACTGGTTGGGACCCTTCCATAGGACATAATACTCCTAGGACCCCAGGGAGAAAACCACTGCTGGGTGTAGTATTGAACCTCCCCAGCCCTTCCCCGCCCCAGATAGTTCCTTATCCAAAATTACTAGGTCGCTTCACCCTCTAGTCAAAATGCAATTCTGGCCAAGTTTAGAAAGAAAATAGAATTGGACTCATTCACACCACTGTGTAAATAACTGATCTTCATTTCCCGAAGAACATTCAGATTTCATAATTGAATCATTACTTTAAAGCAATCTTGTAGTGTTGAACCACCTACATAAAGTGAAAATGTTGGCTATGTTGGAGTATTTAGGTCATTTATGAACTTTTTGCTTATGAGTTGGAAACTGCTTAGCTTGTTAAAAGTTTTGGATAAAGACAGCTTTTTCCTGGATATGTTTCAATTTAAAGTTTTGAGAAGCTTTTATTGCTTTCCAGTAGGTTGTTTTTGAATTAAAAAAGCATAAATTAATTTTGAAGACTTGAGGGGAGAATTGTACAATCTGGCTTTTAAGATTCTTCTAAGAACCAGGTATATATAATGGAAATTCGTATGTAAACCAAGTCGTTTGTTAATGCAAAATGTTCTCATTACTAAGAATTCAATTAAGTTGAATTTTTTTAATAAAAAATTTTTTGTAGTGACATGTTTGATAATGATGATTAATTTTATATCTCCCGGACAGAAGATAGGCAGGGAACAGTCATAGAAGTGATTTGATTAGTTTTGGGGGAGTCATGACAAAGGAGACTTGGACACTTACAGAATAGAAATACTATAGATGTTATCCTCTGTAATAACTTATTTTATTCCAGATGATAAAAATTTTAAACTTGTGTGATTCTAAATGCACATCAGAGCTCAGTGACCCACTTACACGCACATTAAAGATAGGCTACAGATTTCCTACTTTCTAACCTGGTGTGGTACCACAGATCAGAAAACTCTAAAATCCAGCAGCTAAAAATTGCTCAAGCATTTTGCTGTTTTACAGAAATTCATTCGTGCTATGTAACTTTTTTTTAAAAGCTATTTTAGTTCTCAAAGTTTTATGAACCACACTTAACTTTTCCTCTTTGCTTATTTTTGTTTCTTTAGTTACAGATTTTCATAAATACTGTTTTGCTAGTTTTCTAGCACATTCTTAATTGTAAAATAGAGTAGTGTTATAGAAAGCTTAAGAAAGAGACTAGCCATTCGGGACGCCTGGGTGGCTCGGTTGGTTGAGCGGCTGCCTTCAGCTCAGGTCATGATCCCAGCGTCCTGGGATCGAGTCCCACATCGGGCTCCTTGCTCAGCGGGGAGCCTGCTTCTCCCTCTGCCTCTGCCTGCCTCTCTGTCTGCCTGTGCTCACTCTCTCGGACAAATAAATAAATAAAATCTTTAAAAAAAAAAAAAGAAAGAAAGAGACTAACCATTTAAAAAAATAATTTTACAAGATCTACTAACCTGGAGAAAATATTTTCCAGTAATTTGGTTTAACTGTAATCTTTCAATTCCTGGTTAATATATATTTCTTCTGTTAACCACCTAATTCCCCATAAACAATAAGCCAGCAACCTGTATGCATAAACCCACAAAAGACTGCAGTTGTGTGGGAATGTGGAGAAGTGATTTACTTTTCAAAATCCTATAAGAAAATTGACTTTACATGTTTCACTATAATGTGGCTTGTGACTTTTTTCCCTTTAAATTAAAGGCAAAATTTTTATATCTATAATTCAAACCTTTGCCAGGTACAGTGATTGATAGGTACAGGGATATGATAAAAAGATACAAAATTATTATTCTGCTTTTCTGTTTTAATAAAGAATACATTTGTTGGTTTTTTTTTTAAACTGTTTTACTTTAAAGAGAAAGCATACTTTTTGTTTTGTCCTAGCGCTTTATGTAAAGGGAAACAAATTATTTTTTAGTAAAACTCTGTAACGGAAGTCAAGAGAACAAATTATTTTGTAGTAGAGGTGGGATGATGGAAAAAGAGGAGAGTAACACTGCTGTTGAATTCTGTAGTTTTATGGTGAAAGGAATGGAAGGAAGGTAGGTCGATAATAATTAGAGTTAAGGTGACAAAAAAAAAATTCTGTATTTTTTGCCTCCAAAGAATTGGATATGTAGAATGAGATTGCTTGGTAACGGTCTGTTCTTATTTGCCATAGACTGTCTAGCTTAAATACAGACCGAAGTACCCATCAGGTCTCAAGGATATGGCACGGAGCCTGGTCTAGAAAACCTTTGTGTATGAAGTATTCATAGTAGTCATCTCCCCTCCACCCCCCTTCTTCTCTCTCTCTCTTTTTGGGCAGATGTTATTTTTGCTACATTTGCTATTTTAACCTGTCAGTTAAAAAATAATTACTATGTCAGTATGGCTGGCGGCTCATATAGGAAAAATATGCTGTCTCTTAATCAAAGGTGATTACAGTTTTTTCCTGTCTGTAAATGTGCTTGTTGTGTAACGAGAATGCATTAGTCTCAGCCTGATGTACGAAATGAAAGGCAGCAAGAAGCAGCACCATTGTTATCACTCCAGGCGTGTCTAATGAATCGTGTTTCCATGTTCTCTCGGTCACGCCGAAGAGTGCCCTCAGCCAGGGCTAAGCCTCCTGTAAAATGCTCTTTAAGATTATTGTAGCAGGAGCAGAAATGCTGGGTGAGTGGGGGTTGGGAGAGAAAGCCAACCAGACAGCTGCATTTCAAACAGTTACAGCTGCAAGGATTACTCACTGTAATAGCAGTGACAGACAACTGTTTGAGCTTTAGTGTAAAAGGCAATTTGGGGACTTGCCCTGTCAGAATGTTAGTAGCAATCTGTGTATGTGTGTGCGTCTGTGTAAGTTTATAAAATGTTTATTTTGTAGCATTAATGATTTAAACTAACTGAACTGCGTATCTGGATTTCTTTCTCAAAATTTAATTCTGTCTTGTGGTGGTTCCTGTTCTACGAATGTTGATCTTTCTTGTAATTTCTGAGCATGTAGCTTTTTTTTTTTTTAATCATGTAGCTGTTCAATAAATAATAGCCTTATTTAAAAAAATCTATTGCAAACACAAAGTGGTACAGAAAAAAATAGTTAATCCATCCACCAAAGATAACTTAATTTTGATGGCTGTTCTTCAGACCTTTGTTTATGCATATTATATAGCAAAATTAAGAGCATATTGATAGCTTTAGAGGGTAAAAAGTAATAGTTATTTTTAAAAAGTCTCTGGAAGAAGTAGCAAATGGGGGCAAGTTTGGTTCTTAGAAGTCAGTAACAGCCATTGTGCAAGATTTTTTTTTTCCCCACTGTGTAGCTATTAAAGAAACATTGCAGCCTGACTGTTTTTTGTGGCAATTGTCTTTTGAAGGTCGTGTTCAATTTATCTAGAAATTTAGTTTTATGGTCTCCTTCAATTTAAAGTTTAGTAGCTTTACATGGAGTCCTGTGATCCATTGAAATGCTAACTTGGGTCATGTCTCAACTGCTACAATGCTGTGTAGAAACCGTCATTAAAATTCTGGTTATCCTGCAACTGGCAGAGAACTCATGCTGTTAGAGATTCCTTAGTAAAACATTATACTATTAAAATTGTGAATCACAGATGGTAGCTACACTTGTGGTGAACATAGCATAACATAGAGAAATTGAATCACTGTGTTGTACACTTGAAACTAATGTAATATTGTGTGTCAACTATACTTAAATTTTTAAAAAAATTAGAATTTTGAATCACAACTGCTGTCCTATGACTATTAACAATATTAGTAATTATTTAAAGTTACAAATAGGTCAAAACAAATGGGGTATTTTGATCTATATCTCCTATTCTAATTCTTATTTGATTGATTAACTGACATTGGGAAAGTTAAAAATCTGTTTTCAGTATAGATTTGTTAAGTGATACCAAATAGTCTACACCCACAAGTAATTCAAGGAAATCAGAGCGCTAAGTAGGTTGAATTTGATATAAGTAATAAGTCCATTTAGTTATTAATGACTTTAAATATAGATTTTACAAGGCAATCAATGGCAGCATAACTGTGATCAATCGTGTCGTATGTAATTGGATTTTTTATGGGTATAATGCTATTTTCAGAATTAATGTAGCATTATGCTGCTTTGTTACTCAGTTTTTTCATGTCATTTTAAGAAAGTAGATATTTCAAAATTCTCTATCTTTAAAGCATTTCATTTGACGCAGCCCATAAAATTAAATTGATATTTCATTATGCTATCTGCTTAGCGCAATTGTTAGATAGGGGATTTAACAATTTAAAGCAGTTAAAAAAATAAAGCAGTTAAAAAAACTAGTATGCTTTATAAATTGCAGATAAAGGTAGAAAACAAAGGCAGTGGGCAAATTATAAATCCTACATTCAGAGCTGTGCTATCTTTAGCAGTTTGTCGCTGAAATCTACCTGAGAAGTAATCTCCTTGTTTCATTTTCCTTGCTTTAATCTATTTGTATTTCTGGAATTTGGAGCAAAATTTCATTTTCAGTAATTTTAATGGCTGAATAAGGAGTGCCATCCCAGAAAGTGCCCCTCCCCCCTCCAATATTTGCAGTGGCCAATGTGGTTATTGAACCCAATGTTCTGGATAATAGGTTTCATTAGTTTTGATGCCTGAGGTAAAAAAGCAGTAGGTGGGAGTAAGAAGTGTTTTTGATGTCTAGACGTTCATTTCAGCTGTTGCAGCAATATGATACATTAAAAGGAAATATGTATCATAGCTCAGAGGAAATATGTATTCTTTGAAAGTAATTCTACTTTTAAACTGTGTAAGGCAGGGTGACCTAAATTCTAAAAGCATGAACTTGAATTTCTTCAAGATTTCACAATTTTTATGCTCCTCCCTACCCGATTCCATTCTCCCTCCTCCCACTTTTACCCCTTCAAGTAAAGTATGTCAGTTTCATTGGTTGAATTGGAAGGGATATCTTTCCAAGATCTCTGCTGGGAAACACAAAAATCATTGAAGTATATGCTGCTTTGATATTTTGCCATATTGACTTTTTTCCTGAACCTTTTATATGTTTTTTCTTTCAGAGAAGCTTATTAATTCTACAAGGAGCCATGTTTCTCAAAGTTGAAAGAAGTTATATTATAATTTGTGAGGCTTTTGAAAAATTATTTGGGCACTAAGAAGTAATTACTACTACCTAAATTTTCCTTTATAAAACACTGTCTCCTGCTCAAAGAAAAACATTTATATAGTACTTTGGTAGTTTAAATATTTGATTATGAGGATTGCTATATTAAAAAATGTTGAATAACAGCAATTTAAACAAATTCTGATTATAGCTTTTATAACTTAAATGTGATAACTTAGTGCCAAAATAGTTTTTCTTTGAAAATAGGCAGCTGTGCCACTACTTAGTTCTGTTTTTCTGTTTTAGCTTGGCTATAATAGACCACATAACAACAGGAGAATGTTTTAATTCAGGAATTCTTTGTTTTGGTTGAATCTTGCCGCTCATTTATTATAGAACACGTTTTAGGTATTCTGGTGCTTTCTTTTCTGAGACTAACAAACTTCTAGAAAAATTCTTCTATTACATTTAAGTAGATTTATAGTCATCTGTAGAGATGGTCTTATTGCTACTTTATATTCTTAAAGAATTAATAAGTATTTAAATGTAAACTGGAAAGATCAGAAGAATTAGAAAGGCTTTTTAAAATTTTAAAGATAAGAGACAGTATACCCTGGGGAGATTTTAGGTTTCATAAAGATGTGGTCCAGCACCTGCAGGCTTTCTTATAAATTTCTTGGCAGTTGCTTTTCTTCTCAGTCCACCTTGGAAGGGAGATAGAGAATTAAGTACTGAATGCATCTCCCTTCACTTACAGAAACTTAATTTAGATGACTAGTACCTGGTCCGTGTCTCTCCCCCATAGCCCCCCTTACTGTCTGAAGAATCTAAATATCAAGCAAATGGAATGTTAGTTTAAATTTCACTTTGGGAGGAAGATATCTCAGAAAAAAAGTAGTTTAAAACTAAAATATGATTTTCTCATGGAATTGTATAGATTACAGAAGCAATTTCAGTTTTGTTTTACCTTTGAAAAAATTACTTGCAGCTATTTAGAAAACATTAACTTAAGATGCAAATTGTGGATCCAAAGGGAAAGTTGACTTCAGTGTTGAAGATTGCCTTTGTAGCTAGCTTTTAAGAATAAAAGAGGTGGATGGGATGGGTTAACGTAACACTAACCCTATGGAGAAGTGTGGTATAGTGCAAGGAGCATGGTTGTTAGTGTCAGAAAACTTGAACTTGAATCTCATCCTTGCCACTAATCCTCTTAACTGAATATAAGGAGATTTTAGATTGAAACTAAATCCAATGAAGTTTGAAAGGTATGTGCAAATAAAATATTAGGTCAACTCAAAACACATGTTTACAGATATCTGATATAATTCTAGTCACTGCAGCTATGAAAATAAATAAACTCCCCTTGTGGAGTTTAATTAATGGTATAGTTTGTATGTTTAGTATTTATAAAAAGTAGATACAAAATACATTTGATCCTGTTAGCTTCTGAATATAGCTATATATGACTCTAGATTCTTGGATTTATTAGTTGTGTGACCTTGGGCAAGTTTAAGATCTGTAAGCCTTAGTTTTCTTATTTATAAGTTGGAGATTAGAATAAACTGTATTGGTCAGAATTCTTAGTTGCAAACTAAGAAAAGAAGTTGATTAAAAGAATATTGAGTGTTCACAGAACTATTTGTCCATTTTAGAATCAGTGCTGCAGAACTGGTTTGAAGAGAATACTAGTGCTGTCACCACTGGGCACTAGATGCTGCAGTACCTCTGCTACTTTAGCACCAGAAACTTGATCTTAGGGCTTCTATTTCCAGTGGTGACAGAAATATCTATGTCTACTCTTTTCTGTCACTAGATCCAGAGTCAAAGGTATGGTGCAGGAGCATCTAGTGGACTTTAGCATATATGTCCTTGTCTGTATTGCTGGAGAGGATGGAAGAGAGCATTTGTTTTCAGCTCCTGCTAGGGGTGACCATATTTGACACCCAGCAGAACGTATGAAATAGGCAATTCCCAGTGATTGGAAGAAGTCAAATACTGAGTGGCTAAATGCCATATGTCCTTCACTCTGTATCATGGCACTGTGGTGAAAATGTTCTCCCCACTCTCCCATTTATGGGTGGTGCTCCATTCAAAGCTTAGTACATAGAAGAAAGCCTCAGAAATTGGTAAAGATTGTTTCCTAGGTAGAAAATCAACCTTGACAGTAAGTTATTTTATCTTACTCTTATTTTAAAATAAAAGACTTCTATTTTTTTATTTTTAAAAAATGTTTGATAGCTGTACTGCAAAGGATTTAAAGTTGTTGTTGCCTTACAGTGGTTTTCAAAATCTATATTAGTTTTTTGAGAGCATTCCTAATTTCTAGCCTGGTGCTTGAGGCATAACATAGCCAAGAACTGTGGGCCAGTGTGTGTTGGCCAAATATCTATTAGATTCCAAAAGTGCTGTTCTAGATTTAACTTATGTTAGCATTTTAGAGATTCATTGAAAATCCACTGCTCTTTTATTTCTGGAGATTTTGCACATGAAGTAGATAATAAAGCTTGGTCTTTTGTTCCTTTCCACAAGTATGCTTGGTGTTTAAAAACAGTAAGTTAAAAGAGTAACAAACTAATGCATTATCCTTAAAATGCATGGCCTAATTGATATTATTTAGTAGAGGGGTTATCCTTGATTACAGTTGTTAACTTCCAATAAATTATTGACTGCTCTTGAATCTTTAACATGTAAGATGAAATTTAGGTGTTCATTTGAAATCCAAATACTGTGCCCTTATAAATTACCTCTGCTGACATATTTTAAATTTTACTGGTTAGCTTATAGTATAATTTATAATTTTCTGTTGTTTCTTAAGCCTTAGTATACTTAAACAAGAGCTTAATGTAGTCAGATTTGTTTTACTTTGTGTTACTTCTTTCTTCCCAGTGTTCTATTTAACTGGTGCCTAAACTTTATATAAATTTGCATAATATAAAGGAAAATATGAGAATTACCATATAAAAAGTATAATAATAATAAGGGTATTTTTCAAACTTTCAGTATTTAAGAATTTTTTGAGAAATGTTTTAGAGAAATTTTTGTTCTCTTTGTGTTATTTGCAGTACTTAATATGAAGTACTTAATGCAATTTATAGTATAGTGTATTTTTTCTTAATATTTTATTTATTTATTTGACAGAGAGATAGCCAGAGCAGGAACCTAAGCAGGAGGAGTGAGAGAGGGAGAAGCAGACTCCCCATGAGCAGAGAGCCCAATGTGGGGGCTCGATCCCAGGATCCTGGGACTATGACCAGAGCCGAAGGCAGATGCTTAATGACTGAGCCACCCAGGAGCCCCAGGGTAGTATATTGTATTGTAAGGGTGGACCACTCTAGTCTGTAGTCTCTTGTGGGTGAAACTGGTTTTTTTTTTTTGCTTTTAATAATTTGTGAATGAAGCTTAACCAAATAAATCATATTGTTTGGATAAAAACAATCACGTTCAGGATACGTAGATTTAGAGTAGGAGTTCTTCTGATTCATATCCTGTTCTCAACACTAAAAATATAAAAAAATCAGTAAGTGTATTCATAATGGCATAGGTTCAGAAGCTGTGTCTAATAGTAAAATGAGTTTATGTAGAGCAGTAAAAGATTGTAAGTTTTACTGTTTTTAGTCTGTAAGTTTTACCAAATATACATGATTACGTATAACCATTTTGATTTTTGAGAGAATCAAGATGTAGAACAGTTCCATGATTCCCCAAATTTCCCATGTCCCTTTGTTATCAACCACTCCCATTCCAGGGTTGGGAATGGGAATGGGAATCCATTAAACATTCACTTTACCTTAAATTTGCCTTTGTGAGAATGCCATATGAATGAATCATAAAGCATGTGTATAATGAGTATAATGGCTTTTTTCACTTAGCATGACATTCATCCGTGTTTTGAGTATATCAGTTCCTTTAACTTCTTTCTCCCTTCCTCTGTCTCTTTTTCTTTCTTTCTTTCCCTCCTTCCCTCCCTCCCTCTCCTTCCTTCCTTCCGTCCATCCTTCATTCCTTCCTTCCCCTCTTACCCTCCCTCCTTTCCTTTCTCTCTCTCTCTCCCATTCTTTCTTTTCCTTTCCCTTTCTCTTTCCCTTTCATTTCCTTTCTTTGATTTATTTATTTGGGAGAGAGAAAGAACTCATGGGCATGTGAGCCAGGGTAGGGACAGAGGGAGAGGGAGAGAGAATCTTCAAGCCCACTCCCTGCCCAGCACAGAGTCCTATGCAGGGCTGAAATCAAAAGCTGGATACTTAAGTGTGGAGCTACCCAGGAGCCTTTTATTTCTGAATAGTATCCCAGTGTATGGATTGTCTACTGTTTGTTCTTTCCCCAGTTGGGGGACTTTTTGGGTGGTTTCTAGTTACTGGCATTTTTGGAAAAACAACAATAAACCAGCTATAAATATTTGCTACAGTTTTTCATGTGGACATAAGTTCTTATTCTACTTGAATACACATACACGCACACGGGATGGATATTTCTGGGCTGCATAGCAAGTATATGTTTAACTTCAGAAAAAATTGCCAAAGTCAGCTGTTTAAAAGTGGCTGTACTATTTTTGCATTCCTGTCAGCAGTACATGACCATTACAATTACTCTGTGCTCACTAGCACTTAGTATTTTCAGATTTTCTTTTAAGCCATTCTGGTGGATGATACTGTGATTTTAATTTGCATCTCCTTAATGACTGGTGATGTTTTGAGCATCTCTTCATGTTTTTATTTGCCATTTATGAGTCTTCTTTGGTGAAGTGTTTGTTCCGTTTTGTCCATTATCTAAAATGGTTTTTTCCCCCTTGGTGTTGAGTTTTGAGATTTTTAAAGAAGAGTATCATATTGTAAATACAAGTTCTTGTCACGTGTATGATTTGTAACTGCTTTATCTCTCATCTTTGGCTTGTCTTTTGCATAGCTGAACATAACTTTTCCATGTTTTTTTTGAAGAGCAGAGTTCTTCATTTTGATGAAACCCTATTGAACAATTTTTCATTATGGATCATGCTTTAGGTGTTATATCTGAAAATTTTTTGCTAATCTAAGCTTATATAAAGTTTCTTTTACGTTTTTGAAATTTCATAGTTTTAGGTTTAGCATTTTGGGGTTGCATTTTTCCATATGGCATGACCTATGGGTTGAAGCTCTTTTTTTCTTTTTTCTTTTTTCTTTTTCTTTTTTTTTTTGCATAGAGATGTTCATTTATTTCAGCATTTGTTGAAAAGACTGTTCTTTCTCCACGGAATTACCTTTGTATCTTTTTTGGAAGTCTATTGACCATATGTTTGTGGGTCTGTTTGTGGACTCTTTATTCTATTCTGTTGATGTGTAGATCTATCCTATTTCTAGTACCACACTATCTTGTCAATTCTGGTTCTGTAGTAAATCTGGAAATCAGATGGTATAAGTCTCCTAGCTATATTTTCCTTTTACCACATTACTTTGGGTGTTCTAGTTCCTTTGCTTTGTCATATAAATGCAATTTTTCTCTTTCTATAGAAAATCCTGCAGAGATTCTTGGTTGTAATTGAGTTGACGCTATAGATTCGTTTTAGAAGAATTGACATCTTGGCAATAATAACTTTTTCTGTCTGTGACCAATATGTACTTCTGCATTTATTTATGCCTCTTTGCTTTCATTTATCATTATCACAGTTTATCATTTAAAAAACTTTAGATCTTTAGATCTTTAGATCTTAAAAGATCTACATTTTAAGTTTTATATCCAAGAACTTCATGGGTTTTGGTGCTATTATAAATGAAAATCTCAAAAAATGCAATTTCTTATTCATTATAGTTTATAGGAATATGATTTCTTTTTGTTTCTGTTGATTCTAGTATTCTGTGTTTAGATCTACTAGCCTTTTTTTCTGTTGATTCTGTAGGATTTTTTAATAGTCATGTCATCTGTGAACAAAGATGTTTTATTTCTTCTTTTCCAATTAGTATGCGTGGTACTTTTTTTTTTTCTTGCCTTACTGTATTGGCTGACATCTCCATTGAATTGGAATAGGAGTGGTGAGAACAGACATCCTTGCCTTGTTCTTGATATTAGGGGGAAAATAGTCTTTTAACATTAAATATGGTGTTAGTTGTAGTGGTTTTTTAATTGTTCTTTTAAGAATTTTTTTGAAGGAAAAAAATGAGTTCTACAGTCTGTTTTAAAATTATTGAAATCATGATAAAATTATAATGGTATCTAAAAATTGTAGTTGGCATTGCTCAAACTTGTTTAGTATTCCACATTGCATGATTAGACAGCTGTAACACTTAAACATTTCAGATAGAGTATTTCAGGACCATTAGAGGAAGAAATAGAGAGTTATGGCTGTTTGAGAATTTGACATATTTCACTAAGGTCAGAGTAGCACCAACATTAAAGAAATATATCATGAGGAAGCAATTAGACTTGAATATGAAGTATTCTAAAAGATACATAACTGGTTTTGTCAGTAAGTTAATGACATGTTCAAAAAAAAAGATGAGCTGTTGCAGATTAAGGAGACTTAAGAGATGTGACATGAGAGGCCACTGACAGACCTTGTTTGGATTCTGATTTGGTGATACCAAAGTATGTACTTTAAAGTATATCAAAACAAACAAAAAGAAAGAAAAAAACAGGGTGGTTGAAGCAGATGACACAATGTTGATAATTTGGTTTAGAAATTTATTGGTGCTGTTATTTTAAAGTGTGTTTGAACATTTTAATTAATTTTTTTAATTAAAAGAAAACATGCAGAATAGGTGTCACCAACTTGGAAAAAAAATCTTGGAAAGAAGAGTGGTGCTCTTCACAAATGCTGTATCGCCAGCACTCTTTATGACACAAAAGACTGTTATGTAGAAAAACACTGACACTAGTGACTGAGTCACAAAGTGGTTCAGAAGAGTCACACACTGAATGTTGACGAATTTTTAGGAATTTTTAACCTTTTTCTGGGGGGGTCTATATTATCTGTTTTATGTATGTACAATAATGATACTTGAAAAACATGTCAATAGGGCACCTGGATGGCTCAGTCAGTTAAGCCTCCCACTCCTGGCTTTGGCTCAGATCATAATTTCAGGATTGGACCCTGTGCTCAGCAGGAAATCTGCTTCTCTACTTCTCTCTCCCTCTCTCTCTGTCCCTACCCCTGGGTTCCTTCCTCTCCCTCTAAAATAAATAAATAAATCTTTTAAAAAAAGGTCAGTAAATATAAAAGCTCTTTAAATAATTGCAAATTAAAAATCATAAGTGATAAGAGCCATGTTACAGTTTGTTTTTTTTTTTTTAAAGATTTTATTTATTTATTTGACAGAGAGAGATCACAGGTAGGCAGAGAGGCAGGCAGAGAGAGGAGGAAGCAGGCTCCCTGCTGAGCAGAGAGCCCGATGTAGGACTCGATCCCAGAACCCTGAGACCATGACCCGAGCTGAAGGCAGAGGTTTTAACCCACTGAGCCACCCAGGCGCCCCGAGCCATGTTACAGTTTTATTGGCAGCTTACTTCTACAGAACCCTTCACCTTCAGTGATGTATAAGAAATTGTGCTTCTTAAAATTGATGGTGTCTTACCGTCAGTGAGACGCATTAGGAAGGAAAAGCAAATTAATATGGGGTGTTCATTTTCTTGAAATGTTAGCTCTCTTTCTTACCCAGGAAAAGCTCTTCCTAGAAGATAAATGTGTGAGAACACAGATTCATGACACCATCAGTGGATTGTAGAAAACTTTTGGTTGTTTTGTCTTGAACAGAGGCAGTCTGTTGCTAGCAGCAATGTTTGTTTATTTGCTGTACTTTATTTTCATTCCTTTAGTGATAAATAATAAAATGTTTCTGACAGAGGTTGCTTTGGGAAAATTTGGTAAATCATGGTTAGCCATGTAGGCAGGAAAATAAAGAAGCTACCTGACATACCAAGAATAAAATTATCCAGTTTTATCATTATTAAAAAAGTCCAATAGATAAAACCCATGAATGTAAATACACTTTCTCTGATTCTGTGTTATTGGAGGATATCGAGATGCATTTTGAGATGTCTATTGGTGTGGTAAAAGCATTACAGATGCATCGTGGATTTAACATGTGTTTTAATTCTCTGTCAGGATTTTTTCTGGTGAGTGCTTTTGTCAAGATAACAAGTAAAAGGGAGAGAAAATTTTCTTCTGCAAATGTCGTTTCCATCCCTCCCAATTTTTTGCTATCTTGAACTGAACTAATATAATTTAAAAGGAAATTAGCTGTCTTCTCTAGGGTGTTTTACATCCTTTTATATATGAAAAGAATGTTAGGAATGCATAGGGCATTGTTAGTCTGTTGGATTCTCTTGGTGTTAGAGTTACATGTGGCTCAGTGTTATATTTCCAAGGCAAATACGGTATTTCCCAAAATGTCAATCATTAATGAAATTACGAGTTTAGGAAATAAATTTGATTTTCTGTTAAGATTTGGTTTCTTGGCACATCCCCTAAAATCATGTCGTTTTTTAAAATCCTATTGAGATACTGCCTTTAGAACATTGAAGGACTAACTAACATCTTTGAATATTTTCTCCTTTTGGTTTTTCCTCTAAAAATACAGATGCTAACCTTAGCATTAGTTTGTGACATTTGTTATCTTTAAATAGAATTTTAACAAAATTTGTCTTTGTGGCACTGTTAGGTAGAAAGATTAATTTGAGAATTTCAAATGAATTCAAATTTTGAAGAATTGAGTTGGAAAGACTTTTACCGGAGAGGGGTTTTACCATGCTTATATTCTGAAGACTTTAAAATTGAAACATGTGATTTCCTTCTGTACATAGGTATTTTATGACGTTGGACAAGTATTTAACTTCCTTTCTCAGTTTCAGCACAAGATAATTCATTTCAGTGAATGCATTAACTTTACTTTAGAAAAATATTTTGAAAGTTAATTTTTATTTGGACACCTTTCTTACTGGTTCAGTTTTTTGTTTTGTTTTGCTTTTTTCAGTTGTGGAAGAAGGACTCTGGGAAAATGGCCTTTCCTATGAATGTCGGACACTGCTCTTCAAAGCAATCCACAATCTGTTAGAAAGGTAAGAGAAGGAACAGCATCATGGTTGTCTTGAGACACTCAAGTGTAGTGCTGGGTATTCCCAGGTTTTCCTGTAATTCTCAGAATGCTTTCACATACAATTTTATGCAGATAAAATTATATAAATCTCCTTCCTTTTATATTGATAGAATTTTAACCTTAGGGAAGTTTTAGGAATAGCACAAGGAACTTCATATATCCTTTATGCAGATTCACCAGTTAGTTTTTCTTTTACATGATTTGCTTTTTAGTTTGTGTGATTGCTTGCCCTTTTACTCCTAACATGTGTATTTTAAATTTATTTCTGAGCCACTCAGGAGTCACTTGCACACTTGAGATTGTTCTTTCTTTAACTCCTAAGTGTTTAGGTATACATTTCCTAAGGACAAGTGTATCCAGTCATGTAAGCACTGTGTAATTATGACAGAACACCACTGTGTAATTATGAGAATTAGGAGATCTAACATTGACAAAATGCTGTTATCTAATCTGTAGTTCAGCTCAGAGGTCATCAGTGTCCCAGTTATGCCCTTGATATCTTAAACCCCTTTTCACTAGGATCCAATCCATGATCATATATTTTAGTTTCCATGTCTCTTTAAATCTAGAAGTGTTCCTTAGCCTTTTTTTTTTTCTTTCTTGACATTGACATTTTGAATGAGTTCAGGCCTTATGGTTTATATAATGTCCCTCAATTTTAGATAGTCTCCTCCTGACTAGATTTAGGTTATGCATTTTATAGTAATACTATAAATACATAGAAGTAATGTTGTGTCTTTCTCAGCATATCAAACCAGGAGGCCTATATTTTCTGTGTCAATGATATTAACATCGTTGGTAACTTGTTTGAGGTGGTGTTCTGTCAGATTTCTTCACTGTAAATTAATAAGTACTTGTTAACTGTGACCTTTGTTTTCTGTCCTTGTAATTATTAAGTAATTTGTAGCCAGATACAATGAGATTGTGTAATTATCCTGTTACCACATTTTGACTTGTGTTTTATCTTCTTTTGTATAAATTAGTAGAGTTATGGCTGTGTTATATTAATTTTTAAATGTCACCATTCTTTCTACTTTCATTGTTTGACATTCCTTTTATAAGGAAGAGCTTTTCATTTTCTTGTACGTACGCACGTATGTATGTTTTTAATCTCCCCTAATCTTTTTAGTTACATAAATTTGGAGAAATGAGTTTCTTTTTTATTCATTGGATTATAATTCATTACTACCGTTATTTATTTTGATGCGTAAATTCTTCCAGGTTTGACCAGGGGAAGCCCCATCATGATGGCTTAAATGGCCTTTTGACCTGTCATCATTGTTCTAGTGCCTCTTTACTTTATGGCGTAACAGTATATTCCTGGCTCGGATAGTGTTTTAAGGGGAAAAACAGATGAGAAGGAATGGGTTAATTAAGAACTTCTATGGGAAAAACTTTTTCATTTCTCTTTCTGAGTCTTTATTTGGTACTTTCAGGTGATCAAAGCTGAAATGACATTCTGGTACTATTCAGTTCCTTAACCAAGCTGTTAGTTATGTTGATGTCACTACAGTGTCAATGCTTAGGGGACCTCAGCTGGTGATAAGTTGTCACCATTTAAGTCACTCAGAAAGACCTTTCCCACCAAATATATCTTTTTCATTTTGAGCTTCAGTTCCCATATCTATGCTTTGGATTGGACCTAGAGGCTATCCATTTGTTACTAAGGCAGTGCATTTTAGAAGCATTGATTTTTGAGAGTTGAGTACTCTTAAATATTTCAAATATTTGATAATTCTTTCTCCTTTCTCCTACTGCGGAACAAAAGTACACACAAAGTCCCTTCAGGAAAATGTGGAAACTTGACCATTTCTATAATCTGATGCCATAACAAAGGTCTTATTATCTGTGTAATAACTAACGTACCTTAAAACAGTCTTTTATTTTTTTTTTTAAGATTTTATTTATTTATTTGACAGAGAGACAGCGAGAGAGGGAACACAAGCAGGGGGAGCAGCAGAGGCAAAGGGAGAAGCAGGCACTCTGCTGAGCAGGGAACCCCGTGCGGGGCTTAATCCTAGGATCCTGGGATCATGGCCTGAGCCAAAGGCAGACAGACGCTTCACTGACTGAGCCACCCAGGCACCCCAAACACAGTCTTTTTCATGAAAATTTGTAACATATGTGGAATAAAACACATATTTTAAAAAATAGCTCACTGTGGTTTTTAATATCTTTTTTTTCCAGAAAAAATATTAATTTGTGGTTGAACTGTGTTCTTTTCAGTCTTCTGTGTTTTAAATGGGAGAAAATTAGAAGAACAGAAAAACTGGGAGAAAAGAAAAATGGAGATAATTCATTTATTCTATGCCAATGAATTCCAAATTTGTGATAAAAACTGAAGTTGAGGGGTGCCTGGGTGCCTCAGTTGATTAAGCATCTGTCTTTGGCTCAGGTGTCCTAGGAACAAGCCTCATGTCAGGCTCCTTATTCAGCGGGAGTCTGCTTCTCCCCCTTCTCAAGCACACGCGTGCATGTTCTCTCTCAAATAAAGAAAGGAAGGAAGGAAATCAATCTTTAAAAAAACTCCTGAAGTTCAGGTTAAGTTATTATTCGATAGGGAAGTTAATTGTGACATACGCAATATGTCATGCAATAAAGCTTCAGATAGCTAAAGAACTTTGGGTTAGACCTTGGTTTGGTTTCACAGTCTGTTACTTGGACAGTTACGCTAACCTCACTAAGCCTTAGTAAACACTTTTAAACTAAGTGAAGGATATTGTGCAACTTGAGTTTTTGTTAGATGATGTATATGATATGTGCTGCATAATACTTGACCTATTGTTACTGTTTGAGAATTGTTAATTCCTTTCCCCATAAATTTATTATTTTGCATACTTTGATTTGAAACCTCTTACAAGACTTTACTTTGAAATAGTATTTCTTTTGGAAAATAATAATCAAGCTATTTAGCTCCCTTACTACAATTAAAAAGGACAAGTTGAGATTTTTTGGAAAAATTGTAATAATTCCTTTCCCTTTCAAAATAATGTTCTCTTTTCACCAAACTTTAAGTAGCTGTGTTGTATGAATGAAAATTAGCCTGCTCAATTATCATATGGTTTCACTTATTTGTGGAGCATAACAAATAGCATGGAGGACATGGGGAGATGGAGAGGAGAAGGGAGTTGAGGGAAATTTGGAAGGGGAGGTGAACCATGAGAGACTATGGACTCTGAAAAACAACCTGACGGTTTTGAAGGGGCGGAGGGTGGGAGGCTGGGGGAGCCAGGTGGTGGGTATTAAGGAGGGCATGTATTGCATGGAGCACTGGGTGTGGTGCAAAAACAATGAAAACTGTTACGCTGAAAAGAAATGTAAATAAATAAATAAATAAATAAATAAAATCAATTAAAAAAAAAAAAAAAGAAAGAAAGAAAATTAGCCTGCTCATGAGGCAGGGAATCCTTTTAAATGGTGGTGTTTAGCTCTCTTTATTCATTATCACCAGAAACTGGTTTGGTTAACACATGCTTCTTGCCCTTTTGTTTGTCCGTAGCTTAGACCATTTGCCGTAAACTTACTAAATCTGTTTACAGCCTAAATTTATTGAAATACAGTTTCCTATCTTATTTCTGGCTTGGCAATTTTCTGTCATGCCTTGCCTTTTCTATTCAGAAAGATTGACTGGGTTTCCCATTGAGGGTGTTTTGAGTTTCTAGCATGAAAGCCAGAATTAAGGTTATTGAAGCAGATCATCAAGGAATGTATCACCTGCAGGGTGTTTGTGCTTCCCAAACTTTTTTTTTCCTAGTTTGCATATTAACAAAGCTTATACTAGTGGTTTATTATTTCTGCTTTTTGTATTTTTAAGATATGGATTTGTTTAATTAAAAAGCAATTCCATGAACTACCTTGAGAGGCTCTCACTTAGAGCTAGGTAGGAGTCATAGAAATTTATCTTTTTTCCAAAAGGCAGCAGTTGCTTGCTAGTGAGCATAGGAGGATGAGTTACTGCTGTGGTTTATTAAAAATAATTTCACTATAGAAATTAAGATAACATTGTAAACTTCACACAGAATAATTTCATTTTTATTGCTATTGATTGTTGCTGAGGTAATACTATATTGATATGTGTAGAATATTTTAAATTCTAAGGCAATAGGGCTTTAAACATTTTATCTTTCATTTACTTATTCCTCCTATAGCTCTGCAGTATTTGCATACACTGCACTGTATATGCCTAGCCAGTGTCATCTGTTCATTAAGAAACCAAAAACCTCACTGTTGGTTACTCAAGAGCATTGTCCTTCAAGGTGTCAGGTAGAAGCTAACATATCTGGCTTGTAATACAGGGGCACACATGGCTACACGTCCATTTCTTCATTGCCTTCAGAGATGGAAGATGTTTTACGTCTCTGCTCTGCCAGCTTAATTAATATATGACTTGCTCAAGTGACTTAAGCTTGCAGAGTCCTTGTTCTTTACCTTTAAAATGGTTAAGGATTGTTTTGCTCAGCATAGTACCTTTCTCATTATAAGAGCTCATAAATGGCTGTTAATATTAGAAAATTTGAGGTGGTGTTCTGTCAGATTTCTTCACTGTTAATATTAGAAAATAGAAATATCAGTAATACTATTTTCAGAATTTGGACACTAAATTAAGTCAGTTAGTCTGTTTACCCAGATAATTCTGGAATCCTTTTCTATAATATCCTTTTTTATGTGGTCATCCATCCTTTCCTTGAAAACTTCTGGTTGTGTGAGCACAGCTTTCTAAAGGAGTTCTTTTCATTTTCAGAGAAATGTCAGAACATTTCATTAGTTAGTTGGATGTTACAGAGTTTTTTGTTTGAAAGTCTCTTATGCTGAGCAGAAGTCTGTTTCCTGTAATTGTTTAAAAAAAAAATCTTCATCTTTTCTTTGGGGCTCATATATAATTCGTCTAATCCTACTTCCATGTGACGGCCTATTCAATATCTTGGTACCCTTGAGTTTTTTGTTTCTTTGGTTTATGGTTCTTATCATATAATATTGGATAACCCCACGCCCCCACCCTCCAGATATCTCTCTAGTTAGTCCCATTCTCTTCATTTTGACTGCCACTGGCTTACTGTCGTTAAGTGTTTGATGAAGTTTTTCAGTGGCCTCCTCTATAGTCAGGTTAGGCTCAGTTATGCTGCGGTAAAAGAAGACCTGAAAGATCTTACAACAGTTGAAGTTTTTTTCTTGTTCATGCTGCTTGCCCACTGTGAGTCATATACTTATATCCTCTTGCCTTATATCCTTATATCCGCTTGCCTCCAGGCAGGAATCATGTTGATGGGGCAGCCCTCTCAGAGACTGACTGGGCTCTTGACTGAGAGCAAAGAGTAATGGCAGGATGCATAATGGCTCATTGAAGCCTCTGTTTAGGAGTGGTGCATGCTGTTTCTGCTCACATTTCATTGACTGAGAAATTTGCCACCAATCTTAAAGTTAAAGGGATGAGGAAGTATTGTTTCTGTACCTGTAGGAGGTACCCAAGTCACATGGCCACAACTTGATGTTAATCCCCCCAGGAAGGGATAGAGCATATTTGAAAATACAATACAATCTACCATATCTCTTGACTGCGGCCTTCTCCCTTCTCATACTCTATCCTCCAAATTGGTGTTGGTTATATTACTAAAGAACAGATATATTTTGAAAACACAATTATGCATGTATTTATACACATTTTTAAAAACTTTGAGCCTTATTGGCTTGTTTTGGTATAGTCTTGTGATTTTTTTTTTTTTAAAGTCAGAATTTCGGTATCTGAGACTGTTTGGGTCTTTTAAGTTTTATAGTTTTAGATGATGCAGACATGCATATTTTTTCTCTTTTAAGATAGTAAGTGTGCTTATTTTCTTAAGGACTGATTGTCCCTTTTTGGAAAAATACCTGGAATGATAAAATACCATTAATTTTGTTGTAACCTACATAGACTGTCTGCCGATTTTCCCACCATTTTCTGATAATGTCCAAGTTCAGATTGTTTTCATCAGTCTTTACAATTTAGTGAGATTTTGTTATGTATTGACAGTGAACTTCTCAAAGGTTACACTTCATGTTTCAAGTTTAGGTTGCCTCACAGTCCTCATTAGTGGAAAAAGAGCTAGAATGTGAAGAGATTATGGAAAACTAAAACCTTCGATCTTTTCCACTAGTTTCTTCACTTGGCATTTTTTTTTTTTAAGATTTTATTTATTTAACAGAGAGAGAGAGACAGTGAGAGAGGGAACCACAAGCAGGAGGAGTGGGAGAGGGAAAAGCAGGCTTCCCGCCAAACAGGGAGCCTGATGTGGGGCTTGATCACAGAACCCTGGGATCATGACCTGAGCCAAAGGCAGATGCTTAACGTCTGAGCCACCCAGGTGCCCCTTCATTTGGCATTTTTAATATTGCAGGTTTAATGGCTATTACTCCTATGTTATTGTAATTGGTTTAGTTTTCATAGTATACTGTATCCTTCTCACCTAACTGTAACTCAGTGAAATCAATCATTGGGTTGGAGAGCTGTAAGAAAAAGCCAGGAAATGTGTGCAGTTCATATCACTCAGAGTTTTAGCGCTGCCTCAGCAATTTGCATCACATGTGGGACTTAGGAAAATCTTGCATTCATATAGCTTTGTAGAAATGCTTAAAAGTGTCTAGCATAATGCTGTCAAATTAAATGTAGTTAGTATATTTTAACTTTAATTGTCTTAAGTTTTTAGAGTAAAACACATAAGTTGATTTTGATAAAAAGGTATTTTTTTTTCCTCTCAAGTGCAAATCACTGCTTTGTACACAACGGAAGATTACATGGGTCTTTTGAAGCTGTTATGCTCTATCCTGTCCATACTTACTTAGGGAGACTTTAATCTGTGAGTATTGGACATTTGTAAAACATAGTAGGCCTTTAGAGTAGTCCACTGGTGCTGCTTTCCTAATGGATTGCCAGCATAGTCACCCCATGGTAGTTTATAACACAGCTGTAGAATTGCCTTTGGCCCAGAGCTTCTTGGTTTGCCAAGAGTTGGTGTTTAGAGGGAAGATACTCATTTGGAAAAGTACAGTAAAAATAACATGGAGGAAGTTGGAATTATAATTATGATAGCAGTAGTATTATATTTGTATATTACAAGCTTTCAATGTCCTATGGTATTGTGATTTAATAGAGGTGATCATCAGAGGGCAAATGAGCACTGTCCTTGGATGTGCTTGTTCAAAAATTTAAAAAAAATTTAAAAATAAAAATATATTCACAAGAGCATGGTGGTAGGATCAGGCCTAGTTGAAGAAATGGTGATAGAATTTTGCAGCATTGAGAGTCCTTCGGTATAATATGATAACAGAGCAGGAAGTGAGGAATCAACAAATTCCCAATTTATTGAGTTGTGGTCTTGTGCAGTTCTCTAAAGGAAGTAGGAAAATGAGTTTTTAGATCTAAGGAGCACATTCTTTTAAAGGAAGAATCACTATAAACACTACACACACAGGTGGGTAAAGCATGTATCTACTTATAAATGTCTAGAGAGAAACATGTTCACCCTAAGACTAACTGATTTATCTATTTAATATTTTTAGGACAGAGAACGGATTAAGACTTAAAAAAAATAAAAAAAAATGTGTGTCTGGACAATGGGATTGATTCAAACAAAAAATTTGAGATTAGAGGAGAGGTTCTTTGGAACAGCATTAGAATGGATGTTTTCTGGTGAGGCTAGGCCTACAAAAATGCCTAACCTTACAGAGATTTTGGAAAGGATGGAAATGATAGGGTTTACTTGGCCAGAGGAGACAGCATCCACTAGGGCACAGTAGGAACCCAAAATAATGAAGCTAGAAGGGATCAGTTGAGAAAAGGTTTCTTCAGCTTTTTAGATTATAGGACTTTCTTTTATTTGGTTGGGAATTGGGAGCAATTTCTAGGAAGGAGATTAGTTTTTAGGAAGGAGACTTTTTTGTGTTTGTATTTGTATAGATTGGAGTGGTAAGGTAGAGGCTTTGATGCTGATGAGGAACTTCTGTTATGAAATTATATGAAATTTAGTCTACCTGAGCAGCTCCATAACTAGATAATAACACTAAAATGTACTTTGATTCAGGGTGTGATAGAGCAACACTGTCCTTGGACTTTTTAATCTTTAAAAACTGTCACACCTGCATAATTTGTGGTGCACAGAAGATCCAGAGCCAGTAGTAGCTCCCTTCAAACTGGGAAATAATTTCCTGAGCTAGACTGTGGCTGCTGCTCTAGCACTTGTAATCTTACACCAGGTCTGCCATGGTTTTGGGATTAGAGGTCAGGGTTTGCCAATTTGGAGGCAAGGTCTTGTAGTTAATTATTTAGAGTCCTGTGACTCATGACCCAGAAACATGTGTGCATGTATACACATACAAACGCACACATGCAAGTACAAACACACAACCTGATTTCATTTTCATTTTTCAGAAGCTGTTTTATTCTTGAAACAGTGATTTTTGGGAGATAGTAGGGGGCTGGGAATTATTTTCTAAAGAGAAATACTTTCCTGGAATTATTGCTTAAAGAACATTTTATAAATCTGGAATCACATTGTGACCTTGCAAGATACTATTATGCTACTTTACTGAATTATGTCATATCTTGATAGTAAGGTAATTTTGGAAATCTCAGTAATGACTAGGGTTACTGGAACAGCTAGGCTTAACTTTCATTCTTGGTGCTATTTATGATGTTGATATGAAGCAATTTTTGGTAGATGAAGTGTCTGATAGGTTATATTTGTCAAGTTAAATATAAATTTTGTCCCTTAAAAAAATAAAGGTTTATAGAATATAAAAAGGTGAAATTATATTTCTGATGTTACTCAGTTTTTATACTTTAGAGTTCTCTCTCTTATTTTTTTAAAATATTTTAATTATTTGTTTAACAGAGACACAGTGAGGGAGGGAACACAGGCAGGGGAAGTGGGAGAGGGAGAAGCTGGCTTCCTGCCAAGCAAGGAGCCCGATGTGGGGCTCGATCCCAGGATCATGACCTGAGTTGAAGGCAGACGTTTATTGACTGAGCCACCCAGGCACCTCTAGAATTATCTCTCTTAAAATGATTTAATTCTGTTCTTCAAGTATAATTGAAGTATTGGACAGTTGTGCTGGCCTTCCTATCTATTTTTTTTTTAAAGCATCTATGTAATTCCTTACATGTTGAATATCTACTGTGATTTTAGTGTGGAGTGAGAGCTCATGTGCTATAAAAAAGTGAAATATGTAGATTTTATTTTTCCTCCCAACATTGTTCACTAGCCGGGAACATATACACACAACAAAATTCAAGTAATAGTATGAGGCTGCCGGTGATTAATGGTTGCAGACATGAAGAATAACACTGTTATGTTTTGAATAGAAAAACACTCCTTAGTGTGTAGCATTCATTTCTCAGGTATTTATTGAGCAGCTACAGAGGAGAATATATAGCATATTACATAACAGGCATTTAAATATCTGTTGAAATTGCCAGCAAATAAAGTACGTATTGTGCCTGCCCCCAGATTTCTCATAGTTTCTTGGGGAAAAAAGAGCCATTGAAATGAATCATTACAACTCAGCGATAAAAAACACTTTCATCTTGGCGATAAAAGTGCTGATTTGTAGATGTTAGAGTGCTGTGCTGGCTGATCTGGGACAAGAAAGATGAACAGAATTAAATTAGAGGAGGACAGGATAGAGTGGGCTGAAAGAGGGATTCCAGGCCAAAACAGGGTTACTAGTCATCAGTGGCATTTTATATGCAAGTTCTCACTCTAGGATCTGCCTCAGAGCGTTCACCAGCCCTGTGGAATTACATGCAGTGTTTTGCTCTTCCATGCATTTTTCAGGAGAAAGAGTCTATAATAACCTTTTAAAAATTATTATTGTTAAGATTTTATTTATATATTAGAGAGAGAGCAAGCATGCATGCATGTGCACAAATGGGGAGAGGCAGGCAGAGGGAGAGGGAGAAGCAGGCTGGATGCATGGCTCCATTCCAGGACCCTGGGATCATGACCCGATCTGAAGGCAGCCACTTAAATGACTGAGCCACCAAAGTGCCCCATTAAAAAAATACATATATTTTAAGGTTTTATTTATTTGAGAGAGAGAGAGGAGTCTATAGTAACTTTCATTAGATTTACTTATACTGTAGAATCATAACCACAAAATGATTGAGAACCAAGGCCTTAGTCTTTCAGTATAAGTCTGCTCTTGAGCCAACCTATATAGTCCCAGGCATCAGGTGGTAGAAGTGTCTTCCTCATCAAAGACACTTTCTTATTTCATCCCATGACCTAAGTACAAAACACCAGATGGAAATTCTTTCTTTCTGTATTAGTCTTGGAGTATCCATGTGTCTCTCTGTTTCTCTCTCTGTCTGTCTCTGTGTGTTTGTGTGTGTGTGTGTGTGTGTGTGTGTGCGTGAGAGAGAGAGAGAGGGAAATTGAACTTTATTTTTTGCATCAGGTATAGTTGAAACTCGGGAGATTGAAGAGTGTAAAAATTGATAGTGATAGTTGCTGAGTTCTTTAAACCTGTTTCTTGAGTGAAAAGAAACTTCATCCTCATACTTAACCCATCTTTACATCTGAGTAACCAATTCTGTCTTAGGTTGGGGGTCAGGGCCACAGTACTCAGGGACTTCATTAATTTTGTCCCAACCCTTTGCTAACTCTCTGCCATATCACTGCTGAACATGGCATTTGAAATAGCTCTCTCATGGAGAGTGAAATCAGTTGCGAATCCAATACTTACAAAACTGAATAAAAATACTGCAGTTGACCCTTGAACAATATGGTTTGAACTCTACAGGGTTCACCTATACCTGTTTTTTTGGAGGGTGGTAGGTAGAGTTCAATACAGTACAGTACTGTAAATGTATTTCCTCTTCCTTGTGATTTTCTTAATAACATTTATTTTCATTTCTCTAGCTTGCTTTATTGTAAGACTATGGTACATAATACACAAAACATACAAAATATAAAGCAGATTAACATCTGTTTATGCTGTTGGTAAGTCTTCGGTCACCAGTATGCTGTGAGTACTTAAGTTTTGGGTGAATCGAAAGTTATACGTGGATTTCAGCTGCACGGGGGCTTGGAGCCCCGAACCTTAGATCGTTGAAGAGTCAGCTGCACTTTACTCGTAGCAATTTCGTGTTCTCATGTTTCTCTTCCAGTGTGTAGGAAATCACTGATCACATAGAAACTGATTAGCAGTTGAAGATCACTAAGTCATTTCTGACTATCATTTGGAACCAGATAGTTTCAGGTTCAAGAGTCAGTAGTTTCCATGGCTGTTTTGTGTATTAGTGATAATAACCTTTTTGGACATTGCCTGACAAAGAAGTAGGATCTGTAGTGGGAGCTCCGGCACAGCGAGTCAGACTCTCAGGATTTTCATGAGCTTTTTGCCTTTTGCCTTTGTACTTGAGTGGTCTTGGCTATGTGCTGCTCCTTTCCCCCAACCCCTTGTTTGTTTGTACTGGAATGAAATCAGCAAATAGGATTTGTGACTTCTACTTCATAGAAGGGCAAGGGTTTTGAAATAAGCTTTACACTTTGTCTTTTTTAGTCAGAGATATTTTATCTGTTTTTCTTTTCTGTTACACTATCTGAAGCCTTGTTTTTTTTTTCCCCCTGTACTTAAACAATATATTCATGTTGTTTTTTCTTATTGAATAAATGGTTCTTTTGAATTCTGACCTTCAAGACATATATGAGAGTATGAATACTTAAGTGTTATTTATTAAGTGAGGATGTGTGGCAGTAGAAGACTGCGTTTAGTGTTTGATGTGATTTTGTACCTGTTACATGCCCCATTGCTTTCATGCTAAGCGTTGTCGATTTTTAAGAACACCTTCAACTTAATAACAGCTCTTAGAGAATAAAGAAACATTAAATAGGCTCATCAATTACATGATGAATCTGGACTTTGAAAATGAGGAAAGAATTACAGAAATGAGACAGCATGAGAGTCCGTATATGGTAATAGTTAAATGTTCTCATCTTGGGGGGCACCTGGGTGGCTCAGTGGGTTAAAGCCTCTGCCTTTGGCTCAGGTCATGATCCCAGGGTCCTGGGTTCGAGCCCCCGCATCGGGCTCTCTGCTCGGCAGGGAGCCTGCTTCTTCCTCTCTCTTTGCCTACTTGTGATCTGTCTGTCAAATAAATAAAATCTTAAAAAAAAATGTTCTCTCGTCTTGGGATCAGCTGTATACCTGGGCTTACTCCCCAGTCTGCTGTCAGTTAGCTGTGTGGCCTTCTGTAGGTGATATTCTCACTGTGCCTTAGCTTCTTCAAGTATAAAAATTGACATGTAACATCTATCTCATAATAGATTTTACAATAATTAAATGGTATACTGCACCTGGTCGTCAAATGTGGTGATGGTGGTAGTGATGTTAGTGGCAGTTATTGGTAGTATTATTGGAGAAAGGAATCTGTCACCAACACTAGAGTTTTTCAATGGAAATATCTTTCCATCCATCCATCCTACCTGCCTGCCTGCCTGATGAATACAGTGAAGTCTCTGAGCTAAGGTATAAACTGCGGAGATTTGTTTTAAGTTTTGCTTCTTGAGTCCTTCCGCCTTATTGGGTATTCACATTTCCTGTTGTAACTTTAATGGTCATGTGGTCTTTAACCCCAAAGCAAGTTAATTTATAATCTTAGGAAAACAGATTGGGTTGCTTTAAAAATGATTTTCTACACTGTGAGCAAGAAAGATTGTTGTAGAAATTCATTTTCAAAATAAAAGCAGTTGAAGCCAGTGATTTTTTGGTGCAGCAGTGCTCCAAATTGGCTCTCCCCACAGGGAGTTACATTGTGGCCATAGAAACCATTGCCATTTACTAACCCATCTAACCTGTAATGAGTTGGGTGAAGGCTTGAATTGTTTCCATCCTTCTTGATGGTATGGAAATTACAGAGGGAAAAGCCACGTGCAGAATTGCCTGAATATTGAATAAAGAATTGCTATATAGCTCTTTTACTGGTGGTTAGAAGAATTACTCCAACTTTCTGACAGGTTTTCTTACAAAGTATATGTCATTTCATTGAATAATGTTAGGGATTGCTGTATTTCATCAATTTCAAGATGTACATTTTTCTCCCACATTTTTATATTTTTAAAATCAGGGATACCCCTTGCGGATGATGGCATCTTGGAATTGGCCAGACGGCAGTTATGATATAGCTGTCATCTGCCTGCACACAAGTGAACTTGGTCATAGCTGCCTATATTGTTGCCACTCCTGTTGAATTGTGTGCATTTTTGGTATCATATGAGTTGAGTTCAGTTGCCATTTAACGTGTCATCAGAAAGATTACCCTGTAATTTGACATTGAAACACAATGTACATAATACAGCATGGAAACAGAAGTGAGGCCCAACTTAGATACAAGGGAAGCTGATAATCGCTGTTGAAGAAATGGCTGCAGTTCCTTGTTTCCTGCAAAGCCATTGCCATGTGCTTCACCACACCTATAAAAGAAAACACCTAAGTAGAAGAGGCTCCACAGTGCTTCTGTTTCTGAGGTCTCTCTGAAAGCATTGCATATCACATGCCAAGCCAGAAAGCCAGCATTATAACTTGCGAAATGAGCATCAGTAACTAGGAAGACTACCTGTGAGGTACTCTTAAGGAATGCTACCCATATCCCCAATATTCTTGATGACCCAAGAATTGAAATAATGCAAAAGTGTGTTTGGTTTTGAAGTGATTCAGAAGTTTAAGGCATTTCAGGAATATATCCACCAATTAATTGTGCATAATTTTTTCCATGTGCAAGAATAATGCATAATAAAATATGCCCAAAGTCAAAAAGTTCTCTCAGCATTTTATAATGTAAAAATTTAAAGGGATAAAACATTTTGACAGTTTAGTGAGGTTTTTATTTTCAATAGCATATCTCATCTGCGATTATTTGATTTAATGACTCGCTAATTTGTTATTGAAACTATAAATACAGTTCTTGGTGTAATTATTGTAGGTGCCTAATGGATAAGAACTTCGTTAGGATTGGGAAGTGGTTTGTCCGACCCTATGAAAAGGATGAAAAACCAGTCAACAAAAGGTGAGTCTTATGCTTTTAGTTTTCATTCCTTTTGCTTGACCACTACTGTGTTTTGGGAAGAGGTGGGTGGGGGAAGCAACTTATTTATTTTCTAATAACCTTAGTAATTTAGATGTATTAAAACAGATTACTGGATTACATTTTATTAAATATTCTATAAATTTTTGTGGAATATTGGAAATTGGACTAGAAAGATTATCAATAACCTATGTGTAAGCCCCTTCTTACGACACTGTTTGGAATGAAAATATTCTATTTTGTTATTTTCATTGTCCCCTTTTTTTTTTCAATCTTCCTTCCTTAAAGTGTTATATGGCATAACTTTAAAAATAGTCCGCTGAATTCAAATGGTGATAGTTTTTGTAGAATTGATTGATTCCCCTTAAAAGTCAGTGAATACTTCTTTCAGAATTCTCCAACCAGGACGGTAAACTACTTTTCTAAACGATCCTAAATTTTCAACTATTATTTATTGTATGTATGGCTTTAAAGGCAGTCCTTTATACTAAACACGCATGGAATTTTAGATCAATCAAACCAGGATCAAAAACCAGAGCTTTGAAAGCCAAATATTTACTCCACTTACCTCTGAACACAGCATAGACTTAATTGGAGTCATAAGTTGCTGGGTGATTATTTCATTTCTGAAGAGGAGTGCACACAATCTCAATTCTATTTTACTATGTGTGAACTTTCTCCATGCTAAGGATTCCAGCTTCTGGCTGCAGATAAGAGCTCTTGAAGCTTTACATGGTAGCCATAAGGTTAGATCCTTTTAGATAGTTTGCCACAATTTTGGCTGGCAGCTCCTGCTTCTCTTGGAACCTTTACTTTCTTAACTTTTCTTGTTCCTACCAGTGATTTAATTAGCATTAGCAGCCTTCTCTCCAACCTGTATGTCTTAAAGCTTTGATGAAGTGGTTGTGGAATCTCATTAAGCAAGCCTAATTTATGAAAATTGGGGTTTCCTTTTTCAAATCAGATAAATTAGAGAATTGTCATTAAATTTTTTTTTCCAAATCACCATGAACTTCTTTAAAATATTTTCCCTTTTTAGTACATTTCAAATCCTTCAGGATTTATTAGAAAATGTGTTTTTAAAAAGATTTTATTTGTCAGATAAATAGCGCACGAGCCGGGGGTACAGCAGGTAGAGAGAGAGGCAGAAAGAGAAGCGGGCTTCTGCTGAGCAAGGAGCACGATGTGGGGCGCAATCCCAGAACCTTGGGATTATCACCTGATCTGAAGGCAGACACTTAACCAATTGAGCCACCCAGGCGCCCCCCCCCATGTATTTAAATAGGAAGTAGGTATTATGTATAAAAAAGTTTGCCTGAAAAGGATAATAAAACTTTTAAAGAGTGCTACTGTGTATGGGTGTGTAAAAGTGTGGTTTTGTTTACAGATGCTTTGATGGAGAGAAATTTTTTTCCGTTGTTTATATTGATTTGGTCTAACTAATGCATTTGTTCCATCTTAGTGTTTCCTCAAATTTACAGATGATGTAGATTTTCTGTAATTCGTTTGGGGTTCAGGTGGGCTGAACTGGTGGTTCAGGTTTGGGCTTTTAGGTTGATAATCAGTGAATGGCTATATATGGTGTTGCTTTTTGATCTTTACCATTCATTGCTGTGTACCTCTCCATGCTCAGTGTATGTTCTTATAGCTGGTGAATGAACAGAGTTGGTTCCAAAACTTTTGAACCGTAGGTATAGGCATTTGTATGGTGATTTCACAGTAATTTGGGGATGAAGGGGAAATGTGGAAATAAAAAAGGGACTGAAAGAGTAGCAGTCAGTATTTTAATAGTAAAAACTAATGTTTGAAGTTAAATGTAGTTACCAGATCTATTTTATATAACATCTATATATCTTTGCACTGGGATTTACATCCCAGAAGTGTTCCTAACTTTAGCAAACCAAATGTAACTAATACGTGTAGTAGATTTAGATAATTTAATTTGTAACTGGGAGGCTGTTGATTTCTGAGCAATGTAATTGAATTATTATTTTTAGATTTTATACTCATGGTTGAATGTAGAACTTCATTTTATTGTAGTATAGAAATGTTAATGATCTTGAAGAAAACAATTTTAGGAGGTATTGTTAACAATTGGCAAATTTTTAAACCAAACAATCAATTTTAAAAGTTTGACATTTGCTGGAGCGCCTGCATAGCTCAGATGGTTAAGCATCTGCCTTCGGTTCAGGTGATGATTTCCTGGTCCTGGGATGGGATGGAGCCCTGCGTTGGCACATCAGGCTCCCTTCTCATTGCCCCCCACCCCCAACTCATGCTTTCTCTCTCCCAAATGAATAAATCTTTTTATAAAGTTGGCATTTGCTATAATAAAACTTTGTTAGGTATAGTGTTTTTTTCCACTTTTATTTTCTGAATGAAAAATAGAGCCTCTTGTTGGATGCTAAAATAGGATCTTAGTGTCAAGTCATTTTGGATGGACAGAGTGATGCTGTAGAGGAGGGCATTTAGATTTAGAAGATTGGGGATCACAGCCCATGCCTCTCTTTAGAAGTTAAATAAGCTTTTCTACAAGTTGTTTAGTTTTTCTGAGCTGACCTTTGTTTTTGGCTGTAACTGAGTTGATGATAGTAACTACTACCTTAAAGGATTATTGTGAAGATTAAATGAGGTAATTTATGTGGCTAGTTTATACTTTACTTGATAAAGAGCAAAAGTGCTAAACAAATTTTATGTCCAAATTCTATTTTTAGGTATGCTCTTATTTGATGCCATTAGATACAAATAAGAGAAATATACTTGAAAGAATAATATTCTAATTATAAAATTAGTAGGTCTAGCATATAGATACTTTTGTTCAATGGAATAAAAATATGATTTAACATACAGCATATTTTATGTAGCTAAAATAATCCTAATAGTGTTCACAAATTAATTTATTACTGAATAGGTTTCATCTATTAGATTAACAGCATATGATTTCCTGAGCTATAATTGCTCTCTGTATTGAAACAAAACTAAATCCTTTGTTGGTAGACTCTAAAAGAGTCCTTAATGTTCGATATGATATGATGGTCAGGATAATTCTAGAAAAATTATTATATATCATATATATATAAATTTGAACAGTCAGGTCCAAGAAGATAAAAGAAATTTATTCATATTGTCTTTTTCTTTATGGTGACACATCTTTTGTTACTCATGTCCCTTTTTTTTTTTTTTTTTTAAATTTTATATATTTGACAGAGAGATACAGAGAGGGAACACAAGCAGGGGGAGTGGGAGAGGGAGAAGCAGGCTTCCCGCTGAGCAGGAGGAGCCTGATGTAGGGCTCTATCCCAGGACCCTGGGATCATGATCTGAGCCAAAGGCAGATGCTTAATGACTGAGCCACCCAGGTACCCCTGTTACTTATATCCTTAAGAATATAATAGGTAGGAAAGAAAACTTTGGCTTTCTCCTAAAGAGTTGTGACAACTAACATCAAAGATACACAGTTTCTGGGTTTCTAAAGAATGTTGAACTTGGAAAAACTTTTCTTTCCAGGATATACTTAAATACAAACCAGTAAAGGGGTGCCTAGGTGGCTCAGTTGGTTAGGCATCAGCCTTAGGCTCAGTCTAGATATCAGGGTCCTGGGTTTGAGCGAGCTGGGCTCCCTGCTCAGTGGGGAGTCTGCTTCTCCCTTTCCCTCTGACCCTTCTCCCCCCACTTGTTCTCTCTCTCTCTCTCAAATAAAAATAAAAAAAATTTTTTTGAGAGATATAAAAATATCTCTCAAATAAAAAAAAGTGAAAACTGTATTCCTTTAAAATAATTTAGAAATTATTCATGGAGATTCCTTCTGTTTAGTCTCATGTCAGCCTGTATTTGATTACTGCAGAACTTGAAGTTTATACACTTTATTTTTTGAGTGCTAATTTTAGTAAAATAATTGATTGCTCCCAGTAATCGTTCAAACCTTTGATTTTTTTCTAGTATCAGGTGTGCTAGTATCAGGCGTTGAATTAACACAAATACATACTTGCTAGTGCATTTTCTGAATTGATCAGCTGTTTCTTCCTCGTGGGCAAACCTACCTGCTCTTGGATGATACTACAAATAGCTTTATATAGTTTTAAATATTCTAATTACTTTTGCATGTGCTGCTAGGAGATATGCATGTGTGGGAGCTCACATATACTTGAAAGTATATAATTTTGACCGCTTTTGTGTTGTTTCATCTGGGTATTTTTTCTACTTTAGAGCCAGAGATTAATTTCTTTTTTATGTTTTAATAATACTTCATCTATATATCCAAGAAATGCCCTTACCTTTTGGTTTTAATAGCAAAAAAAAGGATTTTATATAACAAGATGAAGTACTTTGATGTAGGAGAATATTTAAAGCACTTTAAAGTTCCCTGCCCTCTCTTTCCTTACCACTACCTTCCCAGCGTTCCTTTTTACTTCTCAGGCATCTTCCCATCCTTTTTCCCTTTACTTTTCTTATGATGGCCAAGTTATCTGGGTTTCCATCTAGAGATGCACAGATGAAAAGGCAGGGAAAGGAATCCCTCATCCAGACTATAAGCAGACATGTAAACAGGTGCTTGCAGTGTGAAAGGTAAAGGGAATCTCTTCTTAGTGTCCAGAAAAATATGGTCATTGGTGATCATTATTTTCAGTTTTTATCATAAATTTACTTTTTACAGGTGGTATCTTTTGCCATGTATCTGATGATGAGGGCTGGCTGATGGGAAATCCATAAAAGATTATTAATGGAACAATTTGGACTTACCTAATCACACATCATAGTTTCACAGCCTTTTTAAAAAATCTATAAAACATAGTCATTTTCTGCTGGTTTATCATTTTCAGTAATTATCTGCTGATAAGATATAGCAGAAGATACTGTGTATTTTGTTACTTGAATATATTTGAGAATTGTGTGCAAAGTGAGATGAGGGATGCGGTTAGAGTCTTGAGGAGTGTTGGCATTTGCAGGTGGGTAGAGAAAGAGGAATACACAAGGAGACTATGAAAGGTAAATGACAAGTGAGAGCCAGGAGGGTTGGTGTCACCAAAACCCTGGATTTTTAGTTTCATGATTCACTGTGGCTGCCATACAGGCCCTGTAAAATACATAGTAAAAGGATGGGATAGCTTTGGCAGTTATGTAGTTGGGATGACTATACCTTGAGCAGTTTCAGCAGAGTGGTGAATTTGAGGTTGTAGTAGTTTGAGTTACAAATGCGGGTTGAAATGAAGATACTGAATATAGGGTTCTTGCTATATTGGCTACAACTAGCTGCAAAAGGAAAAACTGCTGCATTTAGAAAGGGAGGAGAGAAACATTTAAAAAGAGCTTATGCTAAAACTCAGTGATACTGTCTGTGGTTTTAAAAAGTGTCTTTCATGTAGCACGCACTCTGTTTTGTTCACAAACATTATGCAGAGAAGGATTTTAACTGAAAGACCAGTTCAGCCAGAGGTGATGATAGTTAACTATATGCTGTCCAGGTAACTCTTCTTTTCTCTCTCTTTTTAAAAAAAGATCTTTATTTATTTATTTGAAATAGAGAGTGAGCTCACAAGCAGGGGCAGGAGGGGGGGTGGGGAAGAAGCAGGCTCTCTGCCCAGCAGGGAGCCTGATATGGGGCTCTACCTCAGGACCATGACCTGAGCCCAAGACAGACATCTAACCCACTGAGCCACCTAAGTGCCCTAAGGTAGCTCTTTTACTTTGTTTTTCTTTCTTTCCTTTTTCCTTAATAACCAAAACAGAATTACCACCATTTTAAATTTTTTTATTTGTTTTGCTAGTGCTCTAAAGGAGACTACGATCAAAACTTATATCCTCAACATTAATAATTGATTTTCATAGTTTAAAATAAAATGTTTCAATACATATTGCCTACTTTCAAGAAGGATTTTAAACACTTTACAGTAAAATATATACTTTGTTCTTTAATGTACTAGAGAGGTTCGATGAATATCGTTGCTGTAATTCCCTTTTTCATTCCTATTAGTGGATTGAAACTGAACTGGAAGCAAAGCTCTCCCTGTTCACTAGACCATCCATCCAGAAATATGGATGATCTTCCATTAACTATTTGACCTTGTGGGACTTAACTTTTAGTAGTGTTATTTCCAAAAGGTGTTTCAGTTTTCAGATTCTCTTGATTTTAGGAAAACTGTAGAATCGAGGCATGCCCCAAATTAGTCAGTTTCCCTGCCTTTCCCTCCCTGTCTACGTATCTGTCTTTCCTTCTTTTTTCCCCTGTATGTATGTGTGTGTATGTATATATGTATATGTATGTGTCTCTCCTTCTTCTTTTCTCTACCACCAGGAGCGTATTGTTTTGGTTGTGTTTGGCTTTGTATAAGCAGAAAGTGAGTTCTCTATTTACCATCCAAGAGATTTGATACTGCTCTTCCAATGCATCTGAAAACTTTAAAGGACATATTTGGACAGGGGTTGGGGGTGGTGGTTAACTTCAGCAGTGCTCTTCATAATCAGAAGAGAGGGAGAGGAAATTTTAGGTACAAAGGGGGGAGTTAATTTGAGCTGTTATTTTAGTTTTATAACATACCTGACCACCTATTTTACCTTTGTTTAAGATATTCTAGCTAAATGCCACTTCCTTTGTTAGAAAAAAAAGTCACCTGAAGGGTCAGGACATGAATGAATGGAGGTTCAAATGATTAACCTTTTGGCAGCATGAAGGAAGTATGTTCATTTTGCTCCTAATGTTTTACGATGTTGTTTATAGTAAGTTTCTCCCTTCATATAAATTTAGTGAGTCTAAGCACTGTAGAAGTATATTGTGGTATGTCAGATAGCTAATCTTGTAGATTAATGAAAGTGATTATTCTGGAAATAAGTTGAATTAAAAAATTTTTTTTAAAAGATTTTATTGTGAGGAGAGAGCACGGGAGGAAGCACAAGCAGGCCCTAAGCTGCAATTTAAATTGAGTGCTTATGTATCTCCTGCTTTGTAAGATAGTTTAATTTAAGTTACTTTGCTGAAGCTTCTTAGAGTTTAGATAAAAGTGTAAAGTGTGTTCTTGGAAAGTCATTTTCACTCATAATTTCTCATAGCATATCAATAGCATATGGGAAACTTTTATGGGAAGTTAAAAAGACATGTCTAAGGGAGATGACTGCTCCTGCTTTTATTGTACTATTTTTAAAAAAATTTTCAGAGCTATATGCTTGTGTTTTTATTTATCAAATGACTTTTATTTGTCAAATGACATTTATCAAATGACTTGATTGCTGGCCATCAAGGAGATAGGGGGACATTTCTTAATTTTAAGTTGGAAAATTCAACCACACTGAGTATAAATTAGTTCTCCAAAATGGCTCAGAAATATGAAAATCCTGATAATTATAATTTCTTATTGTAGTCTACCATATATGTCTGGTACCTAGATTATTCTAAAAGGTTAATAACCATGGGTTTTCTAATATCAGATTGTCTAGATATCATGGTTTTCACCTCCGTTTAGTTTTTAATATAGTCAAGATTTAGTGAAAATCATCATCTCATGGGCACAAGACAGATTTTGAAAGAAGCACTAAGAATAAAGACCATATTTTATTTTCAATATGGTAGTTTTCAGTTCTGCAATTTCCACTGTATCTTTTCTCTTGCTTCCACTTATCAGCTGAGATTTCCTATTTTGTTAATTCACTATGAACATATTTTCCTTTATGTCTATAAACATAATTCAAATAATTACTGTAAAATCTTGGTTACTAAATACAGTATCTGGATTATATCCATTGGTTATCTTTTGTCTTCATTATAGGTTAGATTTTGCTTTATCTTCATCTGGTGAATAATTTTGAATTATATTTTGGGCATTGAAAATAATATAAGGACTCTGGATTCTGTTTTATTTCACTGAAGAATGTTGATTTAGTTTAGGCTTTTGTTTTGATTTGTTTTAAAGCAGTAAACTTTATCTGAACTTAGACTCCAACCTCCTGTCTCACACCCGTGGTGGTTAGCAGTTGAAATCTTTTTACTTCCTTTTTTTTTTTTTTTTAATTTTATTTATTTACTTGACAGACAGAAATCACAAGTAGGCAGAGAAACAGGCAGAGAGAGGGGAGGAGGCAGGCTCCCCGCTAAGCAGAGAGCCCGATGCGGGCTCATGACCTGAGCAGAGGCTTTAACCCAACTGAGCCACCCAGGTGCCCCTTTACTTCTTTTAATGTAAGGTTTCTCAATCTCAGCATTGTTGACATTATGGGCCAGATGATTGTTTGTTATGGATACTGTCCCATGCACAATAGGATGCCTAACAGCATCCCTGGCTCTGCCTGCACAATGCCAGTAATGCCTTCCTCCTTCAGTAGTGACAACCCAGTATGTCTCCAGATATTGTCAGATGTCCCTTGGGGAGGCCACATTGCCCCTGGTTGAGAAACCACTGTTTTAGTCTTAGCTGCAGGTGGGGGGGTCTACCAGAGATTTGGTCAGAATTTTATCTCCACTGTCTTCTTCCCAGGCTTTTCCTCTCTCATTTTCTAGATGCTTGATCGGTCTCTCTCTCTCTCTCTCTTCTTTTTTAAAGATTTTATTTATTTATTTGAGAGAGAGCATGAGGGGGGAGGGTCAGAGGAAGAAGCAGACTCCCTGCTGGGCAAGGATCCTGATGCAGGACTTGATCCTGGGACTCCAGGATCATGACCTGAGCCAAAGGCAGTCGCTTAAGCAACTGAGCCACCCAGGCGCCCCTAGCTGCTTGGTTTCTTTGAACTCAGTCCTCTGGTTCTTCAAAGCCAGTAAGATTGGAATTTGTATTAGTTTCAGTCTCTCCATGTGGCTCAGTCTGCGCTCTTGTTGAAAACTTTTTCTTTGAAGTAAGGGAAAGCTCTCACAGTGCTGTTGCTTCTTTTCATGTGTAGACTCTTGTCCCCTCTTTAAGTTCTTGCCTGTGTTTAGTAACTTTATTATTTAGTAACATTTATTTTTAGCAGATTTTAATATTTTCTTCACAAGTTTGGCTATTATTTTTTGCAGGGAGAGATGTGTTGGTTTGGGAGGAGCTACTTTATCATTACCTGAAATGGAACCTAATGAATATTTTAGGGAAAAAAAAACTATAATTTTGATAACCTGCTTTATCTGTGCTTCACCTAGATTTGCATTGTTTTTCTATTAAAAATTGGATGGCTTAGCATCTGGGCCTGAATCACCTTGTAGGAGACTTTAATTTTAATATTTTAATTAATTAATGAAATGACACCTATTTTCTGGGTGATTTCAGTATTTGGGTGGTGTAAATTGTTCTCAATTTATTAATTAACGGCTTTTGTGTTACATACTGTTTTAAAAGTTTAATGTTTATAGTCTCTTCCCCCAAACTTAGAAGCACGAAACATCTTTTTAAAAATGTAAAGGCACGAAAAGTTTTTATTATTTCTTTTCTAAGTTGACATTTATATAAAGCTTTGTCCCAAGTCACATTTAAAACTTTACAGAAATGTCCATAAATAGTCCTTGTTAATTTCCTTTAGGGAAAGAGGTAGAATGAGAAATGGGACAGGACAGTAAGAGAAAGAAAGGTCCTGGAGGTTACCAAACTAAAGAAAGGGCCAAATGGGTCCTTTCTTTGAAAGGTGAGATGAGTGCTCTCAGTAAAATGTTGGGCCTGTGGCATCTGCATAGGATGTTGGCAGTAGGGGGGAAGCATTGCAGATTAGAATTAGATTTCAGGACATTTCTCTTTCTCCTTCAGGCAAGAATGTTCATTTCTTAAAAGAAGGTTAAGAATACTGTTTGAAATTGTTGCTTTTGGTTGACTTTATGTAATTTTCTTCCTCACATCTTTTCTTCATTATTTTATTGAAACATAATTAAAAATGTTAAGATTACATAAGCAAATTTCACTCTCCTTTAAACAACTGAGCCTAGGTTTGCGCTTTCTTTTTTTTTTTTTTTTTGGTAGAATGGAAATTGTTTTTAGGATTGTTTAGGACTGAGTAAGATAACATTGAGTAAGATTGAGTAAGATAGCATAAAGTGTCTAGAACCTAGCATGCAGCGGGGTTTTTTTTTTTTTTTTAAGATTTCATTTATTAGAGAGATAAAGAATATGAGTAGGGGAAAGAGCAGAGAGAGGGGACAGGCGGGCTGCTCACTGAGTGCAAAGCCTGATGGGGGGCTTGAGATCATGACCTGAGCCAAAATCGAGAGTTTGTCACTTAACTAACCAAGTACCCAGGAGCCCTGTGGCTATTGTTTTAATGGTGGTTGATTGACACTAGTGGTGGAAGAGGTGGGTGGTAGTAATTATTTAGAAAAGAAGTTAAGGATATATACAATTTTTTATGTTTCTGGTAGGTTCCTATATGAGAGGAAGATTGCTATCAAAATATTTTTTATATATGTGATTGCATTAAATGAATTAAATATTTCTGCTATAAACCTTTTTATATAATGGCTACAAGCTATATAAGAAATGGCATATTGTATCTTGATTCTACCCCTAAAATACTAATATGAGCTGTTTCTCTGTTTTTAAAGCATTTTTTTTCTTCATATTTTAAGGCCTGATAAAAATCATCTCCATTCTGGTATGAGTTTTAAAACATGATACTTATTTGCATTGTAATTCTGTTGCTGACCTTTTATATAAAGGAATCAAAGGGAAAATAATGGAGAGTACCTAATGTATTTTATAGTCATCTGGCTTACCTCTTTGGTGTATTTGGAGTGTTCGAGTATATTGTAAAAATAAAGCTTTTATTAAGTGTGATTCTTAGAAAGTATTAAATGCATATCTGAGAACCTGTCAGTCGAGCATGATAATATATATTTCATTTAGGGTTTATTAATAGTTATGTAAGGTTGAAGCATTATAGCTTACTATTTATGGTTGAAGAGTTTGGAAAGCTCTGGGTGCTAAGATGTAATACTAACTTATATATTATGGAACCTCCTCCTTGTCCTAATGTTGGGTCAGTTGTTAACAGTCTTCTGCCTGTCTGCATCTTTTGACTTCAAGTTTCTCCTGGTTCGAATCACTCTGCCCTGTATAGACTTGACTTGACTTGTCTTCCCTTCTCTTACTTCCCTTCTCTTCTCTTCTTTTCGTTTCATTTCTCTCTTTTTTCTTCTAAATACATATTTTAAGCTTTTATTTAAATTTCAGTTAGTTCCTTTACAGACTTCTGTCAGACTAACTTTTGGTGAGGTACTCACTCTCCCACGTAAGAATGCTATGTGGTGTCAGGTATGTTTTAAATGTTACCTGCACTTTATCTGGCATCCCTGCTCCCCAGTAGAAGCCTTTTTGTCCAGCCACAGTTGCCCTTCACAATTTCTAGCATTGTCTAAACTCCTTTTCTCTTTGTGCATGTTCTTTTCCCCCCAACCTTTCTGTCTCCCCTGGCATACAGTTGACTTTGATTTCTCTTCTTTGAGCTGCTACGGAGGCAACTTTTCTAGCTGTTTTTACCCTGGCATTTTACCTCTAAATTTATTAAGAGTATGTTTTTACTTCTGTTCTTATTTATTTATTTATTTAAAAAAATTTTTTTAGCCTTCACTTGAATTTGTACTAAGGAAGATGACAATTTAGTCTCCTTCATTTTTTTGCTATTCCTGTATCATTCCATCATTGACTCTTTAGAATCATACTTTGGTGTCCAGTGTGCATCATTTTTTCCCTTTTATTCTACTCAACATCTATTACAATTTCTAGTACAAAGAATATTGCAGGTTTTGTTGAGTTGAATGAAACACACTTTTTTGTTGTGAATCTATTTAGTTTGCCCAAGGATGTCTTAAAAGTCCTCTAACATAAAACATTGAGTTAGATCATTAAAAAAAAAAAAAAAAAAAAGGTTCCCTTTACCATGCTTAAGAGATGATTGTTTAGGGGCACCTGTGCGGCTCAGTCAGTTAAGCATCTGCTTTTGGCTCAAGGTCATGATCCTGGGATCCTGGGATTTGAGTCCCCAAGGTTGGGCTCCCTGCTCAGTGAGGAGTCTGCTTCTCCTTTTCCCTCTGCCCCCACCCCACCCCCGCTTACACACGCTCTCTCTCATTTTCTCTCTCTGTCTCTCAAAAAAAAAAAAAAAAGATGATTGTTTAAAATATTACATTTTATAAATTGGTTATAAATCTTTGATTCTTATAATAATTGGTTTTATGTGAGTTTTTCTTCATATTGTTGAGGGGTTTCCTCAAGTCTCAAGTTTGAGCAGTTGGTCTCTTTATAATGGCTAATTACTTAAGTTTAAGTGTTGCCTAGTAAAAAGCCTACGTTACTCTGTTGGATGTTGTCCTCCATTAGCGCTCTGTGAATTACTACTCTTATTAGTAGAAGCAGCCTGAACACATTTTGAGATTTTAACATGGCTCATAGAAAGAAGGGCGGTGCGGGGAGGCGCTCTAAATTGGTTGTGCACAGAAGAGCCTAGAAGGAACATTGGTGTCCAGCATTTGAAGTATTAGTATGTACTACTGAAATTGACCAGTGTAATTTACAGAGTGTTACCTGGTACTGAGGATGTAAGAAAACAAAGAGATACCTTAGTAGGTATGATTGAAGACAATTGGTTAAAGTTGTTCTGTCAGCTGAGACTTAAACACTACAAAGGATAATGTAGAAGGTAAGATTCACTGAAAGAGAAAACTGGAATATTAGCTGGAGAATCTTAAACTTGATCTCAGTGGTCTTAAAAGTATTATGTCAATTTCATTGTAGCATGCCACCTCCCACCTTTTGTTTCTTAATTATAATTTTAAAGTCTAGAATTTAAACTTTGTATCAGAGTGTGGTTCACATCTCTGAAATACAGCTGTCTTTTGCTAACCATTTGTTGTGTCCTTAAATAAGTAATATTTTCTGGGCCTCAATTTCATTATTGAAAAGAAAGGTCACCCTCAACCAGAGTTCCTTACAGAAAGAGCAAGACATTGTGGTATCCCTGAAACACCCACTATGTGAAAATAGAAAAATTGGGACTATGTGCTTTTACTTTTCAACTTTAGCTCCACAGCCCTCTGTTTACAAGTCTCTTAAGAACTTATAAGCTGGTTTGGAACACTGATTATAATCACATATTTAATTAAATACATACTGTCTTGCATTATTCCTTAATCATTTTAAGCATGTTTTGTGGGTTCAAAAAGGTAAGTTACTAACAATACTGACAAGGCCTTCTCTTTACCCCCAACCCTTAGAAACATACAGTGCTAAAAATACCTAGTGAAAATTCAATAAAATATTTGTTAAGTACATTTCAAACCAGAGGATTCTTCCATTGAAGGATATTACTGGTACATTAGAATTCGTTTCACTGTTTGAAGTACAGTACAGGGTATGTTCTGGAGATGCTGTAGAACAAAGAATTTTGCATTTGTGCTTTGATTTTCTGTAAATGAAGCTTTCCAAATTTCCAGATTTCTTTTAATTCTTCTGAGGAAGCCTTCAGTTAGGATGCTGGTAACTTGTGTATCTGATTTCTTTAAGAGCTAATGCAGTAATTACTTTGAACAAGTCAGATAGTTTCAGAAACAGCTGAAGTTACCGAGGTGTCAAGTTGGAACTAAGGCTGGGGTGATGTCAGATACGGCGAGGTGGATGAGCAGGAGTCACTTGTTCTGACCCACAATATAAGCATTAAGAATTGTAACACGTGACTTCAGGAATTAGAACTATTTGTATGTGTGACTTTTTCAAGAAAGAAAGACACATATACATTATTACAAATATATACTAATGGGGCTGAATCTACCAGCCAGTAGACTGCTCCTTTGAAAATAAATGACAGAAATCTAGGGCTTTATTATTACCCCTACTCTAATTATGGTCTTAGTGTACATAGTCAAAATGATCCATGTATTATATCCTGTGTTTTGCTTTCTAACCTCTGAGTAGGAATAATAATAAAGGTAATAGTAGTGACATCTTCTTTATACAGGTCGTTTTGAGGATTAAATGAGATAATATAAACGGTGGAATGAATGACTACACAAATCAGTCATTTAAAGCCTGTTTTGTAAATTTCATCCTAGTTTCTCATGGTACTTTATATGCTATTTATTATATTATAAATGAAACTGATCTACTTTTCTTAAAATCAAGTGATTATAATTCAGGAATAGTATTGTTTATCATTTTATTTTTCCTCTTTCAGATCATTTAATATTGTTTATAAATATTAAAGTTTTTTTGTATAAAACATGCATTAAAGGTGGACGATAAAACTTCCACAAAATTTCACCCCTTTATGCCAGCATTTTCATAGTTTTGATTTTGATCTCAAGTGCATGTGTAGTTACAAAGAGGCCTTTGGACTACAAAGGTTCATTACAAACATGGTAGTGTATTTTTGATATTTTACATATAAAAGAGTTCTATGTAGTGTCAAACCAACTGTCTGGAGTAGTAAGGTGGGATAGCTATGGGGAATAAAAGGAGGTAGTGTAGGTGAAGAGCAACCCAGGCAGAGGTGGATCCAGCAGTCACATTGAGTATGGATGAGGCAAGAAGGAAGCTCCTTATAAACCACCAGGACTTCCAGAAGTTTCTTTCATTTGGATCTTCTCATTTGGCATCATTTAACACATCTAGAAACCTATATATGAACTTGAGTTTTACTTTTCTTTTCTCTTCTACCATTCCACACAAGGGTTCCAAAAATAGAGGGGATGGAGTTTTTCCTATTTTTTTCCTCCTTAAAGACACCTATCACTTCTGTAGCTTGAGTTGAAAACAGTGATCTAGATGAGAATGTTTGACATGGGGTGAAAAATAATAGAAAGCAATAAAGTGGGAGGTTGAGGGTAAAATAAATTGTTCTCTGTATTTTTAGTTTACTGGCATAGTCTGGCACTAAAAGTTACTAATTATACAAATGTGGCCATTTGTTCTTTTGTCCTTCGCCCTCTATTTAATGAGTAAAACTAAAATGTTTTCTTGGAGGGAATTTAATTCCATTTTACTTGTTCACTTTTTAAAGCTTTCCTAATACTGCTTTTTTGAAGAATTGTTCATAAATCATGCCAAACATTAAAAAAAAAAAAACCTGTTGTGTATTTTACTGATTACAAAGGTGTTGAATATATTTATTAAAAATTGGAAAATACAGAAAACCATGTAGAATTTTAAAAAGTTTAATTGTATTTGAACACATAGATACATCCTTTATTTGAATATGAGAATGTATGTAGAGGCTTTTTTTGCTTTTTTTGGTACTTTATGTATTCCAAACAAATATCCTTCCATAGTACTTGGTGATTATTAAGTGAATCTTTAAAATTTAGCTTTTTAAAAAACAGAGTTATTTCTAGAGACACTGAAGGACAGCTTCAGCATATCAAAATAAAATTTGCAAAAAAGTAAAATTGGGACTCTAATGCAAATATGAAATGAGCAAATTCAAGACATTTTAATCAATGCATTATAGTGAAGAAACAGGTAAGAGGTTAAAATCAGTTCAAAGAGCATTTGAGTATTAGGTTTTTATAGAAAATTAATAAGTATTTCCATAACAGCAACTTAATACTTTTTTGACCAAATAATGTACATAAATTGAAAGAATAAAATTTATTCTTAAATAATCACAGTTGCTTATTAATAGGATGTATGTGTCTTTTGGGCACTGTATAACTTTTCAAATCTTGAAATCAGATTGGGTACCACTACTGACTTTACACATTGCATTTTATGTTGCAGTCACCACTGAAAACCCAGTTTCACTAAGATTTGACTTTATTGTAGGGACTGCAGTATAGTCTAATAGTGAACCTGCAGACTACCTTGAGCTAGTAGTTTGTATAGTCTCTGACAGATGTTGCTTTGTTCCCTGCCCCTGCCAATTTAAAAATATGTCACCACACCCTTGTGAATTTGCTGCAGGTTTCCAGGGTGCTTTGGTACCTGGTTGGGACACCCAAGCACTAGGTAATCCATGGATGGTCATTTCCCCTGTATGACATAGAGAGGACAAGCTGTTTTCCTTTGGCCCTATGTCAAGGTTTTGAATGAAAATTCTTACAAATACGCTGGGGAGCTTCTAATTAGAATTGTCAAATTTCTCTCCTTAAACTGCCTGCTGGATGGTGGTGGTATCATTGATGGCCCTGGTAGACTCTCTACTTTTTGTTTATCCAAACCCTGTCAAGCGTGTAGACTGTTCTGGTAGGCCAGTTAATCATGGCACTATGATTCACTAGGGCTGTAGTATAGCAGATTCTCAAACTTTTTGGTCTAAAAACACCTATAAACATTGAGCACCCGCGAGAGCTTTTGTTTGTATGGGTTATACTTACCAATATTTATTCTAAAGAATTAAAACTAAGAAAAGTTAAAATACTCATGACTTCAAAAAACAAGAATAAATTCATTGTATTTAGCATAAATAACCTTGTAGTCAGAAGAGGAGAACTCTTTTTGCAATCTCTTTTAATGTCTGGCTTAAGGGGAAAGAGTTGTGTTCTGTGTCTGCTTCTGCATGTCGTCTGTTGTGACATCACACATCATGTATCCCCTGGAAAACTCCATATTGTACTTGGAGAAAATCAGAGTGAACAAGATAATGTCTTCATTGTATTCTGAAAATAGTTTTGACTTGCTGTCTGCTCGGAGTGGAGCTTCATTGTAGATGTGGTTTGTCCATATTTTAAATCTCTTAAGCAAAGGCAGGTAAACTTTTTTTTGTGAGGGTCCAGGTAGTATCTCCAGCTTTGCAGGGTGTATGGTCTCTATCAAAACTAGTCAATTCTGACATTGTGCTGTGAAAACAGCATATACATATATAAGGAAATGAGCATAGATTGTTCCCGTAAAACTTTATTTACAAAAAATAGGTGATAGGATGGAATTGCCTTTCCTCCTAACATTGCTAACCTCTGCCCTTAAGAGGAAAATTGCTGTCCAGATAGGTTAAGTGATTGGTTGAGAGCTACACAGCTAAAAAGTGGAAGATTCAAATCCAGGCATTTATAGTTTTTTAACTGCTCCTTCTCTGAGTTCTTCATTCTGTCTTCAATAGTAAGGTTAAAGGTTACACATGTAATGCTAAATGATGATTTATTAAAAATAAATATTTAGGATAAAAGTTCATTTAACTACAAAGTTGTATCGGGGTTAGCTAGCATTTAGGATCTCCCTAGCTACCCAAGAAATGATTTGGGTGAGCATGAGTCTTTAGTATAATAAATCATAGGCGCAGCAGAGCATTTTAATTCTTGTGTTCATTCACTACAGTGTACATATCTGAATATGTTTTCAGCAGAAGTGTGTCCAAGGAATTATTTTATCCTATTTTAACTTATTATTTGGAATGGTAAATAAATGCAACATGCATATAATGTGAAATTTAAACAGCACAAAAAGATATAGGTAACAAAGTAAGGCTCTCCCCACTCACCATCCCCTAGTCAGCCAATTTCTCTCCCACTGTTAAATCCTATCAGCAGTTTCTTTTTATCTTTCCGGAGATTAGTTTATGCAGATATGCACAAGGGCATATGGATATATTTCCTTTTTCTGTATAGATAGTATGTCAAATAGTACACAAACACTACCCATTCATTGGTGCATTGCTTTATTTTACTAGATTAATTTATTTTAACAGTTCATGATGATATGTTGATCCGCCCACGTATATGTATATAGAACGATTAACTGAAAGCAAAACCGTGTTTTATATTCTTGCCTGGTATTCAGTCAGATTTACTAATTTCAGAATTTATTTTCTTTGTTAGCTATACTCTGTGAGTAGCTTTCTATTAGTAGTTTAAAAAAAAAAAAAAGATCTTTCCTTGGCATTTGGTGGACATGAGTAAAATAACTTGACAAAGTCCTGCCAAAGAATGTAGTATCATCAGGGAGGTGAGATGTGAACCCTCAAGACAGTGAAAGAGGAGTCCCTGTGTGTGGTTGTGGTCTTGGACTGTGAAGGAGGCATGACACTGAGAACTGGGAGGTTCCGGTGTCGGTTCAAGGGAAGAGGAAAGCTTCATGAAGCTAGATGGGCTTTGACAGATCTGAAGTTGGGATGTCTTGGTAGAATGCCAGAGAGGAAAAGGCAATGACAGACCTAGCACAGTGGTGTCTCAAGGAATAAGATCTGGCTGACTACAGAGGGGGAATGTGCTTAGCAGTGATGGAGGATGGGAAAGGAGAACTGCTAATAGGAGGTCCCCTGACGTGATTACAGAGTTCCACTGACATTCTGTTATGTCCACTTCTCTTTGCTGTGGCCCCAAGATATATAAGAGATGATGCGTTGGTTTGTAGGATCTGTATATGCCCCTATGTCCTGTGTTTGTGCACCTGCAGACGGTCTAGGTGTTCACTTGGGGTGGAGAGCTGCCGTGAGTAAAGGTAGCTCATAGATACTATAATGTGATATTATACTGCCTTTGCCTTCTGCCACAGTGATAGATTGAGGTTTTTGTTCTGAACGAATATGGTGAAGGGAATCCCAAGCATGTAGAGTCAGTACTGCAAGTTCAGAGCTGTGGTAAAGTTCTAAAGCCATGAGACTTAGACTAAGTGTTACTGTTCATGAGGGTAGAGATGGAACATTGTTCCCGTAACAATCGAAAAGTTAAAATAGTTGCCTTTAGAAGTCAAGAATTATAGAATTCCAGAGCCACATCTAAATATTGTCTGGACACTTAAAGATTTTTTAAGCGCTTAAAAAGAGAAAAACCAACTCAGAAAATCAACCTGTCTAATGTGTCACTAAATTCTACTCCTGAACCCAATATTACACTATATGTTAACTAACTAGATTTTAAATAACAACTTAAAAACAAAACAAAACTAAAAAAGAAAATCAAGCCTTGTTTTGAGAGCCCAGTTTAAAATCACCACTAAATTATGGTGGTTCATCTATAACTTTGCCCCTTATTGCTCTTGATTCCTTGCTTCTGCAGATTTTTATTAACATAGCCTAGGACTGTTTTTGGTTAGTGCCTTCTGTATTGTCTTATTTTGTCTCCTGCCAAGGATTTTAGCATTTGCAGTCTGCAGGTTCCTATATCTCATGTCAGTTTTTTTGAAACTAGGGTACGTATCACATTATTGCAATTGATACGCACCTAAACCCTATTATAACATTAACCTGAAAATCTTTGTTGTGCTCACTGTTGTCACTATAACCTTTCTTTATGGGTTTAATCAGTTAGCATCTTTTTCAGACTTGAAGGGGAGAGGGGCAAGCCTTTGGAACAGGTTCGGATCCGTTCTGAAAGTCAAATTGAAATGATAGAATAAAAAGCAACCAAATTAGAGATACTCAGTAACACAACTTCAAGCTGGAAGGAAAGGGAACTTAGACATGTTAAGTTAGGACTAATGTTTGTTGAGATACTGTGCCAAATGTTTTACATAAATTACTTCCAGTCTTCTCTACATACCTGGAGTTTTGTGTAATTTTCTTTGGTTTCACAGATGAAAAAATGGAGACGTGGAGAATCCTGGTAACAGAGTTAGAAAGTGCTAGAACTAAGAGCACGTCTTCCAGTAGCAGGGCAGGACCTTTACACACACTGCTTCTTGGGTACTTTGTGTCTTACTCCTCACAGAAGCCCTGAAGATTAGAGGTAGGATCATAGATAGTCCTAATTTTAGTGAAAGAAATTGAGATAGAGAGGGGTAAGTAACTTGCCCAAGGTCACACTGCCACCAGGTGCAGAACTAGACAAATTTTCTTCCAAGTCTCTTACCCTTAACATTAGCAAACAAATAATAGGTCCTTGTCTTCTTCCCCAAAACAAAAAGGTTAGAGAAAGGTAAAATGTGGAGGCTTGATGATGTTAATTATTATTATTATTATTTTAAAAGGGATGATTCACTTCTTTAGCTCCTGGGCTAGAAAGTCCAACTACAACAATGGGAAATTTTGTGGAGGCTAGACACAAAGAGAAGGAGGCTTCTAATTATGCTTTTCTTTTATGAAACTTGCTTGCACAATAAAGCCCCCAGTAGGGTATTTAAGTGCATATTTAGAAGGAAGAAAGAGATTTCCATCCTTGCACATTCTCTCAATTAGTAGGCAGTGGTCAGGCACTTGCCTTGAGGGCCTGAGCTGGATGCTGCTCTGTCAAGGGCTCCCATGTGCTAGTCACATGGTCTGCATCTTCCTCTAGAGCTGTCAGACTGGAAATCTTCAGTGTAGTCAGATATCTCAAGTCAGCTTGAATCTGGGTTGGAGGATTAGAGAGACCAGAGGTACAAAGTGGTGTGGGGTTTCTGTCTGCCTCTTGAAGGTTTGCCTGAATATTCAGGGACTGTTGGGTGCTTAATACTAAGTCAAAAGCCACAATTTATTTGTGGCATTTAGCCAAACTTAGAATTATGGAAGGAAAAAATGTTACTTTCCCCTCTTTTATTCATTTTATTCATTAGGGTGAGGTATAAGAAAAAGCATTCTTTTAAAGCTCAAAAAGTGGGCATATCTTAAAATGCTTAGGAAGACTGCAAGTTTTAATATTTAACAATATATTTTGTTCAAAGGTTGTGAAGTAGGCAAAAACTACAACAGAGGGATATATTTTAATAATAAATTATGAGAAAGCTGCTTTGATAGCCACATGACCCTGTTATTGGGCACATAAAGCTGGGATGAAAAATACAGTAACCTTATTTTTCTCTGATACAGGATGACTGTTAGGCTACAAAGAATACTTTCACACATTCAGATCCATCATTAGGGAGATCAGTAATTGAATTAGTATTTAGAGACGGAAAATATGACCCATCAATCAATTAAGAAACGGAAGGCAGTATCCTGACCCCAGCAAAGTTGTAATTTATGGAATTGAGGATAGATTTTTTTGTTTAATTAATGACATATATTTGAAAGCATTCTAATAAAAGAGGTCAAGGTCTGAATATATATATTTACCTTTCTTAGTAATTGATTTTGGGTTTTCATCAAGTTTATCTTTTACGTGTTCTTTTCTCTTCAGCAGGTCATACATTTCTAGAACTCTGGCAGATTTTTTTGGCTGTTAATTATTTTCATTATAGGGAAATTAATTTGCACTGTCTTTACTTTTGTTCAGTCCCTGCTGTTCATTCATTGTTTGATGGATGCACTGAGTGGCTGAATGAGAGGAGAGTAACCTAAGAGCAGTTAATATAAAATTGAGTCCCATCGGGGTGATGGCCCAGTGAGCCATCTCATTCTTGTTTTCATAAGAAAGCTCCAGTGTTGGAACTCAAAGGTCATAAGGCTACACCAAGCCAGACTAGAAATCTTTCATCCCTTTTCTGGTTCATTATACTTTCTGCTACTTACATTGTCTTCCATGTTTTAAGTGCTTTTAAGCTTTTTAAAAATTGGCATTTAAAAAAAAATTACAAAAGCATGCCCATGAAAAAATTGAGTAGTTTCAAAGGCAGCAAAAATCCCCTCTTCACTTCTTTCATTCTCTCTTGTTCCACTCACAAGAGGTATTCACCGTGAATGGTTTCTTATGTATTCTTTCAGAAATTTTATTCAGGAGATTCTAATATCTATGCATTAATAATTTTTCTTTAATCTGCCATAAAATTAAATAAAATTAAATACTTTCCATTTTAATCCAGTTTCTTAATTTCCAAGTAAGAACATTCAAACTACTGAATGCTACTTTTTAACAAAGGAATCTGGCTGGTTATGTTACTGGAGTTGGAAGGCCCTGTGAGGTAAGATAGTCAGTCAGTCTCTTCCTTACCTAGCTTTTTAAATGAGAGGTTGAGTGATTTGCGTAAAACTCCACAGCATCTAATTCCAGTAAGGGCTTTTAGGGTTTAGGTTTCTTTTCTTCCCACTAACTCATACTGTCTTCTCAGTTCATGTTATAGACTTAAAAATGAATGATATATCATAAACAGGCATGTTTCATGTGTGTGCTAAAGGAGCCTCTTAACAAAATCTAATCTAACAAAATGAACTAATACCCAGCAAACCCATAGCAGATATTTAAATATGTAGATTGAAATAATTTAAACTAATTCTTTGCCATAGTTTGTAAAGAAAATGAAGGGCTGAGACTAGATCGTTTTTACGAACCTTTCCACAGTAAATGTCTATGATTGTAATTTCATTCTGTCCTCAGAGATTCTAGCTGTTTTTCTTTTAGACTCCATCAATTTTATTCTGTGGCTGGTCCGGACTACATTTTCCCAGAAGGCCCTGGGCCGGTTGGTGTCCCGTGGTGTTTGGTGTGTTCTGCTGCCATGGTTTTTTTTTTTTTTTTACTAATCCTGTTCCTCCTGTTGCTTGTCACAATGGAAGGAAAATTTTACAAATGTGGAAAGTTCCAAAATGGAACCAGGATTGGTTAGACAGTAGCCAATGTGAATAAAAATCTAATCCTATAATTTCAGAACAGATCACATCTGTGTTCTGCATACTTCAGTGAGCTAATTTATAAGCCAGTGCCTCTCATATCAGGGCAGGGTCTAGTTGAAAATGGAGTATGAAGTTTGGGTTAGAAAGCTGGCTGAAATTTTAAGTGGTGGTGCTGCTGTGCTTTGAGGGGGATAGAGCATGGCTCATGTAAACTAATGTTTACTAGCCAAGACTGGCAGGAATACACCTTGATATACAATATGGGGTAGTGTGCTAATTAATTGTGAGTACATAGGCATTTGTGAAACTTATGGTAACTGTAAGACTTTACAAAATTCATTTGAAGAATTCTTTTTTTTTTTTTAAACTAACATCCATGTATTATTTGTTTCAGGGGTACAGGTCAGCGATTCATCAGTCTTACACAATTCACAGCACTCACCATAGCACATACCCTCCCCAATGTCCATTACCCAGCCACCCCATCCCTCTCATCCCTCTCCCCATCCAGCAACCCTCAGTTTATTTCCTGAGATTAAGAGTCTCTTATGGTTTGTCTCCCTTTCTGGTTTCATCTTGTTTCATTTTTCCTTCCCTTCCTCTATGATCCTCTGCCTTGTTTCTCAGATTCCACGTATCAGTGAAATCATATGATAATTGTCTTTATTTGATTGACTTATTTCACTAAACATAATACCCTCTAGTTCCATGCGTGTCGTTGCAAATGGCAAGATTTCATTTTTGATGGCTGCCTAATATTCCATTGTACCCCATCGAGGCTCTTTCCATAGTTAGGCTGTTGTGGACATTGCTACTATAAACATTGGGGTGCATGTGCCCCTTCAGATCACTGTATTTGTATCTTTGGGGTAAATACCCAGTAGTGCAATTGCTGGATTGTAGGGTAGCTCTATTTTCAACTTTTTGAGGAACCTCCATACTGTTTTTCAGAATGGCTGTATCAGTTTGCATTCCTACCAGCAGTGTAGGTGGTTCCCCTTTGTCCACAGCCTCACTAACATCTGTTGTTTCCTGACTTGCTAATGTATGAAATGGTATCTCGTTGAGGTTTTGATTTGTATTTCCCTGGTAGTGAGTGATGTTGAGGACTTCTTCATGTGTCTGTTGGCCATTTGGATGTCATCTTTGTAGAAATGTCTATTCATATCTTCTGCCCATTTCTTGATTGGATTATTTGTTCTTTGGGTATTGAGTTTGTCACTTGAAGAATTCTTATTTTGTTTCAACACTATTCATGAAATATGATGAAAATATTCCCTGTGTTTAAATAGTGTGATTAAAAACCAGGCATAAGGGGCGCCTGGGTGGCTCAGTGGGTTAAGCCGCTGCCTTCGGCTCGGGTCATGATCTCGGGGTCCTGGGATCGAGTCCCACATCAGGCTCTCTGCTCAGCAGGGAGCCTGCTTCCCTCTCTCTCTCTCTGCCTGCCTCTCTGTCTACTGTGATCTCTCTCTGTCAAATAAATAAATAAAATCTTAAAAAAAAAAAAAAAAAAAACCAGGCATAAAAGATCATTAACAAGAATATCTACAGAATAACAAGTCTGGTTATTCCTCGAACAGCAAATCAGCAACTTGCTTAGAAGCCCATTTGAGTGTATAATAAAAACCAGTGCTGGCTTGATTAACATTAAATCAAATAAGGTGTAGAAGCCAAAAGCTTTGCAAGTTAAATTTTAAGGAGTCATTTCCAAAACTGATGTGAATACTGAATTTCCAAAGTATCGGAGTGCTTTTACTAATATGATTTATTTGAGCCCACTGATTAGATTAACAGATTCAAAATGATCAAAAAAATAGTTTAAAGGATAATTTTAAACATTAAATGTTAATTGTTACAGTTTAGGAAATTGGAAGTGTGGAAAATATCTGTCCTATAAATTAGAGTCAAGTAAAATCATATCAAATAAGCCTTTAGGTTTTATGGTAGAATACCCCAAAAGATTCCATAAGACTGTCAGGGAGTGGGAGTAGGGAAGAAGGGCAATTTATATGACTACATTTTATCATTATTTTCCTTGCCTTTTATCGACTGATACAGGGTTAGAATTTTGAGGTTGGCTATTGATGTAAATACCCTGAAAGTATAAATGCCTTTCAAATGGGTATTCGTCTGAATAGTATTGCTTTTGCCTGAAAGTTCATTTTCAGAGAACAGTTGTACTTGGAAGAACAAGAGTTACATTTTTATTCCAGTGTGTAAGCATATCTGGAACCACGCTGAACATGGTAGGCTTGAGTGATACCAGTTGAGTGATTGGGTGTGCTGGTCCTGTGAAGAGAATGAATTTTAGTTCCAACTTTTGTCATTAATTAGTAATCTGTTTTTAAACTTGTGACTCTAATTTTATTAAAATTTGTTTAAATTGTTTTTAACAAATTTTTAGTTGAATTCATTCCGTCATGTCTGTTGACTGAACTTAGTTTACATTAAGGATTGAAAGTGGAGAAAGCATTCATTATTTAAAACAATTCTAAGTGGAGTTAATATTGCTCACGTGTTTAAAGGACATTTCTTTTTTGAAGCAGCTTGGCATTAATTACTTTGGTTCATGAAATTTCATGTTTTCAGCATTGCAGGAAAGAAGCTATCCCTATCTCAAAATTAAATGTCTCAAACTGTATTGAAAAATAAAGATGATACTGAATGGCTGGTGATAACTTTGTTGTTCTCTCTATGCTCCTGTGTTTTTCAATTTTACTACAATGAACATGTATTACGTTGTTAATCAGAAAAAAGTAACAGTCTTTTTTTTTTAAGCAAATGTAAAATAATACTTAATTTTCTCCTGAATCTTTATATTAAAGTAAACTTGAGGGATGCCTCACTGGCTCAGTTTGTAGAACATGTCACTCTTCATCTCAGGGTTCTGAGTTCAAGTCCCACGTTGGATGTAGAGATTGCTTAAATAAGCAAACTTTTAAAAAGCTTGGCTATTGATGTAATACACTTCAGTACTTTGTCTTAAAAATTAGAACCTCTGTTTTGTAATTGAAATTGGGTGCTAAGTGTTGATAAGATGAAAATATTAACCGCTACTTATTTGTAAAATTCATTTAACAATGTTAAGAGAAAATCCAGACTCTCAGTTCTGAGAGAGTGATTTAAAATAGTTCATTAGTGATTTCTTTTTAAACTCCTAAAGCAGTAGTATTAACTTGTATCTTTAGAGATTTCTGCACTGTAATAAGTTTTACCTAGAAATATGTAAGTGTTTTGTATGTCATCTTAATTAACATTGTGTCCCCCAGCCATCTTTGGACCTCTAGAGTATGGCCTACTCCTGTGCTGGGCTGGGCATTACTGTGGTTTATCACTGTCTGTTAAGATTATGCCCAGTACTAGGCAAGTGCTTTGGGGATCTGGAGAGGCACTTTAGTGTGTTGTTTAAGAGCATGGATGTGGGGTGGTCAGACTGCCCGCGTTCCAATTCTGGCTTTGCCACTTACTGTGTGACCTGGGCAAGTAAAAGTTATTTAACCTCTTTGTTTCAGTTTATCTGTGAAAGAGAGGTAATACTGTTTCTGCTCCATAGGATTACTGTGAGAATTAAATGAGCTGATATTTACGAAGTGCTTGGAAGAGTACCTGACATACCTTAGATTTGTTTGTCACACGAGCCTCTCATTTATTCCTCCTGATAATCTTTAGAGAGAGAAGATAGCACATTTTACAGATGTTAAAAGTGTAAAGTTCAGAAAGATTATGTAATTTACTTAAGGTCACACAGCTAGTTAACGAATCTGGGATTTAAATTCTGGACTGTCAGACTCCAAAATGTGTGTTGGGATTATGAGTTCCTATCTTATAATAGACCTTGCACTTAGACATATCCCTTGGCTATTATTTTATCTAAGTCTATCCCTTAATGCATCATGTCAAGAGAGAGTGAGGCTTTATGTTTTACAAAACTTGATATATAGTCAAGTATGTGTAGAAAAATAATCAGACATTATAATGGGTAAAAAAGATGTACGTGGGTTTGTCTTACCTGTTTCTAATACTTAAGTCCTCTCCCCCAACAATACCCCGTTAAGATACATAGTTTAATAGTCAGCTGTGTGTGAATGTAACACATACCTGTTTGGGTGAAAGAACATCACCAGGAAAGGAAACACTGTAACAATTATGCTTGGGAAAGTGTATATTAACATGGGAAAAACCTCAAACTGGTAACTTAAAATATATACACTAAAGTCAAATATGGAATGAGACATTCTCATTAAAAGCACATACACCAGATAGTTTATTTATTTTGGCTGTGTTTTAAAAAGCTTTACAAAAACGGGGCACCTGGGTGGCTCAGTGGGTTAAAGCCTCTGCCTTCGACTCAGGTCATGATCCCAGGGTCCTAGGATCGAGCCCCGAATCGGGATCTCTGCTGAGGATCTCTGCTCAGCAGGGAGCCTGCTTCCTCCTCTCTCTTTGCCTGCCTTTCTGCCTACTTGTAATCTCTGTCTGTCAGATAAATAAATAATTTAAAAAAAAAAAAGCTTTACAAAAATTCATTGAAGCAATAATTCTGTATATTTTGGTGGTTTCATTAAATTTTTTCAAAGTATTTGAAAACCGGCAATACTACAGAAAGAGCAACAGACCGATCATGTTAAATATATAAATATAATATCCAGAAAATGCTAAAACACATTAATTACACCCTTCTATGGCTGATCAAGAAAACAGCCAATGTATACAAAGCAAAGACTTTGTCTTTGCCTCAGTTTTTACAAGAAACTTGACAAAAAGTATTTTGTTCACCCATCCTATTACTTGAGAAAATGCAGAGGAAAACAAATGGGAAGTACAAATCCATCCGTTAAGGAAGCGAAATGAATAAAATGACAGAACACGGATTGGTGACACCTGAGGGTAGCCTGTGCATTTATCCATTGCTGCTGTGTAAGTGTCTGGAAGTCTGACCTGTCTGAACATCACACAATGTAAACTATAAAATCCATGTTCTTTTTTGACCTAGTATCCTACCATTTTTGACAAATGGTATATGGGAAAAACTTTTTCTTCAAAGGTGTTTCTAGTTGTATTATTTATAATTAGCCAATAACTGGAGCCTTTCCTAATTTTTAATAGCTAAGCAAAAGTTTGTTCATGTATAAATTTATATTTTCATTATTCATTATTTCATTATTCATATTCAATCAAATTCATATTCAATCAAATATGCTTCTGAGTGATCAAGAATACCAAACATATGTGATGCTTACATTAATATAAAACAGTTTATTAATACTGATAAAGGTTCTACACAAATCTTCTTTCTGGATACTAGTTTCTTTACCTATAAAATGAAGGTGTAAGGCAAAATGATCCTTTGATCTGTGGACCAAAGATCACAAGAGGTGATGGATTCTTGTAATTATTTGTTGTAGCCATAGACTTGCTTCTCACTCCCTCTCCTCCTCTGGCAGATAATTGATGGTTGAGCCTAGTGCCCAGTCTTTATGTAGGATCTCAGTAAGTCAGTGGAGGATGGGCAGATAGGCAGATGGAGGAATTAATGCTTGGTCTTATGATAGTTTTTATTTATTTCCTAAAAATTTTTTTCAGTTTTATCAGGATATATTTGACATATAATTAGTTTTTCTTTTGTAGTTAAGTAAGGAACAAATGATAGTCTTGCCCTTTTTCCTTTCCAGTAAGCCTCTTATTCTTATTATGAAACTATATAAATGAACTAATATCTAACATTAGTATAGTAAGATATTATAGATATATAGACATTTATAATATAAATATAGATATATTTTATTATTTTAATATTTATATGTATGATGTATAATACATGATATATATATATTTCTATATAGAATATAGATATATATAAGATATTATAGATATATAGATATATATTAATCTCAATATTGAACACATTATTGTGTACTACTTTTCTAAGTCTTTTTCATAGATTATCTAATTCTGGTAACAGTCCTACTAGGTAATAGTTATCCTCAGTTTATGTATGTAAAACCTGAGGTGCAGACAGGTTAAGTAACTATGCAGAGTTAGACCACCAGCAAGTTAGAGGGGACCTGGCAGTGTGGCCACAGGGCCTGCCCTCATACCTGCTGTTGTCACAGCTTCTCATACCTCACTGCCCCGGACTTGGTGGAGTGGGGTCAGGGAGTGATGGGCATGTGTTAAGACTCGCTTACCTGGGCAAGAATGTGGGTCATGTAGGGCTTTGCCACTAGCCCAGGCAGTTCACGTGCTAGTTGGAGATAGGGAACCCAAGCCAATTGAAGAACCTCACCTGGACGTGAAGGACCTGAAGAATGAAGGCATCTAGACTAAGCAGCATCTCTTAGGGGCAAAGACCAAAGCTAGGATTGTTCTGAATGAGGAATGAGTTTCACAAACAAGTCTTCGTTCCAAGTATCACATTTAACAGAGCTATTCAGGATTCTTCCACTAAGTTCCATGCTTATAAGTATTTAGCTTAGGGCCTATTAACAGGAGAGGCTATAGGACATCTAAGTGAAATGAAGTAGAACTTACATATTCCTTGGACCTTGGGTTTTTCTCAGTCCCTTTTGGGATGCAGTACCTTTATCACTCCCGTGGACTGGGTTATGACATTTGTGCTTGCTGCATTCTCTTGCATGCCTTGGTTCTTGTGTCCAGGGCATTCCCCAGGTTATGATCAGAGCTCTCAGGTTGTGAACCTCAATTGAGGCCCTGCGTCTTTTACCCCCATTAGCTTTGTATCTTGAAAATCTAAGCTCTTTTAATGTGGCCATCATGAATACATAAAGCGGGATGCCAGTGCTAGCATATGATGTTGCACAACGGTAGTAGGTATTTTTCCAGGTTAGACTCTTAACAGTTCCAGGGAGAGACTGAGAGTCCTTAAAATGTAAATGAAGAAGAAAAAAAATGTAAATGAAGAGTTCAAATCCAAAACAGTGACATTCTGAAAAGCATAGAGGAAAGTCAATTCAAGATAGTAGATGGAATTCAGATTTCTTATTCTGAGAATAGCTATTGCCAATCCTAAGGCAATAAACAGAGGCAGCAGGAGTCAGGAAACAAATTTATAGGCCAGTGGTTCTGCTGTCCTGTTTACGACAAACATTGTCACTATCTTGCCATCTACATTTGGTTTTATGCCAAAGTGGAATTCTTTAGTTGTTCACTTTGAAAATCCTAAACAACATTACCAGGAGTGTTTGTATTTGAAAGATGTTAGTGAAAAATTTTAAGTGTCTGAAAATTGGTAATCTGCAGAATACAGTCTTACAGAACAGATTATCAATAAATTCTTATTTAAACTGGTGTCTGCTTTAAAAGTACGTCTTAAGAAAATTGTGTCCTAAAAAAAAAAGAAAAAAGAAAATTGTGTCCTCTTAAAATAAGCCTTGCTGTCTTGGAGGTTCTTTGGCTTTGTGTTGTTGACCGTAGGCTCTGCAGTCCCATTGGTATTGTCACCTGTCAGAAGCATCTGAGGCCCAGAGAAGCTCCTCCTGTTAGATTAACAAAGCAGGCCACCACCCTGAACCTAATGTCAGATAAGGAGGGCAGTGTGCAGTTTTGGTGCAGTTCCCTTCCTTGATCTTCACTCGGATCTATAGGCAAATGGATTTTGATTCGAGGGCTCATCGCATTTGTTAGTGATTGTGATATCTAAAAGCAGCCTTGGTGAATAAGACTGGTTTTTAAGTCATATACTTTCAGGTATCATCTTCCCATCTAAGACCTCAGTTAATCTAAAGTGATTTAACAGATGAAATAATTACCCGTGAATGATCCCTTTGTTGCCATTTATTGAGTCTTGCTGTGTTCTGAACATGTGCTAAAAGCTTTATGTACATTTATTCAAGCCACCATTTTATTTTATTTTATTTTATTTTATTTTATTTTATTTCATGTTTAAAGATTTTATTTATTTATGTAACAGAGAGAGAGAGAGAGAGAGAGATATCACAAGTAGGCAGAGAGGCAGGCACAGAGAGAGGGGGAAGCAGGCTCCCTGCCGAGCAGAGAGCCTGATGTGGGGCTCTATCCCAGGACCCTGGGATCATGACCTGAGCCGAAGGCAGAGGCTTAACTCACTGAGCCAACCAGGCATCCTTCAAGCCCGCATTTTAATCCTGTGATCTAATAACTGCTTTGTTCATTTCATAGATAAGAACACTGACGGGTCCATGGTGAGTGCCAGAGACAGTTATGCTACAGTTCCAGAGTTGGTCTGGTCTAAAATCTGAGCCTTTTATCCCTAAAGTTACATTATCCTAATCAAGAACTTTGCAGGGGGGCGGTATTTTATGACAAATACTTTCTCCTTGTTAAGTTCCTCACATATCATATTGATGGGATGTGTAATAAATAGAGGAGATGAAGCATCTACTTCATTCAATAAGCATTTATTCAGGTCTGATATTCTTGTCTACTAGTATCCTTCTTTTATGCTCTATTGAGATGGGGAATCTCCAGACTGGTGTGCAAAAGACCATCTGTAAAAGTGGAAGAAAAATGTTACTTTGTATCTTTTCACCTCTTCTTATTAAAAATAACTTGATGTATGTTTAGAATATATAAATGAAATAAATTAGTATTAGACAAGTACTAACTTTATTGGGTCTAAGATGTATTTTACCCCCCACATTTTAACATCTTAGGTTGCAATTTCTTAGATTCAATGAAATAAAGAGGTTACATGTAGGAAACTAGAATAATAAACAAGTAAATATATATGTGTATGTTCGTTTATTTTTTAACTAATAGGAGTATGTAATGAAAATGTTTTTTTCGAATTTTTATTTCCCTTGCTTGGAATCATGTGTTACCAGCTGTGCTTTTGCTGATACAAGTGCTATCAAGTGCCTTTACGCAAGGTATATAGTTGAGGACCATATTAGACCTGTTGAGGCAGGTATGGTCTCATCTGATGATCAGTAAAGGTGTCATAGATGTGTTGCACTGATCTCAGTGTTGTGCAGATTTCATTTGGCCTTGAAACCATGAAACATTCTCTGTGACATTTTGTCCCTGTTTATCTTCTAAATTCTCCTCAGTTAATAATAGTAAGCCAGTAAGCATTCAAACACTGATTGAGGCTGATCTTCACACTGTAATGTTTTCCCATCTAACGTTTCCTCATCTCTTGGTGGTTATTGTTTTGACTGATAATTGATAATTGATTTGATTGATAATTTTCAAATTTACTTTGTCCTCCACAATTATTCCCACTGACAAACATTCTTTCTCTCATCACTTTCAATTGTTAAAATGATCTCTGCTTTTATTTATGTTGATCCTACATTTCTTATTTGCACTCCTTTTGTGTTTGTAAACATGATAACGTCAGTCATCTTGTTAAAGCTCTTCACAACCTAGCCTGATGCTGGCCAGCTGTAGGGGCTGGGGCGGCTGCATGTGACCACCAGTGCCATCTGTTGGCAGCTGGTAGAGTTGATTCTTTTGCTCTAGAGGTTTTTTTCATGACCAAAACTGAAAGCTAAAAGTTCTAAGTAGGAGTTTTCTGTATTCTGGTACAGGTGAAACTCTTACATGATTTTGTAATGAGATTCTGTATGTAATTAAAAGTAAAGCTCTTACATTGTTTATAACCATGGTGTTAAAGGATTCCCATGCTTTTCTTTTTCCCAGTATAGCAGTGTATAAAATAAAATTCTCACATATTACTTTACAATAGTAAAGAGGTTAGAGTAAAGCAGTTGGTCTTTAGAAGAAAATATTACATTTTACAACCTCCTTCAAGCAAGGTTAATGATGTGAGTGCAGTTTTATTCTCTGAATCCCATGAAAATCAATCACTCATTCTTGCTATTTACCTGTGTAAGATGTAACACAATAGTTTTCTTTGCATAGAGAGTAAGTAATTATCTTAGATGATAACCATGTTAAAGAAGTATCCTTCTTTATTTGTATGTCTTAGCATTTTCATGGGAAATTGTCAATGTTCCTGTCAGTAAGACGTGTTTACCTTTCTTACTTATTTCCAAGGGACATGTACTTTTCACTGTAGCTGCTTATGAGTCTCACGCACTCAGAAGAGAATGGAATTGTATGTAGGAGACTGAGTCTGATTGGAGGTGGCTTTCACAAAATGCCATAATGCTCTTTTCTTCTCTCAGCGGTCTTGTACTTGGGCCTTGACGCCCAGATCCTGCAAGTGGCCGTGCCCGCAGAGCTCCCTCTCGCACGTGGCCAGGTGCTCTGCCACTGCTGCACGGTTTTCTGTACTGCGGTTGTCCACTGCTGCGGGAGAGAGCTGGCTTTGTTTTCACTGTCCTGCTTTTCCCCCCAAACTGCCTATGGCCATTTATACTCATTCTTTATTACCCAAGGGTTTTGCTAGCAATAAAATAATGTATCTGACTACTTAATGGCCTAATGTGATTCCCTTCTCAGAAAGGCAGCAAAGTAGAAGACTCCTTTCACTTTTCCTCTTCGCTGACCATGCAATATTAGGCCTGTTGGGACAGGGTTTTCTGATGTGCTGCCAAAATGCAGAAGGAGATTCTACTGTATTTTCTTCAGATTCTTATCAGCTGTTTATAAGTAAAGCTCAGATGTGGTCAGAAGTGATACTACATGATTTACATATAATCTTGCCTTATAGGGAATGTATCTTTAGCTTGGATTGTAAAAGGTTGATATGACACTGATGGTGAGAGTGAAAATGCTTTTTTATTTTCTTGCTTTCTGTTTATTATACTCAGCATATAGAACATGGGCATGGATTGCTTTTTCAAGGCCATGTATTATGCTAGATGCTGGGGAACTAGAATGGGTGGGATTGATGTGGTCTCTGTCCTCACCCTGAATACTTGGTGGGATTCACCTAGTGCTGAAGGAAAGGGAGGAAGAGCTCAAAGGAGAGAAGTTGGCTCTTGGGGCAGCTTCGTCCCATAGAAGGCTCACTTGTTCTCTTGTGTGGGCAAGCAGCCTTCCTTGTCTGTCTTTGCCAAAGCAGGTCTCTGGTTGACACAGTGAGTATGAAGGAGATCCTGGGAACACCCTTCTGAGTCTAAGATTTAATTACTAAACTGTTGCAGAGCCTCTTGCCTCCCAAGCATGTTTTCTTCCCCAGCCACTCATACTCCAGACATCTGGGGCACCAGATTCCCAAGTTTTTTAAGAGCAGAGAAATTTCAGATTAATTTCTCTCCATAAGAAGTAAGTACTAACCACTCTTTATATTGTTGTTAGTAATATCATAGTAGTACCACAGGTAATGGAATGTGTGCATTTGTGTGTGTGTAGCATAATTTTAAAGCTGTATATTTTAAAAAAATTTTTCATGGTTGTAGTTGAAAAAGGTGTTTGCTTAATTAATCTTAGGTCAATGAGAGTCTGTTGTAGAGGGAAATGAAAATTGATTATACTGTTTGAAGGAAGTAGTGGCTTAGATAATCCAAAACAGTGCTTAATTACAATGACTGTTTTTTCCTCCCTCATGTTACACTCGATGCCTACTGCTAATAAAAAGTCATTTGCTGGGTCCTCTTCAGGGCTGCCCAGAAACTGACACATTCCTTGCTTTCATGGGTAAGGGCTAGGTGTGGACAGAAGACAGAAATGCCCAAGTTGAATAATACCAGAAACAAGATGCTGTCCTGAGGGTCTAGGTGGGTGATAGAGAAAGAATGTTCCACACCAGAGTAGGGTCTTCTGGACTGTATCCTGTGGAGCCTCCAGGGGTAATCTTGAACATACATTGCTTTTCTTTCCTGCTTCCACCTGTGGAAGTGTGTACTATATGTAACTCCAGCATTTGAAGGTTTTTTTTTTTGTTTTGTTTTGTTTTTTTGTTTTTTTCTTCCCCCTGCAGTTTAAGACAAGACAAAGACTTTGTCCTAGTATTTTATTTAAGGTGATACTTAAATAAGTATCACCTTATTTAAGTTGGTGTTATGACATTGATTTATATTTGTTACTTCCGTACCTTAATTTTTAAAATGTTAAATGTAAGAATATACAAACCAGATTTGAAGTGTTAATTTTAAGCCTTTTACTTAGTACCTCATTTATGGTTTTTTGGGGGGGGTCCTTAATGTTTTTTCTTCTGTCCATTATTCTAATATCTTCCCCCAATATCAGTCAGTTACATTTAATGTTTCCTAGTATAAAAACACTTTTATGGTTTAAAAATCATTCTGCAGAATATAATTTTGGGGAGACATTGCTTATGAAATCAGGCTTGTTTAAGCAGACTTGGCTTACAAATTGTAAGTTTTTATTCTGTTACATCTATTTAATATAAATAAATGGAAACTGTTTCATATATCTTTCATACATGTAATAGCTTATTACTTCGTTAGTAGCATTTGCTTATACTTGTACCATATTATGATTTTAAATAATATGTTTTCTTTCACTTGTAGTCAAGAGTCAATCTAATTTGTTAGATGGTATGAAAAATTACTTATTTCTAGAATGTTAGTGAGGGGGTGAAGGATTATTTGAGATTACATGAATAGCAAATATGGAAGTCTGTATGCCACTGTGTACTCTATTTTGCTGTCATTGTTTCACAGTTCGCTAGATTGTAATAAGAAAAGGCTAATTCACCTTTCCTTATTGGTTGGTATTATCAAGCAGCATTGAATTAAGAACAGTTATTAGCAAATTATCACTGAAAGAAAGGTTTCCCATTTCATCTTCTGATGACCTTCAAGTAAATATTTGAAAGTTTAAAATAGCTGTATAAACGTTTAACAAGGTAGTAGATCAGTCTGTAGTCTGATTGTTCTCCATTATGGATAAAGATTACAAAGTGAAAGTTTTTATTGCCACGATAATGTTAACTTTGTTTTTACAAGTATTTATCTATCTATCTACCTATCTATCTATGTCTGTCTATTTATCTGTCTATCTATCTATCAATGAATCAGAGAGAGAGAGTGTGTGTGTGAGCGAGCACACAAACACAAACAGGGAGCGACAGGCAGAGGGAGAAGTGGTCTTCCCACCGAGAAAGGAGCTTGATTGGGACTTGATCCCAGGACCCTGGGATCATGACCTGAATGGAAGGCACATGCTTAAGCGACTGAACCACCCAGCCATCCCTGTTTTTACTTTAAATAATCTTACCATTTGTTTCAATTTTACTACATACACAGACTTATGAGTATAATAGTTATACCGAGTTATCTCCAGAGCATATATGAAGGAAATAATATTTTTGGTTTTTAGAAGTTTAACGTTTCTTAGGTTGAAAATAAACAAGTGAGGATATATTTTCTTTGTGTCATTGCTTACCTCTTAAAGTGAAGAGAGCAGATCAGGTGATAAGGATGTGTGCCTCAGATGGTATGGTGGATCTTCACATCCTAACTTTTAGTCTGATGCATTGCATTTAGAATTTGTTAAATAAGGAAGTAATTGGCGGTTTTTAGTTTAAGTGTGTTAGCTGTTTCCTTTTCTTGGTCAGGAAGAAAATATATTTGATGTTTTTTGATTGGCTATGTTGAATCCTTTTAGTATTTTAAGGAGCTTAAAACTTTTTCTAAATTCTATTTTGCCAGAATAAGTAAGAAAAATAAATGAATTCTTGGTTGTTTGAGTCCTGGACTGAATGATGAAGCTATTTCAGAGTGCACGAGATCCAAAAACATATGAAATAATACATTTTAATGAACTGAATCCTATTTATAAATGTACTAGATATAGATAGCTCAGTGATTTAAAATGAGGCTGTAAAAAGTTCCTTTTTGTAACCATCAGAGCTGTTTGTTTGTTTTTTTAACCAAGTCTCTTTCTTAAATTTAGATTTTTTGAATGCTAAATATTTGAAAATCAGGGCATATTTTTGACCTCTGAAAGTCAACTTTAATCATTGGAGGAAATTATATTTTGCCAGATGGATATAAAGGTGTCGAAATTGACATTCAGACCTTCTATCTCCATGTGTAAACTGTTGCAGAGACCATAACACAGACTTTTAGTCTGAGTCTGGGGTAGACTAGGCTTGATCCAGCAGGAGAACAGTAGTTACCAGTATTTCATAAACAGAATGCTGCATCCTCATTTATTAGACTTTTGCCTGTAAAACTCTCCCTGGAATTTAAGTGCTGATGACACAGCATTCTGTCATCAGTCACTCAGTTGGCATGCAACTCTGGCTGGCATGTGGATATTGACCCACTTGTAATGCAACTAATTACCTCTACTCCTGAACAACATAAATGATGTATTAGAGCTTTGGAGTTTCAATGTTGAAGATTTGTCGTCTCTTCTCAGGTTTACTGCTCCTATGTTGTCATTCTTCAAGAGTATATTGTACCCTTCATGTGGAATGTGCCGCTGCCATTTCAGAAGGATGATTAAATGTAATCTCTCTGGGACGCTTGTCTGCCTCATAGGGCTTTATTTTATAGGCTGTATGTTTGAGCAACTTGGAATAATCTAAGGTAATTCCTTCAGGTGTTAGCCAGCTCCATTTTCTGTTAAATGACTCCACTAGTTCTCTCCAGGGATTCTGCTGCTGGTCACTTTTGTTTCTAGGTTAACTTTGTTCTACACAGTTACATATTTAGTTCTGGGGAGGGAAAAAAGATGATTTTTATTCCTTCACCAGAATTATTTGGCTGTTTTACCATTTATGTCAGTTGTGGAGGAAATATGATAACTAAATACATATAAGTAACTGCAATATATTTGAGATTTTAGTAAATCTGCCAAGTTAGAAAGACAAATTAAAGAGGCCTGTTAAGTTTTAAAGAAAGAAATCAAGATCAGAAACCAAAGCAGAATTTATCTTTTATCTCTAGTAATTCATTTCTCTAGGATCATTAAGTGCAATTTGAATTAGTACCCAAGATATTAATTTTATCCTATAATTATGCAATCACTTAAGATTAGATAAAAAGTAATTTCTTAAAGAATGTTAAGGAGTCTTCTCTGATGATGATTCTCATATTCATTTCATTCCCACTTGGAGAATTCAAAGAAAATAAATGTGAGTTTATCATCACCAGCAATGTTTGGAACTGAATCTTACACTCAGCAGTATCTTACCTGAGGGTAAGGTACCAGCAGATATATGTAGCATTATGAACAAATGCATTTTATTTATAAGTAAATTACATGCACTTGTGGGTAAAAATTATGTAGACCACTATGGTGCTCTACAGCTCGGCTCTAATAGGTATTGTCCGTCAGTTTTCCAAAGTGGTGAGTTAGACTCCCATCAGCAGTGTATGAAAAGTTTCTATTGTTCTGCATCCTTGTCAGTATTGGGAATTTCCTGTTTTAATCTTTTTGGTGCTCATGAACTTTTTACTAATGATTGTGTTACTTTAAAAGAGTTTCAACTTGACAGAATCATGGATTTATGTGTCTAGTTATTAATGGTAGTGCGAAAACTTTTCTAATTACTTTTGAAAGCTAAGCTTTAAAAAAAGCCATGTACAAATAAAAAGTACTCAGCATGCCGAGAAGCATCACAGTCTTGGAGGTCTAAATAGCATATATTTAGAGGATATGCAGGTAGAATGGTGGGCGATACTGGGGAGTTTTTGCTGTTACTTGGTTGTCGTCTTAGATTGTATTTTATTATGACGATAGGTTGGTTTTTATTGAGGGTTTTGCCACATTAAACGAGGGAAAGACTGTTAAGATGACGAAGGAGATTTGATATTGTCTGGTATAGAATTTGGATACTACAGAAAAAATAACAGGAAATGAGGATAGGGTAACTAGACCCAAGACTTTGTTTGGTGTGTGTGTGAAATGGTTATTAAATTTCTTTTAGTCATAGAACTCTGTTTTTTAAATGAAATGTGTGGCTGACTGCCATTTTTGTTGACATGCGGTGGAGGGTGAGGATGGAAAACCTTTCTCTGGAACACGGTGGGGGGGGTGGGGGGGCTTGGGGCATCACGGAGAAACCCTTGGAACACAATTGGTAAACATCCATTCTAATTTAAAAGAAGAGGTAGGTGTGACGAAGCACTGGACTTGTGGGTCAAAGGTGGGGTTTGCTTCTCTGCTCTATCTTTGCCTCTGGGACCCCCTTTGAGTTTCTGTTATCATGAAAATCAGGGTACTAACATAGCTGTGATGAACATTATAAAGGAAGAAGAGCTTAAAGCGCTTCAGTGAGCTAGTGAAAGCCTTTGCCAATGGTTATCAAAATACATCTATCTTTTTCATGCCAGTTCAGTGTTTTGAGAGATCTTTCCTCAGCCTGATCTGAATTTGAAACATGTTTCTACCCTTGACAAACTGTGTGACCATGGGCAAGTTACTTCAACTCTCTTTGTTTTCTTATCACTTCAAAGTAGAGATAATAATATATTGCCTACTTCAAAGTTATTGTGAGAATTTAAGGAATTAATGTGTAAAGCACTTAGTGCCCAGCAAAGAAAGCAATCAATAAATATTAGTTAGCTGCTAATTAGTATTCTCTTTCCTGAAATGTCCTCCTTCCTAACCTTTTATTCTCCTAAAAATCCTTCAAGACTCACCTTTTTTTCCTGTGTCCTCCAGAAAGCCTCCTGATTCTCACAGCTAGAATCACCTCTTCTGAAATGTTATAGAAACCTAGGCTCTTTCCTTCTGGTATTTCTCTATACCCTCTATTATACTTACCTATAGCCATATTTTATATTTTCTCCTAGAATATAAGCTTCTTAAGGATAAAGATTATGTTTTATTCATGTTTGTAACTCCCTAATTATGTGACATCTTTCCAAGAATTTCAAAGTCACCCAATAAAAAAAGAATTTTTATTCTTTAATAAGAAACTCTAAAATTAGTAGTGTGGATTTCTTGATTTCTTACATAGCGCCTGACACATGGAGAAAATGTTTTCTGTAAATCTTTCAGAAAGATAGATATTTGCATAATAAACGGAATAATGGATTATATAGTTTATTTTCTAGAAAACATGTCAGGCTTCTTTAGCGCTTTTGCAAGATAGTAATGGTGCGGCTTACCTTACTACTTTTTACATTGTTTTATTGAAATGTATTTGACATCCCCATTTAATCAAAATACCTTAACCCCTCAAATTTCCACTTATAAATTATTCTTGTAAGTTCTTCCTTATTAATTTTCATAGCTACTAAACTTCTCCTATGTCCCCAATACCCTCTTTAACCTCTCCTTTGTCCAAGTTTATAAGTGTGTCCGGGAGACTTGAGTTGTAATAGTAGCTTAAGCAAAACAAGATTGAAATGGTTAACTTGTCAAAACCGTGTAATGCAAACCAGAGTCCAACACATGATTAGTGATTTTTGTTCTTAACTGACTGACATTTAAGAATGAATGATGCTTTCCAGCTTTTTTCCCACAAAGATCACAATTGATTTAACACCCTTATAGAATGACACCAAGGCATTTTTCTCAGTGGGTGATGAAGAATTAATTTCTGCAGTATAGCTTAGTAAAATCACGGAGCAATTTTCCCATTAGTTAATGCCCTCAGGTTCTTTCTACTACAGAACCAAGCAGATGCCTTTAGGTATCTAAAATTGAGTTTTTGACCCAGTAAGACCCAGTTCCTCAGACGTAACACTCCCTCTCAACCTTTATATTTCCTAATGACTTTTACCATCCTTATAGTCTGACCTTCTTGTCTCTCTATCCTGTGTATTAGGCCGTCTCTTTGAGGTAACAAAAGACAAGTCAAGTCACAGCTTTGAATTCTAATCAGTGCTCCCTAGGGATTTCTTTGTATCCTGCAAGACCCCCAAGAAGCTATCTTTCTGCTCCTTAGCTTTATGAAGTGTATTTTTGGTAGTTAAACACAAAATATATTTTGGACTTTAAAAACTGAAAACTGGTTGGTTGGCTGTAACTGCTGTTAAACTGAGGGTCAGGCTAGAATTTTAATGAAGTTTTTGGCATGTGATTTCATAATGTACACATCTTTTGAAATGCTAAAAGTATGGTTATGGTTCACCTTATTCCTTGTCCTCTTATCATTTGGTGTGGCTTCTCAGTAGCTATCTCGTTTAAAATAATTGGTTGCCATTTATCATTACTCTTTGCAGATGACCCTATAGTGAACTTTTACTTCTCAATGACAGAGTTAATATCTTGGCTAATTAGAATTAATACTTTATGTATGATTTTAAAAGAGTCTGTACAGACTATTTAATTATGGGGAGAGTAAAAATGTGTTTTTAGTTTTAAAAAATATTTAAATGAAATACTAATTAATTGTATTCTGTTATTTTATCTTAGCAAAATATGTCTTTTAATTGTGGGGAAAATGGCATGTAGCATTATATGTTTCAGGTGTACATTATAATTCAGTATTTCTGTACAGTATAAAGTGATCACCATTGTAAGTCTAGTTACCCATTCATCACCATACAATTGAGCCTCTTCATCTCCTTCCCCTCTAGTAACCACCAGTCTGTTGAGTTCTTATTTTGCTTTTGTTTTGTTTTTTAGATTCCCCATATAAGTGGAATCATATAGTTTTCTTTTTTTCAATCTGGTTTATTTTGTTTAGCATAAATAAAGGGCCATCCATGTTACCACAAATGGCAAAATTTTCTTCTTTTTTATGGCTTTGTAGTATTACATATAGTGTGTGTGTGTGTGTGTGTGTGTGTCCATATATACATCTTATTTATCCATTCATCCATGGGTGGATACTTAAGTAGTTTCCATATCTGGGCTATTGTAAATAATACTGCAATGAACTTAGGGGTGCATATATCTTTTTGAATTAGCATTTTCATGTTCTTTGGATAAATTCCCTGGAGTGGAATAGCTGGATCATATGGTAGTTCTATTTTTAATTTTTTGAGGGATGTGTCTTCTGTTTCTTGATGTTAAAATGTTATGTAATATTCTTTTATATTTTAATTCTGTCAGAATTGCTTGTGATATAGAATCTGCAAACAACTCATTTCCTTAGCGTTTGACTTCATAAAACATTGACTTCTGTTATGTGTGATTTATGCTACAATTTTGTACAATGTACATTTTAAAAATATATTAATTTTTGAAAAATGAAAATTTTAAGTTTGAAGAATGTATATTTCTTGAACCATAAACCTAAGCAAGTGAATCTGGATTATCTATAAATGGAACTTGCATAACTATTTAATAAAAAAAAAGGGGCTATCTTCTGAGTAGGATGTGCTTTAATTCATAGGGAGAAGTCTTTAATTTTACTGCGTTTGTATTAGCCAGTCTTGGCTTCCTGCCACTGGTTATTAGAATGTCTCAGTAGTATTTGTTCTTAATTTCCCATTCAGTAGCTACATTTGGTTTATAAAGAGCTTTAGTATTGATGGTGCCTGTTCCATGTGTACACAGAGAAATTTTATAGCATACAGACTTGTCTGATAAAGTTTTGGCAAAATTGTCATTTCACTTCTCATATTTTGAGTCCATTCTCAAGTATTTTCTAAATGTGTATACTGTCCTGGCCTGCTAAGGTACCTATATTAGGGAAGCTGTGCCAAAACTTGTGTCATGTAGGAGTCAAAATTTTAACTTCCATGAAGTTATACCTGGAAGAATCTAGCTGTGAATTATGGTTTGGGGCTTTAATAGAACATTTAAGAAGGCCAATATAATGAAAAATCTTCATGTTATCAGGATATTAAATTGAGGTTTACTACAGAACTTGATCTTTCAAAGAATTTTCATTTTTTTTCCTGACTGCATTCAAAGAAATGCATCTGACATTGCAACCCAGGATACATGTATTCATGTCTCCTCTTTCTTAAAACAAGTCTGAAAATCTCTTTGTCTTCTATTTTATACATTTCTATTTAATTAAAAAATATTGATTGAAATCCACTAAGCTGATTTTATGACCCTTACCATTTGAAAAACCCTGCCCTCAAATCTTATTTGTGTTCATAATCAGTGTTTATTTTAGTTTATAAAATACAGTGGTAAATGAGGCTAAGTTTTCAGTTGGCCACCCTTCCTTTATCATTTGAATATTTGAGGCAAAATAAAATGTCCATGCATGTTACATTTTTAGATCCAGTACTTTGCATATATAGTTATAACTGCCTGCTTTGAATATTTGTAAATCTTTAACAGAAAGCATTTTTTTAAAAGTGTAAATTAGAGGTTTTGACAGTGATTATGGAAAAGAACTCTCCATATTTCGTTTACTTTTTCCTAACTCTGCAAATGATTCATGTATCACTGTTCCTTTTGCTATGCCAACATTTTAAGTGCTTTCTTTAGAAAAAAGACCGATTTAAAAAGGTAAGACAATGTGTCATTAATATAGAAATTATGTAGTATATTCAAGAAGATTTGTGCTTTTTTGTTAATATAAAATGTAAATTTTAAAATTTAATTTATTTTAATTGCAGGCTTTTTGGTCATGAGAAATATGTTCATCCATGGTAGTGTATGAGCAATTATCTTCACTTATGCTTTAACAGGAATGACTTCAGAGCTGAGCCTCTTCCAAAAGAGGCAGTCGCTAAGTGCCTAAAAATAAAGGTGGTTTTAGTTGTGTCTTTGTTTAATCTAGAATAGAATGGCACTGAAAATAGTAACCTTCTCCAGGCAAAAGCATGTTAAGTAATGTAACCTGTTTTTGTTAGCATATATCTAGCAGAAAGTGCTGGTCTCTATGTGAAAATCAGAGACTGATATTAAGGCAAAAAACAAGTGGGTCATTTTCATATTGCTAAAGAGCAAATGTCTCATTGTAGTGTACTTCCTTTGTAGTCAATAATTATGCAAGGTCTGATATTGAGTCGTTAGCTGTTTCCTTGGGAACAAGGTTTAAGTAGAGACAATGCAAGAATACTAGAATATCATTGTGTCTCCTCAGTTTTAAAAAAACTACTAAAAGACATAGTGATTTAAAAAATAGAAATCAGTAATAGTAATGACTTTCTAACTTGATGTACTGCTCTACCTCCCATTTAAAAGGCATAAGACAAGACTGCAAGATAGGGCTAACTTAGCTCACTTTCCTTTGCCTTTCCAGATGGAAAAATAAGTTTTTCTGGATATTTAAAAAGACAAAACTTTATTCTGATCCATAGATTAGTTTATCTCTTAAACATTACCAATTGAAGAACATTTCTAGATAGTATTACTAGGTATATTTCTTGGTTTGTTTACCTGTAAAATGGATTTCCTTTCCATTTTCACTGTCTTGTTCTAAATTTTTATCACTAAACTCTGAGATGCTGCACTAAACCTTTTAATATTTTGACTACTCCTTTCCCTATACCTCATCACACACCCTCGTTCGCACCCCTGTCCCCAACCTCACACCACCCCTGGTCCTGGCAAGATCAGATGCAAATCTCAGGGTTACAGGTTCTAACAGATACAGTCTCTAGAGAGATTAGAACTCACTCTTTCTATCCAGATTCAGGTGCTAGGAAAGGAATTCTGACTGGCAGAGTGGGTTAGCTTCTTACCCCTGGTTCAGCCCACTGTGATGTACAGATGCTTCTGACCAGCTGTCACCATGACTGTACTGGCTCTCAGTTCCAAGAGTGGAGACTAGTGCCTCTTTCATACCCCCTTTGTGACCAGTGAGAGTCATGGATTTATTTGTTCTCTTCCAAATTTTTGTTCTCAGGTTGTTTAGACAGTAGTAAATGGATTTTTAAATGGAACAATTAAATGTAACCCATATCTTGAACCAGATACAACTCTAACTAGAAGTTTTTCGAAAGACCGAATAAAAACTAAGTGAATAAAAACACATATTCAGTAAATGCTGTAGGAAAGCTTCCCTTACCGTTTTCTTATTGAAAGAGAAAGCAAGAAGGAATACTGGGCCTCTAACTTAACTTTTTCGTGTTTCAGATAGGATGTACAGGTTTATAGACAGAAGGGCAAGGACAAGTGTTCGAGTAATATTGAGCACTAGGCTTTAGTCAGGAGGACCTTGTTGGGGGGAAAGGAGGAATGGGACAAGGAGTGCTGGTAAGAGACGCTCCATCTATCTAGGAGGCCTTGGAGAATACCTTTGAAACAACTTCCAGATAGTGTTATCAACAGTCCCTATTTCCTTATTATCTTAATCTATTTTCTTTGATTCTGTGTTTTTAATCACTAGCATTATTTTACTTTAAATTATATTGACTGTCAAAAACATGCCACTTGTACCATACAGCTAACCTATGCAGATTTGTTGGATAAAGAAAACCCACTTAAAAAACAAAATGAAAGCAATAGTATTTTCTTGCTATCAGTGACATTCTCATATAAATCTATAACTTGATATTTTTCTTAATATTTTATGTCCTTATCAAGTACTTAATTTAGATAGATGTCATACTTGGGTGTTGAGTAAAGAAAGGCATTATCTTTTTTCTCTTTTTAAAAAGTAATTGTATACAGGTGGAAATGAAAAAAAAACACTATATTGATTTGTTATTAAAATTTCCCTTATGAATTGATCTATTTATTTAATTGTATTTCCATGTTTTGCTGCATACACATTAATTGCTACAATGTTCATATATATATATGGTACTATTAGAGCTGTGTTTTGTTCCATTTAACAAAGAAAATAACAACATGAAATAAAGGCATCAAATACCCCAAATTTCTTTTTAAATGGCCATTCCAGCTATTATTTTGGGAGGTAGCATTGTTATATCCATTTGGCTTTGGGTTTTGCACCACAATGTTAACTACTTTTTGTATGTGTGATTTTTTTTTTTAAATTGGTCAGTTAAGCAGTATTCTAGTACATTTCATGTTAATACTGAGCATATTTGTGTTTACTTTTGTTTTTTTCACAACAATTATTTAAAATTAACAGATTCAACTTTTGAAAATAAGAGGATAATCAAGAATTCTTTCCTTTGTGTGCATAACTATAAGCCAGCCTATCATATTTTGATTTGGACACAGTATGTTAAAGAATATATAGCAAATAAAAAAACCTGAATTTTAGTATTGGCTTTACAAGTAATAGGCTGTATAAACATGTTTTTCCTTTTTTAAGCAATGGTCTTTTTTCCAGAATAGGTTTTATATATTGTTAGAAATGTCACCATTTATTCACCTAATTTTTATTAATTACCTGGTACATACCTTAAAACATGCCTTGTTATTGGTGATTTGAAAAGCTAGTTTAAAACTTTTTGTACTTTCTGTTGCATTCATGTTCTCTGTTTCTCTTTTTACTTTCAACTTGTCTAACTAATAATGGCTCCTGATAAAATAGCAACTCTAAATTGGATTCTGTTTGATAATCACAATGCTAACGGGGTTATTTACTTGAAAATCTGGTGCCTTAATATAGATCAAATTATGCTAAATGTGAAATTTATAGAAGATTATTTCTCTTTTATATGAACCTTTTCAAATAAGCTGGGATGTATGCTGTGTCACGCCATAGTTTTCAGTACTGACTCTCTGTAGATAGAAGAGCAGATAGTCACAAACTCACCCAGCCTAGTACAGAAGGACAGAAGTTATCAGCTCAGGAGTTCTTAAGAGTTAGAACCTGAGGTCCTCGTCCAGAAGCTGAATACAGTGTCCTCTGCAGGATGGTGGGATTGTCCAGAGCAGCTCAGATGAGCAGTGAGCCTGAGAGCGGAACACTTCGGGGATGTGGTGAGGCTTTCATTTGTTGTCTCAGCCAGGGGGAATCAGGGCTACCTGAGCCCAGAACTGGGACAGCTAGATTAAAAGCAGACACGAGAAGGAAAGGAAGGATTACACTAAGTGTTCAAAAGGACTGTGGCAGGCTTTTTATGATCTTGTTTTGAACGTATCGTAAACTGAATCCAGAAGGAGCGTGTAGCATTTTCCCTCTTGGTATTCACCATCTGAGAGGTACAGTCATTGAAATATCAGAGTGCATTTTACCCAAATACATACAGGAAATCCCCCCCCTTCATTTAACTGCTGGGATTTATTTGTGTGTTTTGTAGTTTTGTAGTGATCTGTAGGGTCGACCAGCTCTGTGTCTCTGTGTTGACACTTTCAGTTCTTGGTTCATAAGGGGAAATGAAATAGGAGAGAGTGAATGAATCAACACAAACTTTTCTTTAAAAAAAAAAAAAAATCAACACAAGACAAACATACCCTGCTGATGGTAGCTTGTTAGCTGGTGTGACTTCTTATTCTATGGACAAGATTTTTGATGATGAGCTTGGTTCACTTGTTTAATCTTCGTAAGTGGTGTTCTATTCTGAGATAAAAAGCAGACAAAAGACTTCTATTCTTTTCAAATGTTTCTCTGATATGACTCTTCTGGGGATCAGAGGAATAACACTCAATATTTTTCTACCTAACGATTATTTGTAGGTCATAGTTGTCAACCAGATTCTCAAAGGTTGTCATAGTTCACACACCCAGAGAAATACTCCTTCAGTATGACAGTGAATGTAGTCATCCATTTGAATTTCTGTCTTTAGATGCTGTACCATCCATGAGTTTGGATTACTGCCTGTAAGCATGGCCTCTTTTTTCTTTCTTCTTCCCACTAGTGTGACAGAGCTGATCCTAACCTTTTACCATTTGATATGTCTGGTTGGTGTGAAGTGAACACAGGGTTAACATTCACTGTGTGCTTTCCTCCCTTTGGAATTGTTTGAACTGGCAGAGCTCCTGAGTCAGCAGTGTATTCGAGTTATGCCAAGCAGATTCTGCTTCTTTTCAGTGCTGGATCTACATACAAAGTTAACCAGTTAAGATTTCTAAAAACACTTACTTGTAACTATTTGAAAAGTGCTTATGTTTGCTTTGAGATTTCTGAAGCTCAATCATACGTCCGTGGTGTGGCCACTAGAATTCAAAGTTGACTTATTCTTGTGGTGAATAAGATCTAGGAAAGAGAAGGAGGACCTCCTCCTTTTGCTGTGGGTCAAAGTAAGGAGAATTATTTAGTACAGTGTTGTCACTCTTAGTCATGTGAACTCTCAATGCTTTCCTGACCTCTTTGTTTAGAGAAAATATTCTTAAAACATGGACATCTGCTTGACGTGCAGCGGTGAGACTCTTCAGACAACACCTGACTATGTCGCTGAATTAACCCTATTCATTACGCTTCAGAGTCATTCAAGGAAAAGGACACAGCTTTGTGGCAAGGTGCCAAACACATGCCAGTTTGAGTAAAATATATGCTGTTCTGTTATTTTCCCCTCTCCCACTGTTTGGGCATCATCAAATCATCCCGCTGTTGGTTGGGATGGGGGAGAGGAATCTGACAACATTGGGGGCGGGGGGAAGAGGTTGTATAGAATGGTTTTATTCCTGGATATATATTTTATACATCATCAAAGTAAGTACATACATGCATTCTCACAAACTATGAAAAGCTAGATGAAGGGCGCACTCTTGGCTCCGGGTTTAACTTGCCTGTTTTAATTAAGAAAAAGACAGCGTATATAATGGTTATGCTAACATGTTTTAGAGCATGTTTTACTTTCTGTATGAGATTTCTCTGATACTGCATTTCTTTTTCTATTACCAAACATGATTAATGTGCCACATAGTGTTAACTGTACTCTTTCCCTAAAGACATCAAATGGGAGGCAGCATGTAGAAGCTAAATTATTCGGAGAGGAGTCAGTGATTGATTTAAATATAAAAGGATTAATTGGTCCCTGAACCAGACTATTAAACTGTACTGTGATCTTGACTGAAAGTGGAAGAATTACAAGTGCGTTGTGTAGAATAAATTAATACATTTTTCATGGCTTTAATCCTTTTCTCTCTATTGCTTATTGTGGTTTTTATGTACTACACGCTATTGTGTGCTTAATTGATGCAGAGGGGACTCAGCCTATAATGATTAAATGGGTAGGGGGATAGACCTATCCATTGATTTTTAAGATGGTAGTTCTCCCAGAGTAGCTGACAAAGGAGACCAGAGCAAGAATATTTCTAGGAACTCTTACCAGTGATGACCCTGGGCACAGAAGTTAAGTGTAACTGAATAAGAAATTTAAAAGTTTACGTTGTGTGAGTGTATTATTCAAGATGAACATCAGCTAATGGTGGATGAATGCAGCCCTTTACCCTTCAGAGAATTGCATTGAGGCTTAGTTCTTGAGGGTGAACAGTGTAATGGCACCAAACCCGGGGAAACTTTCTTCTTTTTATAACTATTTCTATTCAAACAGTATTGATTTTTTTTTTTTTTTTAAACTTTCATTCTATCTCACAGGCTTATACTTCAGGCTGGCAGGATGCTGCTCTTGAAGACTATCAGCCTTATGTTTCCTTTCCAGGGAGAATGGATTTCTGTTTATTCACCTCTCTTATATTGCTACCTTTATAAATAGGTCTTCATATAAATTCTGCTTTCATATAGTAATCCTGGTAATAAAGGGAGAGCAGAAGAGTTTGGTTCGGAGGACTGAGTTAAGAATTCATGCATTTTTGACTTTACTGTCAATACACATGTCAAGTTTCAGAATGGGGTATTCAAGATACTTCTCTTTACCCTCTCTCAGTACATCTTTCCCTTATAATTTGATGTGCTTTGCCTTTCAGTATTCTGTCTGCTTCTGAGTGGGATATTTTTAAATAGGTACAGTTTATCTGAAATTTGAGATACGGAATCATTACAATCTCAGGAGTGAAGGTACTATTAAAGGTCATCCTGTCCCCTTCCCCTTTCAGTATGCTTGAGTTTCTTTCACCACACCTTGACACATAGCAAATATATTACCCTTCTTGTCAGCCCATATTGTCTTTTTTTTTTTTTTCCTAAGATTTTATTTATTTATTTCACAGACAGAGATCACAAGTAGGCAGAGAGGCAGGCAGAGAGAGAGGGGGAAACAGGCTCCCTGCCGAGCAGAGAACCCGATGTGGGGCTCGATCCCAGGACCCTGGGACCATGACCCGAGCCAAAGGCAGAGGCTTAACCCACTGAGCCACCCAGGCGCCCCAGCCCGTATTGTCTTTAAACAACCCAAGTAGAAAGTCTGCACTGAATTGAAGTGTATTTTTTTGTAGTTCCTGTATCAGTGGTGCCTGGTTAGTATGCCTGAGTTCTCTGATATGCCATGAAGTATTGACCATTGTGTTGCCACATATTAATCAATGTATAAAATTGATATTTGCCACAATTGAGGGTAGCACATACTCTCCCAGCAATAGTTATAAAACACCATGCTGAGCAAAACAGGTTTCATGGCAGGGTATACTTTAGTGTAGTTGTGCATGAAGGATTATTTATGTCTCTTCCCTAAATTGTCTCAATTCTAGGTTAAATATTTCTACTTCCTTCAGTTGTTGTCATGTTGGCCAGGTTGTAAGTTATTTGGTCATTCTCTTTCGAGTGTGGTCCAGTTTGCTTACCATGCTTTTTAAGTGTGGCATCCAGAATTAACTGAACACTCCTGGCCTAACATAGAGCTGGAGCACGTTGATTGTTCACTTCCTCGAGCCTGCTTCTCCCTCTCTCTGCCTGCCTCTCTGCCTCCTTGTGATCTCTCTCTCTCTCTCTCAAATAAATAAATAAATAAGAAATTCCAGTCTGTACATTTTTTGCAGAATACCATTTGATTTGACTCTTCCTTAACGTTGGAATGGCCTGATTTTTATGAGGCTAACTGATAAGTTAGAAGTCATACGGCTATTTGCTGAAGTTCCCAAATTGATTTTTTCCTCATTATTTTACCTTTTTTTTTTTTTTTTTAAGATTTTATTTACTTATTTGACAGACAGAGATCACAAGTAGGTAGAGAGGTGGGTAGAAGAGAGAGGAGGAAGCGGGCTCCCTGCAGAGCAGAGAGCCCGATGCGGGGCTCGATCCCAGGACCCTGAGATCATGACCTGAGCCGAAGGCAGAGGCTTTAACCCACTGAGCCACCCATGTGGTGTTAAGTATTATTGAATTCAGACAGAATGATCTCTTTCTTTCCCTTTAAAAAATTCATTTATTAATGTTTTGTTCACTAAATTTAGGAGGTAAAGGATAAACTCAAAATTTCATTAGACCTTTTTTTCAGGAAAATTGAGAAATTGATTTTGTTAAAATAATTGTCTTGATTCCATGAGTGAATAGACTTGAGAACTAACTTTACTGTTGATGGAATGGAAAATATGTATTGAGTAAATGGATATAAGACGTAATGAACATATGGTTCGATTATTGGAGGATGTAAAAATAACCTCCAAAAATATGGGGGAGATTGGCACCTTATATTAGCACGTATAAACAGGCTACCATTAGTGTTATAACGTGTTTTCCTATTATGTGTTTTCTTTAAAATATATGTATTGCTTAAAATGTTTACTTTGTGTAAATTATGTAATATTCTAAAAGAAGTAAAGACAAGAGGTTAATGTATTAGTTTTATTCTTGCTGCCGAAACAGATTACCACAAAGTTGATGGTGATTTATTATCTTACAAATTTATTATCTTTTCAGTTCTGGGTATCAGAAGTCTGAAATGGGCCTTAACAGGCTAAAATCATGATGTTGGCAGGCTCACACTCCTTTCTAGACACTTTGGGGGAGAATCTCTTTCTTTGCCTTTTCCGGCTTCTCTTGGCCTGTGGCCCTTTTCTATTTTCAAAGCCACAGTGGCTATTTGAGTCTTTTTCACACACTATAGCTATGACACTACCTTTCTGCCTCTCTCTTGCTCATTTAAAGACTCTTGTAATTATATTGGGCCCTTGCTAATCCAAGATAATCTCTTTGTTTTAAGGTCAGTTGATTAGCAGCAGTAATCCATCTGCAACCTTAATTCCCCCCGCCAGGTGGCATAAACTATTCACAGTTCTGGGGATCAGCACAGGAGCATTTTTGGGAAACCATTATGCTGTTTATCACAGATTATAAGATAAATACTTGTGCTTTTGCAACTCAGATTTAAGCTAAAATTCCGTACAATCCAAAATGTTAACATTTTGCTTCTTTTTAAGATTTCATCTGTTGAGAGAGTGAGCAAGAGAGAGCACAAGCCAGAGGGCAGGGGGCAGAAGCAAAGGGAGAGGGAGCTGCCTTCCCACTGAGCAGGGAGCCCAGTGTGGGACTCAGTCCCAGGGTCTTGAGATCATAACCTGAGCTGAAGGCAGATGCTCAACTGACTGAGCCACCCAGGCTCCCCTTTGCTTTATTTTTTTGATTGCATATGTATAACTATATTGATGTATAAAATACAGTATAAAATGTACATTTGTTACAGTGTTTATAGGTCAGTAAGTATTTCTAAATTGAGCACATTTATGTAATGTGCACTCAGGTCAAGAAATAGCATGTTACCACTTGGCCCCCTGGGTGGCTGAGTCCTTAAGCCTCTGCTTTTGGCTCTGGCTCAGGTCCTGGGATCAGGCCCCTGCATCGGGCCCCCTGCTTGGCGGGAAGCCTGCTTCCCCTTCTCCCACTCTCCCTACTTGTGTTCCTTCTCTTGCTGTCTCTCTGTCAAATAAATAAAATCTTAAAAAAAAAAAAAAAAGAATGTTACCAGCACTCTAAGACCTCCTTCATTCTTCTTTCAAGTCCCAAGCATAAGCACTATTCTACTAGCTTAGTTTGTTTTTATATTTTATGTAAATAGAATCATACAATATGTATTCTTTGGCTTGTCTTCTCTTGTTCAGCACTGTTTGTGATAGTCATTGAGGTTGCTGTGTGTAGTTGTATGTCACCGATTCTGATTGCCATATAGGATTCTGTTGTGTAAATATACCTTGATTTATTTATCCAACCTACTATTGATGGGAGTTTGGGTAGTTTCTAGTCTTGATACCTGTTTAAAATTAGTAAATAAGATTTCGTCAGAGTCATTTGGAGAAATAGTGGTATATCTGAAGGAGTCTCTTGTACTTGAGTAAATGACCCTGGCCAGATTAAGTGAAAACCAGTGACTAGCATATTTTCCCCCCACATTTGTTAGTATTATGAGAGGGAAAATTATTTTAAGTGTAAATCTCTGAATTTAACGTAAGATTGTGTGATTGCTTCAAACTGTGATACTAATTGGATTTGGAGGTGTGATTATTAATTAGAAAAAATGTATTTATTCAGATGATAATTTGATTCAGATAGTATTTTGTAACTTCATTATTTGTTTTCAGTGAATTTTTTTTACTAAACTTAGTTGTACTTCTTAAAAAAAAGTTTTGAAAGGAGAAAATATGAATGGGTTAGTTAGATTCAGTTTAATCTATTAAACTCCAAATGAAAGTGGTAGAGAATATGTGTGTGTGTTTGTGTAGCTTTTATCACTAAAATAAACAAAGATTAAGAAAAAAGCACCACAACAATTTTTTTAAATCTCTTTACCTGTTGTTAGGAGAAGTATCATTAAAAGATATGGTTCACATACTGCTTACTGAAAACATGGTAGCATGTGAAAATTTGCTTAAACTATGACTGATTCTTGATAATGAAAGGAGATTCTCTGACAGAGTCTTCTTATCTCTAAACCTTTTGCAAATTGGTGCTCCTAAAAAAAAAAAAGGTTAACATTCATAATTCTTAACATATTTTTTTGGCAGTGACCAGATGCTGATTGTATGTGATGGTCATTAAATGTTTGCATAACTACTCTGCACATTAGAATAGTGTGAAGAGTGGGTGTTTATTGGGTATCTCTGGGCTGTGCACCAACTTTTAGGTGTTCCATCTTCAGGTGATGTTTCCTGTATTTCTTGTCCCTTTAATGCCATTCTTACATTGAATAAATACTATCTTTCAGGTTTACAGCCCCTGATAACTCTGAGTTCCTGTATCTATCTCCTCTTTTTTTTTTTTTAGTATCTTCTCACATGAGTGTTACCTCATTAGGAGAAATTGTTTTTAATTGTTAAGAATCAAAGTTAATTCTGTTCAGAATTTGTTGAACATATTGCAAAACATGTAGCTGTCTTTGACTTCATGATTTTAAATAGACTCCAAGAAAAGTATAGAAACATCTTACATTTATTTTTCTGTTGGTTTTAGCCGTCAGATTTATTTTTCTTATGTTAGGGATAAGAGGGTTGGGATCACAAGCAGTGCTGATGATTAAAGGCTGCACTGTGTTTTGATTAAAGAAAAAAAAGTAGCTTTTTGGAGTAGGCCTGTGGTATGGGGAGAGTATGCAAGATAAATACTCGCTGATAACAGCATTCTACCAAATAAGTGTCAGCTCCAATTTTATTTTGCCTTTGCTGGGAAAACTGTGACCTCCTTGGAGTACTGGTGAGTGAGACATTTTGCAACAGTGCTGAATATAAAAGGCCCTGCTCTCTGGTAGGCTAATGCCAAATGTTGGAAAGCCTTTAAAGAACTTGCCAAGCCACACTGAGCTGAATATCAGCTGCTAGATCTGAAATAGTACAGTATAAAAAAGTAGATTCCCCCCTTCCATTTTGTTTATTGTAGCCATTGCCTTTTAAAAATATAACTGGGACCATTACTGTGAGTAGGGACACAGGGTAATTTTATGATGTTCTACTATTCAGTTTGTATATCAGCGCTCATTAAATGCATCCTATGATATAGCGCTGTTAGTTCCTTACATAGACTTGGGGTATGAGAGAAAAAAGTATGGTTTCTCAGTATGGATTCTTTCTTCTTTTTCCTGCTTCATCATGTTCCAGAAGTATTTAAGGTAGTTTACATATAATAAATATACTGAGACCAGAAAAACTAGTAAGGGTTGATACTCAGGCATGATGGAAAGTAAAGTACATTAGTGGAGTATGGAGAAATAATACTCTGAAAGCAAAAAAGACTGCATACCTAGCACCATTATTTGTTAACAGATTGGGGGGGGGGGTGCTGTTGCTTGTTGGACCATGCAGGTGAAGTCCCACTTGCTGTTGTTCACCTGATGAATGGCAACATACTGGAATTTCCGTCTGCTTCACACTTCTTTTAGCAGGTCATTTCTCCCACTCTGAGCTGGGTGTGGGAATGTAGGTAGATGTCAGATGTCTGTCCCTGTGTTTCTTTTAAGCTGTGATGGTCACTCCGCCATCACTACTGCTTCGGCTCCTCCTCAGGTGGCAGAATCTGTCAACCGTCGTTAGGTGTTTGTGTAAATAGAAGAAAACTTGGTGATTTTAAGATGTACTATACAAGTGAATTTTGTTGTTTGGGGGCATTTTATTTTAGCAATAAAGAACAATAGAGAAGGGCTAGTGTATACTCTCAGGCAGACAGTCAAAAGGATATAGAAAGTTTTATCAGGGCACCTGGCTGGCTCAGTTTGGCAGAGCATGTGACTCTTGATCTCAGGGTTGTGAGTTCAAGCCCCATGTTGAGTATAGATATTACTTAAAAATAAAATCTTAAAAAAAAAAAAAAGCCTTAGCTATGTTAGTATTAGTTGATCCTTTATTGGTCTTAGCAATATATAGTGTCTTCACGGTATTTAATGAAAAAAAAAAAAAAAGGGTAGAAAAATTTATGTGGCTTTCCATTAACCCCCTCATTGCTCTACTACCTCTCCACATAAACTTTGTTACTATCTCTTAAAGCAATCAAAAAATGGATAAAAGCGTTTTTTAAAATACTTAAAAAAAAAAGAAAGAAAGAAAGAAAGCATGTCTTAAAGTGAGCAATAAAAGTACTTTGGTGGTTATGAGTTACCTAATATAAATGTCACTTTAATCTGTATTCTCTCCCTGGCATGTTCCCACTGAATTTTCAAAGGGCTGTCCAGAGGCTGTGACTGGATAATCTGGCCTAGTTTAGTAACCTCAAGAGAGACTTTAATAAGACTTTCATAAGCCTTCTCAAATTTTGTATATGCCGGCTTCTGATTTTCAAGTACATATCGCTGACTATAGCCGCTCGTATGTCTATTTTGGCATTTTGAAAATTACCTTACACAGTTTTTATCATCAGGATGGAAGTCCTCAAGCTTTCCAGCCATTGGATCAAAGATATATAGGGAGTCATGGCCTCTGCACTGTCTAGCAGGTGAGGCACCCAGGGAGAAACACTAAGTCCTTCAGGGCACTAGGACACTGTTTTGCATTAATGTAAGATGTGCTGTTGGTTTGTTACCACTGCAGTGCCAGGAATGGTACCCTTGTGATTGTCAAGAATTAGTGCACTGCAGCAGTGCCAAATTTACTGCCAGTGAACAACTTAGCTTTGAGGATGGAAGGGTAGAAAGGAGAAGTCATAGAGCTTGCTGATTTAATATATTGTATGTGTGTAAATATATATAGTTATTAGTATACAATGAAGGAAAATTGTTCAGTGAGGCAGTTTTGTATTGTAATAATTTACTTGGTAATTCTTTTTCTTAGAAGGGTGATTTCATAAAAGTGTGATGGTAATTTGACAGTTATAATGCAAGTGCTTGCTCTCATTTAAAAAAAAGTTATGTGTCATTAACTTTCCTGGACATTTTCATTGCCTTTGTATCAGGTTTAACTTATAATTTAAAGGGAAGATATATGAAACAGTGAAAGCATCTCAGAGTGTTATGAAATAATTTAATTGTCTTGTTATTTGAATATTATAATGCTTCCCTCTTTTAAAAAGGAGGAAAGTTAAGGTTTGTCCAGTAAGAGAAAGGTCATATGCCACTATGCTAGTGAGCAAAGGATTTCTACATAGTCTTTGTGAAAGCTGCCAAAGTAAACAGTATATTTTTAAGGAAAGGAAATGATAAAATAGCATTAGCAAAATATTCCCAAATGAGGATCTATAGAGTGAGGCAAATTACTTCTGGCAAGAGATTTGGTTAATGACAGCTTGGAAAATTTTAAGATAAGTTCATAACACAGAAGGCATTTAGATAAAATTATCTAAATGCGTTCTGCATTGTGAATCTGTTATCAAAACACTTTTACACCATGAAAAGAATAGGAGTTTATTAATATTCATAATGCATTTTGAAAGCACATGTAATACTTGCATTCTGAAAACTCAGTGTAAGAAGTAAAAAAATTCTTTTTTTTTTTTTTTTTAAGATTTAGAATATTGTAGGAGAATAAAATGATCTGGAATACTAGTCCTTCCTTTTTTTTTTTTTTTTTTTTTTTGCATTTATTCAGGTCCTTTCCCAACTACAGTGGTACAACCCCCACCAATCCCTTGTGTTTCCTGAGTAAAAAGTTTTAAAAGTTGCCTTTTCCCATATCCCTGGAAATTACATACTATTGCCTTCTATTAATAATTAAACTTCCTTCCACTTTAAATATATTCACTGTGTGTATCAGTGTTCTTGTTCTCTCAGGGTGGAACTTTCTGAAGAAAAGTCATTTAATCTTTGGTTATGACTGAAGCTGCATTCATTCAGTGACTATAAGTATTGTGTGTTATGAGCTGCGCTAGGTGGCTGGAACACCGAGGGCTTAGGGAGTTCTCATTAGGGCGGGAGGGAACCATCAAAATAAGTAACAGCAAATTATGACAGGTCCTCTGAAGGAAACCACTGGAGTGATGGAAGCCTTGGACATACAAACTAATGTAGCAAGAGATGGTATTGGAAAGATAGAATGCAACCGTGTTGCTTTTCTTACTGGAATGCAGTTTCAGTTTCACTTCTTGAATCTCTGAGAATAGAGAATTTTACCCAATTATAACAGTAAGATGGAATATGTGATATTTTATAAATAGTAGGAATACTTTTTTTCCCTAGACCCCCCCTCATTCCCACAGGTTCATGTCATTCTTTTATAAACTGATAATTCTTTAAGATTGCATAGAGTACAGGGGCGCCTTGGTGCCTCAGTCAGTTAAATGTCTGCCTTCGGCTCAGGTCATGATCCCGGGATCCTGGGTTTGAGCCGTGCATTGGGCTCTCTGCTCACTGGGGAGCCTGCTTCTCCCTCCCCCAACCACTGGTGCTCTCTCTCTCAAATAAATAAATCTTTTTTTTAAAGATTTTATTTTATTTATCTGACAGGGAGACAATAAGAGAAGGAACACAAGTAGAGGGAGTGGGAGACGGAGAAGCAGGCTTCCTGCTGAGCAGGGAGCCCAATGTGGGGCTCGATCCCAGGACCCTGGCATCACGACCTGAGCAGAAGGCAGACACTTAACAACTGAACCACCCAGGTGCCCCGCAAAATAAATCTTTTTAAAAAAGATTGCATAGGATAGAAAGCCATATGAGATATTATAATTATATGTTGAGGGTTTTTTTTTTAAAGATTTAATATTAAAGTATACAATTTTGACTGAGGTATCCTACCAGAACTTCTCCATCTTGATATTGCTATACCTTTTAATGTCTTTAGGATCTTGCAATGCAGGCCAGTACAGTAGTTTTATGTTAGTATGTTTGTTCCTTCTTAAGTTTTTAGGTACTTTGCTCAGGAAAGTAATACTATGCCTAAGGGCTATTCTGGTCTTGTTTATTTCCATATTCTTAAATCTAGTCAAGTATCTTACACAAGACACACTCAAGGTGGATAGATGTGTTTAGTAAATGTTGATTAAATGAGTCCTTCTGATAGCATGGGTACCAAGCGAGGTAAGTGCTCTCAATAGCAGGGAAGAAGGAGGTCTCTATGGAAAGAGCTAATATGAGAAAGCTCTATAGAGAAAGTAGAAGTGATGTTGGACTATGAAAGATGGGATTTAAGGAAAATGGAGGAGTGGGAAATGATGTGGAGTTATAGGAATGTACGTGGGATATTCACAAAGCATTAACCGTTCCAAACTGACTGTCATTGAGAGTTTGTACATAGAAACAGGGTTTTAAATACAACTTAAAAAGAAAAAGTGGGTTGCAACAGAATGAGGACAGTCTGGACAGATGGCAGAGGGGTTTAGATTTTTTCCTCTGGGCAGTGGGGGACTTTGACATGGGATTGAGTAGTATTGATTTTTATTACAAATGTGTTTTAGGAGGATTGATTTGGCCGTACTACTTAGGATGGATAATATAGTCAAAGAACACAGTTCTTCAATCGCATTTACTGAAGAGAATATCCTGTTGACCTGTATGTCTAGTCCTTATTTATTTTGTGCTAGTCTCTTTTCTAGTCCAGAGAATATAAACTGCCTTGGGTCCCAAAGAGGGTCACAGTATATTCTACTCCTCAGCTGTCAGCAGTATGCCCAGAGCAGGCTCTCCCCAGAAGACTGATTAGAAAGATCGTCAGAAATCCTCAAGGCTGTGGGTAGTATCACCTAGTGCATTGCAGGCTGGAGTATCACAGCTTTACACTCCTGTCTTCCCTGTCTCATGACTGAGAGTCTCAGGCTTATTTCTTGAGTATCCTAGTAAAATGCCAAAAAATTTTAGAGGAAAGACAGTAAAGTATCACAAACTCAGTGAAGCATTAATATGGCATCTGCCCATGCCACATTCCATGCTAAGTCCAGAATGATAGATAAAATGTGATTTCTGCCCTCACAAAATTGAGTCAGATGGATTGGATGTAAAATGTGTGAATATGAAAGTTCTTTCAGATATACAGAGAGGGGCATATGGGGGCATTTAGCCTGTTCTGGGAATTTAGAGATGATTTCTTGGAAAAGATGAGTAGAAGTTAGAGGAATGATAGGAGAAGTTTATTCTAGACAAAGGAAGAAAAGCATGAACAAAAACATCGACATCTGGGAACCTGGGTGGCTCAGTGGGTTAAAGCCTCTGCTTTCGGCTCAGGTCATGATCCCAGGGTCCTGGGATCGAGTCCCGCATCGGGCTCTTTGCTCAGTGGGGAGCCTGCTTCCCCCCCCCTTCTCTCTGCCTGCGTCTCTGCCTACTTGTGATCTCTGTCAAATAAATAAATAAAGTCTTTAAAAAAAAAAAAAGTTAAAAAAAAAAAAAAAACATCGACATCTGAAGCAGCATGACATACACAGTAAAAAGCGTCTAGTCCTGAAGCAGACTGGTTGGTTGAGGCTAAGGGGGGTGTCTCATGGAGTGAGCATATACCAGGACTAACACTGAACATTTTCTTTTTCATGCTCTCCTTGAGCTAATTGCCAGGAGGGAATCTCTGTATGTTATGTTGAGCTATTCAACAGTAGAAGAGATTTCTCCAATATTATATCTATGTATCTATATATCTTATTTCATATATATATAATCTCTCCATGGATGTATACTCTCATGATTCCTGGGTTAGGGAAATATAAATATGTTGCCTAACTCTCTGATGTCTAGGGAAGCGCCAGGAATCCAACACTTACAGACTGACACTGGCATCTTCACCCAGGGGTTACTTTGAAACAAGATATTTTGATGGCTTCTCTCTTTAATTCTGAAGGAAATAGGCCTTTGAAGCTTAGAATAAAGAGTTGCAAACATCTGGTGAAATATTTGGAGATCTGCTTGTAGCATAGATGAAATACGGTAAAGCACTAAGGGAGAATGAGGGGGAGAGAGGTGGAGAGGAAGGGAGAAAAGAGAGGGAGAGAGAGAAAGAGAATTGGAAGCAGGGAGAGGGATTGAGAGGTGAGGAAGGGAGGAATGGAGAAAGAAAGAGGAACAGAGGAGAGAGAAGGACGGAGGGAGAAAGGAAGCTTAAAAGGATTTTGAGCTTGGATTAGCTTGTATAAATCATGTTATATGTTTGAAGTAAGAATTTAGTATTTTGAAAATAGTTTAGTAAGTTGCTGTAGTGTTCTTTATCTCATCAATAGTGTTTGTCTAGGGCTCTTAAAATGACATTCTTGTGAATAACTTGCACAGATATAAACCCTGTTTATGAGTCATAAAATAATTTAGCACTTATTTTACTTTTATTCAAAATTCTCACCTTTGATTTTTAAAATAAAACTAGTGGTAAATGCTAAAGCTATAGAGCAAACCCCTATGAAATCCATAATATGAACATTTTCCAATAGTGTAATTATAATCTTGAGTGTGATTTTATTGTATTGTATTGTATTTTTTAAGATTTTATTTATTCATTTGAGACAGAGAGAGCATGAGCAGGGGGAGAGGCAGAGGAAGTGGGAGAAGCAGACTCCCCATTGGAACCTGATGTGCAGCTCAATCCCAGAACCCAGAGATCATGACCTGAGCTGAAGGCAGATGCTTAACCATCTGAGCCACCCAGGCGCCCCTTGAATGTGATTAAAACAAAAACAAAAACAAAAAACAAACAAAAACCTCAAACCTCAGAGATGAAGTTACATAATAAACACACACACTGCCGGGAACCTGGGTGGCTCAGTGGGTTAAGCCTCTGCCTTCGGCTCAGGTCATGATCTCAGGGTCCTGGGATCGAGTCCCGCTCTCTGCTCTCGAGTCGGGCTCTCTGCTCAGCGGGGAGCCTGCTTCCCCCCTCTCTCTCTGCCTGCCTCTCTGCCTACTTGTGATCTCTCTGTGTCAAATAAATAAATAAAATATTTTAAAAAAAAAACAAAACACACACACACTGCCATACAGTCTCCAGAAACTCCTCTTCCTCCTAGCCCATGACCACCTCCTCCTCTTTTTCCTCTCTCTCCTTTCTCCTCCTCCTCTTCTTCTCATTTTTTCTCCTTTCTGTCTTTCTCCCTCTTTCTTCTTTTCATCACTTTTACTTTTTTCCTCTCTTCCTTTCTCCTTCCATCCCTGTCTCCCCCTATATCTCATTTCCTTCCTGATGTCTATAGACAGAATATAATGTAGAGGGAGCCCTACAGTTTATAAGACTGTTTTTAACTCCATGGCACCTCTGAGCCCTGTGATCGGTGTACCAGAGATAATATTGGAAAGTGATTGAGTGGTGTAGGGAAACAGGGGAAGAGAATCTTGGCGAGCTGTATCTTTAAATTCTATGGTGAGGATCAGCCTTGCTGAGGGGTGGGTATTTAAGCAAAACTTGTAGGAAGTGAGGGAGAGAGCCCTATGTCCCATGGAAAGAGGAGAGGAAGAGAGTTCCAGGCAGGGGAGCAGTAGTGTTCAATGGGCCAGAGGAGGAATTGTGATTTGTGTGAGAGACAGCAAGAAGTCTTACTGGGCTGGAATGGAGAGAGAGAGAATGAAAGAGAGCAATTGGCAATTTGGTCAGAATGGTAACTGAGGCTGGGTGTTGAAATTTATTGCATTTTTGGCTTTACACTTTGCGAGACAGGGAGCCATTGGAGGCCTGGGTTCTGTGTTCCCTGTTCCATTTCATTGTTCTTTGTTCTTGAGTTATTACTACCCTGCTCTTATTACTGTGTTTTAGTAATAAATCTTGATACTGGTAAGTTAAGTCTGTTGCTTTGATTTCAAAATTGCATTGGCTATTCTTGACCCTTTATTCTTCTATATAAATTTTAGAATCAGCTTGTCTGAAAACTTACTGGAATATTGGTTGGAATTGGATTGAATTTATAGATCAATATGGGGGAGAATTGTAATCTTTGTGATACTGATAATCATATTCAGGAATATGGTCTCTCTTTTAAGAGTTTGTATCTTCTATATTCTTCAAATCGAATGTTCTGTAAATTTCTCCATAGAAGCCTACCATATCTTTTATTAATTTATTTTCTTTTTGGTTTTCATTGCTATTACTAAGGGGGTATTTTTTTCCCATTATATTTTGTGCATGGCATGTGAGAACACAGCTATTGCTGATCTTGTGTCTACCAACCTTAAGAACTCTGTTGTTACTTCTATTAGTCTGTTGTCTACACTGAAAAAAATCTGAGAGAATTATGTCATCTGCAAATAAAGATAGTGTTACCTCTTCCTTATCGATTTTTTACCTCTTTCTCTGTTGCTCTGACTTGGACACCCAGGACAGTGTTGTGTTTAAGAGGAGGTATCCTTGTCTTGGGCTTTTTAATAGAGTATCCTTCTAAAGTTTTAACATTAAGCAAGGTAATTGCCTTATCTGTTCAAGTTAGATAGTTCCTTTCAACTCCCTATTTGCGAAGAGTTTATTTTTTAAACAATTCTTGGATTTTTAAAATTTTAATATACACTTTTTTCCTCTGTGTGTTGAGATGGATTCTTTGATTTTTCTCCTTCATCTGTTAACATACTGTGTTATATTAATAGACTTGCTGATGTTAATCCATTATTTTATTTCAACATAAACCCCACTTGGTTGTATTGTAGATCTCTGGGTCACTTCTAATTCAATTTATTATTATTTAATTTAGTAGTTTTGTGTCTGTGCTCATGAGTGAAACTGTTAGATGTGACTTTCTCTTTTTCTAACTATTAATACCCGGTTTTACTGTCAAAGCTGTACAGGCCTAAAGGAAAGATTTGGAAGGATTTCTCCCATTTATCATTTGTTGAAACAGTTTGAATAGAGAGACTGATTGTTCCTTGAAAGTTTTATAAAACCTTCTAAGCTGATGTTGAATTGGGTGGGCGTATTTCTTATTCTTTTCAAAATATTTTCTAAATCTTCTATTTTTATAGAAAATTACCCATTTCATGTGTTTGAGATTTATTGGCCAAAGCTACTAAATTATTTTTATCATTAAAGGACTCCTACTTTATCTGTGGTTACATCCTCTTTTGGGTTCCCAGGACTGTTCCTTTGTGTCCCTTCCCCCTTAAACAGGCATGTTCCCTACTTGCCTTCCCCAATTCAGTCACCCTAGTGGTTTGTCCTTACTTTAGTTTGCTCAAAGGACAAGTTTGGATTTTGTTAATCCTTTCTATACTACTACTACTACTACTACTACTAGTACTGCTACTACTACTTCTGCTGCTGCTGCTTCCTATTTTATTAATGTGTATTTTTGTCATTATTTTCATCTTTATGTTTTCAGCAAGTTCTTTTTTGCCTCCCCCTGCTCCCAACTTCTTGATTTGAATGCTTACTTCAGTTTAAGTTTTTTTGGTAAGATTTTATTTATTTAGTTGACAGACAGAGATCACAAGTAGGCAGAGAGGCAGGCAGAGAGAAAGGGGGAAGCAGGCTCCCTGCTGAGCAGGACTCTGGGATCATGACCTGAGCCGAAGGCAGAGGCTTAACCCACTAAGCCACCCAGGTGCCCCATTTTAAGATGTTTTTATAGGCATATAAGGATATAAATTACTTTGTAAGCTCTGTTTCTTGCAGATTTTGACATGTATTATTTTCATTGTCATTCAGTTTTAAATATTTTGTGATTTCCATTGTGATTTCCTTTGTAACCTGTGATTTAATTAGAGAGTGAATGTTTAAGTTTCCAGACAAAGGGATTTTATTTTAACCTTTTTCTTCTTTTGAACTGTTGATTTCTAACTAAATTGCACTGTCATAGAAAGTATATGGTCTGTGTGATATCAGATCTTTGAAATTTAGGACTTATGTGTCTTAGTACCTAGTCCATTTTTGTACTTCTTGCATGTGTTCTTGAAAGAGAACACGTTATTTCTGGAAAGCCAGAATATAAATATATAAATCAAGTATTCAGTTTTATATATTTTTGTCATTGCTGTGTCTTTGTTAGTTTTACTTTCTTAATAATTTGCTTATTTTATTAAGTACTGAGAAGAATATGTTGAAATCTGTTAATTGCAGATTTGTCAGTTTCTCCTTGTTATTCTACCAATTTTTTTTCATATTTTTAAGTTCTATGGCATGCCCTATGGCTGTGTACATACACATTCAAAGTTGTTTAAGTTTCTTGTTGAATTCCTCTGTTTGTTATAATGTAATGATGAACCTAAGTTTTAAAAATATTTTATTGTTTTGTTTATTGTTATTTCTATACCAGCTTTATTTTAATTTGGATTCACCTAGCATATCATTTTCTTTCTTTCATTTTCAGTCTTTTGGGGTGGTTTTATTTTCGTATGCCTTTTGTAAGCATACATAGGTGGATTTAGTTGTTTTAGCTACTTTGATGTATCTTTGTCTCTTTGATAGGCAGAGAATGCACAAATAGACCTGTCTTTCCAAGTTCATCTTATACTAGTCTTTTTCATTTTTCCAATGATGCAGCCACAACACAATGCCTCTTTATAAAGTTTCCTTTAAAATGTCAAATGCGCTCTGAGTTCCTTTGCACATGTAATTCTCTCTTCTTGGAATGGTCTTTACCATGGCCCTCTGTTTTAGAAAGCAAACTTCAGTTTAAGTGCTCCCCCTTTTCTTAAGAGAAGTTCTTCTCTGACCCATTCCAAATAGCATCCCCCTTGTTTTCCTAGTACCCGATTTCTTTTATAGCACCAAAGTTATTTATTCTTAGATGTTTATTGGTATGACTCTAAATACTGTTATACTAAGCATTTTACTTACATGTTGATTATTTGATATTAGTAAACGGGAGGAGTAAGATAAGGCAGTACCCCTAAAAGAGTAACATGGTCAAGAAATGGCCTCTAATGGCTGAGGAGCTTGGAGTAAAGAGGGAGAAATAAAGACGGTTCATGAATGGGAAAGAATTTGGGTATGGAGGTGCCTTTACCTAGAAAAGGAAATATGTAGTCCTCCAGGACCGGGGGAGGGAGTGAGAGAAATGTGACTGCAGATGTATTTAAGGTATAAAGAGGTTAAATAAAGAATTGCCTGAATCAGACCTGATTTTACTGAATAAAGAGTGGAGAATAAATGGAATTGAGAAGGCGGTGGAATACTTGTCAAAAGGTGTGCCTTAAGAGAACGGCATAAGGCTCCAAGTTTAGTTGGACTGAGTGAAGTTAGCAGTGTTGCTGGTTCTGTGTTCATTTTTTAGTACCTTGTGATCCACAGCATTAGAGGGTTAGTGTAAATGATGCATGGATGGGTGTAAGTTGCATAGTGTGTGATCACACTGATGAGTGGATATATTTTACAGGGGTGAGTGTAGCATTGATTGAAGACAGAATGTCATGAATGTACTATGAGCACCATGTTAAGAAGGTGGGGAATGAACTCCTCTTGCTGTGCTCTAAACGAGTGTGACTTTGGGCACAGTCTTCTCCCTGAGTTAGAAAGGTGTTGAGCTTGATCATCTCTAATGCCCTTTTCAATTTTCACATGATGAGAGTGTATGAAAAGATGAAATTGAGTGAGTAATGGTTTAGGTAAAAGTAGGTGATGGGTGCGAAGAAACAAGTACAGGTATGGAGCTTGTAATAAGTTGTATCTCCTAACTCTTAATGATAACACTAACATAATGTATCTGCAATTGTTTTGTAGAGTCCCTTATTTTCAGTGTTCATTCACATTATCTGGTCATCTTTTAACTATATAAGGGTTGGTAGGGATATATATATATATATCACCACTTACAGATAACCTCGCCAGAACAAAGAACATTATATTTCAAGACAAATTCCAGTTGTGCCTCTAAGAATGGCATTGGCAAGCCAGACTTTTTTTAAACCCTATTTCCTTATCTGTAAAATGAGGAGGGTTGGCTTTTGTATCAGACTACCTGAATTTTACTTTTAGGCAGGTGTCTAGATCAGAGAAATATGACAGTTGTTATGTATCTGCATTTTATCAAGGGATTTGACATAATCTTTTAGATTTTCCTTTGTAGACAAGAAGTAGTGAATGGGCGGCAGCACCCTAGTGAATTTGTAACTTGGGAGCTATCTGATAAGATGACATAGAATTCTATTCTCAGTGTAGTCTTTTTCACCATTTTTGCGATGACATGGGTAAAGATATTGATGGCTTGCTGATCAAATAGCCAGTACATTGGATAACAGAATCAGAATCAAAGATGATCTCAGCAGGCTTTAACTAAGAGCCAAATATGACAAGATGAAACACCATGGATTCTTCTAGTGCATGCCTGTAGTTGGGCCAACAAGCACACTGCACAAGGATTGGAGGCAGGGGCTTCCTTCAGATCTTGCCTCCATTACTCTCTGTGTGACATATGGCCTCACATTCAAAAGCATGAAAGGATATGAATTGTGAATTCTCTTTCTCCCCCAGTCATGCCGTGTCATTCCCCAAAGGCAAATAGGATTATTAGGTTTTTAAAGTGTATCCTTCCAAAGAAATTTTGTGCCAGTGTAAACAAATCGTGTGTGCACATATTTCCCCTCCTTCCCATTTTATGCAAGTAGGAGTATATTACATTGTTTTTGTACCTTAGTTTTTTCTCTCATATTTATGATTTTATGTTGGAGGCTCCCACATGTTGGTGTGATCATTTTCTTTTAAGTGTTTGCACAGTATTACTTTGTAGGGATGAATGATAGATCATAGTTTAGTTAACCAGTTCTTTACTGAAGAACATTTTGGCTATTTTCAGTATTTAACTATTACAAACAATGCTGTAGTCAATAACTGTACAAAAGTTTTATCTATGGAATAAAGTCGAAAGGAGTGGTGTTGCTAGGTCAAAGGGAAATTCCACTTTCTAATGTCACTGGTATCATCTCTGCCCTCCTGTGTCACATAATCTTAGAAAAAACAGAACTGTATAGCTGGAAAGGGATATAAATACCATCAAGTTTAGTGGTTCCCAAAGTATGGTACTTGGGCTCGGAGTAACAGCAGCATCACGTGGGAACTTGTAACAAATGCAGATTCTTGGAGCCCGTGCTTGACCTCCTGAATCAGAATGTATGAGGTTCCCAGCAGTTTGTGCTCACAGTTGATTTTACGTATGAAAAAACTATGATCACAAAGGTGAAGTAACTTAGCGCTTGTCTCAAGGTGTGACTTCTGACTTCTTTTTGAAACTCTTTTCCCATCATGTCACATCTTTCCCCCACTGGAGTTTACAGACTACATGCTGTTCTTAACAACATCCACCCTTGCCTCATGCCCTCTCTCTCACTTTTTCTTTTGTCTCTACTACTGAAATCCTATTTTCATTTGTTCCTGTTTTCTTGGAAGCACTTGGATCTTCCAATTTGGAAAAATCACTACATCTTAACCTTCCTATGGTATTTTGTTTTTACTTCTCTTTCTCTATGAGTGTCTGATGTGCATTCATGTCAGTCTTTTGTTAGCTTATACATATGCTCCTTGAGGACAAGGATGATGTTTTATTTGTTGTCACTTTAGGCTCCTTGCACCTTCCTTGCATTTACTAATTGATATAGATAAACATTGGTTGCATTTCTTCTCATGCAGGAAATCAGTGAAATAGAGAACATACTTGGTGCTATGCTCAATATCTGTAACCCTAACCAGTTTTCTTATAAACAAGCTATTGACTACACGGGACAGTAGGCACAATGGGGATAAGTCAGCTCAGACCCCTCAGTGAGGTTCATAGATGGAAAATTAACCAATATGTAATGATTGAACCTATATTTTGGTTCTCTTATGTGCCAGGCATAATGTGTGTTGAGGCTGGTATGTTTCTAATATCATTTTCAAAAATAAAGGACCATGCATTTTTACAGTTGATACTGTCTTATACCTGTATACATTTAAATTGTAGGTATCATTTCCTCCTTGTGAACTTAAAACTTAGAAGTATGGTGTCAGGGGATGTTAAAATTTTTTAAAATTCTTAAAAAATTTGAGTTATTATCTTGTTTATTCTGTTGTGCTAAATATCAAGATAGGTGTTTCATATTGTTGAAACTTCACATTCTGGTAAAACACCCCATTTTCTCAGATTATCTCAACATACTTGTCAGGGAAGAATATAGATGATTCCCTGTGTGATAGAGTAGAAGTTTTATCACTTTTAGTTCACTTTTTCCTTAAAGCATTATAATTTTATATCTAAGCAAAATTTAATGTTTTGGGTAGTACTCAGAATCCAGTTTATAATATTTAGAGAAATTTTGAGAAGAAGCTTATCTTGAAGATGATATTTTAAATGATAGTTGCCTGGCCTACAGTGACTTTGGTTCATTCTTATGAGCTGTCTTGAGAAATGGAGATATTATCACTGGCTTAGGGCCGAAGTTAACAACTTTGAAAGAATGCGCTTCTGTAGTAATTTTGAAATTATTTTTCTCCAAGACACATCGTTTTTATCAATTTTTAGCTAATTGTGTGGAAAATGGAGAAATGGAATGCTTTAATAAAATTTTGTGATCAGAAGCAAATTGTAAAAATTAAATACAATATTACCAGCCCATTTAGAGTCTTGCATTACCTTAGCAGTTGTATATTGGGGACTTACATACAACTGTGTCCTTAATTGGTATTTTTAGATGAACAATTTTAACCATGTTTAATGTTGTAAGCTTGTAAATATGATTGTTACTGTTATGTCATACCAAATATAAGCAAAACTGTTTAATCTTTGCCCCCAAATCCATTAAAGGCCAGTTCATATACAAGCGCATGGGAAGGTAGAAAAATGTTATTCTTTTTCTGTCCTTAAGAGTTTATAGTCAGCATAGGAGACTTTATGCAAATGAAACGAGGCAATCTGCACAATAGCTTTCTGAAGTTCACAGTGTGGCATAACTAGTATCTTTAATTTGTCAGCAAGGTACTGTTACATTATTTGATCAAATCAACTGAGTTTTATGCTATTAATATCATCAGAAGCAAGCTTTGATGGGTGATCGATAAAGTAAAGCTGTATCCCATATGTAGTTCCTGTGCTTAGCACTCATTTCCTACCAAAAATGTAGAATTGAGTTTCTCATTGTTTCTTTTTTAGTGAGCATTTGTCCTGCGCATTCACATTCTTTCTTCATGGGGAAAGTAATGTATGCACAAGTGTGGAGATTGCCCAACACCAGCCAATTTATTTGATCAATGAGGAGCATATACACATGGCTCAGTCTTCACCTGCACCATTTCAAGGTAAGTAAATGGCAATGTCCTGCTGTCTACCTCTCTCATGCCAAGTGGATAGCCACCTTGCCCAATAAGGTTTGCAGAATGAGATATTATCTTAAATGGACATTATAAAGCTAAGCGTAAGGGTCAACTTCTGAAGAAGAAAGGAAAAGCTACTATTCAGAATGAAAGCTTGTTAGTATTTTGCTGAAAGCTTGGAGCTTATCACATTTACAACATGGTCTTAGGTGAAGTTGTACTAAGGAATAAAATGTAGAGAATTGCCCTTCAGAACAAAAGATCAGTAAGTATTTGAAAAATACAATCCAATGAGTAATTGACATCTCTTAAAAATTAAAGGTTTTCATTGTTTTGTTTGTTCCACGATTTCAGGCAAAAGTGACTTACAGAAAATTACTAATTTTGAAATTTCAATCAGAATCCTATTTCTAGAGTTGTATACTTTCTTCAATGATGTTAATATCTTTATTATTTCTTTTAATTAGAGGCTACATTGATTGTAGGTATTTGGTTGTAATTTAACTTAATGTGTATATGTTCATTAAATCTCAGCTAATCACCTAGATTTTACCAAGATAACTCCATGTCCCTTTTTCCTAATCATGATTTCTAAATCTTTGGTTTCATTTTTAGAATTCAGAATTTTATATGAATAACTTTTTAAATGCTGTAATGTTTAAATGTAATAATATTAGATTCACCCTTCTGGAAAAATCTTTTTTGGTTCAGTCTAATTACTAGAGATGCCTGGTTCAAATGGTCTTAGCATATCATACAAAGTAATTTTTAAAAAACACTGATATTTTAACAGATTTAACTAAAATATTTTTATTGACATAACACCCTATCATGAGTGTTTAGCCTCTGTATTTACTTAAGATTGGTTTTTGATTTCCTGCAGATGATTGATTTAATTTGATGAAAACATCTGTTCTTTGCCCTAAAGATATTTGAGCCTTTTTAATTTTTTTTTTAAGGTAAAAAAGAATGTTGAATCCTCATTTAACTCTCTCCTAATTGTTACCTATTTTTTTTACCCCCTCTTTTTGTAATACATTTTAAACTATGTACTTTACCATTCCATAATTTTGAGTGTTTGCTGTGTGAACATTTATAAAATTCAAAACCCAGTTCCCAAACTGTACACTTAAGAGTTGTACAGTATTTGCATATTATGGATCATCAGAATTATTCAGTACTGTGTTTTGTTAACTATGAAGGTGCTGAGGACCATCTAACTTCATTCTAGACTTTATCACTGAAAACAAAAGCATTTATTTATGATAAGAACAGAAGGAATTCCTAATCATGAGGGGAGGTAACTAACCTGAGTTGGAAAAGATAATATTAGCAATATCAGGTCTCCATAAACCAGTTATTTTGGGTCTTATTATTTGTTCCTAATGTCTCGAGCGATAGAAGACTTTTGTGGGATGTTACCCTGCTTATTTCCCATGATTGGTGTGGAGGAGGGGCATTCTTGGGGCAGATGTTGGCCTATAAATAATTTTAGTGAATATAATTAATGTGGGATGTGGGAATTTCCTAGAAATATTAATGCAGAAATATTCCCCTTGATTAACTGTGTTGGTTGGACTCAGTATTTTTATCCTGTTTGCCTCAGTGAGGAACAGCAGAAAGGTACCAAGAAATATGTGATGTCTAGAGCTATCACTGAATATTGTAATATATCATCCAGCTGTTAAAAAAAATAAAGCCACCCAAAGAAAGAACATCTCATTTAATGCCTATGCTGAGATTTTTTTTTTAGAAATTAGGATTAAGAAAGTTTATCTCTGGAAAAGTATTGTTTGGAAGGTTAACCCCCCTAGACTACAAACTGGCTGGGTTATATGCAGCATCATGTTAACTATATTTTTGTGGCTAGGTTAGTGAAAATAACATCAGGTCAAACACTGGAAGAGATAGAGGGACTTGGAGTCCTTTACTTTGAGTTTAATAAGTTTTGCTTAGAGTTGTTTCATCAACAGACCTTCAAAACAGTTGTAACTGAAATTATAACTAAGCATTATGTTTTAGACTTGGTACATCAAGACCTTTTTGCTATTACAAGTTTTATTTATATGTTATTTTAAAAATTACAACAGATACCTAGAAATTCTCAGAAACCCTGGAAAATATGTCCAGGTTCTAGGCAGGTTTTGAGATATACGTATTAAATGGTTTTGTTATAAAAGAGTCAATGTTCACATTGTATAAACTCTTATCAAACAGGTGTGTATAGAAGCTTTCATAAATAGTTTACATATTGTGTGTTACTACAGCTGTCTGATTTTTTTTTTTTTACCTTCCCCATTTGATTTCCTTAAAAAACTGATGTATGTTGAGAGGCATATAGGTAAGAGGTACTAAAATGAGAAACTTTAAAAAATAAGACGGTAAAAGGAGTCCGGAAATAAAGAGTGCTATCTAGTAAGTGAGGCTGGACTTTAGCCTAAATGACCACATATGTGGCCTTACACGTAAGTAGGAGTTATTACTCTGATCTGTAACATATGTTTCTCCTCCCTGCCTTAGTACTGGTAAGTCCTTATGGCTTAAATGGCACGCTAACAGGCCAGGCATACAAGATGTCAGACCCAGCCACCCGTAAGCTGATCGAGGAATGGCAGTATTTCTATCCCATGGTGCTGAAAAAGAAAGAAGAATTGAAAGAGGAAGAGGAGTTGGGATACAATGATGATTTCCCTGTGGCTGTCGAAGTAATTGTTGGTAAGAAAATATTTTGCCTGAAGAACTTTATTCTATCTTCTTCATCTTTCTTAATTTAAAAAGATAATCATTGAGATTCATCAAAAATAATCTCCATAATTTTTCCATTTTTTTTATTCTCTTGATACAGTGGTATATGCTGAGTAGTTATCTTGCCTGAAGCGCCAGTGGTCCCTGTCTTCCAAATGCTATTATCATAATGTTGGAGCACATGTTTAAACAGCTATTAACTTAGGAAGGAATGGAGCACATCACTTTTGGCAGTACCTAATGAGCACCTCATTTTCATCATTGAGCTTTGACTCTGACCACTAGAATATTAAAGTTGGCATCCCGGTGTGAACTTTTTCTCAGGCCTGGTTCTCTCATTGCTCTCTTTCCTTACAGGTGGTGTTCGGATGGTTTATCCTTCGGCATTTGTTTTGATCTCTCAGAATGACATCCCAGTTCCTCAGAGTGTTGCTGGTGCTGGAGGCCATATTACAGTGGGGCAGCAGGGACTTGGTAGTGTGAAGGACCCAAGTAACTGTGGGATGCCTCTTACCCCTCCCACTTCTCCAGAACAGGCCGTCATAGGTGAGTACAATCCAGGAATGTACTCATCCAGGTAGAGGAGATCACAGAAAACCATGTAGCTCCCTTGCCATGGAACAGATGAGTAAACTCACATTGAGAAATGCCTTATGCCAAGAGATGGAGGTAGAGTGACATGGGAAGTCTGCAAAATACAGAAGGAAATTTTTCAACAAATAGAATGGATGTGCTTCCGAATTTTAATTGTGCCCTGTTAGTCTTTATTCCAGTTAGACAGTGTAGTTGTTTCTCTTAAGTTCTATACACACATCTGTCCCTTTACACACATGTATGCGTGTGCACACACACAGACATACACGAACAATGGACAAGGTGGAGGCTGCTCTTTTTTTCCTTAAAACAAATGGAAAACACTTAATCAGAAAATAGCTGAAACATTTGCCCATTTGGCCATTGCCAGGCAGGAACATGTCTGGTATAATTCTTTTCTTGTTATATTATAAAGGTAGACTGGCATTCAGAAGCTCTCAGGAAAATGCTTTGTTCTGTCGGTCATCTGTCTACATTAATGATCAATATTAATTACATATGAAACTTTAAAAAATTTCCTTTATGAAAAAATTCAGAAATTGTTTAAATTGGGAGCATTTTGCCATCTTTGGAGTAGTATATTTTCTGTGTTAACTTTTTGGTTGTTGTAGTTGACGTCATTTTAATTGGAAATCTAGTCATTAATATTCATCAGACTTGAGCTGAAGTGAGATTATTTATAGGCTTTTTAATGTGGGCCATGTTAGCAAAAGCATCAGAGTAGATAAAGTCTTGACTGCTGAACTGAAAACAGACTATGCAGCATGATACACACTTATGTGGCTATTTTCATGAGATTAGATAAGACGGTATTTCAGAGTTTCCAGCACGGTGCTTGGCATGTGCAGGGTATTCAGTAAACGTTCATGGTTAAGCAGTATATCGGGCGCAAGTATAGAGACTGTGATTGAGCACACCTAATTTAAAAATCTGGCTATATAGCTTTTACTAGGTGAGTTGGCCTTATTAAATTCTCAAACTTGGCCTGAGCCTCCATTTCCTTCTCTGTTAAGTACTATGTACTTGACAGAGCTATTACACATACTAGGTAAAAAGCTTGACAGCGCTCTGTAGGCAGCAAAGCAGTAAACAAATGGTGGCGTAAGCAATTTGAAGCAGTACTCAAAACACGATTACGTTATCTGGAAGGAGTTACTCAGATACCATGTGGAAGGCATAGAAATGGGCAGCAGGCAGCCTCTGTCTTGAGAAGCCATGCAGTTGCTAAGACAGTAAGAAAAAAGGGACATCCAACTCTGATATGGCAGAGCAGAGAATTTGGATGATTCCTTGTGAAAGGATTTGCTCAGTTTTTATTAAAAAAGAAGAAAACCAAAAAAAGGAAAAAGAAAAAATACTTCTACAGGCTTTTTAATAATCATCATAGAGAAGATATATTGATACAGAGACTAGAATTAGTATCTCTTAGGGATATTTGTATTCAACTTAAAATTGAAACTTAAAATTGAAAGCCTGCTGTATGCATGATGTCCTAGGGTCTGATCCGTTATGAACACTAAATTTGACGATTCAGAAACACCAGGTTTTGTTTATTGTGGTTTTCAGTGTGGACTTCCTAACTCCGGGTCTTTATATTACTTCCTCTGACTCTGTGTATGTCATTGTGCTAAGCCCTGGGTAAATAAATCCCCTGATGCCTCCTAACTCTCTAAAACCAACCAAATAAAAGCAATTGGAATCTTTGTTGTAAAGTGAATTTGTCTTAATTTTTACATCAAGATACAATGAATTATAGCTTAGGACTCTTAATGCTGTCTCAGAGACAGTCTTGGTCAGCCTTGTCATTCTGCAGTTGACTAACATTGAGCATTGCCATGTTTTCCTACATAGAGGACAAAATGTGTCCCCTTTTCCCCTAAAATGGCCAAGAATCTTTTAGATTAGCAGGGGACCTAGGAGGGCCCAACTGGTTTTGGTGAAATCACTCATGCCTCATGTGGATAGGTACCTCTGCTTGTGTCTCTTATTTATGGAGATAAGTTTGAGGAACAATATTCAGTATGTATTTGACAGCATGGAGAATAGGTCTTGTCTAATTCCCTATGAGGTATCATCCACATTTTAATTAAATCATTAAAAGCTACTGAAAAACATTAACCCAGCTTTAATCTGAAAAAACCGTGCCTTATTTTCCCCATCCCTTTTATTTTTTGGTCGTATTCATCCCGTATGACACTGTGGGTATATGATCTCTTTGGCTAAATTGTAAGGTGTTTGGGAGCACAGGGCTATGTGTTCTACTTCTGTTCTCTGTTTATACTAGTTTTATAATAAGCATTTGCAAATCCATTGTAGAATTGAAGTGAATTATTTTGTACCGTATACCAAGTCAGGGAACTTTAAAGATGAAAGATAGCAGTAAAAGACCAAATTTTTTTGTCTCCTTTATCTAATTTTTAATACGATAATACTTTCATGGGGAGCGAGCAATTTTTAGTTCCTTAGAATGTAAGCATTTTGATGCTGGTTTTTGTTTTTTGTCTTAAATAGAGCTAAGCCCAACCATTCAGCTCATCTGATGGTTGTATTCCAGCATATCAGGACTACTAATTTGTGGTATAAGGTTGTTTATTTTTCAGATGAGGGTGGAGGTTTCCAGAGTGCTTAAAATTGATTATTTCGGTCAAGATATTTTGTATCATAGTTCTATTGAGGATAAAACCCACAATATATTTATGAAGTTAAATAGATTAAAGTAATTGAATAAGAATTTAATACTGGAAATCAACTTCAGTATTTGTCTTGTGTGTGATAGAAATAGTAAAACACTCATATAACCAAAAACCAGTATTACCAGTAATCCTAATGCACCTAATAGAAAGAAATGGGATTATATACCAACCATAGCTGGAAAAGCTAAGTGGAGTTATTAGAAACTAGTGAATAATCCTCTGATACAGAATGTCGAGATAACCTTTCAGTATTTTAGCACTAAGATTTCATAAATTGTGTCAGGCATAAGGACAGACAGTTCCATACACAAATTTGAAATTTGACCTTGTTAAAAGCTTTGTGCCATTAAGTTCTTTCTCCAACCCAGGGCGCTATGTGCAGTTGCTGCATAGATTTTTAGCTAAATGAGCAGAAAGCTCCCTCTGCTGTTTTGCTCTGCCTTGAAACTTCCTTATTGCATTGTCGATTTAAAAATTTAAAACAATCTATTCGTGTTCACATCTTTAGTACTATGATGTATAAGCCTTTATAGGTAAGTTGTCTCCAATATCTGTAGAGTCGGAATGCCTCTGAATGGCTATGCCCTTGGGTTGTGTGAGTGTGAGTGTTGATGTGATGAACTATTTTAGGGGAAAAGACAAAGAACCATCCAAAGTGCCAGTACACACAAATTGTGCTCAGAGCTATAGGTAGTGTTATTGCCAGGGCGCTATATGAATAATACAGGTTTCAAAAATCAAAACATTTCTGTGAAGTAAGCTTGCAGTTTGTGTACCAGGAGACCTTTTCAGATAATTTTCACATTCCCAAGTTGTCTGTCTTTTCCAGGGGACAGTGGAGGTACGCAGAGTGCTGTCAGTCACCTAGGCTCCCAAGACGGGGGGATGATAACTATGCACAGTCCAAAGAGATCGGGGAAGATTCCTCCAAAACTCCACAATCATATGGTCCATCGAGTCTGGAAGGAATGCATCCTCAACAGAACCCAGTCCAAGTATGACTTTTGCATTACGTCTGGATCATGGTTTAGTAACGACATCTCTTTGATTACTATGTGAAGAGTGTTAGTCACATTGAACCATCGTGTGACCAAACCTGAAGGGTCATTGGATTGGTAGATCATCTTTTTGAACATAATAGTGCAAAATTGAATGCAAGGATGTTAAAGATGTTGACTTGACTTGATTTGATTGATTATCTAGGAAATTTGGAAGTTCCTGAGTATCGCAAGATTGGCAAGGTATCCATCTGATATTTTTTAGAACAGATGGCTTAGGGCAGTAGTCAGTGGGTTGGTTTTCCTCTGTATACCAATTTATGAATGTTTTCTATTTGCAAAGGGAAATGACTTTCTTTGTCACATTTTCTGTGACATAGGTCTTCTGTTTTAAATGACAATACAGTTCTGAACTGAACTGATGATAGAGGGGTGTTTGCCACCTGCTGTGCTTCTGTTGGTTGATTTCCAGAGGCCATATTCTTTTCTTCCCGTCTGACTTTGCTTCTTTCCTTTGCCCCTGTCCCTCCTCTTGCTCTCCTCCCTGCCTTCCTTAACATATTTTTGGAAAAGTGGAAGAATTTATTCTAAGAAGAGATTGCTGGTGGTGATTATTTTAATTACATGAATAATAACAAATAGTAGTCATTAAATAGTCTTCCACTTACCAGGGTTTACATAAACATATTCAGCATATTTTCACATCTTTTGATATAACTGAGATGTCCCCTTTCTGGAGTGAGGAAGTAAACAAAGGAGTTTCCATTCTCTAGAACAGAATAAATATAGACACTCTGGCCAAGAACTGCTAAAAAGTCCACTACTTTTAGAAATCAGTTAAATGTTTCTACAGTCACTACTACTTAAAGAGTTTGACATACAGATATAAAAGCTGTCATCTGGGTCTAGATTTTAGGAAATTCATACTATGTATTTATCTCTCGTGAACTGGTTCTAGATTAGGCTGCTAAAGAAGGTATAGTAGATAAAATCTAAAGTAATTGCAGTGGGAGATTATATGTCATGTTCTAAAACTAAAAAGAGATCTCTAGTCACTTGAAAATGAGCCTTTGCTCTAGAATAATTGGTGCAGATATTTTCACTTCTAGCTACAATGCCTGGATAATTTCCAAGTTAACATTTTCTTTTTCGTTTCTTCTCATTTACTGTCTTCGATTTTTATCACCACTAACCTGTCACCTCCACCAGTTCTAACAGCCTCTTTAATCCACAGCACAGAACAGGGCAGTGAGACACCCAGAAGGGCAAGGGAGGGTGGAGAGTAAGAGAAGTCCTTCTAGAGCTGTCACTGGAGCACTTTGCAATATCAGCTATAGCTAAACCAGCAATACAGAAATACTGCCCAGTGTTCTTACTGTCACTGTGTAATAATAGACATCTGCTTTTTGCTACCAATTACTAGTGACAAGTAGGAGGTAATTTTTTCCTTGTCTTTAATTCACATTACAAGTGTAGAGTGCTGCTTAAATGCTAGTGAATATAGGAGTTTTAAGAGTGGCTTAAACAGTCTGCCCTGTCTCAGGGCATAAATTCACAGATGCTGGGAAAAGATAATTTTAAAAATTTAAGTTAATTTCTACAAAATTTAGGTGACTTTTTAAAGCAACAACTAATAGTGCCAGATAGTGTTTTAAGTGCTTTGTATCCATGTTAAAATGTGCAGCCAACTTAAATAGAAATATTTTGAATCTTGCTTCTTCTAGTGCATACAATAAGTTTGTTCTCCCTACGCCCCCCTCCCCAGCCCCGCCCCCAACCTTGGATTGCTCAGCACTATCAGCTAGATAACATTACTATGTGAAATGTATTCAGGTCTTTTAAAACATCCCCCTCCCCCATCGAGGTATAAATACTTTCTCATGTTTACACAAGTCACATTTTTAACCTTTTTTAGGAGGAGCCAAATGTCAACTCCAACTCTTGAAGAAGAGCCTGCTAATAATCCTGCTACTTGGGATTTTGTGGATCCAACCCAAAGAGTCAGCTGTTCCTGTTCTAGGTAGGTAGTAGACAGGGCAGAACAGGAGTCAGATAGAATGTTGGGACCTTTCGTTGGCTGTCTCGTGGACTCTCGGACTGCTTCTTCTTCATCATTTTATTTTGTTTTGTTTTGTTTTCAGTCTTCCTCTAGTAGAGAAGGAAAAGATAGGTCTTTTTTTATATACAGATGATAACAGTTTTATTGTCAGGACTCAAAAAGAGCTTTATTTGACAACTGTGACTGTGGCCCTGTTATCAAATTTCTCCCACAAATTTTTTTGCAGTAACTACTCCAAAACCAAAAGGCATTTGATAAGACAATCTATTCCCCTTTAAATGAATTTATTTAATTGTTCTCAATTTTAAAGTAGAGATAAATACTAAACAAGTTGGCTAGAGTTCATAGAATTTGGATTAAATCGACCTTCCATAGATAATTTGTCTTGTTGTCAGTGCTGGTATGTTTTGATGCGTGAGATAGGTATTTAGTAATAAAACCTGCCAGAAGCTAAAATTATTCATTCAGTTAGATACTTGAATAGAACCCTGAATTGATTTCTGTAGAAAATATTTGCTCCCCTGTATATTACCTTGACTTATCACTCCTTGTAGTAGTAAAGAGTCTTCTTGTCATGGGCTTTCATTAGGGTTCTTAGACTTTTTTTTTTTTTTTTAAGATTTTATTTATTTATTTCACACATATGCAAGAGGGCAGAATGGGTGCATGCAGGGGGAGAGCCAGGAGGAGAGGGACGGAGAGAATCTCAATCAGACCCTGTGCTGAACACAGAGCCTGATGCGGGGTTTGATCTCATGACCCCGAGATCATGACCTGAGCCAAAATGAAGAGTCGAACACTTAACCAACTGAGCCAGCCAAGTGCCCCAGCGTTCTTAGATTTCTTAAGTGTATGTCGTCCTCACCCCTAGCTCAGGTGACTATTGAGGATGTGATGGTGATTATTCACTTAATGAGCAACTTAGAGTAGCTTTGCTTTCAAAGTACATATTTTCACATTTGATACTGTTCAACACTTAGAAAAAGTTCTTTTGAGATAAAGTATATTAAGAAAATGGCCATTCATTTCCCTAGTTTTTTAGGGATTCTTATTGTGACATAAATAAGTTGGCTTCGGGGTAGGGAGGCAGTCAAATGACCCCTGAGAATATATGCAAACTGTGTGTGTGAATGTGTACACGCTTAAAGAGCAGTTTTGACACCATATTCCCGTCCTCTCCTCTCTTGTCCCTTATGTTGATTCTCTTTTATCAAGCTCTGCCTCTCTGGTCAGCTTTTTTTTTTTTTTTTTTTTTTTTTAAGAGATGCTGTAAATATTAGCCTAATGAAATGTTCACTATTGATTTTTTAAGGAGGGTGTTTTTGAAGAAGTTGTTCAATAAGGATCCTTTCTGAGCACCTCTCATCTCAGGATAGGTGTGGTATACCAGCTGAATACCTGTTTTCCTTCTGTTTCTAGGCCATTGTAACTTGTGTGACAGAAAGCCCTTTCTTATTAATTCTTATTTCTGAACAGCTCACAGCCAAGTTATGGGCCACCTTTAGAAAGTACCTAGGATAAAAATGTTGGTGTATTTAGCTTTGCTTATGGCCTCATCCTATTTTTGCTCCTCTTTTCCTTAATCTAGATTTTTCACCTGTTAAAAATAACCTTTTTGCTGATTTCTGTGACTTTTTATTTGCTCCCTTGAATTATTTTTACCTGAAGTGTAAATAGACAGCACTTTTTCTTTTGTCCTTTGGAATCACTCCTCTATTTCCTGACCAAATTCTTATACCGTCAGGTCTTTTTTTAGTTATGCATTTCATTCCATTGACTTACAAGTATTTATCTCTAGACCTAACTTCTCATACATACTCTGGTCTTATATTTTAGGGGGTGCCTTTAAGAAATATCCTTAATATTAACATGTGTGTTTTCTCACGAATATCTTGTTCCAGTAATTTTTATCACAGTTTCCCCTTTTCAGCCTAGAAACTTTATCGTTTATTATTTTTCTTCATTTTATAGATGGATTTTATCCTTGCATTTCACACTGATTTCCTTGGAAATGTCTATGACAGTAATTCTAGTTGCCTCGTTCTTTTAGTCACCTTGTGTTTCTACACTATTTGGTCCTGCTTCTGGTTCCTTCCCACCACTGGACCACCGTATAGTTAGCCTTTTGAGGATGATTTCCTGCTCCTTGCTTCACTGAGGCCTTTTACCTGTTCAGAGACTTGCCGTGATAGTCTGTTACTTACTGATGTATCCCTGATTGTAACCATTTCACAATGTAGTCGAGTCATTAAATACAATTGAAAAAAAATGACTTTATGAGATGTTCTAGTTTGCCAAAAGTCCTTACTTTGAAGAGGTTACCATAAAGTATCTATCAAAGGACTGGTCGTGTGGGTAAATGCTCTGAGAGAGAAAATCCAAGTGAAAAAGTTTTATGTAAAAGATTCTTTGAACTGTTTTAAAATAAGCACTCTTGCAAGATGTGATTGAGATTATTTTCAGATGAGACATTCACCTCTTAGTGTGCTGCTGTGCCCTGGAGATTTAAAGTGCAATTTTCCTCTTATTGTCAGTAGCTTTATGCTTAAACAACCTTCTTCAAACTCAGATTTTTTTTTTTTTTAAAGAGTAGCGAAGACTTCAGCAAGAGTCTTTTCAGATTATCTACTGCAAGATTACCAAACCCGTTATGGAACGGTCCACTCCTCACACTATTTAATGGCCTTATGGGGCAGGGTGGCCATCCTGCTGTCCCACTAAACCATCCCATTATGCCACACAAATCCGTTTTACTGCTCACTAGGGCACCATTGAGTGTGATATAGCAGTAATTTAATGCCACCCTAGTGGCCTCAGAGAGTTACTGCTGCACGGGCAGGAGAGCTCAGGTTTTTTTCCCTGGGTGGATTTATATATTGGGAGGAACTGGCTGACCTACTGTATAACTTTGTTGCACAGATTAAACCTTGGCATCATCTAGTGGGCCCTTCCTGAGCAGTATCTCACACCTATGCTTGCCAAGAAATGTGTTAGGATGTGAGCAGACTTGCTACCCTGCTTGGTACAGCTGCATTTGTTGTTTTCATATTCACTCACCATTTTTTTTTTTATTTCTGTCTAATTTTGTGAGTCTGGAAGATCCAAAGTTGTCTTTTATTCCTTCTTTTTTTGATAAGAATGGCATATAAGATTTCTAGTCTATTTATTCTGTTAAAGATTTGTGGATTGACCCTCATTTTCTTGTTTTCACACTTTGGGGGAGAATCACATAATTATTTTATTCCCAATTTACAATAGTACAAGCAATTATAAGCCATTCTATATTGGAGTTAGTAGAGTGTTGTAAGATAGAAATCAGAAGATTTTTTCTCTCTTTCTTGGCAAATGATCTCATTACTCTTGGTTTTAAGATGCAGTGTGAATACGTTATCTGAAGGCGTCACCAAATTTGAACTTTGGTAGGGGTTAGCACTGTTAAGTCCATCTCTTATCTGCTTAACTTATGTGTGCTTGATTCACCACTTTCCATCAGAGTCTTGCAGTTTTTAATCATTATAAAAATAATTAACACCTAGAGTCCTTTTCAGTGATTTGGGGATCTAGTGTGTGCTTAAAAGACAAAACCTTATCAGAGCCTTCTATTTGCAATGTTATAATGATGTAGTAATGTTATACTGTTACAACATTCTATTACATAAATTACATTATATTACATACATTGTATTACATACATATTATATGTAACAGTTAGATTTCAGGTCTGTTTCTTGACCTTATTTTAATTCTCATTTCAGGCATAAACTTTTAAAACGTTGTACAGTAGGACCCAATCGACCTCCCGCAATATCTCAACCAGGGTTCAGTGCAGGACCATCATCATCTTCTTCTTTACCACCTCCTGCGTCTAAGCACAAAACAACAGAAAGACCAGAAAAGGGAGACAAATTGCAAAAGAGACCCTTGATACCATTTCACCATAGGCCCTCTGTGGCTGACGAGTTCTGTGTGGAGCAGGACACACCAGGACAGAAGCTAGGATTGGGAGGGATAGACTCCTCCTTAGAGGTGTCTAGCAGTAGGAAGTATGATAAACAAATGGCCGTGCCTTCCAGAAATACAAGCAAGCAAATGAATCTGAATCCTATGGATTCACCTCATTCCCCTATTTCCCCTCTGCCACCAACACTCAGCCCTCAACCACGAGGTCAGGAAACAGAGAGTTTGGACCCGCCATCTGTTCCTGTGAACCCAGCCCTCTATGGAAATGGGCTAGAACTCCAGCAGTTGTCGACTCTGGATGACAGAACTGTCCTCGTAGGCCAAAGACTGCCTCTGATGGCAGAGGTCAGCGAGACAGCCTTATATTGTGGGGTTAGGCCCTCGAACCCTGAGTCATCAGACAAGTGGTGGCACAGTTATCGCCTCCCCCGCATTGATGATGCTGAGTTCCGGCCCCCAGAGCTCCAGGGAGACAGATGTGATGCCAGAATGGAGGTAAACTCAGAGAGCACTGCGTTGCAAAGGTAAGGCGACTCTGCATACCACCCACCTGATGCCCACTGACCAAGGCGTAGGGTCCTGAGAGTCGGGGCTTTCCTCCTCATCTCCCCATGTTCACCCTTCAGAGCCAAAATGAAACGTGCTTTTCTTCACCATTCTGGACTCTGCATTTGGAAAATGCTGAAAAGTCAAATGCTTTCTCCTTAGTGAGGTTTCACATGTGTCATTATTTAAACATGTTGCCATATAAAGGTTTCATTGTGGCATTTAGGACTTGGTATTAATTTATTTTTGGCCTGCTATTTGTTAGTCAAAGGATGTAGCTTGATGAAACTTTTCATTTTGTGGTCAGTGCCTTCTTTGTATGTTGACACTTTTAAGGAAGGCTTTGCATGCAGTCAGGTATGTATCCTGCATCTGGTAATAATACTGTTTTTAGTGCTGTTGAGCTATCCGTTATTCTTGACAGTTTACCCAGACCATCTCAGTTCATCTTCACCACAGTCATATTACTACCTTATTTTCAAAGCTGAGAAAGAAGCGAGGGTCAGACAGTTAGAAGATGACACAGATTGAACTTGAACCTAGTCATTCTGTCCTTAGAGCACATCTATGCTCTTAACTGGAATCCATGGAATCAGAGACAGAAGCATGTTCTTCACAGAGACCTACTAAGTTTTATTTGTGAACATCATCTCTAAAAGAACTTCTTTATAGAGATAAATTTTCTAAGTTCAAGTTTTGCAAGTGCTTTAAATTATAAATGCTGCTTTTAAAAAAAAGATAATAAATCTTTTTACTTTGTTAACTTGCTTAAATTATCATTTATTTTCCCTTTTAGACTCTTAGCACAACCTAACAAACGGTTTAAAATCTGGCAAGAAAAGCAGCCCCAGATGCAGCCACTCCACTTCCTTGACCCATTGCCTCTAGCTCAACAACCTGGAGACAGTTTGGGAGAAGTCAATGATCCATATACCTTTGAGGATGGCGACATAAAATACATCTTTACAGCAAACAAGAAATGCAAACAAGGGACAGAGAAGGATTCCCTGAAAAAGAATAAGGTACTATTTAACATAGTATCCAGCATGGTACGGGTTTTGATCTATGTCAGTACAACATGTATGGGAAAACTTTTGAGGCAGAATGTTTGAGGTAGTCTTGCCTGATTGCTCTGTCCCCATATTCATGCTCTTGGTACTATTGTATCAAACAACGTATTGTTCCTTTTTATGTCATGGCTCACCTTTGTTTAAAAGTCAGCTGAACATAAATGAAGCCTCATATTTTCCAGGCTCTAGCTTACAAGTGCATGTTTCCTCTCATATGCTAATTCTTGTTGGCCTATGCTCCCTGCTTATTTCTTTTTAATTATTATTCAGAATATCCAAAATGTAAGGAAAAAAAATGTTGATAACAGTATCTATTGGTTATTTAGCGCTTAGTGTGTTTACTGTACCAAGCGCTTTACCTATATATCTATCTGAATTATTATCAACACTACTCCTAGATTGTGTCAGTATTAATTTTAGTGGTTTCATTGTCATAAAAATGAGTACTGGGGGTGTGTGCTGTCTTTAGCCTCAAATTTTAAAACATTTCAAAATACTGGACCATTTAAAGAGGTATTCTTAAGAATAGAGGAAATAAGACAACTAAAAGAGGCCTGTACAGTTCAGGAGAATGCTTCAGAGATTCCTTTGTAGAGATCTATCTAGATCCAGAAAGCTCGAACCATAATTCAGTATCTATGATGTTATTAAAGGCAGCTTTTAACACCGTGGCAGGTCTGTAATCAAATGCCACCAGTACTGGTTAGGCATAAAATCCAGATTGACTCAGAATACTCCATAGGATTGGAAGGACAGTGTGGGAGTTTTGGGTTCTGTTTAAATTCAGGGAAAAGGACATATCTTTTATTTCCCTTGGTTGCATAGACCATGGTTTATCATACTTGTGCTCATAATAAGTTCCATTCTACCCTCTAATTCTTTGTGTTCTCCCTCATATTCCACACTTTGGGTTGGTGTTCATGTGTTTTGTTTGGCTGAATTTATTACACAGTCAGAGGATGGATTTGGTACCAAGGATGTCACTACACCAGGTCATTCCACGCCGGTGCCTGATGGGAAAAATGCCATGTCTATTTTCAGTTCTGCTACTAAAACAGGTGTGTACAATGATTATTTGCCTCACTTGGATTGTTGCTAAAGTAAAATGCAAGGGAGATGCTTCTCGATTTAGAATTATATTTTTACTGTAATAGCAGTAATTGGATCCCATCTTTAATTTTTCATAGTTTGTTTTTCAGTTACTTTCAAAACTGATAAACATATTTGGAAATAATTGTCTCTAAATTTAACTGAAAACCTAGGGAAAAAATTCACAGGCAGGTCTTGCGCATTGAGATCCATTCCCTTTTCTCACTCCTTCTCTATGGATGAAGTCGCTTATTCTGCATCTTTGCCTCCTTTCCCGCAGATGTCCGGCAGGATAATGCTGCTGGCAGAGCTGGCTCCAGTAGCCTTACACAGGTGACAGATCTGGCACCTTCCCTGCATGACTTAGACAACATCTTTGATAATTCCGATGATGACGAACTTGGGGTGAGTCTGTCATAGCTGCAGAAACAGAAATCTCCTTACATGGGAGAACTTGGGTCACTGTTGGAGTATTTCCTTATTGTTTTGTCTACTGAGTTTTGGGGCCTCTTATTTCAGGTTCAGAATGTTCTGCAGAAATGTTTGTATACTTTGAAAGGATTCTAAAAGTTGTCACTGTAGTCTCTAACGCCCCTTGGTTTCCCTTTGTTGATGTCTTCTTTTATTAGTTTATTCCTGTTGTAAATATTAAAAGCTTTCCCATTCAGTTTTTAAATCCTTCTAAATATCATGAGACTAGTAGAAGTATATTATATAGTCCCTTTAGCTCTGATTATAAAGATAATGCCCCTGTAACTTTTTATTCATGTCATCAGTAAGAACTTAGTCTACATTTTGAGAGATAAACAAGTATGATCTGTACTTTTTAGGGTTGTGGCACTGTATAGAAGTTAAATAATTTAAGGCATGATGTGGTTAAAGTGACAGATAAGAATGACAATTCTTAGAAGAACAGCTGAGCTGCTCTTAATCAGGAAATTTATGTCCTCATCCTCCTAACCATCTCTGTACTTTTAGGCAAAAAGAAGTACCTGTTAACTTTTAGGGGAACCAAGAAATGAGTAAGATAGGCCCTCTCTTCAAGGAAATAAGTTTATTAGTTTATTTTTCTTTCACTTATGTACTTAGCTTCCTTCCCTTTTGTCCATTTCCCATGTATTTGTTACTCATTTGATGGTCACTTCCTGTGATGTGTACCTGAGGTTACAGGTATTATTATCCTGCCCTGACACTTGAGGTACCCACAGACCTCCAGAGAAGTGCATATAAAGAAAGTTACAAATCTACTTAAAAATATATAAAAATGTATACACCCATGTGCGCTTATTACTGTGAGTGCAGTAACTTGACCTGCGTCTAAAGATGCTGGACGTTCAAGTACAAAGTGACAGGCGAGCAGTGTTTAAGTTAACACTTAAAGGTTAAGTAGGAATCAGAATTCTAAAGCCTGTTCTCACTTTAAAATAAAAATGTGTCTCATTAACAGATATTATACGCCATTATACCAATGTTAAGTACTTAGAAGATGATGATATCATAATGGCCTCCAAGAAAAGATTTGACTTCAGATGTGGAAAGAGGGTTAGGTGAGAGGCGGGGGAAAGGCATTAGTTTGAGCCTGGAATGAGCCGTGGTTAAGCAACAGAATGAACCAGCTGAGGTTTGGGACAATAGGGAACAGACCGTTGGTCTGCTCTCTGAGTGGTGGGTAAAGACAGGGTTAGGAAGGTTTTTGACCACTCTTATAGCTTTGAACTGAGAACTTTGCCTATAACGTGTCCTTCTGTGAAGGCTGCTGAGTGTGGAACTGACTTGGTAGAAGCGAGTGCTGGTTTTCACCAGCCTCATACACAGAAAGCAGGAGTACTGTTTGGTAACTTTTATTGGATTAAAACACAAGGATGGAAATTCAGGCAGTGGCTGCATGAAGGAAGAGGACACGGCAGTGAGAAAAACTGCAGTACAAGAAATGACATGTTTCTTTAGCATTGATCCAGGCATCTGAGAGCCTTTTTGAACTTGACCATCTCCCTAAACGTCAGGCGTTATGTAGGATTGGTTTTAGTGATCCTTAGGGTTTGGTTAGCTGCTTTGGTGGGGATGGTAGGACAAAACATGAAAAGACACGGAATCAAAAAGAAGTAGAAAGGGAGGAATAAGAAAGAGGGCAAAGCAAGCATTGTGGGGTAGCTGGGGACTGTTCACAGCCATCATCCCCAGTGATTGTACTGGCGCTCAGAGCCGTTGTACTTATCTCTGTATAAATTATGTATTACTGTTGAACTAAATGAGGGTATATTTACTTTGGTTTTTGAATATATTCTTAGTAATGTTAATATGTGAAGGAGGGTTGGACGTTTTTAATCTAACTTTCATTTCTCTGAAATGATTCTGCTTTACTCTGATTTCTAGTCTGGCATTTAATCAAGAGAATCGCTTACCTTAGAATTGTTGCTAATTCATCTTACTGAAAACTGGTGTTGTGAGACTGTTGTCCAAGTTTTCATCTCAAATGTCTTTGAATTTAATTTTACACTTCAACCCTGTGACATTGAATAAGTATACACACGTAAAAGGCCTTCTATTTGTGAGAATATTTTTTGCTTTTTTTTATCTTGCCACTTATTCATTTGAGTTCTTAAAGATAATCTTGCCTATTAAAGGACTTCATTTGTTTTGAGTAACAACTCAAGGAAAAGCCCTCCCTGCATATTTCAATAATTTTATGTGATAAGGTTATTTTTTATGAAGATGAATGGTAACTGTGGAAATAAGAGCAGAAGATACCTGGCTTTTTGTGGTGAAAAATAGAAGTATCATACTTCGGCAGGGCTTGAGGTCACCTCTTTTAACTGCCTGCTTCCAAACAGAAGGAAAGCCAGAATGATAGCCAATTACTCCTTGGAGGCACCACCCTAATTTAATTATTGTGTCCCTAAAACCACTTCTCTAATGACCTGGGAGGAAGATTTGCTTAAGGTCTGTAGGTTGTGCTTTGATGGTACAGTTTGCCCTTACCAGATCCAGGCAAACAAGACTCAGTCACTCTGGTTTTCATTCTGGATAAGCTTGTAGCCGTCTTGGCTTCACAGTCTGGGGGTATTTCTAGAAGTTCACTTGTAAACACTGTGTAAGGAAGCACCTTTATTCCAAAATATCAGTAGGCGTATGTTAAGAAATAGTTGACTACTGCCTTACTTAGATACACGTGTGTTGCCCTGTTTCAATAATAATCTTTTCTTAGGCTGTGTCACCTGCACTGCGTTCATCAAAAATGCCTACAGTTGGGGCAGAAGACCGACCTCTTGGGAAGGATGGAAGAGCTGCCGTTCCTTACCCCCCAAGTAAGAAAAGGAAATGGAGCTTTGGTTTACTATTTATAATTTATACAAAATGTTCTCATACTCAGTGCTGCCTTATATGAGGTTCCCCTCTGTCCCTCCCTTTTTTTTTTTTCTTTTTCAAAAGAATGTTAACTGTGAATTAAAAAAAAAAAAATTTATATAAGTTGGAATTCCTAAGATGGGGCAGACAGCTAAGAGACCATCTTAGTTTGAATTTCTTTTGCTTTTGTTTTCAAATTATGAATTAACTCTTATGCTTTAGAATGTGGAAAAATGTGTTTTATGTTTGTTTCTTTAATAGCCTTTTCCTAGTAGGATAAATGTTACACAGTGATTTTCAGAGTGATATTCCAGTATAAGAGCTTGTATGAGATGTTTCAAAAAATTCAATTTACCCAAGGATGAGGAACATTTGTTTTTTCGTGGTCCTTTTTCTAATTCATACTGAAGTTTTTGTGTTTTCTTTTGAGGTAAAATAGTTAATTGTCTATGATGACAAGAGAAACTTCCTTTTTTGTTTTTTTTTAAAGTTACTCTTCACCCTAGGAAACTACAGTATTGTACAAGACAAAGACAGTCAGGGTAGCTTACATGGGTATTCTGAAGCAGAAACATAATTCCATTGCAAATCATTCTTTAATACCTTCTCATTAATTTCAGCTGGTAATGAGAACAAATTGAGGGGAAAAACCACTGTGTCATAGGGATGAGTCAAAAAGTTTTATGAACCTATAAATATGTGCTGATTTACTCAAATGTAGAAGTGTGAAGTATACAGAGATTGGATTTTGACAGCTTTAGTAGATCCATAGCTTTTTAAAATATGCAACACTTTCTCAAGCATGACATGTATGAAAATGAATAATGGTAGCCAGCCAGTTGCTGTAGTTTTTTTAATTAAACATTTTTCTTTTTTTATTACTCCGCACTGCAGAATTTTGCAAACATGGAATTCACAGATTAAAAGAGACAATATTAAAGCAGATACATATGAATAGGTCAGATGAATGAATTCTTTCCCTTGTATTGAACCAGTTAATCCTCTGCCCTTTTTGACATTAAGTGATACGTTGTGATGTTAAATGTTAAAATGTCTGATAACTTGTCCAAGATTATTGGGCTAACAATATTGCACTCACAAACTATTCTGCTAGTTAGTATCATTGCCCAGGAAAGTATATGGTGTACTCTCTTCTTTTGCTCATTTTTATTTTGAAAATAATTGTTTCAAAAAGAAGTTACTCAAAATTTTCTGACAAAGTACAGGCTATAAAAATTAATTAATTTGAAATACAGCAAAAGTATAAGCATTAGGAAAGTACAGATATAGAAGCGTAAAGAGGATCTTTCAATGTGTGCAAAGTATACAGGGTAAATGTGTGTATGTGTGTGTAAATGGACATACACACAGTATTCCCCTCCCCCAGGCATGACCATGAAATAGCATGGCAAGAAGTTCTCATCTCTGCAAGAGCTTTATTGTACATTGAGGCAGAGAGACTGACATATTATAAAATTTAGTGTCTAGAATAACACTGTCCAATTTAATAGAAATACACAAACAATCTTAAATTTTCTAGTAGTTACATTAAAGGAAGTAAAGAAGAACCATGTAAAATTAATTTAAATAATATATTTACTTACTATAACCAATAGTGTCATTTTTACATGTAATCAATGTAGAAAATAATGAGGTATTTTACATTCTTTTTTTTGTTGTACTAACTCTTTGGCATCTGTTGTGTAATTTTATACATGCAGCACATCTCCGTTTGGACAACCCTTGGCTTGAGTGCCCTATAGCCGTATATGGCTAGTGGATACTGTGTTTGAGAGAATAGGTCCATAATTATTCATTCGTGTATGTAGTTACAGTGAAGAAAGCAACATACAGTAATAACTAGGTTTAATTTGGCATCAAGTCTGTGTTAAGGTAGTATTGTGTGAGAATAATACATACAATAATATACCTCAACTCCAGCCCATTCTGGTAGCTGTTCTCTCCCTTACTTTAGCATTTTTAAAAAGAAAATTGAACAAGCAAGCCATGGTTTTCTATTTTGGGGGACCAGAATGTTTCTTTGGGTTTCTGTCTTCTTTCTTTGACTCCAATTCCTTCTTTCATTTTAATACCTGTTTAAGGTTGTATCTTTCTCAGAAATTGCTTGTAACTTAACAGCATTTTCATCTTTGGCCCAGTCAAAAATGGGGAGGGTGGGCTAATTATTACTGACTTCACCACTTACTGAACGTTTAGATGTTACGTGGTAAAGTGTTCTCTTCTATGTGTATCTTATTTAATGTGCACAAAAAATATGAGGTAGATATTACTACCATTTTGCAGATGAGAAACTTGAAGCTAGCGAGGCTAAGAGTCTTCCTTAAGAATATCTGATAATGGGGTGCTTGACTGGCTGAGTCAGTGGAACATGCAACTCTTGGTCTTGGGGTTATGAGTTCTAGCCCCAGGTTGGGTGTAGAGATTATTTAAAAATAAACTCTTACCAAAAAAAAAAAAACAACAAAAAAAAAACAACTATCTGCGAATAAGAATAGTGAAAGCCACTTTCTAAAGTGAATGTCTGGCAGGTGGAATCTTATTTTCCGTAATTTTTTGTGTGTTCTCTTTTACCTTTGATAAAAAATACCAAGCTGAGGTGTTGAAATTGAGATACACATGGGCGCCTAGGTGGCTCAGTGGGTTAAGCCTCCACCTTCAGCTCAGGTCATGATCCCAGGGTCCTGGGATCGAGCCCCACATCAGGCTCTCTGCTCAGCAGGGAGCCTGCTCCCCCCACCCCCACCGCCTCTCCCCCTACTTGTGATCTCTCTGTCAAATAAGTAAATAAAATCTTAAAACAAAGAAATGTTTATTCAAAAAAAAAGAAATTGAGATACACAACTGTGTTAGATAGCATCAAAGAATTTGAGAATGAGAAATGCCTTTATTACAGTGAGAAACGCCTTTATTACATTTCTTTGACAAAATTTAATAGCTAATTTAATAAAAATAATTTTTGGTAAAATTTTACACCATAGCCAGAATACTTTAACACAAAGAGAATTTGTACAGTTTATTTTTCAAATAACTTGATGATTAAGACCTATAATAGGAGTTTGAAGATTTTATGAGGAAGACTTAGGATTTTAAATGTTACACTTAAACATTAATTTTATATTAAAATTGACCCAGAGCCGGTCTTTGGCTTGGGAAAAGGAGTAGGGACTGAAAGATAAAGGTGATGTATATATTTTCAAGTGGAACCTAACTCAGTATTGAAGTCTTCACTCTCGTTTTAAAGAACTTACTGATCTCACTGCTGATACATTTTAAGACCCGTTTTTCCTCCTCAGACTCCACTCTTTCTCTGGGAGTTTCTGGCTTGGCTTATATCCCCAGTTCTAGGAATTGTTCCGTTCCTTAACGGTAGAATACTGCCCTAGGAAGAAGGTACCTTGAAGATCTACTTGGCGGGGGAGTTGGTTTTTTTCTTCCCTCCCCCTTTTTTTCTTTTTCTCTTTCTTTTTTTCTTGGCGGCAGCAGGCACCATTTGTCTAATGAAATCTTATACAGAATCCTACTGTAGGAAATAAATGGAAGTGGAGCTTCTCTAATGAGAGGGAAAGTTGGTATCTGAGATCCTATTTGTTGGCCTCTTCCTTCCCTTGTTGTACAGATAACCACTGGAGGCCAAGAGAAGGTAAATTATTCAGGATTATATAATTGTTTAACTAGGAAATGTGTTTTAAAGATCATCTCATGCAGAGGTTCTCACCTTTTTTTTTTCTGCCTCCATATGGCGGAAGCTTCCCCATCCTCCCATAAACAAAGGAAAGAAAGTAAGCCTGGTGAGAATCACACATCTAGTCCAGCCATTTAGATGAAGGGTCGAGGCCCCCAGGGAGGAAATGACCTGACCCGGCTGTAGCAGCGCTGAGCTGTGGAACTGCTCTGGGTGCTGCTGCTTTACAGGGCTTTGCCTCAGATGCTAGCCCAGGGCAGAGTGTAGCGTGGTTATTCTTTCTTCATTTGTGATTCAGAGCTACAGGTCATATCTTAGCCTAGTCAGTGGTTAGTGTTTGCCTCTTTAAATGCTGAAGTTGCTAGAAAGAACAATATGATTGGAAAATGGGACATCAGATACCATGGCAGAACACTGAGTTAAACTCGAGGCTCTCAATTTGTAAATAAATTTGCTGTACAGGGCACCTCCTAGTGGCCAAATTTTGCAAGCACAACTTGATTGCATTACATCTGCTCCTACTTTTCAGAATCCCTGCCTTAATGCGCCCCTGCTAATGATGATGGCTAACCTCAGGTATATTAAGATGTTTTTTAAAAAAGGATTGAGGATCCCTGTTTTAACTATTTCTTAAATGATACTTTTTTTACTAGCTGGATTTTTAATAAATTGTCTTTTGGTTCTAGGTAGGGTGAAGTTACATTTTAATATCAATATGGATAGCATTTAATGTCAATATGGAATCATTTCCCCAAAGAGCAGTGAGTGTGGTAGATTTTTCAAACTAGCTAAGTAATCCTACTACATCTAAACCACCATTCTAGCTCTAATCAATTTTTATTTTCTGTAGTAGAACTGCCTGGTGAATTTTCCATGTAAAATTTGCTGTAGCACATTTTTATATAATTCTGAAATATTTCATACATATTTGTAAGCAGAGATAGAACTTTATTAATAAAGTAATTCCATCTAATTTTTTCCAGCTTCTACTTATTTTCATCTTGTTATACTCTTCAGGCAATCATTTGTTAGAAGAAAAATGTATTACGTAGACTTCTTTCACTTAATTAAGCCAGATTAAGCCAAATTAAGCCAAATCAGAAAGCATCAAGGGGATAGTGGTAAAGTTCCAGAAAAGGATAATTTTTGCTGATGGCCTTCTTCTTAGAGACTTCCATTATTAATATTCTGTTGTGTAACTGATAGAACCATTCAGTTAGCATTATTTCTAATGACAGGTAGGGTGTCTGCCTATGAACTGGGATTTTTTAGAAATCCTATAGCTGTTAAAATAAATATTGTTGTCTGTTCTTCTCTTCTCTTCTCTTCTCTTCTCTTCTTTTCTCTCCTCTCCTCTTCTCTTTTAGCAGTTGCAGACTTGCAAAGGATGTTCCCCACTCCTCCTTCCTTGGAACAGCACCCTGCATTTTCTCCTGTAATGAATTATAAAGATGGAATCAGTTCAGAGACAGTGACAGCATTAGGCATGATGGAGAGCCCTATGGTCAGTATGGTTTCAACACAGCTCACTGAATTCAAAATGGAAGTAGAAGATGGATTAGGAAGTCCTAAACCAGAGGAAGTAAAGGTAATTGCCAGTGTATGAATTTTATCGAGCCAGGCTGGTTTTCAAGCAGATTCATATACATTTTCCTCAAAATAATATTATCTGTATGCCACATATACCTCAGTTTCTAGCAGTCCTCTGAATTGGATCATGAGGTACCTTGCTTGGTATTTTAATTATAGTGTCTTGATTAATTTAAAATGTTGGTATTAGCATTTTCTGCTGATTAGATGAGAAAAATACTGACTTGCAGTCCTTTTTGTTATTGTTGTGGTATGTCCTAAGTCGTTCACCGGCATTATCACTGCCCCCCTTTGTTGTCCCAGGACTTCTCATATGTGCACAAAGCTCCCACCTTCCAGCCTTTCGTGGGGTCCTCCACGTTTGCTCCGCTGAAGATGTTGCCGAGCCAGTGCCTGCTACCTCTGAAGATACCTGATGCCTGTCTGTTTCGGCCTTCATGGGCGATCCCTCCTAAAATTGAACAACTGCCCATGCCACCTGCAGCCATTTTCAATCGAGATGGCTACAAGTATGTGCAGGGACTGTGTTATGTTACTCGCCCTATGAAATGTGGTTTTGATCTTAACTAAATATTTACTTAAAATGATGACATCAGCATATCATTTGAAACTTTCCTTTTTTGGCCATTCATGTTTTTGTGCACATTATTTTGTGTTGAAAATGTGCATATTTTCTAACTGTTATGTACATGGATAAATTAAGGTTATTTGGGTAGAGAACCATGGTGTGCATGCTCATTCAGTATCAGATCCATGTCGACTGCAGAGTCAAACACTAGATTGGAGTTGGTAATATTATTTGGATACTGGTGGTAAGTATTTGATTTATACAGATTGACGATTCCAAATGTGCTTACTTCAAGCACTTTAAAATGAAGTGTTAGCATGGACACTTTCTCTGACGCTGACCCCATGTCATATAAGAAAGGCAGCAGCAGGGCTGGTATGACACAGAGGAAGGAAAAGGGGGTGTATATTGTAGCTTGAGCACATTTCACTCTGTCAAAAAACAGTAGTCTGTCAACAGTGTAGATTCCGTTTCCCCTATGATTAATAATTTCTTGAAAAAGTAAATGCTTTAAAATATAAGGCCATAAACTCAAATTTCTGTCAGGACCAGGTAAACAATGTGTGGATGACCTGCGTTGGGTAAAGCAAAAGTCTTGGCACCACTGATGGTCAGTGTCATCCTGAGAGGCAGTAGGAGAGAGCAGCGTCTTTGCTGGAACTGTTAAGAATATGCCTCATTTATTTATTTATTATTTCTTTAAAATTTTATTTATTCATGAGAAATGGGGAGTGGGGACACAGAGGGAGAAGCCGATTCCCTGTGGAGCAGGGAGCCTGATGCAGGACTCCACCTGAGGACCCTAGGATCTTGACCTGAGCTGAAGGCGGATGCTTAACCAGCTGAGCCACCCAGGTGCCCAAGAATATGCCTCATTTAAAGGGACTGTGTGCTATCCAGTTACAGTGCATTGTTCAGGCAGGAATGTGGGAGACTGGTGGTCTGCATTTTTATGTAAATCTCCTTTTAAAAAATGTTGGTAGTTAATGCAGAGTTACATTTTAGGAGCCAATAAGATAAGACAAATTCCAGATCCAGCCCTGTGGGCTGTATTTGTGACATCACAGAAAACCATCTTGATGAAACCAACTTTAATGTCTTAACAGGCTTTATGTGTATGTATGTAAAGTCAGCGTCAGAATGTGAAAAATGGTGACAGAGTTAGGAAGACTTAGGAAGGTAGAACTGTGCTGTCAGAGGACTCCATTCCTGCCTTTTTTGTTTACTCCTCCGTATGACCTTAAATGACCAGCTTACCTGAGTCTTCCCCTTCTTTAAAATTGGGATAATCCTGCCTGACTTCCCCCACACGATTTTTGAAAGGTTCCAGTGGCTGTGGAAGTATTGTGGCAATAAAGTTTCATCATCAGGGGGCAAGAGCGTGCTCAGAAGTACCCTGGTTGTGGTCGCTGGGCTTGTTTTCAGCAGCCGTGCTCCAGTCGTGCTGGAGCTTCTGTAAGTGGGGACTCATCTAGTCCAGCGGGGCTCAAGGACCCAGAAGGGTTGCCACCCCATTCTCATCCAGGGCAGCGGCACCAGCGGCATCTGACGGTTGAATTTCTTATACACACAGACTTCTCAAAAGAGTGACATGCAGCCCTTTGCTGTATGATAGTTTAAATAATCAGTAATTCAGATCATTGTTTAGGTATATTAAATCTACCCTTTGCCATCCCAGAGATCCTTGGTATTCTCAGTTGGCACTGTTAAGAGCTATTGTTGATGAAGGAAGTGTTTTATATCAGCACCTTCCAATACGGCATCCCCTGCCCTGAGCTTGTAGCTGTGCACCTCTTGAAATGAATTTGTAGTTTTCTTTAAGTTTATTTAAATTTAGCACATAGGGCTAGTGATATTCTGCTGGGGTCTCCATCACCCTGGCCACCCCTGGTCACACTCAGAACATGCGCGCTCACTTGCTTGACACCTGTCATACTTGCTGTGAGCTACCTTCTCATCCCCTTTTTCGCTATTGAATGCCCAGCATCTAGTATAGTGTTGGTACTCAGTTCATTGTTATTGAATGGGAAAAATCAGGTTACTGTACAAGCTAAACCATTTTTACTACCTAGGGAGCAATTTAATTATTTAGGTTTTCAGTTAGTAGTCATAGTTTTTCTGATCTGAGCTGTATAATAATTTTAGGGTTTTGTCAAACAGAAGAATTTGAAAGGAGTCCAATTAGAGTAAAGATCATTATTACACACTTATTATTTTGGTTTCTGAGATAGCAGTGATTGCTATCAAGGTTTCTAGGTCATTTTTTATCTGCACTCAAAGATACCACTGTGCTTCAGAGTTAGTTTCTTTGTAGTGTTGGATTTGGATTTTTTAAGCCGGTGGTTTAGGCATAGCTAATTAAAAATCACAAGAAAACTATTTGAAGAGCCATCACTTTATGACATTCTTCTTTCACATTTTAAGTGAATGAATGTCATTTATTGGAAGAACATTAGTTTAAGTACAGTATTAATAGATTTCAAAAAAAATATTAGGCAGTAGATGAAATCTATTCTTTTGATACCTTCTAATTGGGAGAGAATGGTCTCATTTGCTTTTTTTACATGTGCGTCTAAGAAGGTATATAAAAAAATCTTTTATAATAATAAAACAACAGAACATTGTAGAAACCATTTTTGTTTTCTGTGTGACTATTCCAAAAAGAAGTCATTGCTTATGAAAAAATAGATAACACAGTGTGTGATCAGTTTCTGGGAACTAAAAATAATTGTGCTGTAGGTAATACATAGCATATTGAAGATTAAAAATGAACTAAAGTTGCCCACCACCCCACAGAAATCTGTTAGAAGAGTTTGGAAGCTATGATACAGTATGTGTACTGCGTAATTCATCTAATTAATACTAAGGCCTCCTAGCTACATATGTGATATCTGTATTAATTCTAGTGTAGTACTGGCCAGTGGGTTTCCTACAGTTGGATTTCTTTATGGTCATTCAGTACTATAAAAATGCAAGCCTAGATAGGACTGTGCTTTGAAAATTAGAAAAATGGCAAATGTTCCTATTTGTTTGATCATAACTGCTTTAGAATCATGTATGGATTATGATCTCAGAGGATAAGTACAGCAGCAGACTTTAAATTTTAAAAAGTGACAAAAAGGTAATTGCAAATTAGATGGAAATTTTATCCTATGGTTTTCTAGTCAATTTAGCATCTGAACTCATGTGTTAAAGTCCCACTTAATAGTTACAGTTTTTCAAAACTACAGTGACCAAACCCAGCACCATGTTTTCTTGTAAAAACAGTAAAGTTCCCTTGAAAGATTAAGATGGAGATTGCTTTGATGTGGAATAAGTAGAAGGAAAATGATGTATTATTCTTGGTGTATGGTATATTCTTCTTCATACCTTGCTTCTTGCTTTCCCATCACTTTTATTGACTCTTTTGAATCCTTTTTTTTTTCTTTTTTAAGAAAAAATTGAATATACCTAGTGAAAGCATGCATAAATGATAAGAAATGCACAGGCCAGGGGTACCTGGGTGGCTCAGTGGGTTAAACCTCTGCCTTTGGCTCAGGTCATGATCTTGGGGTCCTGGGATTGAGCCCTTTTTTGGGCTCTCTGCTTAGCAGGGAGCCTGCTTATGATCTCTGGCTGTTAAATAAATAAATAAAATCTTTTTAAAAAATGCACGGGCCAGGTGGGGTAATTGTGTCTGTGACATGCACCTGTTCTCACTTGGTACTGTCTGTTGCAGTAACGTGCCTAGTGTCGGGAGCCTAGCAGATCCAGACTATCTGAATACACCACAAATGAACACACCAGTGACGCTGAACAGTGCTGCCCCAGCCAGCAACAGTGGAGCAGGAGTTTTGCCATCTCCAGCAACCCCTCGCTTCTCTGTCCCCACACCACGAACCCCCAGGACCCCAAGAACTCCCAGAGGTGGGGGCACTGCCAGTGGTCAAGGGTCGGTTAAATACGATAGCACCGATCAGGGGTCACCAGCCTCTACCCCCTCTACCACGCGGCCCCTTAACTCTGTGGAGCCTGCCACCATGCAGCCAATTCCTGAAGCCCACAGTCTCTACGTCACCTTGATTCTCTCAGATTCTGTGATGAATATCTTTAAAGACAGAAACTTTGACAGCTGTTGCATCTGTGCCTGCAACATGAACATCAAAGGGGCGGATGTTGGGCTTTACATCCCTGATTCTTCCAACGAGGACCAGTATCGCTGTACCTGTGGGTTTAGTGCGATTATGAATCGCAAACTTGGCTACAATTCAGGACTCTTCCTGGAAGATGAGTTGGATATTTTTGGGAAGAATTCTGATATTGGTCAGGCTGCAGAGAGGCGTTTAATGATGTGTCAGACTACCTTCCTTCCTCAGATGGAGGGAGCCAGAAAGTCCCAGGAGCCACCTATAAGCCTTCTCCTCCTCCTCCAGAATCAACATACACAACCTTTTGCTTCACTGAGTTTCCTGGACTACATTTCCTCTAACAGTCGCCAGACTCTTCCCTGTGTAAGCTGGAGTTATGACCGGGTGCAAGCAGATAATAATGATTACTGGACGGAATGCTTTAATGCCTTGGAGCAGGGCCGACAGTATGTGGATAATCCCACAGGTGGAAAAGTGGATGAAGCTCTGGTGAGAAGTGCCACAGTGCACTCTTGGCCTCATAGCAACGGTAGGTTTCCCCGAATACACGTTTACTTTGAAAATGATCTTGGTATGATGGTAAATAATAAAGGACAGAATTTTAAATTTCATTTCTCTTAAAAAAAAAACCCACAAAACTGAAGTTAAGAGCTCCGTGGACAACCTTCCTAAATTTAAGGAATAGGGCAGTGTTTTATACTGAAACACCTTTTGAGGAGACTCATTATTTTGTGAAAACTTGCTCTCATATTGATTCCTGTGCGCAGTTCACATGGCAAACTGACCGCTACATATCAGCATCGTTGCGAGTACACAGGCGAATAGTCGGCACACCTTGCGTGTTTAAATCCACCCGTTCTTCTAACTTTGTTGTCTGTAATGCTTCTCCCGTGGAGCCTTCTACCCATTTACAGAGCATTTTCTCCTTCCTTTGCTTTTCCAGTGTTTTGCATCTCTTGTAACAATGATTGCAGTTGGCTTTGTGTTGTGGTTCCTGAGGCATGTCACTGCCATTATTAAAAGCTCCAGCTGATAAATGTCTGTGATGTTGAGCTCTAAGCCCTGCAACTTGCTGTTCCCTTCCCTTATTCATTCACTGTCTATGCTGTGATGCATCCCCGGGGGTAAAGTGACTGAAAGAGACAGGACACCTCTCTGAGGGACTTTCTGACCTATTCTGGAAGATGGACATCAGATTAATCAAATAATTACACAAATTAGCATAGTATTAGAAACCGTTATAAGCGATGAAGGTGTGGGGTGGGAGGGCCTTCCTAGGCTGGGGGTCAGCCTTCTTCTACTCCTTGAGGAAGTAGAAACGTTAGATTTCAGTGCCAAGTACAGAATAACTGGCTAAAGAAGGTGGAGAGCAAGGAATTGTGTCCCAGGCAGAAAGAGCAGCAAGAGGGAAGGCCCAGAGTTACATAGAGCTTGGGGCTTTCAAAGAGCTGAAGGACTCTCTGTCTCAAGTAAATAAATATTTTATTTTATTTTATTTTATTTTATTTTATTTTATTTTATTTTATTTTATTTTATTTTATTTTATTTTTAATGTAGGATGGTGCCTGGGTGGTTCAGTTGGTTAAGAATCTGACTCTTGATTTTGGCTGAGGATACAATCTCACGGTCATGAGGTTGAGCCCTAAGTTAGACTCTGCGCCCAGTGGGGAATTTTCTTGCGATTCTCTCCTATTCCCCCCTCTCCCCAGCCCCTCACTCCCCCTTAAATAAGTACATCTTGAAAGAACTGAAGGGAGCTTGGAGCTGGCTAGATTCCTGAGAGCTGTTTGAGACCTGTTGGGGCTGAGGTCTTTATCCCAAGAGCCCTAACATGATGGGTTCATGAAGAGGCATTGCCCTCTGATTTGTGTAGTTAAGAAACAGACAAGCTCCGACTGCAGTATAGGCTGTGGCTTTGGAAACGGAAGGAATGGTGGGAAGACGAGAGGGTTAGTGTAGTGGCTCAAATAAGAAAGAATGACTTGGTTTCTTGTCTTAGCAAAGGAGATGGAAAAGAAGTGGAAACATTCGAGGGATGTTGAGGAAGTAGTTGGACTGCAGGACTTGGTAGTGGGTTGGATTTTAGGGGTCTGAGAGAGCGAGATGGTAAGGAAGACACCTGGGCTTGTGACTTGTATACCTGGACAGATGGTGATGTCCTTCAAAGATCAGTGCACTGGAAGAAGACCAGGTCCAGGGAGAAAGCTCCTAAGTTGAGTTTAGGAAATTTTAAAGATCTCTTCTGAGATACCCAGGTAGAGATGTCAAGTAGACTCTTGGGACTTCCCAGGCCTGCAGCTCAGGGGAAAGTGAGTAGTTGACTTGTAGATACTCAAGTCCAGGGCACAGAGGAGGAAGCAGCTCACCGAGGAGGAGGAAACCCAGACCGACAAGAGGGCTTGGGACAGAGCTTCGCTGAACTCTGCAATGTAACCAAGTTTCCAGAAAGAGACGAGTGAGTGGTCAAGAAGAGCTTTTAAGAAGAGGATTAAACATATCTTTTGACCATGGTGAGGAGCTGCTTCTGTAGAGAGGTGGGAACAGGCTGGGCTGGAGTGGTTGCTTACGTGAATGAAACGTGGACCCTGTTCTGAACAACTCTCAGCCTGTAGGGGAAGGGTTATATAAGCTTCTTAAATACAGTTGGAAATCTGGAAGGAGAAAGTATGTTCAGAGGACAGAGATCAGTGGAGTAGGGGATGAGTAGGCATTTTCTGAGTAGCCAAGTCAGGAGACTTCTCGGAGGTAGAGACTTGTAAGGAAGTATTCAAGGGTTATGCTCATTTCTGTAACCACTTGGGTTTGAGCACAGTGAGTTGTACTTAGCAGGCCTCTAATTAATGTCTGCTGGATGCATTTATGAATTAAATGAATTAAAGAAAGTGCAGTCTTTCCCCTAAAGAAATGTGGGTGATTATTTCGGGTGGTTCCTTTTGCCAGATAGTAGCCTTTAGACAGAAAAGCGGTGTGTGGGTGGATCAGTACTGTCATCTTTGGATATGAAGAAGAGCAGAGTTTTATTGCAGGGGAGGTGTGGGTTCCAAAGTCACAAGCTTAACAGTACCAGACAGATAATGTAAATGAATGATGCTGGAGCCAGATTTGCCAACGGCAGTGCCCTCGCTGTGTCTGTCAGTACACACGTTCTTTTCTGTGTGCACACGAGTAGCCACAAAGAATGAGGTCTGCTTTTATTTTTCTCTAACCGGTGGTTCTCTTTGTGTGTCATTCTCCAACTTCTGATAGAGCCATGGGTCCAAGAAGTACTTTTTTCTTTAAGACAAAAGCAGCCCAGGCTTGAAGATAAAGTCCATCACTGCTTCCTTCTCAGGCAGGCAGCAGAGCTGAGTGAGGAGAGCCATCTGAAGGGGGCGCTGCGCCTTCGCTCCGGCATGCTGCTTGTGCAGGAATGTGGCCTGCGGCTTGCCATGTCTCCCAGTTTTTCCCAAGAGGCTGCAAATTTAGATTAGCAATTTGTTTGGTTTAGGGATACACCTAGAGATGTCTTAAGCATCCTGTGTTTCAGGTTTAGTTGGTAGATAAATCTTAGATTTCCATCTGTGCCCCTTTCCCAGTCAGCTAGAAAAGAAAGAGTAAGGAAGGGCCTTTAGGTATGCAGCTGATCACCTCACACTTCATTAGCTCTTTCTTCAGATCTTTTTGAGAATTTGATAAGCGTTTATGGACCTTTCTCCCTGGGAAATAATATGCATATGTTCATGCATAGAGTTTTGCATAGAGTCTGAGAGGTTTTTCAGGTTCTATGTTGAGGGCCCCTCCTCAGTAGGAAGAATATTTCTGCTGAAACCATGAATCCCACCTTCCTCTGTGTACAGATGACTTTCAGTCCTGTCGTTGCTTTTGCCATTTTTTCTTATGCCTCTGCCTGCATGGAAAGTTGTCTTTCTCTCAGTGCACTTTGTATTTTGTGAAAACATTTTACATTAAGAGCATTTTTAACAGTTTTTAAGAGCTTTTATTTAAGTTCCCCCAACACACACTGATCATACTTTCAAAACATTGCTATTTATAAATAAAAGTAATATAATGATTAAGAAACTTTTATAGCTCTCTTTTCCTATGAACAACCTTGGAAACAGGTCTGTATGATTTTAAATTCAGGCCTATCCATCTTTTTACTTCTAAACAATTCTATAGTTAACCTCTTATATACAGAGTGATTGATTTCTCCTTTTATTATTTCCCATAGTAAATTATAAATTACTTTGTAATAATAAAGTAATATCTTTTGACTGGTAAGTCAAGCATTTTAGAATAAACTGAAAATAGAATCTACCGCCAATTATGTCTTTTGTCATGGACTATAACTGAGGTCTAGAAGGATGGCAGGAAAGAGGAGAGTGCCAGTCCCCCTGTATAATTTCTGTTCGTTTTCATTTCCTTTCTCTTGCAGTGCTAGACATCAGCATGCTCTCCTCCCAGGATGTGGTCCGCATGCTGTTGTCGCTGCAGCCCTTTCTCCAAGATGCCATCCAAAAGAAGCGTACGGGCAGGACCTGGGAGAACATCCAGCATGTGCAGGGACCGCTAACCTGGCAGCAGTTCCACAAAATGGCAGGACGGGGAACCTATGGTAGAATCTCTTCCCTGTTTCAGTTCTTCCATAATTCTTCCGTAATTCTTCCATCTTTCCTTACTGTCCAGTCCTAGCTTCACTGACAAAATGGAATCCTCTTCATGACTATTAAGTTTTATAATTTTATAAATTAATCTTTAATATTTATCTTAATCTTTAATCTTTATAATCTTTTCTTCCCTAAAGTCAGTTTGGAGTTAAGTTTTCTCTAAGCATCCTTGGTAGAATCCAGGTCAATGAGGAAAATAATTTTTGGAGTATTCATTAGATTCTCCTCATCTTCCTGATCCTCATTGTATTTTCATCTGGATGAACTTCTGAACTAGTTCTGTCAACTTCTTCCTAGTCAGGATTTTAATGCTTAATTTAAAGGAAATGGTATAGTGCTGCTTGGAAAACTAACTTTACTTTGTTCTAATCTGCCCTTATTGGACCTATCTAAGTGTGTTCTGACTCATTGATATAAGGTTCTTCGTCAGGGGCCATGTAATTAGAGGATTTGAAGAGTACTTTTTGAGAGTGATCCTGTCAACCTACAAGAAATTTCTGATGCCAGAATTAAGACTAATGCAGCAAGAACTTCTGAGTTGTCCAGGTTGTAGGAAGTGGACTTTCAAGCACCATCCTAACTGCCTTATTGTTACAGGTTCAGAAGAGTCTCCTGAGCCATTGCCCATTCCCACTCTGCTGGTAGGCTGTGACAAAGACTTCCTCACCATCTCACCATTCTCTTTGCCATTTTGGGAGAGGCTATTGTTGGACCCATATGGGGGCCACCGTGATGTTGCCTATATTGTGGTGTGTCCAGAAAATGAGGCCTTGCTCGAAGGAGCCAAAACTTTCTTCAGGGACTTGAGCGCTGTATATGAGGTGAGAATGATATGAAAATCGTTTTTGGGACATGAGTCCTCAGATTGTTTCCAGCTATGACTAAATTTTAAAGAACAAGTATCTTCAAGGTAGATCTCAAAGAAAATTTGCAAGTGTTTGGAGGATAAAGGAGAGAATTAAATTGGCAAGTTTTCCTGGGAGTAAATTGCTTTCCCCTCTTGGCTTTACATTTTGTTAGATTTAGAAGACTGCTCTGCCAGCCTTCCCGCACGTCTTACAATTCTGTCAGCTGTTCTTTCCTCATGTGTGTGCTCGAGTTGAAAAGTGTTGCTTACCAGCGGGTGTTCTGGCTATTCAGAAGATGACCTTTACAGAAAGAAAGTGCATCCCTTCCTGGGGGGGGGGGTTCCTGAAAACAGTATAAAAATATTTAGCTTGAAGATTTTTGAATCAAAAGATAAGTTTAATGAATCATGTCCCTGTTGTGTATTTAGCACTGCATTCCTCTTAATACTAGAACTTTGATACAGAGTAATAATGTAATAACTGTAATAATATAAAAGCTGGTAAATCATTTTATATATTTAGTACATAAATTACTGTTACTTTTGAAAAATTGGAAACATGAGTATCTTTAAGGTTAAGTGCCACATTTTTTCTGCCAAAGTGTATGTACACTAAATTCTTTGTATCTTATACTTCTAAGATCTTTATTTTTGGCAAGATTAAATAAAATTAGTATTTATGAAGAACTGTTACAGGCATATTATAAACATCACAAGAGTGTTTGTTAAAGAAGTTGCCAAGTTGAATTTCTAAAATATTTCATAACAGAACATTAACTATCTAGAAGTGGATGGGCACACGTGAAATAGTAAACTTTTGTGTTGCTACAAAGAAGTGAGGAGATGCTAACGAACGAGGTAATGGCATCAGTTAAGCCCCTAAAGGAACCGTTAGGTACAGTAATTTCTATACAGTGCCTGGTTCATGGATGTGTAATACTATTAAATCATAAGGACCATAACAGAGAAAACTTGTCTAAGCAATTTTTTTAAAGCCCAGTTCTCTTCTCTTGGATGAAACTTTTAACATGACTTACGAAACATAAAAGCATTGCTGGATCTCTTTAGAGACTAATGACTTTACTAGGATTGCTCATTTGGCGGGAGTGCATACCTTGTTAAGAAGAATGTGCGCTAGAGAACTTTGTAGGGGCTTGGTAAGCCTTCAGTTATCACCTCTAATAAGGGATAATTTGGGCTCTCCTGTTGGTGAGTAGATAGTTAAGTAGCTTATTTTTTGCAGGTGTATTATATTAATTCTTTGCTGTAAGTACCCATTTAGTGTCCTGGAGATTAATAACAGAATCTCATTGTGCTTAAAACAACTATTTACTTTTAAAAAGTGATCAGCATATCCACTGCTTCAGTGGCCTCTGCTATTGGTGATCTCCAAATGTCTGTAACAGATGGCCCATAAAATTTTAATGTTATCTTATGGGAAAACATTATGAGTAGGGATTACTTAAGAGGTTTTAGTGGACATATGTCTCAGTCAGCCAAAGTAGGCAGGAATCTGGTTAATTCTTTATTTGACCATTAGCAATCAGGTAGTGCTCAGCAAACTTCCCTTGTGTGGGAGGAATTGGCTGGGGTGAAGAAACATTTATTTTTCTTTAGAGGGTCTAGGCCAGGTTTTGGAGAGACAGATAGCAGTCTCAGCATACATTATAATTACCAGAAAGGACCAGCGTCTAATGTTGGTTTGGTTGTTCGTGTTAATGCTAAAAGAAAAGCAAAATACTTCTATGCATATGATAAAGAATTCTCCCTGCTAATGACAGGAGTGGTTCCTGTTGTAAATAATGATCTTGCTTGTGGTATCAGATGTGTAGGCTTGGGCAGCACAAGCCCATCTGCAAAGTGCTAAGAGATGGGATCATGCGCGTGGGAAAGACCGTGGCACAGAAGCTGACTGACGAGCTTGTGAGCGAGTGGTTCAACCAGCCATGGAGCAGTGAGGAGAATGACAATCATTCCAGACTCAAACTTTATGCGCAAGTTTGCCGCCATCACCTAGGTAAATGGGAATTTATTTGGCCAAGTAGAATCTGAGAAGTAAAATAGCAAATTGTTCCCCTTTGGGAAGCAGCATTATGCTACTTTTGTCTCAGGTAATGGTAGTGTTCCATTACTGTATTTATTTAGGTCTAATTTCTGTGTTCTAGGTCATTAAATGCTAATTTTTATGTGCACACACATTCTTTAAAAGCAATTTAAAGTTGCCTAAAGAAGTCATATCTAATTTACTCCACATTTTGAAAACTTAGCAGCAGGACTTGGTATTAACTGCTTAAATTTAACTGACATTCCCAAGAGGATCTTGGAAGCTTTTAAAGTTCAGTACACAGAGGAGCATGGTGTACCGTGGTGGCTAGAGAATACGTGGCCTCTGAGTTGTCAGTGAAGGCCCAGAAGGTCAGTCTGAAAGGAAAGTGTTACAGGAATTAATTTTCTCTCTCTCTCGCTTTTTTTTTTTTTTTTCAAATAAGCCTCTTCACCAGAATTTATAATAAGTACCTTCATATTCATTTCCATGTTTGCAGAATATATAAGCATATATTCAAGTGTGGAGATAGCATTTTGGGTGTCATAATCAGAGTACCGCGGCCTGAAAGCATCATTTTTTTAAAAAGGGGCCATTCTGAATTTCTGATCCAGTCCAACACTGCAGAACATCACTGATGTCACCTCTCTGCATGTCCTCTTTCAGCACCTTATCTAGCCACTCTGCAGCTCGACAGCAGCCTGTTGATACCACCTAAGTACCAGTCCCCACCAGCAGCAGCACAGGGACAAGCTGCACCTGGGAACGCAGGGCCACTAGCTTCAAATTCAGGATCAGCAGCGCCCTCGGCTGGCAGTGCATTCAATCCCACCTCTAACAGCACTTCTGGGAACCCTGCGGCAAGTAGCTCCGCATCTGGTTCCTCTGTGCCACCCGTCTCGTCATCTGCCCCTGCTGCCGTTGTTAACCAGACCAGCACTACCTCTTCTTCAGGGTTCAGTGCTAGTGTTGGAGGGCAGAACCCCAGCACTGGGGCCAGTTCCGCAGACAGAACGCAAGGGAATATGGGCTGTGGTGGAGACACTGAGCCTGGGCAGAGCTCCTCTCAGTCTTCGCAGGATGGACAAGAAAGGTACGTTGTTCACAGATTGACACGAGTGGCTTTGGCTTGGACCCCTTACTTATACTCTTCTGCACCCAGCTGTCTGCCTCAACCTCATGAGTCTCTCAGTCTAGTGAAGTGCTCTATTTCTCTTCTTCCCAAAAGGAAGTGACAACTGTCAGTCTCTTGTTTCAGTGTTAAGAAATCTGAGACTTCTTATAAACTTATTAGTACTCTACTTACTAGCTTCATAGTAAGTTTTAGTGATGATTCTACTATTACTATGTGAACAGAATAAATGGATAATAGTAATAGTAAGCTATTAACACTAACATTAATAGTATTATAAAATACCTTTTTAGAATATAGCCCCAGGAGAAAGAGGGAGTGGAAAAAGAGATCTCCCATTTAAAGGAGTGTATTGTCATTTCCCACCTGTCTTCCTACTAACTGGCTTGGTTTGCCTTCATTTTAGTAATACACATATTGATATTACATTTAATCTGTAATCATTGTCTGGGGGATGGGTGTGCTCTGGAACAGGTGTATTTTGTGTGACTTATATTTATTTTGTGCATCTCATAAATGGCTCTCTCTACAGTGTCACAGAACGAGAGAGAATAGGAATTCCCACTGAGCCTGACTCCGCAGACAGCCAGGCCTATCCTCCAGCTGTTGTCATTTACATGGTGGACCCCTTCACTTACACTGCAGATGAAGACTCTACTTCCGGAAACTTTTGGCTGTTGAGTTTGATGCGCTGCTACACAGAGATGCTGGATAATTTACCTGAGCATATGAGAAATTCTTTCATTCTCCAGGTGACTATTTGCAACTTTATTTTTCTCTTTCATTGTTGTTTTTGTGAAATACAAGTTCATGATTTTTTTTTAACTGGAAGCACATGAAAGCTATAAAGGAAAAGATATTCATAATTCTGCCGTTAGATTAAGTCACCATTGCATAACATTTTGGTATATTTCTTGCCTTTTTTGTGTATGTTTGTTTATAGAGTTGGAATCATACTTCTAGTATAATTTTTAGTCTTTAATACTTAACATTATTCATGAATACTTTCCCATGTTTAAAATTCTTACAAGCAGCATTTGTAATGAGTGAATGTTCTCCATATGTAATTATTATTGTACACTTAGATATTTGTTTCTGAATTTCACTATTATAAATAAAGCTGTAATAAACATCTTTATAATCTCTTTTTCACACCTCAGGTAATTTCTTAAAGCGTATTCTTAGATAAAGTACTGACAAATAATGCTGGATTCCTTTCCAGAAAAGTTAGCTTATTTACATTCCCTTCACTGAGCCGTCAGTGAGCATGTCTCTTACACTACCGCCTGGCCGGCTTTATAGTACAATAATTTTACAAGATTTTGGTAATAGTGATAAATGATACCTTGGGTGTTTGGGTTTGTTTTACTGTCACTTTCACTAGAGCCATCTTATAGAATTAAAATAGTGAATTAAAGAGTTACCAGAATAGGTTATTGATTGTTTTTCGTTGTGAAGTTTGTGTCTCACATCCTCAGACAGTAATTCCTCAGTTACCGCACGCACTGTGTGTACGTGTGATTAAAAAAAGAACTACATTAAAAAGCAAGTTTTAAGAATTTTGGAGCATGGCAAAGGTAAATTGGCAATTTATCCCTAAAAAAGGAAGAGGGTAATTTCTAAGTGACTGTAATGTGACCAACAAGATGACCGCTCTTCTTCAGTTGTTGGTGTATCTTTGTAATAGAGGATTTTATGTCATCTAAGGAGTTAAGATTGAGTTACATTATGTACATAACATATATGTATATAATATATATATACACACACATATGTATATAATACTTGATTTAATTTTAAATCCCATGTGCGGCCCGAACTCACAACCCCGAGATCAAGGTTTGCATGCTCCACCGACAGAGCCAGCCAAGCGCCCCTTATATATTTTAAAACTTAAACTCCCTGCCCTCTTTGTAAAGAATTCATGCCATTTCATTTTCCAAGCGCATTCTAGTTTTGTTTGTATTTGTGTGTGTAGATTGTGCCTTGCCAGTACATGCTGCAGACAATGAAGGACGAACAAGTTTTCTACATTCAATACTTGAAGTCCATGGCGTTTTCAGTGTACTGCCAGTGCCGGCGACCTCTGCCCACACAGATCCACATTAAGTCCCTCACAGGATTCGGGCCTGCCGCCAGCATCGAGATGACCCTCAAGAACCCAGAGGTAAGTAGTAGCACAGCAGAAATTTCTCAAAGAGTGCTTTTATACTAGGGATACAAGCCAGTTGGCTGCTGGGTGCATCTTCTGCCTTTGTTAAGAGTGGGAGGTTTCTCTGATCCTTAATTTAAAATAGAAGAGGTACTTCTCTAAACTTGTAAAAATTTTTGAGAAAGGAGACAAGCAAACTCTTGGTGTTTTTTGATGTAGGATCTAAGGCGGCAATATACTCATCACTCTTACTTACTAATGTTTGACTTTCCTATGTTTATTTTGTTCTCTGTTTTTTGAAGCTGATTTGTTATTAAATCACTGGCTTTCTCCCTTCCCCAGCTCTTATCTCTCCTGGTACAGCAGTTGTGCATGCGTTCACTCTGCAGGGGCTCCTAATTTTCCAAAGCACGTGTTTACAGGGGCTTGCTTTCTCTTTCCTTATCTCGGTGCTTCTGATATATAAATGAGTGCTTTTTCTCTCCATCTTCTTAAACCTACTTCCCACAGATATGTACCTCTAGGCGAATTTTAAAACACCAAACAAAAGATGTATACTTTTTTTATTTTATGAATCACTTTATCCTGAAGATAGATGAACAGGGCAATGTTTAGAATTTTTGAAGCCTTCAAAAATCAGTTCCCACAACTTCTATTGCATGAAAGATCACCTGTTAATAAAAGCCAGCAAGCACCTCTTCATATTAAAGGAACTTAAAAACACCAATACTTGCCGATTTTAGTTGGTAATGTAAGTTTTTCTGGAAAACTCAGTGAAATGCCTATCTCTTGTATAAATAAAAACTTAGAAGTTGGGGGCACCTGGGTGGCTCAGTGGGTTAAAGTCTCTGCCTTCGGTTCAGGTCATGATCCCAGGGTGCTGGGATTGAGCCCTTGCATCAGTCTCTCTGCTTAGCAGGGAACCTGCTTCCCCCCCTCTCTCTGCCTGCCTCTCTGCCTCCTTGTGATCTCTGTCAAATAAATAAATAAAGTCTTAAAAAAAACAAACAAACCAAAAAACTTAGAAGTGGGGAAAAAAAATGAAGCATGTAGTTAATACCACATTTGTTGTCACTTGATCCAGAAGAAACTGCTTAGCCCACACAACCCACATTCATTCTGCGGTTATGTACAATTTCTGTCTTTGGCAGTTTAGGTTGGTTTATTCTTTTGAGTTTTAATTTTTCACTTTTGTGAGCAGTTCATCTATTTTCTCTGTTAGCTTTTTCTAGAATTAAAAAAAAAATTATTTCTACTGGTTTTTTCTTTTGTCTCCAGAAATTGAGTTACTGCCTTTCTTTATAAACTTAGAACCTTTTAGTTCTTTACCTCATGTAGTTATTCTGTAGTTCAGATGCAGTCATTCCTTATGCTTTGGTAAGAAGTTGCCATATTTTCAAATGATAACTGATAGTGTTCTGCATTTTCATAGAGGGGAGTGAAGGCTGACTACCTGTATTAAGATGTCCTGAGCCATTACCTACAAGTTTTAAAGTTTATAACGTACTGGTCAGTAGCTCACAAGGTAAATGGATGACTCTAGATGAAAATAGATGGCAAAAATAAGCCTTTTTTTCCCTTTTGCTTTGTAACAGGAAGAGAAAGAAATCATTTGACATTATTAAAAACAAAATCAAAGGTTACATGTATTTCCTGAGGTTTATAAATTTTTATGGGTATTATGATAATGGCTAGTTGCTAAATGCTTCCACTCCCTCAGTCTGCAGCTAAGCAGGGCACTTTCATTCAGTAAATGCAGCCAGGTGTCTGCTGTGTGCCAGGCCCTATGTTAGGTGCTGAGGACTCGGTGGTGAGCATGGCAGCTGGGCCCTGCATCTGGGAATTCCAAGTCCCTACTGCGGCACAGCCTTATGCAAGCACACTTTACATAAGAAGGAATGGGTTTCGGTTGTTACCATGCAACTATTAGAAGAAATCCTATTGTTGGTGTCACTTCTTCTGTTTTTCATAGAATATCCAGTATCTGAAAAACATTTGGGGAATAATATTTTACTTTGTGATTTACCACAGGCTGACTGTTGCATCTAAGACATTTGGCATTTAACCTTCTCCTTTTTGCTAGACTTTTCAGGCACTCTCGCCTGACTGTTCTGTTTTGCTTGAAAGCTTTATTGAGACATAATTCGCATGTTATAACATTCACCCTTTTAAAAATTGCATAGTCCGGTGGTTTTTAGTTTGTTCGCAGAATTGTACAACTATCACTGCTGTCTCATTTTAGAACATTTTGCCAACCTGGAAAGAAACGCCGTACCTATTAGCAGCCACTCATTTCCCCTCCCCCAGCCCTTGATGGCCACCAGTCTCCTTTCTGTCTCTATGGAGTTGTGAGTTTTGGGCACTTTATATAAATGGATCATACAATATGTAATCTTTTATGTCTGGCGTCTCATTTAGCATGTTTTCAAGGTCCATTCATGTCATAGCATGTATAGTATTTTATTTCTTTTTGTGGTTAAATGATATTCCATTGTATGGATATATACCACATTTTGTTTACTCATTCTTTAGTGGATGGCCATTTGAGTCTTTCCACTTCTTAGCTATTGTGACTAATACTGTTTTGAACATTTGTGCGCAAGTGTTTCTGTTGAAAATGTTTTCTGTTCTCTTGGTAAATACCTAGGAGTAGACTTTACAGGTGGAGGGAGAATGAATGGATCGATGATAAGGTTAGCTTTGAAACTTTGAGCACATTGTTTAATATCTCTAGGCCTGTGTTTTGTGTCCCTAAAATGAAGGAATTGCATTAGACTCTTTCTAAGGTCTTTATTTTTGCTTTAAAATCTGTAATTCCATTATTACTATTTTTATGCCATAAATATGTGTATGCCATATGGATGGATGGATGGATGGATGGATGAACATGTATTCATTCAGGGGTCAGCAGCTGTTACTGTGGTGTTACTGTGGGCTCAGGTTAGCCTGCTACAGCCTGTGTTGGTATGACATGGATAAGAATGATTGTTCCATTTTTAAAAAGAGAAGAATACTCAGAAGAAGAGAGACCCATAAAGCCTAAAATATTTGCTGTTTGGAAGTGTGCTGACCCCAATATTATTAAATATTGAAATGTGTATAATAGTTGTAAAAAAATGGTGCAGAGTTGGTTTAAAATATTTGTCTTACTGATAACAGCTAATGCTTTGGTTTCTTAACTCACACACACACACACTTACTCTGAAGTATAATCTACATACTGAAAAGTACCCAATCATAAGTATACCATTTGATGAATTTCTACTAAACACATCACATAACAAGCACAAGAAACAAAAGCTGAAAAGCATCGAGAAATGTCTTTCACATCCCTTCTAGTCATTCTATTGATAATCAGTGTTCTGACTTAACAACAACATATCTTGCCTATTTTTTACTTTCATTTACATTGAGTCATATAGGGGCACCTGGGTGCTCAGTGGGTTAAAGCCTCTGCCTTTGGCTCAGGTCATGATCTCAGGGTCCTGGGATCGAGCCCCGCATCGGGCTCTCTGCTCGGCAGGGAGCCTGCTTCCTCCCTCTCTCTCTCTCTGCCTGCCTCTCTGCCTACTTGTGGTCTCTGTCTGTCAAATAAATAAATAAAATATTTAAAAAATTTTTAATTGAGTTATATAATTGGTATTTTCTGTGTCTGGCTTCTTTTACCCAGTATCTAGATTCATCTATCCTGTTACATGTAGTGGTAGTTTTACCTGTCTTTGCTCTTTAATATTCTGACTATATAGCTATAACACAGTTTATCTTCCATTTTACTGGTGATGGACATTTAGTTTATTTTTAATTTGGAGCTGTTAGGATTAGAACTGTTATGGACTGTCTTACAACTGTCCTTTGGAAAACATAGATGTCCACTGGATTGGGTCAAGGGTATATGTGAGTTTGGCTTTAGCAGAGGTTGTCACTTTTCCAAAGAGATTACATCACCAGCAGTGTCTGAAAGTTCTAGTTGCCCCACATTCTCACTGATACTCAGTGTTTTCTTTTTTAATTTGACATTCTGGTGTGTATGCAGTAGTCTCTCATTGTGGTTTTAATTTCTGCTTTCCTGATGACTAATGAAGGGCTGGTTTACTTTCCAAAATAGTAATTTCCTTTTAATAAGGAAATATTGGCTTGATTGGGGTTCCCTAGCTGATGTCCTTTAAACAGTTCCTATTTAGATATGTAATACTTCTGGGGGACAGTCTGTTGTCATTACTTCTCATTGGGTTTAAGTGCTCTTTGGTGTTTTGTTGTAAACATTGAGTTGAGTGGCTTTGTCTTGATACTGACTTTTATTTTGATTTCAGCGACCCAGCCCAATCCAGCTTTATTCCCCTCCTTTTATATTGGCCCCAATCAAAGACAAGCAGACAGAGCTGGGAGAGACATTTGGGGAGGCGAGCCAGAAATACAACGTGCTCTTTGTGGGCTACTGTCTGTCTCATGACCAGCGCTGGCTTTTGGCTTCCTGCACTGACCTCCATGGGGAATTATTAGAAACTTGTATTGTAAATATTGCTTTACCAAACAGGTGAGGAATCTCAGTGTTTATGCTGTGTATAAATTGATGCTCTGCCTTTCTTCACTTAAGAGTCATTCTGATTTTCCTGTCTAAATGCAGTGGGTGCTTTGTGGGTGGGTTCTTTGGAAGTTTTATGGGTTTTGCCTTGCTAAGTGATCACTTTGACTTGACTCATTTGGAGACCCCTTCCTCCCTTCTTTCTTTTTTAGATCACGGAGGAGTAAAGTATCTGCACGTAAAATTGGACTACAGAAGTTATGGGAGTGGTGCATAGGTATTGTCCAAATGACATCTCTACCTTGGAGAGTTGTGATCGGCCGACTTGGGCGGCTTGGCCATGGGGAGCTTAAAGGTGAGAGATTCCTGAAGCAGTCAGTACAGGAAACAAAGGAAGAGTGTTAAGCTAATGTCCCTAACTGAGCTGAGGGAGAAAATTATAAAGTTGATAATAAGAATAAAGCAGATTTTTATTTTCTGATTCTTTTAAATGTAGTTTTAAGTGCAGTTTTTAAACTTTTCATTATCAACAAAACCATTTACCAAAGAAAATCTTAACTACTGAACCCCAATATAAAAGATATGAAAAAGAATGTTTTATTAATATTGAAGTGATAGTAAATTAGGAGTTCTGACGTTTATTTATGTACTGAGTCAGTGAGATCAAATCAGTTTTAACACAAAACTTTAAATGAGAGATTGTGGATGATAGTAGAAGTCGTATGTAAGAATAGACTTCTGTTTCTTTTATTTCTTTTTGGTGATTGATGGTGATACAGTTTGTATTTATTTTGTGTTGGTGGCACAAGAGCAAAGTAATCCAGATTTACAAGGACAAATAGTTGCAAGTTGGAGTGGTCTTTATTCACATTGCCACTGTCTCATAGACTTCAGTCTGGACGCCTAAGAGAATAGACTTTTTAGGTTGAATCCCCACATATACCTACCAGCTGCTAATAGTTCCCATCATAAATAAAACAGTCAGTTACAAAGCAGTAAAAATAACTAACAGCACAACTGACCACTGGCAGCGGTGTTGCCTGGCTTTGTGCCAAGCTCATTTGTTGTCTTACTATAGCTACTTTACGTGAGCAGTATGAATAGTTCTAGATTATTTTTTAAAGCCTTATTAATTAATGATACATTTGTAAAAAGTTCAGTGTATACATATAGATGGGAGAAATTTTTTTTATTCCCCTTAAGGTCTACATAAAAGCAAATCATATGTCATAAATTAGCCTGGTGGCTTTGTGCATTCAACTATATTAGAGCAGAGTCAGCAAACTTTCTATGTAAAGGGCCAGGTAATATATATTTTCAACTCTGCTGGCCAGCTTGTCACTGTTGCAGCCTCTCAACTCTGCCATTGTAAAGTCAGAGCAGCCACAAACAACACCTAAGTGAATGGGTTTTGCTTTGTTCCAATAAAACTTTGTTTACAAAAACAAGTGCTGAGCAGGATTTGGCCGGTAGGCTCTAGTTTGTGGAACCCTTGTATTAGAGTGCACGTATTGTTTCTTTGCATGAAATTTATATCAAATATTTATGAAATCTCTGAAATAAGACCCTGATACAGATACAACCTGCATTGTAGCAAGTGCTCAAGTAGGTTAACTATTAGGGTTGGAAAGCAGTTTGTACATATATTATATTACATGAAAATAAGTATAAGTGTTTTCTTAGGAATCTATTGTGTGTAAAATTTTTTTACTAGTCATACTATAGGCCAATAGAAAATATTATCCTTGTCTTTTCTAAGTATAATATTCTTTAAAAATGAATCTTCTGTCAGGAGCCTGGAGGTCTGATACATTCGGGATTCATCATTTCAATAGTCGGGACATTTCCTGTCCCATCTCTTGGTGTGTCTTATAGTTGCTCTTATCTCTTAAAGGGTTTGAGCTGCTCTTAACCCTTGGGAAAAGTTAGAATATAATAGAAAAGAAGAAGAGAGGATAAAAATGTAGCCTCCTAGTCTAGTCACTTGGTGTTTTGGATAATTATTAAGGCCATTGCCTTCCTTCGTGTGATTTTTTTTTTTAAGCAGGGGCACACTCTTATTTCTTAGGGGAAAGGAATATAAGTGTGACCAATCCCATCAAAAAGTTGAGAGACAATGTACTTTAAGGGGATAAAGACATCGAGAAGAGCCTAGTGTACAGGAAATCAGTTTACCAATCTACATTTCATTCCTTTGGGGACCTGAGGTCTGCACCACGTTGCATTTCTGTGGGACAATACTGTATTGTATGTGAGCCTACAGAGTTCAGAGTCAACTGTGTGAATTTTTGTTTTTTATCACCAGAGTATTTGTGGTAAAATACATATACTGCCTTTTCTTTCTCACTTGGTTTTAAAAACTCATGCCTGTTTGATTTTTCTGTGGCTTTTAAAAATACATTCTTCATGTCTTTTATTTCACTTTTATTTCAGCCACTTCAGCATAAGGTTCTTTAGGAATATGAAATAAGAAACAGTTGTTCCTTTCACCTCTTTAAAGGGAGCACAGTATGTTTGATAAAACTACGTAAAAGTGGAGACCCGTGGTGGAGTAGGCTTTCCTCAGTGGGACAGTGGGGCGGGACACAGACAGCATGTGCTGCTGCAGGAGCATGGCACGCTCCATGTGTGGTGGGGGTCAAAGAGAAGACTAAGTGCTTTTCCATTCCCAGAGTAACGTAACCCTCTACAGTTCTCTGAGGACACATAGTGCCTTTGTGTAAGGCAATAAGCAAATATTAGAGAATTCATGCCAGCGTTTTAATCTGAACGATTAGTGTGATGTCACTTGGAGCACTTCATGCACACCCATTGTTATCAGCTCTCTTGGGCCTTCTAAGAAGGGTTCCCCTTATTTCTGCACTGCTTGCCTTTCATGGAAACAGCCAGCCTACAACAGTAAACAGAACTGAGGTTTGCCTCCAACTAGGCGTTCTTCTAAGGAAAAGTGCTGATGAGGGGCAGGGGGAAGTGGAGGGTTGGTGGGTGGGGGTTGGGGGGAGTGCAAGAACCAGAACTGGAGAAGGAAGGGGAGAAGAAAGGATAGAACAAGTTGGCCTCGTCGTGAAAAAGCATCTGAAGCACCTAAATCTATGTGGGTCTGTGCCGGACTCTTCTAGCTCATTTCAGACATGATTTCAGTCTACAGAATAGTAGGCCTTTGTTTCTTTGTTAATGAAGTGTAAGAGAGGTCAAGTAACGTTTTCTTTATAGTAAGGAGGGGAACCTGTACAAAGCCTTATTCCCTTTAGGGCCAATCCTGGAAATTCAATTACCAGGCAAATCTGGTAAAACACTTAAACCTCCTGTCTGTGAATTTCTAAAGACTGCGTATAACCGTGATATTTGATTTCAGATTGGAGTATCCTCCTTGGAGAATGTTCACTACAGACAATCAGCAAACGGCTCAAGGACGTGTGCCGGATGTGTGGGATCTCTGCCGCAGACTCTCCTTCAATCCTTAGTGCCTGCCTGGTTGCCATGGAGCCCCAGGGGTCCTTCGTAGTGATGCCAGGTGAATCTCTTCTTGTCAGTTTCAGTAATTAGGTATCACATCAGTTCAGCTCACTCAAACTTAAGTCTATAGACAAGTGTGGAATAGATCTTCATTATCTTTGTGAGAGAAGATTGTATTTAGGGTTCAAAAATGGAAGTTTGGTCTCTTCCAAAGGCAGGGGTTTGTGATTTTCTTGTCTTTGTTGACCATCATTTGGAAGAGAGTCTAAGACTGAGAGCTCTTAGAGTCACTGTGGCTTGACCCTGATTGTTGCTGGTGTATGAGGATCACCCTCCAGAAGGGAACACTAACGTCGTGATACGTATTTGAATATCCTTTTGAAGACAGATGTTTGACAATCTCTGAGCAGCCTCATGAGGATATTTGAGTCTTTCTGATGTGGTTGAGGATGAATGGTGAGACAAGTAGAAAGGTGAAGTGATTAATGCTATATCTGGCCCAGAGTAAGTGCTCAGTAAATGGGACTGCCAGTGTGTGGATAGCCAAAAGATGGTGGCCATAGAATTTAAAAAAATTAGCAACTAAGCTATTTGATAATTTTATAACTAAGCAATTTTCTATCTAATTTTCTACCTTTTTCAGTCTGCTCTTATTCTCTGGATATGCCTCTGATCAAATGGGACATCCTGTCCACTTACTCCCTATAAAAACCAGTAGCGTTGTGTGAGAATGAGCTTATTTGTCATCAGTCCATTGAGAAGCAGATGTCCTCTGTTGGCCTCATTAGACCCTAGGTTCATTGCTGCCTGCGCCACTTCATATGCCTGCCTGCATATTTCATAACTTCTTCGTTCTCTGTCCTCTGTATGATACGTGGATAATAATCGTGCCTCAAGGTAGCTGTGATGACTGAATGACATGATGTCAGTGAATACAGAGCTTAGCACAGAATCTGGAATGTAGTAAGCACTCAATAAATGCTAGTTATCATAATTATTAGTTGAATGGTACCATTTCTACAGAATTGTATCATTTAGGAGAACAGTCCTTTATAAATTGTGAGCAACCACAGGAAGAAAGTGGGAGATTTATTTTTAGAAATGCTTCTTACATAAGTAATTAAAACTTATTTAGTGGGCACAGTCCAGTTTTATCTTAACCTTTCCCATATGACATGAGGCTTGGGTTATCATAACTGTATGGTCTGGTTTTTTTTTTGTTTTTTTTTAAAGATATTTACACACTAGGTGGAACTGTAAATGTGTATCCATCTTAGCAGTTGTGTCAGACTCCTGTCTCTCTAGCTCAGGTCCTCCTAAAACTTCATTTCTGGAATTGTTTACTGATGCACAGAAGGAACGGATGGTTTTTCTTTCTTTCCTTTTTTTAAAATTTGTTTTTATTTTAAAGATGCCGTCACGATGGGCTCTGTTTTTGGCCGAAGTACCGCTCTGAACATGCAGTCATCTCAGCTGAACACCCCTCAAGATGCTTCCTGTACACACATCTTGGTGTTCCCAACATCATCAACCATCCAGGTGGCTCCAGCCAACTATCCCAATGAAGATGGGTTTAGCCCCAATAATGGTGAGTGTGGAAGGCCATGGAAGCACAGAGCTCAGATTCTCCAGCAAGATGCAGAGCTGAAGCATGGAGTCAGTGGGCTGCTGCATGTGTTCCAAAAAAAAACAACAACAACAACAAAAAAAACCCATAAAAAAGTACGAAGAGGGGATTGAAGGTTGGAGAATCTGTTTGGCTTCGAAGATTCATGTACAACTATTACCAGAACCAAAAAAGTATTTTCCTCTCCTGTGTAATTAGTTTTTCCCCAAAGGCAAAAAATACCAGGTTGGTCATGCCTGGCACCTGGGGGCCACTCTTACAGTAAACACTGATCTGATTTGAGAAGTCTGCAGATTCCCAGACAGTGTGAAATAGCTCCTGTCTTTAGCTAATCATTGGGAATTTAATTTGCTCCAAAACAACTCCTTATTTGATTATTCTTAATAGATTTCTTTGGTTTGATTATCTATTAAGGCATTTGTTAAGTAGTGATTACTTATAAACTAAAATGCCCAGTATTATGTAGCCATTTGCATTGTTTTTTGAAGATTTTTTTAATAGCTACCCACATTTACTCCTGTTTAGGGCGGGTGGTAAAAGGATACCAAACTTTATACATAGTGTGATCATAATGGAATAACAATATGAGAAAAAAAATCGTAGCAAAAACGTTCACAGTACTTAAATTCTGGGTGATAGTTTTCCCTTTTTATACTTTTCATTCCAAATTTTCTGCTGTGTGTGTACCTTACTTTTATAATGTAGGAGAGGATTTCTTAATGAAAACATCATGCTTTGATCTGCTTTTGGAATAGGCCTCCAGTTTCAGGGCAAGTTCACACCTATTAATATGTATTAATTCAGCCTCCAGTGTTTTAGATGCTAATTGGATATGTAGATGGAGTCTGCTGTTTTCTTAGATGGTGTCAGTTTTAACTTTGTTTAATAATTAAATTGCTTCTTTAGCTGTTTTGCCATAACTTATTATGTGTCTTTGGAAGCTACACAGAGTGTGGGGTTTTGTTTTATGTTCTTTATTTCTCCAGTCTGTTAATACTTCACATTAGAAGATCGTTGAAGAGAATACAAAATGCAAAAATAATTCTCAGCACCTTGCATCCAGTAGACAACACATTAATAAGTCTTACCAAGTTGTTAACAGTGTGTGCTTATAACAGTCCTGGGCCAACAAAACTGAATATTGTTTAAATTGTGGATATGGATTATTTTTTAAATTTCTATGCTTTTCCTCCCTCCTTTCTAGACGACATGTTTGTTGACCTTCCATTCCCAGATGATATGGACAATGATATTGGCATATTAATGACTGGGAACCTGCATTCCTCTCCCAACTCCTCCCCAGTTCCTTCCCCAGGCTCTCCTTCTGGAATTGGTGTGGGCTCTCACTTCCAGCACAGTCGGGTAAGGATGATTTGAAGTAGGTTGTTTAAAACAACCTCAGCCTTCAGGGAAAATAATCTTCCAGAAGGGTGATTGTCTCTTTACTTCATGCACCTTTCTTCTTGATGGTCTTGGTGCCTGGTACAAGAGAAATCAGTGTGGAAAAGTGACTCTGTAGTTGTTCTGTTTTGATTAAATGTAGGAATTAGAAAGAAATGGATCATTATTCCTGAAAATGTTCCTGATGAATATGTTTTATCAGAAGAATAGTCCTATTACAGCAGGGAGGCTTTTTTTTTTTTTTTTTTTTTTGCAATGACTGTTTTCTCAGCAAAAATGAGGTTTGGTTGCTTGCTGCTTCCCAGTTATTTATTTATTTATTTACTTACTTACTTACTTTTGCCAAAATAGTGACTTTTCAGGGCTAGTTTGACAGCCCTGCTTATTTAACATGTAAAGTGACTGTCTTAATTGAAGAGCATGTTGTTGATGATTGATTTTTCTGATTATTCTGAAACAAGTTTTACTCTTTTTGTTTCATGTCATGGTGCCTTGGTTTGTATATAGTTCCAGTCTTTCCTTTAGCCAGGTTTCGAAATGGCAAGGGCCCATGAAAGGTTGATTTTGAAGATGTGTCCAGGCTCATGCCCCAGTATTAAGGAAAAACATCAAAGCCAACAACTAGTTTTCATCTTTAAATATCCCAGGGATGTTGGAGGTGGATTAACAGGATTGAAGAGTAAAAGGTTCTGCTGTAGCTTGTGTTAACTTTGTTTAAAAGCTAGATGATTCATGCCTTATCACGTTTTATTTAAAATGTTGTGAGATTGATGGTTTAAGACATAGAAAAATGGCTCTGTCTACTATGTTAAACTCGGCAAGCATAAACAACTCTTCTCACACTCATTTAAAGACAGAGCTGTAGTAAGAGGACTTGGGTTTCTGTCCGTGGGACTTTCATTGCCAGCCTGGAGTTCATTGAGGGACAGTCAAAAGAAAGAAGATTTAGAATGTTAGTCATAGAGCACATAAAACCAGGAAAGAGTGGCTCAGTAGGCTTACCCTCATGTAACTGCCTGTCCCCCAGTCCTCCTTTCTAGAAGGAAGAGTTTTTTAAATGTCTTTATTTCCTCCATAATTATTTGCTAGTTAATGACAGTTTATGGGTTCTTTGGAGATTGTTGTGATAGGAACCAAGATTTCAGATTTTATGTCAGATAGTTTTAATTTAGGATTAATGTGATTTCTAGAGGCAAATAGCATAGCAACTAAGAACACATGCCCTGGAGTTTGATAGATGTAGCTCCGAGTTACAGCTGCACCGCTTCTAGCATGGTGACTTTGACCAAGCTTTCTTGGCCTTTCTTAGCCTCATTTACCTTGTCTGTGAAATGGAAATTATAACAACCACCTTTCAGTGCCCTTGGTTGCACTTTAGCTTATCCAGGAACAAAGAATCGGTCTTTGAAGTGCCATGTGAGTTTGTAAGAAACAGAGCTTTGCTGTACTTTCTGCCTTTGTCAGACCCTCAGGCCCTGAAGTCCAAGATTGCATGTTCTGAAGCTGGTCAGGTGGCCCTTTTCTGTCCTGAGCACCTGCAGCCCAGTGACCCCTGAGAAGGTTTCAGTAGTTCCCCTTTCTGAAGCATTAAACATTTTTGATAGCCAGTTAAGGCATTACAACAGCAGAAAGAATTTGTTCAGGGTTGCAGTAAATTTTTATTTTTTGATCAACTCAGAATTAATACAATTTGATGTGATAGTTGAGGATTATTTTTTTCCTCCAAACAGAAGGCCTTTGAAAACAAATGATGACTTCTTACTGCTTGCATAAAAAGTAATTTTCAGCTCTTGGAGCCAGCTAAAAGAACCAAAGATGAGGAAAATATCAGTTGCCAAGTGCACAGTAAGGCTCTCACAGAGGTTTCGTATTAAGGAGTTTGCTGAAAATTTAAACAAGACCTCTTCTTGAGCAGATCTTACACCACGGGGCGGTGGGGGGGGGGGCGGTCAGGGACACTGTTATCACACAAGGAGTGGTGCAGTGTTATATTTTCCTAACATCCGTGTTGTTGACAGTAGACAGTCAGGTGTGCTCATGTATTTTGGTTGATTGCTGGTGAAAGAGCACCTGGGTATGGGAGTGCCTTCCTTGCTGGAGGCCTTCCTTTCCACCTTTAGTTTCATGCCTGATGCCACGGAACCCATCTTACTTTAACAGAAAAGAAACCAGAGCAAATAAATCTGTATTTGCTTGACTCATGTAGATGTAGTTAGTTTTGCTGGGACCTTCTGCCTGGGCCATATTTCTCATCAGATGTCTGCGCATGCAGCAAAAACCGCATGCCTCCCCTGTTGACCTTTCTCAGTCACCTGGCGTTTTTGTGCGAAAAGCTGCCAGAAGGGGGTCCACAGTGTGCAGAGTGACTTGGTAAAAAGTTGATTTGCAGAGCTCTCTTCGAAGTGATAAGTGCTGATCATGCTCTTGGGACTTTGTTTTTCAGAGTCAGGGTGAGCGTCTTCTCTCTAGAGAGGCACCTGAGGAGCTGAAGCAGCAGCCTCTGGCCCTCGGGTATTTTGTATCAACTGCCAAAGCGGAGAATCTCCCCCAGTGGTTTTGGTCATCGTGTCCCCAGGCTCAGAACCAGTGCCCCCTCTTCCTAAAGGTTGGTTTGGTGTCATATTTGAAGTTTCGGGGAGGAGGGTCTTATGCTTAAATTCGGGTTTGGTTAGAAACTTGAATCATAGCACAGTCTCACTGTGCTCCCTGTTTCTTTCACATCTTCTTATACTCTGAGGGGATTTTAATTACAGTTTTTGGGGGGTGGGGTGGGGAGGAAATCAAGAGAGGAACCCAAAACCATATCACAGAGGAAGCAATCACGTTAACCTAACGTGGAGACTTGATGGGGCCCACAGGGCACGAGTCGGGTGGACACGTGGTTGTGTGTCAGTCCACGCTGCATTGCCATCGGTGAAGGTGAGCTTGGGCGGAGGTGATCATTGGTTGATCTCTTCCTCTTCTGCCATAGGCTTCAGCTTCTTCATTAGAGTAGGGCAGGAGGCAGCTAAATTTACATTGACACATGCTCATTCTTGTAGATCTTGGAATTTAAGGGTTAAAACAAAAGATCTCCCACTTCAGTTTGGATGAAAGAACCTGGAATGAAATCCATGTCTCACCCACAGATTGGCAAGAAGCCAGAAATTTGACAGCATGCTCTGTTGGCAGGGCTATGGGGGAGATGGCCCTGGTGCCAGTAGGAAAGCCAGGTGACACAACCCCACATGCTTCCTTGTCGATGGAGCATTCCACCTCTGGAGGTCTGTTCAGAAGAAACTGGCAACACCAAAAAAATGAAAAATGTAAAAGATTGGAAGCACCTGAATCATCCACCAGTAAGGGACTAGTTGGATAAACTAGGACATCCGTTCAGTGGGGTGTTAGTTATCCACAACGAAGCGAGGACTGTTGTTGTATAATCAGTCTGCTGAGTGTAGATTACCTTGTAGTAATTGTGATAAGGTGCGTGCACGCACACACCTGCTTGTGTTTTCAAAAAGAAACCAGGAGAGGTTAAACCAAACACAATTGAAGCAATTTCCTTTAATGGCTGTGACATACTATGATGAAACCCAGGAAGTTACATAAAAAATCCATGTCATCTTTATTTCCGATTAGACTTGTCAGGATGAACCTAGATTTATTTTTTCCTCTTAAGAAAGGCATACACATTTTTTAGCTCAGTCTACTGAAAAAGCTTAAGAGCAGTAACAGCTTCGTATCCATAAACAATTCTCTTGCTATAGTTGTCATTCTGAAATACCGTTTATCATTTGAAAGAACCAGAGTTCCTTTGAAGAAAGGACGATTGTAGGTCTGAAGTAAGAAATATTCAAGATGAACCTATGATATGTTGTCATACCAAAAAGCAAGAAAGTTACATAAGATAATTAGAGTTACTTCAAAGGACCCAGGAGCCTACTGGAGTGTTCCCATTGCCCAATGATGGGACAATTTGAACATAAAGAAGAGCAGTGGTAGCAGGAGATTGAAACAAATATATGGGTTCATAATTGTATTGAAAACCAGAACATATTCTCAGTCACCTTCTGAAGCTACTAGAGCAACAATTCATTCATCTGGAAACTAAATAATAGAAAAGCATTTATATTAACTCTCCTTCACATACTGTATTTCTCAATTATTTAAGAAAGTAAAATTATGCTAAAGCCATTAGATGAAAAATTGATGGGGAACTTTATAATGAATGGAGCATGCTAATAACCTCTTATCCAGTGATCAGTTGCACTTCAAGTGGGACAGCAGACATTAGTTGCCTTCTGATAGGATGCGGTAAGAGGGACACAGCATCTGTTATGAAGTGTTCGTGCACCCTGTTTCCCTCCCTCCCCCAGAAAGAAACTGAACCTAATTTGAGCCTCTAGATCTGTCAGCTTATGGGAAGTCAGGATAGAAGAACATGTTGAACGACCATCACAAGGAGACAATCAGTCATATCCAGACCCTGTGGCCTTTTAGAGACTAAAACCCAAAGAAGCACGGTATCTAATCATTTGCAGTACATTTGTATTTGCTGGAAAGCTATATATGGAGTTACTTGGGATCACATTGGGTTACTGTGAGTTTAAAATTCAGGCTTCTAGAAGCAGTGACTTCTAAGGACTCCAGGGGGCATCTGCTGCCAGCAGACGTGGGTCTGCCTTTTTTCCTGCTCCGTGGTTGATGGGGCCAGGAAGGTAACTGTCTTTGTTCTTTTGCCAGGCTTCGCTGCATCACCACATTTCTGTAGCACAGACAGACGAACTTCTCCCTGCCAGGAATTCTCAGCGGGTTCCACATCCTCTTGACTCCAAAACCACATCTGATGTTTTAAGGTAGATACAGACATAGGCAACATAACTGTACAAGATTACTGAAATAATCTTCCTTCAGTTTTGTTTTTCCAAGGTGTTTTAAATGTGGAAAGTATACTGCCTTTTGTGCAGGGGAGCACTGTCTGATTAGCCAATGAAAGCTGTAATCCCCCGTGTGAGCACTGGACAGTATACTTTGTTAAATTACATAGGTATGTACGAGTATAATTGCCCTTGCTTCCTATTTAAAGGAGGCATTTTATGGTGATGAAAATAGATCAGAATTAGGGGGTGGGTGGTTAGAAGACAGAGCCTGGAACCTAAAGCACTTGGCTTTGAAAACATCTTTTTTACTCCCCCTGACATAGATTTTATAAATAAAATTAACTGGAACATAAATTCCATAGTTGGGACATCTCTCCCAGAAGTGTGCACTAGTTCTCTTGCACTTTAGCAGGTCATAAACATTCTTCATGTACCTTACGGAAATATGCAAGCTTTTTCTAGTGTTTGGTAACTCTTAAATGATTTGGAAATTAAGCAAGAACCTGATCAACATGATTTTGGCTTTCAGGGTCTCTAGTACAGCACTGTTGAAGAGAAATAGAATGGGAGCCACATATCTAATTAAATTGTTTTAGTAGCAATATTAAAATAGTAAAATAAGTTGGTGAAGTAAATTTTAACAATTAAATCATTTGTATCAAAATTATATCAGAATGATATCAAGTGTATGAAAAACAGTATCATTTCAGTAGTTAATGTAAAGATATCCATGAGCTGTTTCACCTGCTTTTTTTTTTTTTTTAATATGAATTCCTTGAAACCAGGTGCCCGTTTTATACAGATAGCACATGTGACTCCACCTGTGGCAGTCGTGCAGGGCTAGGTGCAGCGGGTGCGTGAAAGGAAGGACCGCAGGGCTGAGGGCAGGAATGACCCAGGCCCTCCCCCGCTGACATCTGGAATGCTCACATGTACAGCCAGCCTCCCCTCTGCTGCGCCTGTGTCTCTAACCTGTGTCTTCTCTCCGGCAGGTTTGTTTTGGAGCAGTACAACGCTCTGTCCTGGCTCACGTGCAATCCGGCCACCCAGGACCGCACCTCCTGCCTTCCCGTCCACTTTGTGGTGCTCACTCAGTTGTACAACGCCATCATGAATATACTTTAATTGGAAAAGCACTTGTTCTCTCTGGCTCAGTTCCTCCTCCCTGCAACCTCATTCCGAGGAGCCTGCTCCACTCTGCAAATGCCCCACGTCCTCTTCTTGAGACCACTCTCTACAGTCCTGCACTGTGATTACTCCTCTGCAGTGCTCATTACCAGAGGGATTCACTGACACTTCTCTCGTGGACCTGGAGACTTCCATAAGCAGTGACTTTTAGCCAGGGTTATGGTGTGTGCAGCCCCAAACCACTGGTCCACAGGAAGTTTTTTTGTTGTTGGTTTTTAAGAGGGAAACAGAAGAGACAGTATCCTTTTGCACAAGAGTCTGTGTTTCCAGTCTCTGTTTAAAAACAAGGGCAGTTTAGCCCTTTTGGATGAAATCCTTTAGTTATTGGTGTATGGCCTGTGGGTTACCCGAACTCCATAATCTGGGACTTTTTAAAAATAAGAACCAGCTCAAGTATATGACTTCATATGGGGTTTCTGTCTCCCTAGTGCTCCCATCTAGATCGGCGTGAATGCTTTGGTTGACTTCATACCTGTGTGTAGATACAAAAGGTCTGGAGGCATCTTCATTTTGTTTATTTATTTTAAGTTGTTTTGTCATGTTTTTGTGACTTTTTGATGTTTTTTTTTTTTTTTAATTCATGAGGACCAGGTACAGTAGCTGAAACCCAACTCAGATCCACCATAGGATTCTTTGACTACATACCTCTGTCCTAGAAGCCGGAAAAGGAGTGAAAACATATTGGGGAGATATGCCTAAAAAGTAATATATTCAAAACCACCCAGCAGTAGGCTTTATTAAGAACAAACTGGGTAAACATTCTGCCATGTTTCTTATTAAAAGTGGCCAGCGTTTCATGAAGGATAACATTTTTATACAGAAGGCAGTCAAGCTCAACCCAGAGCCATGGAGGCAAGTACCTTCATTAGTTTTATATAGTCACAACGGAAATATATTTTCTAGTGAATTCTTACTGAAAGCCAGGTCTCTCCTCTCATTAGCTCAAAAGGGACTCATGTACATATCATAATTGAAAGTGTTTGCTCATAAAATCAGTTATAAATATGGTGACTTTTTTCTGGACCATAGGAATATTATTTCAAAGAAATATTACAACTTAACCATTAAATTAGTACTTGAAGTTGAGCCTTTGTGGTGGGACTTTTTTTAAAAAAAAATGCCTTTTTAAAGCATTAATGGCTAATTGAAGTATTTTATGACTCCTCATTCCAGGCCCAAGAGGGTTGTCTTTAAGACCCCATTTCTGACCCTGACGTCGCAGCATATTTCTGTCTGAGGGCAGTGGGCATGGGCTTGCCTCCCGCAAGCCGCTCTGGTCAGGCTGTTGAGCTCTAGTCATCTGTGGAGAGAATCATGCAAATTTTAAAGTTCTTCCAAGAGACTTCCATATCCTGGTTATTAACAAAAAACAAAACAAAACAAAAAAAAAACAAAAAAAAGGAAAAATGTAATAACTGATATGATTTTGTAAAAGTATTTTTCTTGAAATAATCTAACGTTTAAAACATTATATTAAAAAAAGTTGTGTGGTGGGAATATGTAAGCAGAGAATTAACTTGTAAATGGATAATTTTATTCTCTGTGCCACCAATTGGGGGGGGTGACTTTCGCAATGTATAGGTTAAAAAGAATCTGATATATCAAACCATTTGTATCTAATATGTACAGTGTAAAATTGACTTTAAAAATATTGCAGTGCTATTTTTTCTTAATCAGAAAGGAAAAATTCTCAAGGCCTTTTGAAGAGCATAAGATGATGAAGATTGTAAACTTGTATAAAGTTATCTTGGTGAGAAGACAAATTGTAAAGTAGATATTTGTAATCTTTTACCACTTTGGGGTTGCTTTTTTTCCCAGAATTCATCAGAACTTTGAATTTTTTTTTAATATGGGCTGTTTTTAATGCAGGGGCTTTTCTTCCCTAGAAACCCAATTCTAAGCAAAAAAAGAAAAAAAAACACAAAAAACAAAAACCCCTACAAAAATTAAAAAAAAAAAAAGGCAGCAAAGGGTAGTTTTCATCTGGTGTCTTTTATTTAAGTTTTTTAAGTTAAGAAAAGCTGGTGACATATTTATACGTTTTTGTGCAAAAATAAATGAATGGCAATAGATTTTAAAAAATCTTATTATGTACTTCTGTGTGAAAAAGTCTGTATAATATTTCCCTTAAATATGCATTATTTTACTTGTGAGTTTTTTACTGAATTAATCTGAAATGTACAAGCCCTGGATTTGCTACAGAGTGAGAAGTTATTTTATTTTTTTTTTATTTTTAATTTTGGAAATTCTGCAGAAATCAGAACTCTTACCATGGTTTGAACTAAAAAGGGGAAGCGGGGAAGGGAGAGGGTGGGATTGTGCAGCATGCTTGTATGTATATTTCAGAACCTTTTTTAAATGTAAAAGCTGTACATTTCTGGGAAGTTCTGAATTTCTTTTGTTTCCTTTTTTCCTTCAAGCATTTTGCAGTGAGCTTCTTTTATATATAGCAAACAATTTGAAAGAATACAAAAATATGTGAAGTTCATTTAAAACTACAGTATAGCGCTGGTACAGTACACTAAAGACTTTGATAAAAAGAAACAATACTAAAAGGCCTCCATTTTAAATGTCATTCATATATACCTTGTGAATGAGAGCTATATACTTTTACACACTTTTTTAGAGGAATAAATTATTGAATTACTGAAACTTTGAGTGGCTTTTTTCCCCTCCCATCCTGTCTTTGTAACAAAATGATGCACACCTGTTCAGAAGGTGTATGTGTAATGGATTGAACATTCCTTGGCTAGGAGCCAGGCTCTACCTTCCAGAGTAAGATGGACGTTAGGACTTTACTGCCGTGACCCCCCTAACCAACAGTTGTTCTCAGATGGTGTTCTCATACTCCGGGGTATTAGTGCATTCCTACATTCGTGTTGAGAGCCTACATACACGATGTTGAAGTAGGAGCCCTGGTGGTTAGTTCTATAACTGTTCTGAGTAGATCAGATCTGTGACCCACAGATGGGTCAATCCTAGAACAAATTATAAGTCTGTTTTCCACTTCCTTTCTCTTCACGGTCTGGGCCAGTTTCTCTTTGATATTCCTTAGAAATAACAGATCTCTCTTTGCTCTCTGCCCTGTTCACAGGCTGGTGACAGTAGAATGTCATCTAATACAGCAGGTGCATGCAGGGCGCTGGTTGACTGCACAGCTGCCACTGTGTCCTCCTTCTTGGGTCTATCCACTAGGGAGAACCACAGGCTCTCAGGGGCAGAATCTTGCTCAAATGGGAAACCCCAGGACTCGGCAGAGCTTACAGTCAAAGTTTGACTAAATGTTGAAAGACCTTGCTTTTAACCTTCCTCCATCCATTTAGAAATATGCATTGTTCTGAATTTAACATTGTTGGAGCCTAGAGGGAAAGCTGTTAGGACTGCTCTGCCTCGGTTATTTTATCTGCCAACAAAGGACGGGCGTGAGTCTGAGAAATGCTTTGCAAATGGCAATGCTGTGACCATGTTATTGTAATTGTACCACTGAAGAAGGTAGACAGCGAGGCTACATTTCACTTAGAAGACCACTCCCGTCTCTGCCTCACCCGTCACCAGGGCACTGTTTGTAATGCTGCTGGCCAAAAGCATTCTTTTTTTTTTTTTTAAAGATTTTATTTATTTACTTGACAGACAGATTACAAGTAGGCAGAGAGGCAGGCAGAGAGAGAAGGGAGGAAGCAGGCTCCCTGCTGAGCAGAGAGCCCGATGCGGGACTCGATCCCAGGACGCCGGGATCATGACCTGAGCCGAAGGCAGCGGCTTTAACCCACTGAGCCACCCAGGTGCCCTGGCCAAAAGCATTCTAAAAGAACCACACATGCCCCTGATCCATTGTAATCAGGTCAGTCCAGTGATTCCTGTGTCCCTTTAATAAGCAGAATTAGATGATAATTTTTACAAGTGTTCATTAGCTTAGATACTTAACTCCTACATTGGGTGGGACTTGATCCAATAGTTTGTGAATGTTGTTTTCATAACCACTGGCTGCACCAATTTGGCAACCGCAGCCAAACCTCTTTGAGGCAGGAAAAGTTATTTGTTGAGTGCATTTAGACATTTTGCAAATCAGGTGAAGAAAAATCTGACCAGGCCCTCAGGAACCATCAGCCTCCAGCCATTTGCTTTGCTCCGATTCCGCACCACTTCCTGTTCCTGCTCTTCAGGAAGGTGTGGGGTGAGGATTTGTTCCCAACAGTTATCAAAGAGCTAAAAATATATATATATTTTTTTTGTAAAAAGTGCAGTTTGTCAGTAGAAGGTTTTAAAAGCAGACTTCTCATAAGACTGCCGAAGCAGGAGCCACATACTGAAACTTGTCCTTGCCACTTGTCCTTAACACAAGCCATGACATAAAGAACATTTTTTTTTCACTTTTAAATCCACCACATGCTAAAATCCGATCAAAATGCAATTTTAATGTATCACCATGTTATCTTGTTGTTAAATGATTTGCTTGTTTACATCCCCTTGACAACAAGTTCACTTTGACAGTAATTACTTAATGCCATTAATATCTAATGAGACACCATTAGAAAATTCTGTTGTGCCGGGTCACTGTGTGGTTGTAATGATTGCCCCGGGCATCTTACTCCACTTGGAACCAGACCTACCAGTCTTCTGCTACTGCAATTGAAAATTTCAGGTCAAGCTTTAAAAAAAAAAAGATTTTTTTTGACACTTCCTGCTTCTGTCTAGAACTCCAAAGTAATGAAGCAGGTAAGAAATAGAAGTTGATGAGGAAGAAAGTTTAATCTCCAGGATGGAGCTTGGGTAAGACTGAAGTATTGATTTTTCTCTGTAAAAGGTTATTTCCTCAATAAACATTAGTTACCAGGTGATAGGAAGGCACAGACAACATGAGGGTCAGTGTCACTTTTTTTTTTTTAAACAAGCAAGGGAATGAGAAAAAGCACATGTTTTGTTTTAATAATCTGCTAAAAACTGCATTTGTCTGGGCTGTTACTCCATGCTGTTCACTTCTAGGCGTCAAAGCAAATCTGTCTGAATAGCGATTAGTATCACCCCCTACTCAGAACAGGCAGACACGTACAAATGAGCCGCACGTGGTGTGTCCTGCCTGCTGCTGCCTATTTTTTGCCTTCATTGCCCTGTTAGTAGATAAGGCACATTGCAATCTACCTGTTTCAGAAAGCCAGACAACCTTCAGGAAAATCGGCCACGCCAGAGCTAAGAGTAGAAGGCTAACACAAGGCAAAATGTGTGCTCTGGGGGAAAATCAGTTTAATTTAACATGTAAAATAGTACTTGTCTTATTTAATTTGCGCTTGAATATCTTTCAGTAAACGTTTTGTCAGTTAGCTTCTCTTAAATCTTTGTTCACTTAGAGGTCTTGATGCTCTTAGTAAATTTATACGCCTTGTTTACATAAATAACTTCCTGTCTGCTGTCATGCATGTGAGTTCTCATTCTGGAAGAGATAATGGTCACATATAAACACGTACACCAATTTTTGTTCCTGTTGATAGATCTCTCCACAAAGCTTAGAGAGGTTATCTCCCTTGTCAGGTCTAGGGAGTTCAGGTGTGTCTCCCAGGATGAAACTGATGACCTTCCAGTCATTTTTTGGGGGACACAGGAGAATTGACCTTGCATGACAACTGTGTTGGGCTGAGAGTAGGCACCCAGGAAACGTTAGCTGAACACAGACTATTGAAAGAGTGGAATCCACCTCAAAAATTGGAAATAATTTAGAAGCAAATTCACCACATCTCGCTGCCTTTTTGGAGAGCAGAAAATATATATATTAGAAAATACAGGAACTTCTTTTTTGGTGGTTGATTTAGGTTTTCTATCTCCTCTGTTAATTTTGGTAATTTGGATTTTTATAGGGGGAAAGAAATTGAGTTTTCCTAATGTATTAGTATGCAATTGTGCAGAGTACTCCCTTAATCCTGAATGTGTTGTTTTTGGTCACATATGTTCCTTCTCATTTCTAACAATACTGACGCAGAGTTTCTTTCCTTGATTTATTTTCTAGCAGGGTGCTGTTTCTTCGTTTTAATTTTTTCCCAAAGAAACGGCTCATGGATTTAACAATTCTGCTGTTTTTATCCTGGCTTTTATCTTGCTGTTCCTTTTCGCGGTTTCCTTAAGGGTTTGTTTCATTTTCCTTGAATCTTAATTGCCTGCTTAGTTAATTTATTTTCACTTTTGATGACACAGGCATTTAGAGCCCGGGGCCTTCTGGATGCAGGTGGCCCTGCTCAGATGATACACAGAAGTCTTCACGTGTGTGCCTTTGTCTAGGGAGAGGGTCTGTTGCATCCCCTTCTCGGAGGTGTCTGACTCGAAAGGGGTAAAATGACTGAGCCGGGACTATGGTAAAGCTGATTACATCCTGCAGGTGTTGGTGTTTTAGCATTTTGATTTTTAGACTTCTAGTTCTTCATTTCTTTCTTTCTTTTTTTTTTAAATAAAGGAAAGTTCCCTTTGAATTTAAAGTCTCTTGGACTCTAATTTTCTCTTACTACAATGTGATCTAGTTATGATTGGTTCTTGCAAACATTCTCTGGAACCTTTAGGACAAGGTGTGTCCTGTTGGGCAGTACTGTCCCATAGAAATACGATGTGAGTCAGAAATGTAATTTTCTATTTTAGTAGCCACATAAAAAGGTAAAAAGGTGAGATTAGTTTTAATAATATATCTCATTTAACCTACTATGTCCAGGTTCTTATATTTCAACATAAAATCTTACAAGAATTGTCAGATGTTCAGCATTTTTATTTTTGCACTGAGTATTCAAAATCCAGTATTTATTGTACATTTACAGCATATCTAAATCTGGAAGCTAAATTTTCGGTGGTTAAAGTAAAATGTAGTTCTACCAAATAATAAAGTTGCATCTAACAGGAAAAAGGCATTTTATACTGCATCCCTATTTATTAAATTTTAATTGAATTTTAATTAAAATTAGTTCAATTAACATTCAATTAAAATTTAAAAAATTAGTTCCTCAGCCAGGCTTACTGCATTTCAGAGTGTTAGACACACAGGCATCCTATTGGAAGGGTGGCACCAGGCATTAAGATTTGAAACCAATTAATTCTATCTTGGGTGTATTTTCTCTTTCTTCTACACCCCTGTCAAGACCTCAGACTCTGTCCTAGGCAGGTAGCAGGAGTTAAAATTTCCCATGGCGATTTTGGGCTGTCCTTTTTTCTTTTGTACTACGTTATTGGTGCATAAAGTTTTATGATGTATTTTGTTATGTAATTTATCTCTGCATCCTGACCCTTCGTAATACTTTTTGCTTTAAATTATCTTTTGATATTAATTTTGCCACTCCTGTTTCCTTTTATTAGAATCCTGGTGTTATATCTTTGACCAACCATTTATTTTGAACCTTTGTCATTTTGTGTTAGGTGTTCTTCATACACATTGTTGCATTTTACTTCTTAACAGAATAATCATTTCATTTCAATAGGGTGATTTTTACCATTTGCATTTCCTGTTCTGTGTTATATTTTGACTTGTCAGCCAATTCTTATGAAAATACACATATTTATTTGCTTTTACTTTTAGTTTTGCCTTTTTTGTGTATGGACTCTATTTACTTTTATCTCTCAAAACACTTTGGAAAGAAACGTTCGTCTTTGAATTCTATCAGCGATTACCATAAAGCAGTCCACAAACATTCACAATACTCTTGCATTCGTTCCCATTCAAAAACAAACAAACCCCAAGAAACCCTCTTATCCACCATCCCACCTCCCACTCTCATGGGCCTGAACGGCCCGCCGTGCAGCAGCGGCCAGCTCCCAGTCCAGGCAGGGCGGCCAGCAAACCCGCTCCTTTCTTCAGCCGGTGGGGGGTGGCTTCTAGGTGGCTTCTGGGTTCGGCTCCCCTCCAGTCTCCGTCGGCTTGCCCTCGCTTGCCTCCCAGAGGGCGGACGTCCTGGCTCTGTCACAACCGGGTCGCTCCTCTCATTAGCGCCTCACTCACTGCTTATTCTCTGGGAAAGCCAACCCGTGGTTTCCAGGAGTCAGTGAGCATTCAGATTCCCAGGCCAGCCCCAGGTTCTGAGCCAGTCGGTGGCAGGTCGGGCCCAGGAATCTGCATCGAATGCCCTCTACTCCCCAGGCGACTCCGCTCCAGGGGTCAGTGGGCCGCACTTTGAGAAATACTAGTCCAGTTGAACCTCTACTCTGCTAACGTGGGCAGGCGCACGGCTGATAAGCAGCCACCCGCCATGACCAGGTTCCAACTCAGGATAGTTTTTCTCCTCGTACTTCCGGTAGGTCCGCTCGTCCTTCCCCGTGACTCCCGACTCTGTGGCGGCACATCTCCTAGTTCCCCCTGCCTGCCCGGAAGTCCACGGTCACGCTAGGCGGGGCCAGGTTTCATCCTTCCCTCAAGCTCTGTTCCTAGTCCTCATCCCCCTCCTCCTCAGTCCGGAAAGGCGTTCGGTCTTGGCCGTCTCCGCTTCCCTCTCCCCACCCGCCATGTCCTGTCCCTCGCTCCCGGCTGGCCAGTTCTCGAAGTCACTCGGCCTTCTTGGGGCTGGGCATGGGGACACTGCGGGCGGCAGGACAGACGCCCCCTCCCTGGCCTGACGTGGCTCACAGCAGTGAGATAATAGGGGAGAGACCACGCCGTCGCCGCGGGTAACGCGAGGGCCACCACCACGGGTAAGTGCACTGTGCTCGCGTCCTGGGAGAAGCCGCAAGTGAGGTGGCTGTCGGGGGCGGGCGTGGGGCCCGGGTGGGGACTGTTCCAGGGAGCGGAGCGCAAGGCGGCCAGGGTGCGGGAGTGAGGGCTGGTGCGGGGGTGCAGACGCACGCCGAAGGCCGAGGTCACGCGTGTAGGCCAGACTCAAGCGTTAAGGCCTTTCTGAGGAGCGCGGGGACTCGGTTTTAAGGAAGTTAAACACTGGAGCCGCGGACCTTCTAGAACCGTTCCTGTGGTGCCGAAGGAGGGCGAAGGGGCAGTCAGGGGTGATGGAGGCCCACACCCCAGCGCGGGCGGTGAGGAGAGGGTGGCGGGTTGGAGGGCTGTTGAGAAATAGGAGGAGCGGAGCCTGCTGACAGAGGGGTGGGGGCTGGTGGGGGGGACTCGGGGACCCCAGAGGTCACCGCCTCAGCGCACCGGCAGCGGGGGCCGGGAGGCAGCCGGTGAGGACGCCCCGGGGTGAGGACAGCCTGGCGGCGGGGCCATACCGTGGCCTGGAGCGTGCTCAGCCGCCAGAACGGAGGGGGGACCCGGGCCGGAGGAGGAGGACGAGAGGAGAGCGGCCGCCGAGGGCGGAGGGCGAGGAGGCCGTCCTCGTCCCCGCGGCCCGTCGGCTCCACTCCCAGAACCCCGGCCCGGACGCCACGAGTGAGGCCCGGAGTCCAGAGCGAGCGGCACGCATGCGCCGTCTGCCTAAGCTCGGCGTCGCCTCGGAGTTCCGCAGCTTCCGGGAGCGCAGGTGGAGCGGGTCCCCGGAGGGCGAGACCGGGGGAGAGCTCACGGCCAAGGACTGGGGTGGACCAGCGGCGTGTGGGGAGGAGCGGCGCCAACCCGATCTGCTTCCGGCTCCCGCCGAGCCCGTCTTCCCGCACAGTCACCTGCCTTGACTCTTCGGATGCGGCTTAGAAACCAAGATGGAGGTCAGCGAACACCGTGGAACCGGTTCACAGCTCCCGATCTTGGATTCTCCGCCAGGTCACCTCGGATAGGGACGGCCGAGGGATCTGTACAGGACCCCGATGATTCCCCCGGGACCCCAGCTGCCCACTGCGGGAACCTTCATGTCTTCCTGTCACCCTAGGCCCTACCTGGGTCTCACAGCGGCCTCCTTGCTCACCCCCGGTCTCCAGGCCTGCCCGCTCAATCCTGGCCGGCTTCCCTGGCCCTCTCGGGACTCCGGCCTGGCTGGCGCTTCCGCCATTGCGGCACTGACCACACTGTGCGACCAGTCCACCGTTTCCCCCATGGACCTGGCCTCTCCCGCACCCAGCAGACATTCAATGAGCAAGCTGAGTCGGGAACCATGGCTGATGAGCGCTTACCTGGCCATTTTTCTAGAACCTTCTAAACATGAAAGAGAAGGTCTATTGCTGGCATTGTGCCTGTTCCCTTGTCAGTGAGATGGGGAGGTCATTTCCCTGCAGAGCAGGTGAGCTGACACCGGCGTGGTGTGTTTCCCGGCATGGCCCACAGCAGGCACTCTGTAAATGTCGGTTCTCGCCTTTTGTCCGGAAGAGTCACAGAAGGGCTTGCTTTACCCCCCACGTGTTTGGCAAGTAGGCATTTCAAACACGGTTGAAGTGGATTTCTCTCCTAAACCTGCGTCTCCTCTCTCAAACCTCTCTTCCAGATGTCCAGTCCAAGCCAAAAATCTCAGGGTTGCTGGGGTCAGATTGCTTTCTCTCGCCCTCCACGTCTGACCCATTTATTTCAATCTCTTGACCCCACCTTCAAAATGAGCGCAGAATCCGAGTTCCTCCTACCACTACCCCTTCCATCCCCAACCCACTGTCACAGGAGCCAAGCTCTCGCTCACGGGACCCCCTATAGGTGCCCTCTCCTCTCTTGGAGCTCTGGGCGGCCTGTTCTGCGTGCACGTTGCACGGCGGGCTCTCTGTCAACCCGTGCCTCCTTTTTTCTGCACCAGTTCAGAAATAAAGTCCAAACCGCAGCTGATGCGGCCTACCACGCTCTGGTCTGAAGCTGTCTGGTGGTTAGGTTGAGGTTATGCATTTGGGGGCAAGAACGCCACGGAAGAAGTGCCCTTCCCAGGGCATCATGTCAAGGTACAGGGCGTCCCTCTTTCCTATTATGAGTGATGTTAAGCTTAGTCAAGGCCATGCCTTCTGGGTTTCTCCACTGTCAAGTTATTATTTCCCCACTCAAATATTTTGGATCAAAGTAAGTTCTACAAGAGCACAGAAACGCATAGTTTTTGTATGTCCAAGATTGCCCACCAGAGGGCGACCTTCACCGATGAATCTTTATGGGCCCCAAATCAGACGTTTCTAAAGAAATGTCAAGACTGTGTGGGGCAGGTCAGGATGGCTGGTCTGAGTCGAATCTCCCAGGGGAGCCCTTGCTTGGGTGCACAGCCCCTGGGGACAGACTCCTGGATGGGCACTGGGGCCAGGTGAGGGGGGTATGTTTGGGGAAAGGATGGTTAACGGTATTGTTTCAACTGGTTAGAAACGAAGAAGCGAAAGTAAGTGTCCTTCCTCTCGTTCCTCCTTCCCCTTCCATAGAAACCTTAGAAGAGGCCAGTAGGAAGTTCCTGTGAGTGTGAAACTAAGATTTAGGCTTGGCCCAGACCCCAGGGCAGTGGGGATATCCATCCTCTAACTAAACTTTAATTTGGCTGTTGAAAACCAGTATAGACCTCTGCAGGGGCCCAAGAGAACTTTCTGGGATGAGGGATAGATTTCTGTTTTGATTGGGATGTTGTGACATTTGGCAAAACCCAAGGAACTTTACCTTTAAATTAGGTGCATTTTAAGATTTTAATAATTTTGATAATTAAATAATTCCTTAATAATCTGTGCTAAGTAAACCGCTAAACATTTCATAATTTCTGACAGAATGTAATCCTTTTAGTTTTTAATTGCGGTAAAATATGTACAATATAAAATTTTACCGTTTTCAGCATTTTTAAGCTGTGTTAATGACATTCACATTTTGGGGGCATCCGCTGCCAGAACCTTTTCATCCTGCTAACCTGCAACCATATTAACATTAAAGAGCGCACCTTTCTCTTTCCCGGTCCTGCCCCAGGCAACCACCGTTCTGCTTTCCAACTCTGTAGATTTGACTCCTCTGGGTCCCTCATATCGGTGGAACGGTGCTGTCTTTGTCTCTTTGTGACTCGCTGACTTCACTTAGCATAGTGTCCTTAAATTTTAGCTGAGGATTTCTGTCCTTTATGAGGCTGAATAGTATTCCACTGTTTGGATACACCACGTTCTGTTTTCCCATTCACGGACACTGGGGTTCCTTCCACCTTTTTAGCCTTTGTGATTCGAGCTGGCCAGGAACATGGGTGTAGAAATACCTCTTCAAGACCCTGCTTTCAATTCTTTGGCGGTATATACCCAGAGGCAGAATTGCTGGTTCATTTGGTAATTCAATTTATAATTTTTTGAGACGCCCTATACTGTTTTGCACAGGGCTGCACCCTAAGGCGTGCATTTTTTGAAAAATCATACCTCAGTAAACCTGATTTCGCAAGGAAGATGAAAAACCAGGACGCGGTTGGTAACTTGTGTGGGGTAGTGGCGGGAAGCATCTTTTCTTCCTCTGCAGTTCACACGGGCGAGCTTTAACGGATCCTTCCCATGTCCTTTGAGCTCCAGACTCATTTCTGGCTCTAATTTTACCCTCTGAGACCAACAGGAAGATTAATAGGCATTTTTTTAATGGCTCCCAGGCCTATAGGCCATAACCCACTCCCCACCCCACCAAATAAAAATAAACATCCCTGTCCTGGGCTAGCAGCACACATATGCTTATTCCGCCTCCTGCCTCTTGTAGCCCTTTCTAGAATCCCTCATCTTGTCTGGATGTTGACTCAGAGACAGTTGGCAATGAACCCTAAGAGGCTGGCCACCCAAGCCCCTTCCAGCCCAGCCAGGAAGACGGTGGTTCCCAGAGCAGAACAGGCCTTCCTGAGGGTCCAGCTTCAGAGGGGCAAAGCTTCCAGGGGCCCAAGCTGGTGGTTGGCCATCTGCAGATATAGATCAGATGGCTGGAGGAACATTCTGGCTTTCTTCCTCCCAAGTAGAGAAGCCTCTGCATCCCCCTCTCACCCCCAGGCAAAGAAGCCTGGCAGGTCACTGGTTCCGGGCCTGAGGCAAAGCTGTCCCCTGGCAAGGGGTTCTTGGTTAAAGGTCTCCAAAGCTTACAAAGGCTTAGGAGCTGAGGCCAGGATCCTCCCTTATCAGTGTTCTTGACCTTCCCATCTGACTTCCAAGTGTGGAAGAAAACAACCAGTCCACTGAGGTGAGCCCCCACATAATCTCTGGGCTTCTGTGAATCACTAACACAGTTTCTGCCGCGTAGAAACTGCAGTGTAGGGCAGGGTTTGCCAATGGGTGGCCCTTGGCCCTCATTTGGCCTGTGGCCACATGTGCTGGGATTTGGGGCACACACTGGTTTGTTGTTGTTGTTGTTAAGTTTGAGTTCATAACTAATATTTTCAAATGTATTTCACTTTTTTTTTTTTTTTCCCTAAAAAAGTGGATTTCCAACTTCTCTTGACCAATCATTCACATCTGGGAGCAAATTGGTTTCCACCTGACCACGCCGGTTGGAACTGAGTAGAGGGCACCCCACCCTTCTGGGCAAGGCACGAGCTCTCCAGTGGTAGCCCTTACTCAGTCTTACGCTGGCTTTTACTGTGTTCCTTTATGTTATCTGCCTGGCTCCATGAGTTTGTGAACCCTAATCTCTGACTCACACATTTTTCAGAGTTCAAAGAACCTTTCGTGACTGTCTAGTTCAAGGGTGTCAGCAAACTACAGCCTAAAGGTCAAATCTGGCCCACTGCCTATTTTTGTAAATAAAGTTTTATTGGCACTCAGCCATGCCCACTGGATTGGATCTTGTCTATGGCTCCTCTCACGCTACCATGACAGAATCCGGTAATTGCAAAAGAGCATGTGTGTTTGGCACAGCTGACGTATTTACTTTTTGGCCCTTCACAGAAAATGTTGCTGAACTCTGATCTGGTCACACCTTCTTAATGTTATTGATGAGCAACCTGAGGCCCTCAACAGGGAAAGATGGAGTGTGGTCATTCTCAGTGGCTGACCCTGGACTCTGAGCCAGGAGCCCTGCCCACGAGATCCCCGTGGAGGGGTTTCTGTACACCCCTGGCACTTCCGGGGCCACCCTGAGATCCTTGAGGATCTGGCACCACCTGCCTTCCCCTGATTCTGGATTCTATTGGTTGCTCCGGTGTGAAAAGCCACCAGGCCCTTCTCCTCGCCCTGCATCTCTTCCGTGAGCTGGTGGTGCCGAGGTGTCTGGTTCCCATCACGGCTGACAATCGGCCCTCCGCACCCCGCCCTAGCCCAGAGTTTGTCTGTAAACCCTGACATCATTAACACCCCATCAATCGCCCAGCCCTAGCAGGCTGGCGAGGCGTCCATCTGGAATTCGGCCCTGGCAGAGATCAAAGTCTGGCTGTCTGGAGTCCTGCCTTGGGGAAGAGGAGGAGGAGGAGGAGGACTGGCTGGGGGCTCAGTTCTGTGCCCTTGTGGGCTGAGCCTGGGGCCTTATGGAGTCTCAGGACCTTGGGTCCTGGCAGCTGGGTGCTGGCCCCACTGTGCCCCTCTGTCCCTTTGGGCGAGAACTTTTCCTCTCTGGACCTCAGTTTCCAGATATGTAAAATGGGATTACGGTTCTTTCAGAGAGAAGCCAGTGGGTGTGCGACCCCTTAAAAGTCGTGCAGCGGAATAAAGCGATAACGATGTCTGAGATTTGCTTTCGAAATATTTCTAGGGGAAACCAGCATGTTTGTTGGGGGTGGTGAGGCGACAGGACATTGGTCCCACGAAATTGGCAGAGTGTTGATAATCGCTAAATCTAGGTGACCGATGATACATACACTCTTCTCTCTGCTTTTGTGTTGGGAAATTTCCATAGTAAGGAATTAAATTTAAAAATCTGTTAAATTCTGTGGACCTGTGTGGGGCAGTTTTTCTTTCTCTTGCTTGTTTTTTAATCTTGGAAGAAAGCGTTGTTTCCTGATTATAAGAAAATGTGTCCTGCCCCTGCTTATCTCTCAAGTTCATGTTTATCTTGGGGAAGACCATGGGAACTAGCCTCTGGGCATGTGTTTTCAGCTACACACACCTTTCTTGAGGACCTGTTATAAGCCCGCAGGAGCACCAGGCTATGAAATGAGAGCTTCTCCTTAACCAGAGTGATCTCCCAACAGTTCCCCTGCCCTCCTGCAGCCATCCTCCTCAAGTATGCCTTGATGTCCCTTTACAGAGTCAGAGGCAGAGGGGCTGACCCCAGGACCTTGCCACCTTCTCTGGATCAAGAACACGTTTTAGACTCCAGTGTTCTTGCTACTGTATTGCCTGCTGTGCTCACCTCCCCAGCAAGCCCAGGCCTACATTTAGGTTTGACCTCTGTCACCCCTTCCCATCCCTCACTGCAGGTGCCTTTTCCATTGGGTGACCAAATTTAGCAAATTAAAAAAAAAAAAAACAAACAAACCAGGATGTCTAGTTTAAATTTGAATGTCAGATAAGCAACAGCGGCTATTAAGCTTAAGGATATCCCATGCCATGCTTGGTATATACTTATACCAAAACAGTATGCATTATTTAATGAAATGCAAATTAAACTAGGTGTTTTATATTGTATCTGGTAACCCCATTCTGGTGTCACTTATAATTCATTCACTCATCTAAGGATCTTCTAGACGGCTGGCACTCGCTGGAGATTGATGAGTTTAGTGCCTGTCTTAAAGAATCTTCCCTACCGTCCAGGAAATCCATAATCGCCAATAGGTGTTAGAAGTAGAGATCCCAGCAGAGCATGCTGGGAGCACAAAATAACGGTAGTGCAGGGTGAGGACGCTGCTGGAAGAAGCAGGGCTGCGCACCGTGGCCTTCACCGTAAGGGTGGCTGTGGCTGACGAGGTCGGCGGCATCCCTGAAGCTATTTTCTGTAGTTTACAGTGAGTAGCTGGCCTGTGGCTCAAAGTTAGTCAGGGATTGCTTGACATCAAGCCCCTGCCAGTTTCTCAGCTGCTTACAAATTCAAGAAATAGCTGTCAGGCGCCACCATGTCCAGGGCACCCAGAGAATAAAACAGACGAGGTCCCCGCCTCCTGGCACACGGGATCTATGGGGACATATGAATAAACGAGCACACAGGTAAATAAGTACATGGTGTCAGAGATAGGTGCTATGACAAAAATGAAATGGTGCGGTGGTGGAGGGACGAGGGTGCAGGGGAGGCTAGATTCTGACGTGAGGTGGGGATGACATTAGTCACCAGTGCTCCTGTTGTACCTGCTCCTTCTGTTACCTGCTATGCTGCTCTAACGGCTGTGTGTGTATCAATTCAGTTCATTCCCACACCAGCCTCAGGAGGTAGGTACCACTGTTGTCCCCATTGGCCATAAGAAGACACTGAAGCACAGAAAAGGTACATGATTTACCCTTGGAGCCTCAGTTTCCCCTCTGTAAAAAGGGGACTCATGGACTCCTGTGAGCATCAAAGCACCTTGTAAACCATGAAGAGTTGGGCACATGTGTGCTCCTGCATCTGGATGCATGTTACCTTTGCTAACAACTGGGAAGCATTTGAGAGCCTCACTTTCCCTATTAAGTGAAAGTGGGCCCATCCCTTTTTGGACTGTGAAGTCCCCAGAGGTGGGTTCCACACCCTGTACAGCCTGGTTCTCTCTCAGCACCTGGACCAACTCCTGGCACGTGGCAGGAGTGCATCCCTGCTCATTCTCCACTTGGCTCTCAGTCACGGAAAGGTTCCCTCCAAAGGAAACATCTTTGAGTACCTGTCACTTTATCTTCTTCATTTGTGCCGATTATCTCCAGCCCGATGTCCTGTTCAGCCAGGGGTAAACTGAGATAAGACTCATTTGGCAGCTAAGGCTTGGGGCTTTCCTGACTCTATTTCCCATCTTGCCAGACCTACCATGGACTCAGGGCCAGAAGGGCTGGGGAGATTCTTCGGCATCTCCAAAAGTAACTTGGCCCTTTTTTTTCCTGGCAATATCATGAACTACCGAACCAAAGATTCTATGCTTACAAAATGCCTAAAATCTTTGGATCATAAATAAAACCAGCATCTCAGCTTTCCTTGTGCCATGACTTTTTGAGCCATCCACAGAAGCCTAGGGTTCCCTTCTCGGAGTGCTGTTCTTAAATGCTTTAAATAATAAATAAGATTATAAAGGAAACAAATAATTATATCAATATAATGTAAGTATTAAAAACAAAGTTTTGATATTGTAATATATGAGTTCTTTAATGCATAGAACAACAATTAGCAGCATACTTAACAATGACCATGTGTTTGGAGTAAATAGGACAGATGAAGAGTATGTTAGTGAATGAGAAGAGAAGTGTGCCTAGAGTGCTACCCAAAGAGACCAACAGACAGAAAATATTTTAAAAAAAAGAGCTTAAGGGACCTTGATGTTGGAATGAGAAGATCTGACAGGCATGCAATAGAAATTTTAGTGGGAGAAGGCAGAGAAAATTTGAGTTTTCAAAGAGTATTTTTTTATACCTGATGAATGACATGAATCCTCAGATTCAAGATGGACAGCTATCCCCAAGCAGGATAAACAAAAATAAACCTGTATCAGAACACAACTGCAGAACACAGAGACAAAGGAAATTTTGCCATCAACTAAAAAAATGACAGCAAAGGCCTGACGTCATTCTTCTTGAGAGCAACAACAGAAGATAAAAGTCGCCATCTTCAAAGTGCTGAGAACACAGTAACTGACAACCCAGAATACTATACCCAGCAAAACTGTCCGTCAGGAGTGAGGGCTGAGATCCGCATTTTCATATACACAAAAGAAAGGCTTTTTGTCATCAACTGACATGCTAAAATAACTGCGAATGTCTATACTTTAGGAAGAAGAAAACCAAGGGCAAGAGGAGGAAGCTGGAACATGGGGAGAAGTGCTGGACAGAAATAAAAAGGTAGGTATATCTAAATGAAATAATTGTATACAACAATGAGTGTTTTGAGAACATAAAACCACGTGGAAAGAAATACTGTCCCAGGATATTTTGAATAACAATGTGTTGCAACTGTGTATTGCCTGGGAGGAAGGGAACGATGTTGATTAACTCAGTCTGCAATTAGCTTGAAGCCAAGGGGACAAACTAACAATCTAAGGGTGGACACTAAAATAACTGGAACAGAATGTATAGCTTCCAACCCATGAAAAATGAGAGGAGAAAACACAGGGCAATCCAGTAGAAGGCAGAAAGGGGGGGGGGGAAGATGCATAGAAAAGGCATGATAAATAGTGCAAAATAGGTTATTAGATATAGATAAATCAAAATAGATCAGTATTGCCAATAAGAAGCATTGTCTTATTGGATTAAGAACAAAAATGAGGGGTGCCTGGGTGGCTCAGTGGGTTTAAAGCCTCTGCCTTCGGCTCAGGTCATGATCCCAGGGTCCTGGGATGGAGCCCCGCATCAGGTTCTCTGCTCAGCAGGGAGCCTGCTTCCCTTCCTCTCGCTCTGCCTGCCTCTCTGCCTACTTGTGATCTCTCTGTCAAATAAATAAATAAAAATCTTTTTAAAAAAAGAACAAAAATGAAAATAATAACCCGCTACATACTGTTTAGAAAGGACACAGCTAAACTAGATGCACAGAGAGTTAAGTAAGCACACGAAGACATAAGCCAGGTGAATGCAAAGAGTGAGTTTGTACGGCTATATTAATATCGGACTAAGAAGACTTTATGGCAAAGAACACTGTCAGAAATAAAGAGGCTGACAATATAATGTTAAAAGACTTAATTCCCAGGAAGCTCTAATAATTTTAAACCTGGTTGCACTTAACATAGCCCAAATCTGTAATTACTGTGGAAGATTTTTAACATGGCTTTCTCAGTAACCGAGAGCTGTATGTGACATAAGAACATAAAAGATTGGAACAACACAATTAACAACCCAGATCTAATGGACATGCATAGAACCCCACAATTAGAGACTGCACATTCTTCTCAAGCACATGGACATTTACCACCGTTAATGAGAGGGGGCGCTTTCTCTGGGAGGAGGGGAGGTGAAGGCGGGCGAAAACAGACCCAAGTTTCAGGAGGGTAAGTGGGCCTGGTTTTGAATCTTGCCTCTAGGAGGCTTCACTCAGGTGGGCAGAGACTGATTCTTCCAGGGGTATGATTATTTATAGGGTGGACATTGGAGCTTTTTTGGAGGGGGGAGGAAAGGTGGCTTTTGGGGGAAGCCTGAACATATTTTCCCTTAGGAACCTTTTCCTTGGGGTCAGGATGATTTCTCCTGGATGGAATAGGTAGGGACTTCCCTTCCCCTCCAAAAAAGAACACGGCATAGAGGGTTTCTTCTCCGTGGACCCACAGCTGATAGCCAGCAGGTTTCCTCCCCAGCCTTGCCTGGCCTCAGGCTCTCTCCATTGCCCTTAGCGCTTTCCTCTCAAATTTCCTTGCCTCACAGAGGCAGAGCCTACTGTATCTTACCCAGAGCATGTTCAAGGGCCATCCTGAACAGCCCAGAGAGGCAGGGGTGCTGTGCTATGGGGTCAGCCTGCCTGAGCTCTTAAGACTGAGACTTGCCCAGCCTTGGTCCTTTCTATTCTTTCAAGTCCACTCTGCCTAGCCACGTGTTCTTCAGCCTTTACTGAGTGCCTGCTGTATGCCAGGCCCTGGGCTGGGTGTCCCCTTGGAGCTCCCTGTCTAGTGGAAGGGTCAGGACGGGGCTGTACGAAACAGAAGAAAAACCATCCCGCTATAATGGATCAGTCATTTCCTGAGGGCCTATTGTGTGCTGAATGCTAGTCATCATTCTCTCTCTCCCTCTTCCTGTCCCTCCACCTCGTGGCCCTACTATGTGCTAACTCTGGGTCTAGAGGCTGGCCATGCAAAAAACCTAACAAGAATAAGGCTGTAATCCGGATATCTACAGATTGATTCATTCACACATTCATTCATTCAGCAGTTGGGTCCCAAGTGCTTTTATGGGCCAGGGGCCATCCTAGGGGCTTTTATGGGCCAGGGGCCATCCTAGTGATTTGTGGGGAGTGCATACTTTTTGGTAGAATCTGAAGTGGTCACAAGTTCCCCCAAATAGTACTGATACCTTTATATGTTCCACTGAGTCTTCCCAACATTGCATAGTAGCTAAAAAGCCGGACTCTGGAGCCTGACTGCTTGAGTTTGAACCCAGGCTCTGCCATTTATTAGCTGGGTGAGCTCAAACAAGTCACTCAACCTCTCTGTGCCTCAGTTCCCTCATCCACAAAACAAGGATATTAAAAGTCTCTCCTTCAAAGCCTTTTAAAGATTGAGTTAATATTTATAATGTGCTTAGCATGGTAGCTAGCACAGAGAAGGTGTGTATATAAATCTTTGTTAAATAGGTAAAACAGTGAGAGGAAAAGAAGGTCATCCCCACTTTACAAATGGGAAAACTGAGGTCTGGAGAGGAGACTTGACCAGCGTAAGTCTGTTTGTGCATTTCATACATTGATTTTTTTTTTAAATCAGAAACAGCTGTTTTATTAAAAAATGATCATACACACATTATAAAATAGTCGAATATTGCCGAAGCCTTTGAACTTGAAAGTGACGCATTCATTAACTCCTTCCCCCATGCAATTAAGATTTTTGAGAAGTCCGGGCTTAATCCTTCCAGATTTAATAAAAATACTCATGTTCACATATACATTTACTAGCTGCTTTTGTTTCCTTATGAATGCATCACAGACTCGTTTCCGTGCTAATCTGGAATCTATTCTGTTCTTTAAGTTGCTCCCTTGCTTTCCAATATCCGGGGCCACTGTCATCCAACCAAGACACCCCAGTGATGGACAGGCACAGCATATCCCATAATCTGTTGTCAAAAGCCACCTGGTAACATATTACATATATTCTCACATGACACGCGTGTGAGGCACCACTATTTCCAGACCGTACAGCTGACCAGGAGGAGGTACCCACGCTGTGTGGATCTCCTCGCTTCTGCAGGGGCAGAGGGGATGAATGAAAGGAAATTTCCGGCCACTCCATCCCTTGTGGCTTGTCTGTGGGTCTCAGTTTTCTCTAGACTTTTTTGTGTAGATTTTTCAATTCGCACACCCTGAAGGAGCACATGTTGGAGAGGGAGCTGGCAGGAGGTGCCTGAAGGGAGGCTAGTGCTGTACTGGGGCTGGGGAGGGGGGCCGTGAAGGGCGGGGTGGGGCATGAAGGCCTCTGTGCTTGCCCAGTGCCCTCTGCCCACCCCTTTCCAGCGTGACATCCCAGCAAAAGAAGGAAGCCCTCTGCCAAGCACTAATGGACCCGAGGCATCTTCATCTCAAGTGCACAAAATTGGAGCTGTTTATTTTTCAAAAGGGATGGGGGGGGAGCTGCTAAGGCAAGAAGGAGGAGGAGGGAGCGCAGGACAGAGGAGGAGAGGAGGGGAAGAAGAGAGGGGGAGGAGAGGGTAGGACAGGTCTGAGATGGTTCTTAGGTCGTCCTCTTCCCCAAGGACAGTTTGCATTTGTCTTAAGTTGTTGGTGAAGATTAAGCGGGAAGTACGGGGGCTTCGAAAGAACACGGGAGCAGCAGCTGGAAGCAGCAGCTTCTACCCCAGGGCTCAGGTAGGGCCCCCAAAGAGAGTCCGAGAGCTCTACCTTGTTAAGCGGGCCTGGCCATGGTTCGCCAGATGTCGGAGAAATTCTGTGGGGCCGGGCTGGCAGAACTTGCTGGAAATCTCCCGCTGCCCCTCACCCTCAGGGTGCCAAGAGAAGCTCTCTCGGGGTGTCTCCTTCCAGGTGCTCTGTTACAAAACTACCTGGAAGGTGGGAGCGGCCCGTACCTGCCGTTCACTGCAGGAGCCGGGCACTGGGGGGCGCTCTCGAGAAGCCCGGGTCGCAAGCCCTCTGCACCACCAGCGAAGAGCCCTTTCTTTCCTGTTGCAAAGTGTCTCCAGCTCTTTCTACAGGTAGAGCTCAATATCGCGCCATCTGGCAAAGGAAGATAATTTAAGAGGCTCAGATTCCTCTTCACAGAGCAGGCAAGAGGTGAATTTGGAGCTAGAGGCAATAAATCGCCTCCTCCTTTGACAGCATCATCTCCCTTGACCCCTCCGCGTCCGTGTGTGCCCGGCTACACACATTTATGTTTTATATACAACAAAACAACATTATATTCATATCTTACAGGACAAAGCCATGCTTCTTACAAATAAATTCTCACTCTTTTCTGCAAAACGAGGGCAGGCACATTCCCGAGGGTTACTGCAGCTGTGATTGGAGACATAGATCATTCCCGAAATCCAGGCACGGACCTGCTGAACATTCTGTTCCCTAAAGCCTATATAGTGATGGTGACTCCTAATACCTTGTCTGTAAAATAAAAATGGGAGGTAGAAGAAAGACAACAGCATATAAAATCAAACAAAGCCAACACAGAAATATTTATATATTAATAGTAACAATAAATACACAGTGTACGAATATTTGTTGCATGTCAGTTATAACAAGCAAATAGGAACTATGCAAAGTCACTACCTCCCCTTTGCTGTGATCACAGTCCTGAGGTCCTAATCTGTATCTAGCACTTCCTTCTACCAGTACTCATTCTGTATGTCCCTATTCTTTTTAGTATTTTTTTACGATTTATTTATTTATCTTAGGGAGAGCACAGTGGGGGTGCAGAGGGAGAGGGAGAGAGAGAATCTCAAGCAGACTCCCTGCTGAAAAGGGAACCCCATGCAGGGCTCAATCTCACGACCCTGAGATGATAACTTAAGCCGAAATCAAGAGGCTGGCCCCTCTGTGTCCCTCTTCTTGGTCAGAACTCTGAACTTCAGCTGGTGGGGACTCTTTGCCTGGAGGGGGGTGACCCAAATCTGCCCTTCTGAGATCCTGATGTGGATGCTGTGGTTTTTGGGGTGTTTTAGTTTTGCACCAACCTTTACTATTGGCAGGGGAGGGCCAGAGGCCCCCAGAGAAGCCCCTGGTTCTGGACATGGCCCTCCTTGTCTCCACTGTGGGCAAGCCACCCCATTCCAATCATCACTCCAGCCAGTCCATTACTTTTTTTTTTTTCTTCCTTCTGGCTCAGTGGCGTAAGGGGTCCCACATATCCAGATGGCGGTGTCATCTTCTACTTCAGCAGAACCATTGTTGTATTGTCCTGTGTGTGTTGCAGCCTGACCCTCCCGCAGAGCCTCTCTTGTCCTGGTCCCCATTCTCCACGGACAGCCTTATGCGTCCCTCCGTAGAGGGTCAAAGTAGCTCACTCAGACATATGTTGTCTCTGGAATCCAAAACGGACCCACCAAGCATCGTGTCCGTGTTTGGGGAGTAGGTGGCGGAAACCACGGGAGCACTGGGCCATGCAGTGTCCTGGAGAATTTGAAAGACTCCTTGTTTCCCTTTCTATGTCAGTGGCTGCTGGAGCTAAACCCCCTCACCCCCCAGCTCGTCTCTTCATCTAGAAGATAAAGACTTTCGGTCAGTATCCTCCTCGTCAGCCAACATTTACTGAGCACCTCCAAGGTATCGAGCTCTTTGCTAGGCCTGGGGAACTCACAGATGAACAGACCCTTTCCTTGAGAAAACATACGGACCCAAAACAGCACAAGAAACTCCTGTTTGGGCTACGCAGCCCAGACATTTTCAAATTTTATCGAGCCACAGAGACTTTCTGGGTAATGAAGAGCGTGAATCTCTGCACAAACCACCAGGTAGCGCAGAAACACTTGTGAGCTACGTTAGATGTGCTGAAGAGCACGGAGAATAATAGAACAATTTTGCATGTGTCACAGCTAAGGAGATAAAACATGCTGTTAAAAAATACAGTGAAGGGGGCACCTGGGTGGCTCAGTGGGTTAAGCCTTTGCCTTCGGCTCAAGTCATGATCTCAGGGTCCTGGGATCAAGCCCCACATCGGGCTCTCTGCTCAGTGGGGAGCCTGCTTCCCCCTCTCTTTTTGCCTGCCTCTCTGCCTACTTGTGATCTCTCTCTGTCAAATAAATAAAATCTTAAAAAAAAAATACAGTGGAAATCTTCTTGTGGGGGCTCATTCCCTCTCTGCTCTCCTCTCCCCTGCCTCTGGAGAGAACCAGTATCCCGTGCATCATTCTCATGCCTATTTTAAAGAATTGTATGACTTAAGGATCCATAAACATTTATACAGGTGCATTTGCAGTTTTTATGAATGGTCTACTAGATGTTTTTCTCACCACACTACATTTTTCATATATCCTTGTTGATTGATACATGGCAGCTTTGGTCCATTCATGTTTTGGTACATGGAATGGCCCACAATTTGACAACAGTGCCATATAGTTGTCCATGGTTCTACTGATCATTTAGGATGCCTCTGTATTTCCGTTCTGTTACAACCAACGCAGCAATGAGCTTTCTTCGAACTTCTCTAGAAGCTTCTCCTAAGAGTGAAATGGCAGAATCAGGGAATGTTCATTTTTGACTTTATACAGTCACGTTTTAAGGATATTCCTCAGTCCAGTGGCCATAGAAGTAAAATGCGTAACGTGATGCTGACGAGCTTTGCTAAAGTGGGTGGGAAATCCTAAGTCAGAAAGATGACCATGAAGAAGGTCACAGAATGCGGGCTGGGATTAGGAGTGGCATAAAAAGGTTGTAGAAACCATAATTCGCAACTCTGAGTGTATCCCCTGGGTATGGGATGCTCCATTCACTCAAGATGTAAGGGTTTTCGGGGACGTGAGACCTCCAGCGCTCAACCCAGGAGATCACCAAGCATGTGGATGGTTGCCTGCTGGATCCCTCCCTAGTGGTCATGTTTGTTCTCATTGCCTTGGGGCGTGCCCCTGACTGCCCGTGAGAACAATTATCATCCTGAAACAAAAGGAGAAACAGGGAAAGCAAAAATTGGAGGAAAAGTAAAAGCAATGATTTCAACCCAAGTGCTGCTCCCAGACACTCAGATTAGGGGCATCACTCAGGCGCTCAACAAAAACACAGATTTTTCAGTGTCCTTCAGGCCTGCCCTCCTCAGCAGGAGACCCCCAACCTCCAGTGAGCCCCAGCATCACAGACTGCCCACAGCCAGGGCGCACTCCACAGTTTCAGATTCAGAATCTGCATTTTGAACGCATCCCCAAGTGATAAAAATGCTGCTGCCTCAGGGCCACGCTTTGAGAACCACAGGACTGGGGACTGTGATGCGTGAATGGTCTCCTGGCTCACACATCCCTTCTCTTGCAACGCCTTCCCAGGCAGGATAAATCCTGCCACCTTCCGTGCTTGCTTGCAAATTGAAATGACCTCTGGTGCAGCTTTTTAAAAAGATTTTATTTATTTGACAGACAGAGATCACAAGTAGGCAGAGAGGCAGACAGAGGGAGAGGGGGAAGCAGGCTCCCTGCTCAGCAGAGAGCCCGATGTGGGGCTCCATCCCAGGACCCTGAAACCATGACCTGAGCTGAAGGCAGAGCTTAACCCACTGAGCCACCCAGGCGCCGCCCCCCACCCCCCAAATCCGGTGCAGCTTTTTATCACACCTTGTTGAAGTGATTTGTTTAAACATCAACCTGTCCCTTCTGTGATCTGTGCAGGGATAGCTCTGTCTTTGTGAGTCCCTGCGCCAAATGGGATGGGTGATTGTTAAATCTTCTTTGGTTTGTAAATCAAGGACTTGGGAGCTGGTGAGCAGTCAGTTCAGGATGATAGCAATGATTGTAGGTTCCAAACGATGATGGCGGATGGTGGTGGTGGGTCACATCAGCCCCATCAGCCTGCCCTGGGTGGGGTGCGGCGAGGACCCTCCTGCAGAAGCATGTTCTCCACTCTCCATTCTCGGAGCCAGGGGTGAATGATTATTACTAAGACACACCCTCAGAGCTTAATCTGCCACCAAGATTCTGGCATCTCAGTAGGAGTCCAGCTCAATATCCCAACTCATTCCCTCTGTGGCCTAATTTTTTGCATCTACAAACAAGTGGTTCCTCTTGTCCCAGATTTCCACCGTTTGAGATTCAACCATTGGGGTATATCTCGTGGAGAAGGAGGAGCCCTTTCTAATCTTCCTAGTTTGGTTACATGCTTCATTGTTACCATTATACCCTTAATGCTTAGGACAGCTTTGGCACATTATAGCTGCTCAAGAAATGATTGTTGAATGAATGAATGAATGGGTTCTTGGACACCAATAACAAACATGACTGGCCTGGAGCAGTGGAGAGAGCCCTGGACTGGGTATATTTGGCTGTCATTACCTCACTCTGGAGCACAGGGCAAGCCCTTTCCTCCAGCAGGAATTGGGGGACTATAGTTAGTGTTTCTTCTGGTCTCTGCCTACCTTATACCACACCCGCTAGGTTCCAGCTACGGGCCTTTTCGCTTTCTTTAAACAGCCAGGTACCCTCCTACCTCAGGGCCTTCGCACGTGCCGTTTCCAATGCTTAGATTACTTTGACGCTCTTTTCACGTGAGATTTTTAGCTTCTAAGCCTTCCCCGGTGGTCCCTTTAGACTAGTTATTGTGTATCTGAGCAAAGACAGATAGAACTTACATCTTTTCTTTGGTTGCATCTGAATTTTCTGGTAGTCTATAAATTCCAGCGGCGCAGGGATGGTGTGAATCCCGGACACCTCGGGCCATACCCGGCACATAGTAGGTGCTCAAGAATTAATTTGTTAACTAGAAGCAGGTACTCTGAGCGGGGGTGGCGTCCTTTCGCGGCCGGCCGGCAGGTGTCGCCACAGACCGGGAGGAGGCGAAGCGGCGCGGCGGGCGGGCCTCACCTGGCGGCGGCCCCACCTGGCCGCGGCCGCGCCCGCCCGCCCCGCACCCCGCGGAAGCCAGAGCTCAGGCCCTGGCGTCACCAGGCCAATTGGGAAAGCGGCGCCCGGAGCCACGGGGAGGAGAGATGAAAGGCGGGAGGCGGGTGTGGGCTGCCCGCAGCGCCAGGTGAGGGCCGGGAGCCCCTCCCCGCGCCCGGGGACCAGGTGAGTCAGGCGTCCGGGCCCGCGCGGGAGGTGGGAGGTGGTGGTGGAGTTGGGGGGGGGGTGTTACTGCCCGGAACCCGGATGCTCGCGCTGTTTGGCTTGGACACCGCTGGGTGGCTGTGCTCCACTCCCTTCCCTCTCTGGGCCCCGGCGTTCTTGGTCTCCTGAAATCCCTAAGGTGCGTTCCTGTGGCTCCGAGTGGGACCTTTCCCTTGAGCGCGCACTGCAAGCATTTTCTACTGGAGCCTCGGGATAGCCCCCTGAGGTGGGTCGCTCTCACCTCCATTTTCCCCATCCATGAGAGAGGATCAGAGAGGTGAGGTCACTCACTCAGGGTCACACAGCACCCAGTTACCAGGTTGCAGGAGCGGGGATTTGAACCCAAGTTTGCGTCGAGGGACCGAGCTTTGAGCCTGTGTGCCCCTTTTAATCGAATTACTTAATTTTTATTCGTTTTTATCTTTTTTTTTTTATTGCGGCAAAGTAGGCATAACATAAAAATTGCCACTTTAACCGTGGTAAAGTGAACAATTCCGTGGCATTAATACCTTCATAACGTTGGGCAGCCAGCACCTCCCTCTAGTTCTGGAACATTTTCATCCCTCAAAAGCAAATTCAGACCCATTAAGCAGTAATTTCCAGCTCTCTCCCCCAGCCCCTGGCAAGCACTAATCTGCTTTCCATCTCTATGGATTTGCCGATTCTGGATATTTAACTTTATTTTATTTTTGGCTCAATACCTTCTTTCTATACCAGGTCGTCTCAGGAATATCCTAGGGGGCCAGGAAATTGAAATTCGTAGACCAGCGGTTTCCAAAGGTGGCTGCATGTTGGAATCACCTGGACACTTTCGCAAAACAGAACAGAACCCCCCCCCCATGCCTGGCTCCGACCCCCAACATTCTGATTTAATTGGGTTGCAATTTGGCAAGGATATCGGGAGTTTCAGAAGGTCCCCAGGGGTTTCTAATGTACAGCAAGGTCGGAGAGCCACCGTCTCCTGGAGCTCTGTGCCTCCGTTTTATAGGTGGGGGACAGCATTCGCTCAGGGTCCTACAGTGCACATAGCTGATGTACTCCCCCCACCCCCCATCCTACCGCTTCTTTAGGGATTTAAGGTCCTTGAGCCTTGGTTTCGTTATTTGCAAAAGGTGCGTGTTTGTGGTTCCTACCAGTTTGCTTGTCCCAATCACAGAAGATAGTGACTGGGAGGTGCTTTCATGGTGCCTGGCTTACAGCAGACTCCCAGCAAATGGTGTCCACGTAGTGTTGGCGGGGCTGTTTCTCAGGGATGTAGCACTGAACGGGCTTGGTCCTGGGCATATAGCAAGGAATGCGGTGCCTGCAGGAGCGGGAGCTCATTGAGGACAGGGTCGGGGATTCCTCTCTGCCCCTGGCGTTCAGTGCAGACCCTGACAGTTTACTACAGGTGTTTTCCGGAATCACTGACTCCTCTTTGCCTTTGCTCAGGCTAAGCTCCCTGCCCGGAGCGTCTCTTCCACCTCCCCTGGCCCTGCCCACTCTTCAGACCTAGGACGGTGAGACCTACTAAATCTGGCCGCCCAGGAGCAACTGAGGGGTCCATCCTTTAGTTAGCTGTGTGTGTGTCTTGTAGCTAGGACTTGACTGCATTGTTCTTTTGTTTATTTTTGGCATTTTAATTTTTATTTAGTAATTTATTATTAATAAAATTTATTTAATAAAATTAACAATTAATTTTATTATTTCTATTTAATATATTTATATTAGTTGTTAATGATGAATTATTAATCATTAGTTATTAGTCAATTTATTAATAATAAATTTATTAGTTATTTATTAAGATTTATTTATTTATTTTCGAGAGAGGGAAAGAGAGAGCACGAATGGGAGAGGAAGAGAGACTCTGAAGCAGACTCCACACTGAGCGTGGAGTCCGCCTCAGGCCTTGAACCCACGACCCTGAGATAACGACCCAAGCCAAAACCCAGAGTCAGATGCCTAACCGACTGTGCCACCCAGGAGCCCCTACGTTGTTCTTTTAGGGACAGGGTCCAAGTCTCCTGTACCTCCCATGGTGTCAGGCAGGAGACTAGGCACACAGTAGGCATCTAATAAGTCCCACCTGAGGTCTTGATAGACCTTCAGCTCCTGGGGGACTAGGGGACAGGATCCTCATGGCTTCTTTTGTTCATGTGCATTCCAGGGACGATCAGGGTGGGTACCCCCACCTTCCTCCTCTTTGTTCTTGCTAATACAATCTCACCATTCAACGAGAACTAGGTGGCAGTGTCTATTCTCCAGGGAAGGTGGGTTTAGCCCCGGGACATGAATTACAGTGAGTCTCTAAGTAGTCAAGGTAAACCAGATCTCTTTGCCAGGACTTCTTTGGCTGATGGGGAGCCATGTGACCCGGGTCTGGCCAGTGAGATCCAATAACAGCTCTGGGGGTGGGAGGGGGGTCTGGCAATTCTGGGAAACGTCCCCTCTCTCTTTTCCCCACGATTTTTGGAGGCTCACAGGCGAGGGTCAACACAGAGCTGAGCCCCTGAATTGAGGTCAAGAACACTGGAGTACATCAGTCCAGAACCTTGGCATCCCCGAGCTCCCAAACAGCACTGGGAAGCTTGCTCTGAAGGTGTTAGGGGGACAGAGTTTGTTGTTTAAGGCGATTCTATTACTTGCAGCTGAGCACGTTCCTAACTAACCACACTCTCGCCTGCACAGGGCCTTCTCTCGCTCAAAGACAGAAGGCAGGCTAGAGGCCCAGGCTGGATTCCATGACTTCCTTTTCCTTAGCCCTTTACTCCAAGGTATCCTGGGATTTATAAGCACTTGTAACAGTAGTACTGATGATGGCTAACATTTTTAACGCCTCCTCGGCTCCTGTACTTCATGTAGATTGTCGAATTGAATGCTCGTACAGCCTTGTAACATTCTTACAGATGAGGAAACCGGGACCCAGGGAAATTTAGAAGCCCGATGGTTGAGAGCTCAGTCCTGTTTGTAGCAGATACATCCTTATTCTCTTGGCAGATTGGCCTCCCTTGCATGTAGAATGCTCCAGCTGATTCCTTTGTCATCATTTTTTTCCCCTGGGGTGCAATTCTAGCACACAGTGCTTGATAGAGATAAACCCTCCACTGTCTTATATCACAAGCCCTTCCCCAAAAATTACGTGCTGAACATCCCCTGTGTTTAAAGGTTTTATTCATTTATTTGACAGAGAGAGGGAGATCACAAGTCGGCAGAGAGGCAGGCAGAGAGAGAGGGGGAACCAGGCTCCCTGCTGAGCCGAGAGCCCAATGTGGGGCTTGATCCCATGACCCTGAGGTCATGACCTGAGCCAAAGGCAGAGGCTTAACCCACTTAACCAGGCCCCCCTGAACATCCCCTGTGTATAAAGTGTGTGTTGTGTATGGGGGGAGGTGGAGAAAATGGGACTTATCTTCAGCAAAAGTAACAGCTACTATTTATCAACGGCTGGCTAAGTCCCAGGTACTGTACTCTACATACCTTTTGTGTGTGTTTTTTGTTTTGTTTTGTTTTTTGGAGTTTTTTTTGTTTTTGGTTTGTTTAATGCCTGCAATAGCTCTGGGAAGTTTTTCAAGAATCGAGCCTCTGCGTGGTTAAATGATTTGCCTAAAGTCACCCAGAGTGGATTTGGGCCCGGGCCGGCTGTCTGGAGCCTGTGTCTTCCTTAGCCTACGGCAAGGCATGTAGACATGTCAGTAGTCGATCTGTCTCTAAGCCGGGGATGTTCCTTCCTCTTGTAGGGAAGCTGCACTAGGGAGGAGGTGCCAGAGCCGAGCCTGAAGGATGGGCAGGGCTCCCAGAGCGGGGAAGGCATGGCATCCCCTGGGGGGAGGAAGGGCTTGGGCACATGTGCGGAGATGGGGCGCGTGTTTCTTTGGGGGAGTGGGGTTTATAACTGGAAACCCAGGACAGCCGGTCTCTGTGTACCTCTTTGTTGAGTCGTCAGTTAGGATGGTGGCTTAGGCCCTGGATGCCGCTGGCTTCTGGAGGCCACGGCCCAGGCGGGTGACTGCAACGTCTGTTGGCTCCTCCCAAGAGAACATCTGTCCCGCTGCTGGGCTCATGGGAGAGTGGAGGGGACAGAGGCCGCTGTGAATCCGGGGGATGGGTTTCCTTCCATCAGAATTCACTGAGCACCTGCTGTGTGCCGGGCATGGCCCTTGCCTTTGCAAACTCCCAGTCTGGCAGGGAGACGGGGGTGAAGACGATTCCCCAGGCCAACAGCGTTATAGATCATGCAAATCAGGGTAGTGAGCACCTACTCTGTGCCTTACAAACCTTTAGCTCGTGTGGTCTGGCAGACTCCTAGGTAGGCGGCCTTCTCCTGTCTGTACTCAGCAGGCACGGACAGATGCCAGAAGTCACCTGACTGGCCTGAGCTCCCGGGGCTGGTAAGTGGCTTTGGGTTGGAGTTGAAATTCTTCAGTTATCCCATTGCCTTAATCCCATGGGACCTCCCCCCCAAACCCACGTGTGGGGTTCCAGAGGAAAGGACAGCTAAAATCGGGCAATAAAAAGACATTGCTGGGAGAAGGAAATTAATGATTAATTATTTAATTTAATTTATTTATTTAATTAATTTGTTTATTTATTTTAAGGAGTTTCCACGCTCTGCATGGGGTTTGAACTCAAGACCCTGAGGTGGGGTCGCACGCTCTACCAACAGAGCCACTCAGGTGCCCCTTAAAGATTTTACTTTATTTATTTTTTAAAGATCTGCTTATTTATTTGAGAGGGGGGAGGGGCGGCAGGAGAGAGAGAGAGAGAGAATCTCTATCAGACTCCGTGCTGAGTGCAGAGCCGGATGCGGGGCTCTATCTCCCGACCTGGGGCTCGATCTCTCGATTCTGAGAGCCCACCTGAGCCAAAACCAAGGACTGGATACTTCACCGACTGAGCCACCCAGGAGCCCCTTAAAGATTTTATTCTTAAGTAACCTCTACACCCAGCTCGGGGCTTGAACTTACAACCCAGAGGTCGGGAGTCGCACCTTCCACCCACTGAGCCAGCCAGGGACCCTGTGTTGTTATTTTAATTGCAGTGAAAGCTGGGGCTGATTTAGTACCAGCTAGTCCTGCATGGAGCAATGCGGACCCCCAGTCCTCACATGCCCCATGACGTAGTTGCTAGCTTCATTTTACAGATGAGGAAACTGAGGTCCATGGGGGCGGGGGCGGGAATAACTTGCCAAGGCCCCAAAGAAGGCCTCAGAGAAGCCAGGCTGTGAACTCCCATCTTCCTGGCCTCAGGCCGGAAGCATTTTCACCACCTGCACGGAGTTGGGTCAGCAAACCAGTTCTTTGGAAAACGAGACAGAACAGAATGAAAGAGCCCCTGATTTTTTGTGTTTTTGGGTTCCTGGGATGTCTATGCTCCCATCAGGGCTGATTCCAAGCTACCGACAGTTCAACAACTGACTCACAAAACTCCATTTTAATTACTCACTTATGGTGCATGGCTCAGCACCCCTTTCGGGAAGGGAGGGTGGGCTAGCTGGGGTGGTTTTCACGATGGTAAGAGGACCCTGGATGGCTTCTCAAGCATGGCTTTGGGAAGTGCGATGTCACATGTCACAATGTCTGAGCCTTGCTGAGCCTCATCTGTGAAATGGGTCTGGTCATCCCTGGCCTCTCTTGTTTGCAGCTCTGGGCTTTGAGGCTGTGGTCGAGGCTGGGCTCCAGGGTTCGGGCAGGTGGATTTAGTCCCTTATTTGGGTCACTGCAGGGGAATTGGACTGGGCTAGAGGGGGGGCCCCTGTCTCTCTCCTTCCCTTCTCCCCTGAAAAAGCTTTCACAGTGATTAGTTTAAGTAGTTTACATCACGAAGGGATCTGGTTACTGCTCTACCCAGAGGGCCTCCAGATCTCCTACCTGAGATAAGAAGGCTGCCTCTGGTTTAATCTCACAGCTTAGAGGCCCTGTTTTCATGTTTAAGAAATGGTTTCCAGGCTCAGGGGTGGGGTGGGCAGGGAGGGGACCGCCTGGCCTAGTTGGGTTTTGGACGTGTGCATGTATCATTGAAAGGCCCTTTCTGCTCATCAGGCCCGTGAGGCCTGGCATCCCACGTCATTTCTGTGGGTTGGGTTTCACTCGTACGTGGACCGGGGGCACCTGGCAAGGGGTCTGTATTTATGGGGAAACCCAGTCCCACACACCAAGGCTGTCTGCTAGAAGTAGCACCAAGTCCAGAGTGGGCCCATGCCTGTCCCTGCTCTTGAACCAGACACAAGAACCACTTTAGGCCTCTTGGCTCCCTCCTCTTTCCCTTGGTTGGTTTACACCCGGCAGGACCCCTTGGGGGTAAAAATTCGAGAAGGGAGCCAATGCTGAGTGAGCAGCTGGCACATGTGTGCCTTCTGAGTGCCGCTGGCCATCTGGCTGAGTTGGGTTTGCATTTTGTCTTTATTTCTTAGGTGCTGTGTGTTCCTAGGTAAGCCATTTAACTGCTCTGAGCTCCGGTTTCTTCCCTGCAGTGGGTCATGTGGTGTCAACTTCACACAACTGTTTTGAGACTTCAGGAGGCCCTTAAAAGGGCCTAGTAGTACCATAGTTTTGTTTTGTTTTTTAATAAATTAATTCAAGGTATAAGTATTCAGCCACACACTTGCTGGCTGGACCTCAGACCTATAGACAGACCCTGCAAGAAGACGGCAGGAGAAGTAGCCAGAGGCCGTCAGCTTCGGTTCCCTTATCCTCTTAGCTTTGCCCAGAAGATTCGAGACTCCGAAGGCTCCGTGAAGGTGTTGATTCCAGGGTTCCCCATGTTCACAGGGGAAAGCAGATGTTTGGACAGCTATATGATAGAAATAATTATCTGGAATAAATTGGATGAGATTTTGCTTGAAGCTGTACCCCCTGAGAGTTCCCCAGATAACAGCCTTTTATCAGGATGACAGTTGTACGCGATGTCAAATTGCAAACTAAAAGTTGTTTGTTTGTTTGTTTGTTTTTGCATTTAAAAAATGCACAAAAATGTGGCTGTTGTGTTCCTATGAGTGTCAGGTTGTGGTGTCTTCTCTCTGGGGAGAGACAGTCTTTTGTCCTGTGACCATGACCGTGTCCTTTTTATTTTTATTTTTCCTTTGGTGAGCAACAACTGTCCTTTCTCCTCACCAGCGATGATGGTTCTAAGGTTTTGGAAGTTAGTTTCCAACAGGTGTTGCATATACACAATGCAAAGTCTTCTTCCTCCCTCCCCTCCTCTGTGTCATCAGTACCTCTGTTTGTAAATCATTCCTGACCCGGTCTAGCTCATGTGTGCTCCTGGAGAGAAGGTGATGCCATCCCCCCAGCTTGGTCCTTTGGTGGGAGGTTGGAGGAAGAGGGTAAAAAGATGTGAGATGCCATTGAAATATTATAATCGTATGCCTGGTGCCACGTTGTGTTATCTTTGATTGGGCTGAGCCCAGTGACTGGCCAAGGGCACTCATTGTAACACTGTTGCTAGGGGGAAGCAGGGTCTATTTTATGACGACACTGTTGTTTCTGCCTTTGACATCATCTTTGGGGTCCTTCTGGCAAGCTGGTTTCTGCGGTGGGTGTTTGCCCCAGCCCTGGAAATGTCCTCTTTTGTTGCCTTAGGGCGTGTTTGGGAGCAGGCTGGTTACGGCGTGCTGGGCAGCCCCCCAGCTCTCAAGACCAGACCCATCAATGTGTATCTGCTGATAATAATGCTCATTACAGAAGGCAGATGTAGGGTGCAAGGCTTCCTGCATTCATGCAGACATTACTAGTGGATCACTGCACGCTCCTGTGAGATCAGACAGGGCCTCAGCATCCCACTGAACAGGGTGCTCTAGGGAGGGGCACGGGAGGAGGCCTGGGTTAGCAGCACTGCTCTTAGTACGTTGGTTCCCAGACTTCGGTATTTTCTAGAGCAGTGTATTTTCTGAAAAATTAGAGGGACTAACATCAAGTTGTCAACTTTTTGTTTTGACAGAGACTAAACAATAGAAAAATCTCTGCCATTTTAAAATCACTATTTGTTCTTCTTCTTTCTTTTGTTTTTTAGAAAGCATATTTTTTAACACCGAAAAAGTTGACAAGACAATTTCTAAATAAAGGGCAATGAATGTGTTTGGCTTTATTTGAGAAAAAAAAAAAAATTTTTTTTTTTTCTCATGGTTCTCATTTTGCTCCAGATGCATAAAATCTTCATGATGAGTTGACACTGGCTGGTGGCCCGAAGTGGGCAGAAAGGGATGCCTGTCTTCACAATATACAGTGTATTCAACTTCCTCTCGGTAGACATTACTTTCCTTCTTAGAGTTTTGTGAAGACTCGTTCCTACGGACCCTTAAGTACTTCTTTGGAAATCATCATTACTTGCATGGATTGAAAACATGTATATCTCATTTCGTCCTGGAAGCTCATTAAAAAAGACAGTTTAAAAAAAAGGAAAAAAAAAGGCAGTAAAATAATCTTTAAGAGCACAAACCTACCAGATCAAAGAGAATGGGAGAGAAGAGATTAGGTTATAAGAGGTCATGACCCCTATCTCAGGTACCTCCTTGCTTACTTCCAACCCCAGTCATGTCATCAAGAAATTTCAAAGTCTAGTGATAAAATAGGACCGAGGTCAGCCAACTTTTCCTATAGGGCCAGATAGTAAATATTTTAGGCTTTGCAGGCCATATGGTTTCTGGTGCGACTATTACCTCTGCCCTTAGGGTGGGAAAGCAGCCACAGGCAGTATGTGAACATATGGGCATGGCTGTGTCCCAATAAAACTTTATTGACAAAACCCAGCAGTGGCCTTGTCACTGTTGAACCACTGAACCGACCACAACACTGACGTTCTCCTCATCTCTTATTGTCTAAGTCAGTGGGCCTCAAAAGTCCCTTTCCTCAGTTTTACCATATTTTATCATATTGCTAGTACTAGCTAGCACCTGAAAGCATCTCATTTAATTATTAATTCACGTGTCTGTTGTTTTAGGTCTCTTTTCGCTCCACACAGAGCCTGTGATGGGAATGTTATTCAAGTGATTTATTAAGAGGGTTCTCTCAGATGAGGGGTAAAGGAAACGTGGTGAGGCAGGGGAAAAACTAAGCAGGAGGATACTCCTCAGGGTAGACCAATAGATCAATGGAACAGAATCCAGAATCCAGAAATAGACTCACACACATGTAATTTTCAGCAAATGCCCCAGTTCCATTAGGAAAGGAAAGTCTTTTCAAGCAACAGCACTGGCACGATTGGATAAATGTTTGAAAATATTAACCTCAATGCTTACTTTGCTTGACGGACAAAAACGAATTTGAGAAGGATCATAGACCTCAATGTGAGAGCTGAACCACAGACCTTTTAGAAGAAAAAAATTGGAGAATATTTTAGCAATCCTGGGGGTCCACGAAAAATTTATGAGAGAAGAGACAAAATGCACTAACCATACGGGGAAAAAAGATAAATTGTACTTCATCAAAATTAAAACTCCTGCTTACCAAAAGACCCCATTAAAGATGAAAAGACTAGCCACGAGGCAGAAAACATACTTGTAACAAATATATCCTTTGGACTTGTATCCAGAATATATTAAAAACACCCATAAATTAATAATAAAAAGACAATAAAATGAGCAAATGACTTGAATAGATATTTGAGAAGAAAAGATCCATGAATGGCTTATAAGCACAGGGAAAAACGCTCAGCATCGTTAGCTGTCAGGGAAATGCCACTTAAAACCACAGTGAGATATTTCACACGCCCTAGGATAGTTAAAATAAAATAGTCTGATAATGCTGTGTGTCAGCAGGGATGTGGAGCAACCGGGACATTTACTTTGTTGGTGTAAAATTGTACAACCATTTTGGAAACTGGAAGTTTCTTTTAAGGTTGCTATCCATCCAATCTCACGACCTGGTCATTCCTCTCCTAGGTATTTACCCACATGGGAACACATGTTCACAAAAAGTCATGCTCAAGAATTCTTGTAGCAGCTTTGCCCACAGTAGCTGAAGGTCAGAAATAGCCCCAATTTCCATCTACAGAAGAGTGGTTCAATAAATTGTCAATATGGCGGGTGCTTTGCCTTCTTGTCCAACTGGCGAGAGTTGCCCAAAGTGACCAGGGGCCGTCATTGATTTGAGTTTAAAGAGGGAATTGTTGCTGCGTCCCGAGATGGAAGATCCTCGCTCTGGGGACTATGCTCTCTAGACCCACGGGTCTCCAAGTGGCAGGGATGGAAAGAGTTCCTTGAGCTGCTGGAGATGGATGGTGAGCAGAGCCACTTCCGTCCTGTCTTCCCACCATGAACATGTCCGATCTCAGAGCTCAGTGGCCATCCATCCAGTTCATCTGCGTGTCTTCAGTGCCAGCGTGGAGCCTGGCGTGCATGTATGGCTTGGTTAAGACTGATGGACAGGGGCGCCTGGGTGGCTCAGTTGGTTATGATGCTGGAGTCCCAGGATTGAGTCGGACTCCCTGCTCGGCAGGGAGTCTACTTCTCCTGCTGACTTCTCTCATGCTCTCTCTCATGCTCTCTCTCTCTCAAATAAGTAAATGAAATCTTAGAAAAAAAAAAAAAAAAAAGACTGATGGACAGATTGCCAGAAACTGGCTTGATGGTTTATGAGGGATGTTGAAGGAGTATCAAGCAATTCTAGTTTTCTTTAAGACATTCAATTTATTTTATGATTACAGAGTTATAAACGTTCATCGTCGAGAATTTAAAATACACAGAAAGCAGAGGTAAAAATCAAAATCACCTGGAGATAACTCACGTCAACCAGAACTGTATCGTGAACTCTGTCTACACCAGTGGCTTTTAAGCAGCTGTCTGGAGCGCTGGGGTTTCTGAGAAGGTGCCCCCAGAGTTCTCTTGAGGGTAAAGGAGAGAGTGTATCTGCCCCAGAACAGGAATATTTTCAGAGTTTTCCTTAAGTTTTATTTAGGGGGAAAAAAAGGGGGTTTGCAACAAAAACAATAAATGAGGTTGAGATTCAGCAGTCTACACTGGCGGAGCTGGCAGTTTTCATTCAGCTGACATTCAGTTCCATATCACCATCAGTAAACGGAGCAGATGTTCCGGGCTCGCCTACCACGCCTGGCAGTTACTGGCACCTGACCAGCCCTTGGTGTAGACACTCCTTCTCCTAAGAGCACCACAGAGTTATGTGATAGACAAAGGGAGCCTTTTACTGCAAAAAACCAGATGTTGCCGACTGGAAAAGACCAGTGGTGGTTGAAAACAGAACCATGAATGAGTCATGTTCAATCATCTCAGACAAGCATAAAAGTATATAAAAGATTAGTGCAGAAGAGAATTTATACCAGGCTCTGTGCTGTCTGGGAACATGATTTAGATTAAAAGAGGAAAAAAAAAAGAATGTCTCTGGGCCACCTGGAGCACCGTAGTCAGGAGGCTTTTAGGATTTGGATTTCAATACCCATCACCGTAACCTCTGGGATTATTTTTTTATTTTTTGAAAGCCATTTGGATGCCTCTCAAAACAACCGACCTGAAGTCGACTTTGTGTGGTTCTGACTCACGCAGCGTGTCAGAGATGCGACCGTCCACGTAGCCATCAGCTCTCCAGACTTGGGGTTCAAGCCTGCAGCTGTGTCTGCTGCCCTCTGCCCCTTGGCTTTGGTTCTGAGGCCAAAATAGAGGCCCCCCCATCCATGTGTGCTTGGGGACATTGGCTTGTGAGGGAAAACCACGCCGGGTGGGGGCCTCAGGAGGTAGAATGGAGGCATGGTGAATTTGCCTGATATCTGCCTTGATCTTTGAAGAGCTACTTTGTTGACTTGAATTCTCGGATCTGTCGGGACTGTCTCTGGCTTCCTTTGGTTTTAAAGAACACAGTGGACTTCTCCTCCCTGCCCCCCCCCCGCCCCCCAGCTTGACTTGGCAAAAGAGAAAGGCTTCTTGCCAACACTTGGTAATTTCCAATTCCAAGAATGGAGTAGTATCCCATTTGGGTTTTCGTTGGCATTTCCCCATTGACTAATGATGTTGAGCGTATTTTCATGCGTTCGTTGGCCATTTGGAGACATATTCTTTGGTGGCCCCCCGTTGCCCCTAACGTCCACACAAGTGCAATGGAACATATCCGTGAATGCTGTACGGCAACAAAATGGGAGGCCCAGGTCTTTATACCCTTGCATGGGTCAGTCACTGGAAGGGGCCACCCTGTGTCACACGTGTCTTTTCATTCTGATGTTTTGACATCTGGGACCTTTCAGACCCTGGGGGACTGTCCCTCCCAGGAGTAGCCAATTCCTAGAGAGAGTAAACCAGCCACCTGTGACCTTGCCTTTCGTAGGCAAACCCATCACCTCCTCTGTGGGATCTCTCAAACTCTGGGCCACTGTCCCCCTGCCTCAGTCAACCCAGGACCAGGTACCAGACAGCGAGGGGCAGCTCCTTTCCCCCAGAACCTGCCAGATACTCAAATAAGCCGATCATACACCTGCCTTACCCTGCTTCACCTGTGCCTTCCCATGGAAACCACAGGAAAGGCTCTCTCCCAAGCTTTTCCTGTTCCCACTTCCTCCTGCTTGGCCCTGCTGCTTCTCCGGGGTGGCTTTGTGTGGTGGGTCCCCTCCTCCCAGGATCTGTGAGTGAAACGAACCACCCTTACAGTGGCCTTCATTTCCAAATCTGTTGGCTTTACTCTGCCTGAGTTGTATTAAAACCCACATTTTATTTTTATTTATTTATTTTTTAAAGATTTTATTTATTTATTTGACAGAGATCACAAGTAGGCAGAGAGGCAGGCAGAGAGAAGGGGAAGGCAACCAGGCTTCCCACTGAGCAGAGAGTCCGATGTGGGGCTCGATCCCAGGACCCTGGGATCATGACCCAAACCAAAGGCAGAGGCTTTAACCCACTGAGCCACCCAGGCGCCCCTAAAACTCACGTTTTAAAACACACTCCAGGAAGGGCTGGGACCTGGGGGAGGCCGCTCTCTGCTTGAGGGCCATCCCTATAGGGGCCGTCTACCAACAGCACTCCCAGTGGCCGGGGCAACAAGTCCTTCCTTGAATGGGGTGGTCACTGTCCATTGTGCATTCCTCATATCAAGGTCTAGATAACCCTTCATTCCAGGGGTGAGAGTAGACAGGGCGAGTAAGACATCCAGCACCCTGAGAGCGAGTGATGCCTACATTTTGTCCCCTAGATGCCTCTCTTGCTTCACCCCTGTCCTTGTCATACTTCTCTCTCCTCTCTACCCAGCAGGTAGATCCTGAGTCTCTCCTTTGTCCCAAGCCCCCCTTCCCCACAGGGTTCCCTTCTCACTCAGGGTAAAAGCCAAAGACCTTCCTGGGCCCTGTGAGGCCCTACAGGATCTGGCCTCCATTACGTGCCTGCCCTCTTCTCCCAGTGGCCCCCTCACTAGTCCTCCACAGGCGCATCCCACCCCAGGACATTTGCACTTCCATTGCCCTCTGTGTGGAATGCTCTTCCCCCAGATCTGCCCTTGGCTTCCTCCTTCACTTCCCTCAGATCTTTGCTTGTCTACCATCCCTTCCTTGGCCACCTGCTGCAAATCCCAACACTGGCCCATCCCTGACCCTTCCTACTCCTCTCCCCTGATTTATTTTTCTCTGCCTAATGCACCATGCATCTTACTTGCTATTTCGTTTAATGTCTGTTTTCTCCCCTTGTGTGTACATTCCAGAGGGAACGGGAGGGGTTTTGGTCTATTTTGTTCATTGCTGGAATCCCACTGCCCAAAACAGTGCCAAGCACGTAGTATCAAAAACGGACTGGCTGCATGAATACAGAGGCGCCCGTTCTGGGGGCGGTGACCGCGTCTGCTCCTGCCGCTCCCTGGGGTAGACACTGGTCCAACACCCAGAGCGTAGGGTTTAATTAAAGATGCATCTTAACATCACCCTCCTGCCCGCTCACGTCCCTCTTTCATGTCTCCCCCCTCCCTCTCTTCTTTTATATCCATTTTCTTTCCCCTTCCCGCTTTTTGGTACTTGATGGAATCACATTAAACTAATAAAGCTTTCATTACTTGATTGTACCCGTAATTACGCACACTGAGAGCTGGGTTTGTTTTGATTTCCTGCGGACTTTCGGTCACTGATGCTTTTGAACACTTGCTTTTATTCCTCGGCGGCTGCTTGACCCCCCCCCCACTCCCTGTTTTAAAAAGGATGAAAAGCTTAGAAAAACATCAGAAATATCCTTTTATTTTTTCCCCGCAAATTGATTTGGAGAGTTTTGTTTTGATTTCCCTCTTGGAAATGGTGGGTGTTAAAAAAAAAAAAAAAAAGGCAACAACCCAGAATCACACATTTCTAAACTGGCCAGCTTGGCCTTGGATTCTGGGGCTGGGAAGATGGAGTTACTATTGCCTGGGAAGGATGTGCGGAGCAAGTCTGCACTCAAAGGAGAGTTTGGTATATTCCCTTGGCCTCCATGGAGGCTGGAGAGCTTGGGTCAGAGTGGGGTGTCCCCACCTCGGCACTGGGGCCGCTGAGGGCAGGACACTTCTCGTGGGGGGCTGGCCTGTGCCTTGTCGGGTGTGAGCAACATCCTGGATGCTAATAGCATCTCTTACTTTATTTTTTTTTTTTTTAAGATTTTATTTATTTGTCAGAGAGAGAGAGAGAGAGAGAGCAGGAACAGAGGGGAGTGGCAGGCAGAGGGAGAAGCAGGCTCCCCACTGAGCAGAGAGCCCATGATCGGCTGAGCCACCCAGGTGTCCCACTCCTCTCATTTGTGACAATCAAAGAAGTCTCGACACACGGCCGAGTGTCCCTGGGAGAGCACAAGGACCTCCGGTGGAGTCCTGCTGGATTAGATCAGAACCTGCGTGATGCATATTCCCAGCAGCATGGTTCCCAAGAGCTCTGAGGCGCTTGTCCATCAGCTGACGAACGGGTCCCCAGAACGTGGTCTGTCCGTATGACGCAGTATTACTCAGCCACACAAAGGAATGAAGCATCGATGCCTGCTGTGCCACGGACAGACCTTGAGCACAACATGCCAGACACAAAGGATAGATCGTGTCTCACATGATTCTACTTCCGTGCAACATAACATCCCCAGTAGGGATGGAAAGTAGATTGGTATTTACCTGGGGCTGGAGGGCGGGGTGAGTGGGGAATGATTGTCTAATGGGGACAGGGGTTCTTTTTCTGTCTCTTTTCTTTTTTTTTCCTTTCCTTTCCTTTCCATTTCATTTCTTTTCCTAATTCCCATTAGTTAACAGACAGTGTTATATTAGTTTCTGGTGCACAATAGAGTGATTCAGCACTCCCATACATTCCCCCCCCCCCCACCGGGCTCATCCCCACAAGCGCTTTCCTCCATCCCCATCTCCTGTTTCCCCCGTCCCCTCACCCACGTCCCCTCTGGGAATCATCAGTTTGTTCTCTATAGTTCAGAGTCTGTTTTTGGGTTTCTCTCTCTCTCTCTCTTCCCCTTTGCTCATTTGTTTTGTTTCTTCAGTTCCACATATCAATGAAATCATATGGCATCTTTCTCGGACTTATTTCACTTAGCAGTATCCTCTCTAGATCCATCTACATCAGTGCAAGTGGCAAGATTCCACTTTTTTATGGCTGAGTAATATTCCGTTGTATCTATGGACCACATCATCTTTATCCGTTCATCAGTTGATGGACACGTGGGCTGCTCCATAATTTGGCTATTGTAGATAATGCCGCTATAAACATTGGGGTGCATGTACCCCTCTGAATTAATGCTGTTGTATCCTTTGGGTAAATACCCAGTAGTGTGATGGTTGGATTGTAGGGTGCCTCTATTTTTAATTTTTTGAGGAACCTCCATGCAGTTTTCCACAGTGGCTGCACCAGTATCCATTAATGGGTACAGGATTTCTTTTCACGGGTGAAAAAGTTCCAGAACTAAATAGTGGTGATGGTCATTTGACATTGCCAACATGTTTAACGCCCCTGCATTGCGTGCTTCAAAATGGTTAAAATGCTCAGTATTTTATTGTGTGTATTTTATCACAATAAAACAACAGCAACCACTCCCGTGAGCTGCCTTCACTAGCGTGTATGACAGCTCTTCACACACATCAGGACCCTAAAGGGTAAGGAGGTTTGGTCCTTCTCCTGTCCCCCAACAGCACAGGAAGGCTCCTCCCGCCCCCACCCCTCTTATTCACCCCAAAGGTAGAGTCGCCGATTTGCATGCGTCAGATTCTCATACACTGATTGCAGAATTCTTTTCTGGGGACGGATATTGAGAAGGCATTATTTTGGCCATCTCTTGCTATAAATGGAAGGCAGGGGGGCTCCCTTCGCCGTCTCCCTTCCCCTGCTGCACTGGACCAGCCCCTTCTCAGCGTGGTGGCTAAGCGCCTGGGGGAGGAACAAGAAAGCCCGTGTGACATCACATCCCCAAAGTGCCATCCCTACCATTTTCTGTTAGAGCAAGGGACAAAGCAACTGGGTTCACGTGGCGGAATTATGGACTGTATGTGTTGATGGGAAGAGTGGCAGAGTGTCGCTGCCATGATTTCCAGGCCTCCTCGGGGATTAAGACATCAGCGGGTGTTAGAAGGCTGTTGCCGTCATCCGGGTGGGACGTGACACAGGCTCGGACAGGACATCTGCCATGGAGGGGGACGCGGGATGAGTCTTGGCATCAAAAGCAGTGATGCGGCTATGTAGGCTTGGGTCTTGGGATGGAATGGATAGAAAAAATCTGAGTCTGCTCTTGGTCTAGGGCTGTAGTAACCCAAGGTTCTTTCTGGGTGGCCCAGCCATGATCCCTCAGGACCATTTCCAGCATGCCTTTTAGATATGGGTAAGGGACGCTCTGGTGGGTAAAATGGCTCTGGTAGCGACACGTTCCGTGTCACCCAGCAGCAGGTGGTGCATCTGGGTAAAGAAGGTGCGCTGTTATTTCTGTTTGCGTGGAATTAGAAGATACTCGAAGAGGCCCATGTTGTCCTCAAAAGTTCTTCCTGGTGGGGCGCCTGGGTGGCTCAGTGGGTTAAAGCCGCTGCCTTCGGCTCGGGTCATGATCCCAGCGTCCTGGGATCGAGCCCCGCATCGGGCTCTCTGCTCAGCAGGGAGCCTGCTTCCTCCCTTCTCTCTCTGCTTGCCTCTCTGCCTACTTGTGATCTGTCTGTCAAGTGAATAAAAATTAAAAAAAAAAAAAAATTAACTCATTTATTAAAAAAAAAAAAAAAAAAAAAAAAAAAAAAAAAAAGTTCTTCCTGGTAACTATTCTGTAACTGTGGTCAACCTTCTTGCTTCTCAGGGAGAGAGGGGGACAGTAGTCACAGTAGGGGATTATGCAGATGACAGGAGGAGGAGCCTGGAAAAACCCGCTCTCAGAGGTAAGCATGGACATCCCTCGACAACGATCATGCGGTCCAGTAGCTTCACTCCCAAGGGGGCAGCGGGCCAAATCAGGCAGCCCCAGGTTCTAGGAAAGTCTTTGGGACTATCGTCTTCCATCTCCCTTGGGTAAACAGATGAGGGGAGTGGCGTCCCAGGGCCACACAGCGAGTTTGCTTCAGGACCAGGACTAGAGGCTGGGGCACTTCCCCAGGGTCTGACCATCCTGGATCCTGGATGATGTAGCCTGCAATGGGGCTTACAAACTCGTGGCCCTCTGAGAAGTCTCCTGCCCCCCCCCCACCCCCGCAGTGATGGTTTTGTTTTTGCTTTATTTGGGTGAGGCCTACTGGGGTAGCTGCCTTCATTGATTTTATTATTATTATTTTTAAAAATATTTATTTATTTGACAGACAGAGATCACAGGTAGGCAGAGCAGGCAGAGAGAGGGGGGAAGCAGGCTCCCTGCTGAGCAGAGAGCCTGCTGCGGGGTTCGATCCCAGGACCCCCTGGGATCATGACCTGAGCCAAAGGCAGAGGCTTTAACCTACTGAGCCACCCAGGTGCCCCAGCTGCCTTCATTTAAAGAGGGGGATATTCCAGGTAAGAATCTAGATTTCTGGGTCCTCTTAAACAACTGGAAGAAGGAGCAAACCGGGTCCTCAAGTCTGCATGGTTCCCACTGGGTGGAGCTGAGACGAAGCGGGTGTCCCTTTTAGAGCAGACAGGATGCCAAATGCTGGCTCTTCTTCCAGATCCTTGGGGCAAATGGCTGCCCAGTTTGGAGGAATTTTCTTTTGGTATCACACAGACACCAGAGAAAGACTGGGTCCTCTCACTTTTTCTTCTGTGTCTTCTGTTAACTCTTGAAGAGTTATGTAACAAGTAAGCTGCTTTATTCATCGCTCGGGCCCGGAACGGGTTTGGATCGCTGTGGGTCCGGTCCCAGGGGAGGCAGGAGAGGGACCTGTTCATGGGCGTAAGGTCCATTCGGTGGACTCCTTTGTGAACGCTAAGTGTCGTGTCTGTTCAGAGTGATTCCATCCAACGTAGACACTCTCCTACCCGTGTGTTCTTGGGCTGGTGTTGGCTGGAGTGAGGTTCTTAGACCACGTGCTTGTTTCTATGTGCTTCCTGACACCCACTCCCTGAGCTACCGAATCAGACACTTTGGATACAGGGCCTGGGGGTCTTCATTTCGACAAGCTCCCCAGTGATTTTTCTCCAGACTAAAGTTGAGAGCCACTGTCCCAGCCTCTTATGGTTGTTAGATCCCTCAGTTCCAGAACTAGGAGTCTCGGGCCCCCTCCTCAACATGGCTTTGATATGCATTCAGATTCTCACTCCATCACTGGCTGACGGGATAACCTCTTTCCTCTCTCTTGGGGACTCAGTATTTCTGTCTGTAAAATGGGGACACTGAGGTGCTAGCTGCTCTCCATTTGCCCCTTCCTGAGCCCCGTATCTCCCTCCCCTTCTAACCCTGTTCGGTGTGCTCTGGGGGGCTGCCTGGCATGGCCTGTGTCACCCGGTTCTTTTGCCTTCTGCTTCCTATTGAAATTGGCCAGTGGAAATCTGATGAGAGAGAGGCGAGAGGACAGAAGGAGAGACCGACTGGGGCGTTCTCTTTCCCCAGTTCCTGCTGGGCAACTCTCCTTCCACGGTCTGGCACTCCCTTGCCTGGGGACACTACTCCCCTTCCCTCGGCCCAGGATGCTGATGGCACCCCACCATTGCAGGCCACAGAAATTTCAATATCCCTTAGTGCTTCCTTCAACCCTGTTCACACCTGTGACTCCAGAACTTAGCAAAGACTGCATCACGGACTTGCAAGTGGCTGAGAGATCTTAAGCGTTCTTCCCCGAAGAAGAGAAACGGGAGTCACGTGACACGACAGAAGTGTCAGCGAGCCCTGCAGCTGTGACCACGTGGCAATCCGTGCATCCAGTGCACACTTCATAGGCCTAGCTCTTGCACTGCGTTCCGTGCCAATGCTAGCTCAATAAAGCTGCAAATGGGGAAAAAATGTAAAAACATCGTAGCACATCTAGAAAAAAAGAGGGACCTTACATGAAATGCTCCTCAATTAAACCCTTTGGACATGCCCCTTATTTCTGGCTGGGACCCTGACTTGATACCATAATATCCCAGAGGCTTAAGGAAGGGACATGCGGCCTGGCACGTAGCAAACTCTCTTGCTGCTCCTTGCCGTTAGGATGACTTTGGCGACGACTGTTTTCATTACTGTTCCCTCCGTGTAACCGGAATTACAGACCCTGCTAGCTGGAAACAACCATGGCCATAAGAAATAGGAGAATAGTGTCTGGCCTGGATTTGCTGAGTGAATAAATGAAATTTTTCCACTGGGAACACTTCTCCCTTCGTGCCCCTTGTCCCGGGGGTGGGGAGCTCATCAGGGGAAAAGGTAGCTTCTGTGTCACTGGAAGACTTGTGCATTCTCTCCTCTGAGCAAACATGGGGCAGGTCATGGAGTATTTATTTTATTGCCTGGGGCTGGGTTGGGGAAGGAGGATCGAGACAGGGTCACGAGGACCTGGGGTGAGGACATGGGGACCATGCCCCAAAGACAAATTCTCCTCGGAGCCATTGACCCTCCCAGGAGCCTCGCACGGCACAGGAGGAAAAAAATTCATCTCCGGTTCGGTTTTAATTAGAATCTCCAGAGTCCCCAGGTCAGAAAAGCTATCTGGAGTTTTCTGGTTCCCTCTGTGTCCTGATTATCGCTTTATCCTGCCAGGACCCTGATTTCCAGCTGAAACTCACACAAGACACTCTGATGAGCAAAACGACTTCTGTCCCAATACGATGGGCCCAGACAAGTGGCTGAGCCGGTAGAAGCTGCATCGGGAAGGGCTACGTTGTGTTCCTTCTCCAGGGGCTACAAGCCACCAGAAGAGGCTCTCTACCAGCCTGCGAGATTTTTACTGATACCTTCGCCGCGCCCGCCTCGGGAATCTATGCCTCAGATGCCAGGCCCAGGGGGGAAAATAAATAAATAAATGCATCGGTAAAAATCAGACAAGACTGCCTTCTCGGCTGCCAGCTCCCGTGGCCCCAGGTGCAAGGGTACATCGCATCATCTTGCCCTTGGACCGCAATCAATGGAACAGGCAGGAAATGAGAGGAAATTAATTTCCCCCCCCCTCTCCTCTTTCCCTCCCCTGCCGTCCCTCCTGTTTTTACACAAGGGCCTTTTAAAATGTTGGTTACTCTCTGATTACAGCGCAATAGAGGTTCGAAACAGCCTCTTCTCGACGAAACTCCCTCTGCCCTTAACCAGAACGATGGGCCGGTTGCCTTGGTAATTGTCCTCATTCGCTGTGGAGAAGCCACAATTACGAAGGTTTTTCTGGGTACTGATCCTCTTAGTGCCTTTTTCTTAGAAGTTCACGAGAAGATAGGACAAAGGAGACCTAATAGATTTTATTGCTTCTGCTCCTTGGAGTACCCAGAGCTCATGACATGCGGGCATGAGCTGTGAGTGCCATTTAAATTGGCTTGCTTTGCCCAGGGAGAGAGCTTTACGCGCAGGAGATTGGCTGAGCTTCTATTAGCTGGAGGGGCCAGGGCGGGAAGATGAACTCACAGACCCAGCTCCTCTGGCTTGGCTCATAATGGAAACCCTAGATGGGCATCTGGGGCTAAGGGCTGGGGCACTTAACCTTTCAGTGATAATTGAAGAGAATGGACACGTAACTGCTCTCTTGAAACTCCAGTATGATTCAGGTTCAAGGCAGGAGGGCTGGGTGGGTTGTTGAAAAACCCAACCTGGAAATGTTTTGGGCAGAGGCAGCTTTCCCCGCCTCTTAAAGAGCAGCAGGGCTCCATTAGCTGGTGGGGGGTGTAATCGCAGAGAAGAAACGGGGAAGATGATTATGGAGACGAGAATAATTGTGATCACCGTATTCCTATCATTTGGCTGGAAAGGGCCCAGGATGCTCACGTTCACTGCCATAGCTGTGCCCCGCAATAGCCTGGGGGTTGCTGGTTCCTACTTGTAAATGGGGAAACTGAGCCACAGGAAAGCAAAGCAGCTTGTCTGGGTTGGAAGGTGACAGAGGTAGTATTCAAACACAAAGATTCCTGACTCCCAGAATCTATCACATGGAACCTCTTCTCACGAAAGGAAAATCCGTTCTAGGCTTTGGGAGGGATAAAGTATAGACGTCTTTGAGGTACGGTTAGGCATTTCAGGGACCAATGTGCCTTCATTCGAGGGGCTTTGAATCTTGATGTGTCCCCAACTGGAACAGAAAAAATGTCTGAAAGAGGTCAAGTCCATGGCTGTTTCCTCCAGAGAGCCAACTCTGTGGGACTGGCGGTAGCTAGCTGTGTTAAGAAGGATTCTGAGGAAAAAAAAAAAAAAAAAACACCAAGAAGGATTCTGAGGCTGTGTCTGGATTTATTGAGAAAGAGCGCCATCTTGATTAGCAATGTTTGCTATGAAGGAGGCATGGGGAAATCGTGTGTGCGCCCCTTCTGAAGTCTACTCAGTGGACCCTCTACTTGAAATAAATCCACCAGATTACTTTTAAGACATAACTATTATTTGAAAACCCAGAATGATAACACACGCTGGCTCCAGGTACATCCCATGATTTCCAGAAATCTTTTTATTTGGAAAAAATTTCAAGCTTGCAGAAGGGTTTCCAGAACATCCGTATGTCCTTTATCAGGGTCCTCTGTTGTTAACATTTTGCTCTGAGTTCTCCTTTTCTCTCAAATATATATATTTATTTACATATATTAAATTATGTAAAATTATACATATATAACTTTATATATATATATTTTTTTTCCCCCCGAAACATCTGAGAATAAGTGGCACATACCATGGCCTTTTACCCCTGAGTATTTTAGTGTGTATTTCCAAAGAACAGAGATGGTCTCATGCAACCACATTACAGTAGCAACTTCAGAAAATTTAACACTGATACAAGACTTTCCCTTATCTCCTTGGATCCAGCTTTGTTGGTGGACCCAACAATGTCCTTCTTAGCGTTCTCCTAGAATCCCATCCAGTGTGAAGTATTGCATTTAGCTGTCCTGTCCCTTTAGCTTCCATTTAAAACACTGACACATTTGACATTCCCATGATACAGAGAGACTTAAAATATCCATCTGTGTAGTTGATATTTTTGAGAACCAAATAGAGTGCTGTGCTAGGTGCTAGGTCTTCCAAAGATAAGTTTGGCAATTCTTGCCCCAAGTAGGACAGTCTCAGAACAGTAACAGCGAACATTTACTGAACACGTGTGATGTGCTGAGCACTTTACATGTATTATCTCATTTAAACCTACAACAGTCCTGAGAGGTGTGGGCAGGATGGTTGTTCTCATCCGTGGAGAAACTGAGGCTCAGAAATGTGAAGTGGTTTGCCTAACATCACACAGGTGGTAAATCGAGTCAAGGTTTGATCTCAGGCAGACTGGCTTTAGGAAACACACTTTCTTTCTTTTTTTTTTTTTTTTTAAGATTTTATTTATTTATTTGACAGAGAGAGAGATCACAAGTAGACAGAGAGGCAGGCAGAGAGAGAGGAAGGGAAGCAGGCTCCCTGCTGAGCAGAGAGCCCGATGTGGGGCTCGATCCCAGGACTCTGGGATCATGACCTGAGCCGAAGGCAGAGACTTTAACCCACTGAGCCACCCAGGCACCCCAGGAAACACACTTTCAATCATTGCATTGTTCTGTCTTTGAGAAATAAGTTCAACTGCATGGCAGAGATAAGATAAATAGCATACAAATGATTAATTCATTGATATGTTGATTAATTCATTGATTTATTCATTCATTTGTACTGTTGTTCACTGATTTGCAGAGTAATTCATAATTCATTAATTGATTCATTCAGCCATTCATTGATCCATCTATCCATCCACCCATCCACCCACCCACCCATCCACCCACCCATCCATCCACCCATCCATCCATCCACCCACTCATCTACCCATCCATCCATCCACCCATCCACCCACCCACCCATCCACCCATCCACCCATCCATCCACCCACCCATCCATCCACCCATCCATCCATCCATCCATCCACCCACCCATCCACCCATCCATCCACCCATCCATTTACTCATGCCTCCTGTGGCCAAGGCACTGTGCTGGATTCTAGGGGTATAGCAGAAAACAGAACAGATATAGTCTTTGTTCTCATGAAACTTACTGTTCAGAGGGGAAGGATAGATAATAAAGAAAGTGTAGCCATTGTTATTGAGAGTAAAAGTAAGAAAATCTAATCTCATCCAGAGGGTCAGGAAAGGTTCCCCTGACAAATCGACATTTAAACAAAATCCCGAGGGCTGTGTGGGAGTTAGATTGAAAGAGGGAAGGATTGCTTTCATGTAGGAGAAAGCAGCAAGAGCTTCCTGGAGGAGGTTGCATGCGAGCTGGGGTTTCAATTATGGGTGGGACATGAAGCTCCAGAGATAGGAGATGCATTTCCCAGGTTGAGGTAACAGCATAAGTGAAAGTGGGACACTTGTAGGAGTGCATTAAGGGAAGTCTTGGTTGGGGGCGTGGTTGTTGGCACTAGATCTTTTGTTTCATTGATTTGGTCCCCAAAATGGGCACCATTTTTGGTACAGAGCCTCCCCAGCTCTCCCATGCATCTCTTGAGTCCAGGGGCAATGTCTCCTGAAAGCTGGTTCCACAAAAATGTGTTGAGTGTCTAATAGGGAACCGGAATAGAACAGGGACCATGGCTTCAGAGCTTGGGTTCTGCAAACCTGATTTGTGACTCTAATGACAAACTTATTTAGAATTTACAAATAAAGATCCCTCCATCTGGAGTACCAATGTCCCGATAAAGTGGCAAAATCTTCACACCTGTGGACAGGTGCCCTATAACGGGCTCTGGAACAACTCAGTCCCTCCCCGAGCCTCAGTTTCCTTATTTGTCAAATGAATGGGCTCAGTTAGACCTGTAAAGACCGTGCCAGCCCTGAAATTCTTACATTCTACAAATCAGAAGAGCAGACACACCCTGGGAGCCGCAGGTGTCTGGGTCTGGGTGAACCTGGGCATTTACTGCTTTTGCTCCTTTTTTCACAAGGGGCTCAGGCCCTCGGGACAGCTCACCCCTCGAAGGTAATCAGAATTCTATTTCTGTCCGTCTTGGTTTTCTGCTCTTCGACTTGCATCATAAATTATTCTTTCTCTAAATGGCAGGCATAGGTAAGTTACCAAAAGGTCACTCAGAACCCCAGTCAATCCCAGCTGCTTTAATTACTTTAGTACTGTTCAGACTTTCATGTGTGTGCGTGTGTGTGTGTGTGTGTGTGTGTGTGTGTGTGTGTGTTGTAGCAATCTAGAGGAGAGGTTCAAGAACCACTTTCTGCAAAAGGCCCCGTAATTTTCTCTAAGTTACAGAGTTAATTATGTCAGCTTTTGTGTGTGTTAGGAGAATCCCCATCAAAACAGACTCAGCATATATATAAATAACAAAAGAGAGCCCATTTGCCTAGGCAGCCTTGCCTTTGACAGGTTGATGGCAAATCCTGGAGGTGAAGGGCAGGATGAACCCAGTGCAAATCTCAGATTAAAACCAGATAAAAATAATCTATTTATTAAAATAGTCCCCCCCCCTTTTTTTTCCCTGCCGCAGAGCTTTGTCTCAAAGCTCTCACAGGGTTTCTGGATGTTGTGTTTCATCTTTAGTTAAGAATTTAAAGACAGTGTTAGGTGTGATGAGTAGGATTCTGCTCTGGTCCTTTTGGTCTCAGTATGGCTGTCCCCAAGCTGGTGTGTGGGTGCCCAGAAATACATTTTTTCAGTCAGGGTTTTGGACCAAAGTCTCAAATCTTAAAGACTTTTGGAAAAGGTAAGGCTTTGGGTCCTGTTTTCTTGCTTGTGAAGGATATAAAATAATAATAATAATAATAATAATAAAATAGTAATAATAGTAATAATAAAATAATAGTAATAAATAAATAATAAATAAATAATAGTAATAATAAAACAATAATTTATAACCATGCTATAACAAACAATAACTCAAGCTAACTTTTGAGTGCACTTACGTGCGTTATGCTTGGCATCTCATTCAATTCTCGCAACTGTTACTATTCTGACTTGACGCCGTATTAGAAACTCAGGCACAGAGAGGTCACCCTCTGGGTGGGGGTAGGAAGGGGTGGGGCCATGGTCAGAACCTTGGCCACCTAAACCGGACAGTGGTCACAGCTGACTTTCCTCATGGTGTACCGAGTCCCAAGAATGATGCCAAATACTTTGTATTTAAAACGTGAGGGGTCTCATGGCGACACCGTGACGCTGGTCTGATCATTTTTCTGAATTTGCACATGAGGAGACAGGCTCAGAGAAGCTGGGTGACTCAGGTGAGGGCAAACAGCCCCATGGAGCTGGGCTTTCACGGCCATTCCACCTGGATCTCTAGCCAGGGTTGGTAAATTTATGGTGGAGGGGCCAAATGTGGCCCATCACCCATTTTTATAAATAAAGTTTTATTGGGACACAGCCACACCCATTCGTTTGTGTATCACCAATAGCTGTTTTCGTGCCACAGTGACAGAGTGGAATTATTGCCACAGAGACTGTCTAGCCCTCAGAGGTGAACACATTTACCATTTGGTTCTTTACAGAAGTTTGTCATTCCTTTATCCAGGCTTAGTGTTCTTAACTACTACCATCTCTTGCTGGTCTGTGAACCATGATTCTTAAGTCTGGTGGTTCCAGTGTGCCGGTCTGATGTCAGAAAACAGCCTGGTCTTAGCCAGAGGTAGAGAGAGACAACTGTGAATTCCTGCCCCCCTGGGGAAGGGAGGCAGAGGTCCTGGGGGTTCTAACTGCTCACAAGTATGTATGTTTTAAAGGGTGCCATAAATACGACTTAGTTAGAAATAAGAAGGTCCACGATCCTTGGAATTACCCTGAAAACAACGCTTGTAAATTGTAATTTTACCAGCAGACCTTTGTAAAAACTTCAGTCTTGGGCCACATCCTGGAACCTACTGATGCAGACTTTCTGTGGGTGAGTCCTGGGAACCTGCAGTGTTGGTCATGTGCTGGTCCTGAGTCCCCAGGAGCAGTGTGGCTCCAAGAGGAAGGCACATGGTCATTCTCCTCTGAACAATGCTAGCGCTAAGCCCCAATGCACTCAGAGGCCCATTTCACCTTTGTTCTCTCTGCCGAGTCTTTTGCCTTCTGCTCTGGATTCTAACCTAACCTGATATTCCATAATCATTCCTGTTCCCTAACCCCTCGCCTCCCACACTTGCCCTACCACAAACACTCAAAAGGAATCTTTTTTTTTCCCCCACAAAGAAAACTGGGAGACCCACATACTCGATGTTACGATATAAACTAACCAATATTACTAAAATGTGTCCTGGGCTCCAGTCTTGACATACACAATGCATAACAACAAAATTAAAAAATATATATGTATAATAACATGGTATTTAATAATTGAAAATCAGCAAAATATCAAAAATAACTGATTTTGATTATAATCATGCAAGACTTGGTCTTTGGTTAATGGGCTGCTGATGTTTGGATGAGCGGTAACATAAAGGAATCTATAATTCACAAGTTGCTCTATATTCGTAACGTAGAAGTGTATTTTCTTACTGTCATTTTAGCAAGATGACTATATGGCCACAATCAATATCTTCAGATAATTTGGCAACGATATTGCCAAATTAGGAAATTTTTTTCCCAGGCATGGTACTCCTTAGGTAGTTTTTCTCTGAAATGAATTTTTATTTTTTTCACTGGGGTATAATTTACAAACAATAAGACACACAAATTCTAAATAGAACGTTTTAGCGAATTGTAACAAATGTATATACCCATGTATTTATTACCTCCACTAAGATTTTCATAGTTATTTAAAGATTAATTTCATTTTGGGGAAATTTTGTTCTGTTGAGGCAATAGTTACTGGAATTGTCAGTAAATGTTTTAAAGCAATTCTCATATTTGGAAATAAACCATGGATTTTAAATTTCATGTTTAAACTTTATAATTGAGTCACATATGATGGGTTATTGCTATTGTAGAGAGTATCGGATATTTGTTTTACTCTCTGTCTCTTCCCACCCCTCCTCCAGGTTCTGCCGATAGAATGTGAATTTTATTATTATAATTTTGAACCAACAGTGTCCCCAGGGCTGAGAACAGTGCTGGCAGTTAAGTAGATGTTCAGTAAATATTTGCTAAGTAAATAAATGTAATTTGGGCTCAAAGGTATTTTGAGTTCTATGTGATTCTGCCTGATCTCAAACAGGATACCTTATTTTATGAAAGTGTTCATAAGCAAGGTTCTGTCTATCTTTAGGAGAAACACCACCTCAAATTAGATTATGAAGCCCGTGCTTATGTGTCATTCAAAACCATGCCTCTTTTCCATGCTCTTCAAGGACAGGGCATTGGATTTTCTGGTGCTTTCCAGCTGGTGGTTAACCTGGTCTGCTATATAGGAGGGGTCTTAAGGCTACAGTTCTTTTGGGCTGAAGAGCAGATGCGTCCTCCTTGACAGGCTGGTGGTAAAGACCTCTGTAGAAGGGGAGGGAAATGTCAGCGAGTGTGGTACAAAGATGCGAAGATGGCCCCAGTGATCCCTACCTTCTGGCATCCGCACGGTTGTGTCATCCCTTCCCCTTGAGTGTGGCCGGGACCTACGGCTTGCTTCTCACCAACAGAATGGGCTGCTCCTTCTGTGATTACATTGTATAAGGTTGCAACCCCCCCTCTTGCTAGCGGATTCTTGCCGGCTTTGGTTCCATGTTGGGGAGGCCCACTTGACAAGGAACTGAGGGTTGAGGGTGCCTTTTGGCTAACAGCCGGCTGGGAACTGAGGCTCTTAGCCCAACAGCCCGGAAGGAGCTGGATCCTGCCAACAACAATGCAAGTCCCTTAAATTACAAGCTTGGAAGCAGTATCTTCCCCAGGTGAGCTTTCGGATGAGCCCTCAACCCTGACCAACACCTAGATGGTGGGCTAGTGGGGGACTCTACAAGAGAGGACCTAGGTAAACTCTGCCTGAATTCCTGGTTCACAAAAACAGAGAGAGTAAATATGTGTTGTTTCAAGGTGTTAAGTTCATGGTGATTTGTGATGCAACAATAGATAAGTCATATAGCCAAGTAGGAAGGCCTCGTAGTAAGAACTTCCTTCCATTTATACTGATTGAGACCGCCCACCTTATTGCCATTCCTTTATGAAATCTGTCTAACATATTACAGCTCTAATAACTGGTTACTTCTATCCACACTTTACAGATGAAAAAAACCAAGGCTCATAATTTAAGGGACTTATACAAGCTCACCCAATTTTAATATATAATTATTATTTATATATGTTACTTGTATTTATTATATATATATATATATATATATTGTAGCACAATGTCATCGATGTGATGCTTAGCACAGAGCTTAACACATCTGAAGCACTTAGTGAAATGGTGGCTGCTTTTATGATTATTGTGGTTGTTATTTGGAAAAGAAGTATTGTAGGCACCAGAGAACCAGTAACCTCAGTCCATATTTGGCCGGGACCCTTTTCGTCTGGGTCTCAGTTTCCACGTCTATAAAGTGAGCTGAGTTTGTTCCTCTAAAGACACTGGCCAGCAAGTGTCTCTCCCTTTGCTTCCTGCCAGCTAGATGCCATTCAAGTGATGAGTCATCCTCTACCTTCTAGCTGGTCCCAGTGTTACCCCCCCCATACCCCCCCACCCCAGTCTGACCAGTTCAGCCTGTCAGGGCTCCTTCTCCCCTGAACTGTGCTGGGAAAAGCAAACAATGAGCAAATAGAGCCTTTTCCTCCACTCTGGCCTCCACAAGCTCCCCATCCCAGCCCCTCTGTCATTCCCAGCTGCTAGTTTGGGGCATTTTCCTCCCAGCCTAGCGATGGAGCCAACCTGGATCTAGAGACCTGGGTTCAAATCCCGACTCCAGCACTTAGCTAGCTGGAGAACATATCCTCTTTGAGCCTCACCTGTAATACGGGGAAGAGAGTAAGAACTTCTTTGAGTTGTCGTATCAGAGGGGAGAATCGGGGACCGTGCTCCACAGAAGTGCCAAGTGCGTTCAAGGGATTTTAAAAGGCAATGCTTGTTATAGTTAAGTCCTCGGGATTCCTCCTGGTTGGAATGAGCCTTTACTCTTGAGGACTACGTGGACCCCAGTACTAGGGCAGAATCCCATTCAGTTTTACTGCCTCAGTTTCTCCAAGGCAGCAGCTTTTCCAAGAATGTTTCCCCAAGGTCAAAGGGATGCTGCCAATGCTTCCAGTCAAGGGCAGGCACTCCAGGACCACGGGCCATCTCAGGCGGGAGAGAAAGATTGTTTCCTGGAGAGGATCACCTCTGACTGGTTGGGTCCCTTCTCTTCTAGGACAGAGCACATTGCTGGTGCCTTTAGAAAACCATGTTCATCCTTGGAAACTCTGTTGATCCGAATCCCAGCTGACTGCCTTCCTGGGCCCTTGATTCTTGACCTTTTAAATGCCCTGGAGCCGGTCTGTCTGCTGCTGAAGTCCAAAGCTTCACTAATGGGTAAACAAGGCATTCTGATAGAGGAGGGGTTGGGCTGGCTGGATCCCATCAAAGAAGACTCTATCAGCGTCCGTGCACACTACTGCCCAAAATGATGCCGGTAACTCTGAGGTTACAAGGGAGGGGGGTGCAATTCTTTCTCAACCCAGGGATATATAGATGGAGCTGGGAGAAGAAGACATGGAGAATGTTTTGCGAGGCTGTGGGAAAGTCTTGGATGCCACATGCCGGGAGATGACAATACCCCCTTTCTCCAGCTCACCTGCCAGGGCTCGGAGCCACAGCCTGCAGCTGTCAGGAGTGCAGGCAGTGATGGGCAGCTCTGCGTGAAGTGGGGCCACTGTTTTCTGCCTCATTGAGGGATTAAACCCTCCCAGGGAGTCATCCCTTGGTCTCTTCCTGCATTTGGTAGAATGCCTATAGCAATCTATTGTGTCCAGCAGGTGCCACATAAATGCTTCGTTGGTCTGAGTACTTCCATGTGGGGCCTGTTACAAAAGTTGGAGACGAGTGTTCAGAAATACATCCTTCAAAAATAGAGGCCAGGTTAATTCACTCCATGGTCTTCATCAGGTCAAGTGCTTTCCAAGATGAGGGGCCAGCTTTCCTTTGTATGTTTCTCCTACGTACCAGCACGGATACGAAGCTGCCTCCAACCAGAGCACAGAGGTCGAGTAATTTGCAGCTAGAATCCAGTGAATCCAGTTCTCAGAATCCTAAGTTGGCATTTGAGACTCACTCATGACCTGGAACAATGGCAGGACGTTTCCGGAGCCACCCTCTGTCAGTAGGAACTAGCAGAGCAGTTAAGAAGCTGTGCTTGGAAGTCCAGAAAGACCCAAGTTCAATTTCTGCCTTTCTCACTTGGTGTTCTCTGAGCCTCTCCATCATCGCTAAAAGGTGCGGATAATACGACCTTCCCCATGAGATCACTGGGTGTATTCAATGCGGTCACAGTACCTGCCACAAATATATGTAAACTCAGAAGGTGGTTGTGCTTGGGGCGTCTTGGTGGCTTAAGGTCAGCTGAGGCTCTGACTCTTGGTTTCGGCTCAGATTGTCATCTCCGGGTCATGGGATCGAGCCCTGCATCAGTCTCCCCGCTCAGTGCAGTACCTGCTTGGGATTCTTTCTCCCGCTGCCCCTCTCCCCACTCTCAACAAATGAGTTAATTAATTTAAAAAAGGGTGGTCGCCCCGATTGCATTATCATCATCTCCACTATTAACGTCAATCATTATTACGAACTCTATGATTACGATTCATGATTCCAGGGTAGCGGCCGTGGCCACGCCCATCTGAAGGGCAAACCTCAAGCCCTTCTCTGCCTCGAGGCTCTCTAGGTCAGGGCTTGGGTAAAGCCATGGTGCTTAGGCACCAGAAACAGAAGCCAGGACGAGGGTGCTGATATGCACGGGGCATCGAGCCTGTTGCTGGGACTTAGTCTAATTATATCTGGCAGCTCATTGCCCCCAGAGTCGTGCCTGCCCCCGGGACGACGGATCACGTTTCTGTCTCCTGAGTAAGCTGACTTGGGTCATCTTCAGAGTCCCGAAGCACTCTCCCTGTTCCATCCCTGCAGTTTGGCAGCTGGCTGAGTGCTCGTTTGGGCATGGATGGGTGGTGGCGGGGGTGAGGGGGTCAGGGGTGGTGGGGAGAGGGTCTGGGAGGCTGCGGCCATGGGGTGCTTTGTGTGGGGAAGAGTTGCTGAGCTCCTGGAAACAACCCCTGGATTTGGAAATAGAATGATCAGGAATGTTCAGCTGTTTGTGGGTCATTTTGACCTCCTCCCAGGTCAGGTCACACATGTGCTCCCGGCCACACACGCCAGCAGAAATTAGATACTACACACACTCCCACTCCTCGCTCTGGTTGCAGGCACAGCTCCATCGCTACTCACTGGATCCCTCCCTCCATAGGCGCTCAGTTCCTCTCTCTCCCTCTCTGCTGGGGATGGAAGGCAACAGTCACTCACCTGCCCAGCCCACCTTTCCAGCCTCCTGTCCCTCTGTGTTCCATACCCACCCGATCTCCCCCCCCCCGTCCCGCCCCCCACATCAACCCTGCTCTTCTGTCCTCTTCACAGGACTCACTCCTCTCTTCCTTCCCAGCCCAGGTGGGAAGCACTCCCAGATGCACTCCTCCAGGAAGCACTCCCGGATGCACTCCTGTGTGCTCCCCCCAGGGATGTCTTTACCTTGGTGACTTCGCCAGGAGCTTGGGGTGGGAGGAGGGTGGGGGGCAGGGACTTGTGTGGCCGTAGAGCTTGCTTAGTGCTCCTCTGCCAGGTCCTTCACTTTTGGTCACGGCAGAACTACCACTCTCAGTCACGAACCTGGGAGCAAGCGGGGGCATGGGAGTCTCAGATTTCGAGATGCCTGAGCAGTCAGGTATCTCCAGTGGGTCCCTCCCATTCCCCTCCATCACTGCACAGACTCGCGCTCTCTGGCCTCCTGGGGGCTCAGCCAAGAGGATCAACAGGAAAATCAGAGGATGGGAAGGAGCTGGGGTTGGGGTGTTTGTTCCCCAGCGCCTTTGGTGGGGTTGCTGTGTCCCCCAGTTTAAGGTCACAGCAGCCCCCCTGCTGATGGCTCTCTCTCAAGGTTCTCAGAACGGCAGCCTCCCCTGACCTTTCAGGCTCTGGATGGCACTGGCTCCTTGTGCCCACCACACTCCGCCGCAGCTCTGTGAATGATGCCCTCATGAAATTAACCCTTTTGGACTGTAAAGATGGTAGACCTGACCAAACTTTGACCCACTTCCATGTGGCCCAAGCTGAGGGCTCATGCGGCACCCTGGGGATAATGGTTTCGGTTACTATTGATAAAACTGATGTAACGATCACAGCCATGCACCAGTTTCTGTGTGAATGGGTCCATATACGCTCTCTGTCTTCACGTCACAAGTCCATGAACTGGGTGTTTTTTCATGTCTTCGAAATGGGACTCAGGACACCACTGATGGAGTGAGTACAGTGGGGAACAGTCAGGGCTAACTGCTTTCTCTCCTTTATTTTTCCACAACATCACTGGGAGATGGGCTCCCCTCGAGCCCGTTTTGCAGATGAGTAGACTGAGGTAAAGTCACATGATCTTCCCAAGACCACCTAGGGAGTCAGAGATGGAGGTGAGGAGTCTAGTCCCCGTGGGTCTGACCCAAAGACCCTTAACCACGAGCACCTCGGATGCCATCTCAGGGTGAGCCTTATGGAAACAGGCTGTTCCTACAATGCGCACCGATCCAGGGAAGCACTGGTTGACAGGGCAGACTGTGTATCGGGGTTGCCTTGGACTTAGGGCCCAGGGAGGCTTCCGTTCCTTCTCCTCACCCCCTCCCTCCCCCAGGTCCAGACTGGCTTCCGCCTCTCCAGCTCAGACTGCCGACTGCAGGACCCGGGTGCACGGCACCCCCAGATGGAGGCTCTCATCCCTACGTCGGCAGCTGGCTGGTCCCAGGTGAGACACTGCCAGTGCCCGAGGCAGGTGGACTTTGGAGATTGGATCGGGGTCATCCTGGGAACATTCTCCTGTTTTGAGTTTCTATAAACCTTCCGGAAACTTGGGGTAGCCATGAGAATGAGCTTGCAGACCTTCCCCAGGGCTCCAGCTGCTGCTCTGACCCCCAGGGCTATTTGGAGAGGGCTCACTGCCCCCCCCCCCCCGGCTGCCCCAAGCAATGATGGAGCGAGGAGGGATACAGAGGCAGGGCCGCTCCTGGGAGACACAGGATCCTCTGCCAGTGACTTTGCTCTAGGGCTGCCCAGAGGCTTTGCTGACCATTGCTGAGGCTGCATGGTGATCCAGCCTCCACCCAGCCTCCCTCCAATGCCGTCTCCTGCACTGCAGGTCAGACGTGATTCTCGGTCTCTTTCAGCTCCCTAGCCGGTGCTCTCTCCTGCACACATTCCCCCCAGGAACATCCTTTATGAGTGCTCCTGCATTGCTGTCCGCTTGTCAGAGGACCTGGACTAAGCACACATTTGCACATTGACCCAGACGCGTGGGGGTTTACAGAAGTCCCGGGAGACCCACGGCAGCTGGGTTGGGGGCCAGAGGAACAGGACTGGGGACTCTGGTGGGATGCTTGGGTCTTCCCAAGTTCCATTTATGCCATTTTCATAGAGATAAATGCTCCCTCTGGGCTTCTGGAGGTAAGAGGAGTGGTTTATAAAGGGCTCAGAGCGACTGCGGGTCTCTGTGGGGACAGACAACAGCACGATCTTGAATACAGGTATGCCACACATGGGTTCACTCACCTGTCTGACTAATGCCCCTGACCTGGGAAGTAGGTAAGGATTCCTTCCTCCGCACGTTGTCTGGCAAACAGCAAGTTGCCAATACATAGTGGCGATTTAGGGTCCCAACTTCTGAAAGCTTGTTCACATCCCTAAAAAGTCTGTAGATTCACAACTCCCCTCCCCTCGACCCCAAAGTGAGGACTGGGTTGAGCGTGATGGCAAAGGCTTCTTGAGTTTTCCAGAACCCACATAAACCCTGGAAATGTTGTTGTAGGTGGGGTTGAGAAAGCTCGGTTTCATATCCTGGTGCCTCAGCTGCTGCTTTGAGGAATGCTGAGCAGGTTACACATCGCCTCTGAGCCTCAGTCTGTTCATCTATAAAATTGGCTGGATGATGGAACCTACCTCGTAAGATTGGTGGGGGATCCTCGGTGCAGTGAATAGAGTTTAGCCCAGTGCCTGGAGCACAGTGGGCGTTCAGTAAGGAACAGTAGTATCTATAGTCCTTATTATCATTGTCATGGCTGTTAATAACCTTCAGAGCGTAATGCAGCTCTGATCACTGGACCTGAGTCTTTGACCTTTGAGGGTATAGAATTTGTGGGTGGCCGTCTAGGCTGATCTGGGGCCATTGTACCCATGTTTGGCCCAATTTTCCTTTGGTCCTTGTTCTCATCTCCTTAGCTGATGAAGGGGATGAGCCATGCCTTGCTTCAGTCTCCTTGTCTGAGAGATGTTCTCCTTGCTACCCCCTCATTCATCTGTAGAATGGGAACACTTGCTCATTCCAAGCACCCAAGGATGCCTGTCCATCAGTGAGAGGCTCCGAAAAAAAATTAATTAACAATGTGGGGTCAGGAACAGGTAGGGCTAGAGAATGGGTCAGCCCTCAGCAAATAGAAAATGCTAAATAATAAATAGCTTTTATCCATTTGCTTAAATCACTCCTCTTATTGATTTGGCTTAATGAGGCCACAGAGCCTCAAATGAACCAAGACATATGCTCTCAATTCCATCACTCGAGGAATTTCGTCATGGTTCAAAACAGGCAGAAAGTCTTTGAGTCTAGTTTTGAGACCTTCCCTGACCATGACTGGTTTTAAGGGATCTGGAGGTTGCTTTGTCTTTATTTCAAATTACACTTCTCATTACTCTTTGATTTATTTCTTCTTGTACAGGTTGTTAGACATGAATCTAGGTCCTCCCTGATTTGCGTAGAAGGGAAAAGAAGAAGGAATGATGGCTGTGGCACACCGTGATCTCGGAATACTTGCTGTTTCCCAGGCGCAAGGCCAACAGTTCCTGATGGATCATTTCATTTCATTCTCTCTAGCAGTCTGTGAGGTGGGTATAATGATTCCCAAGGGGCCCAGACCCGAGTTATGAATCATCATTGGTCTAATTTCCCAGGTTTCTTTGCAGCAGGGTGGATATGGGACACAAGACTGTCCAAAAGGTCACTGCAAGAGATTCTAGGAAACACTTTGTTCTGCCAAAAGAAGGGAGGACAGAGGCAGCACTTTCCCCTTCCACTTTTTTCCTGCCTGGAATTTGGGTGTGATGGCTGGAGCTGTGGCAGCTGTTTTCAGCAGCTGCTGGACCAGAACATGTAGTCGACCATTTCCAGAATCCTTGTTATTTAAGACAAATGAATTCTGATTAATTTAAGGCACTGAAGTGAGATATGCTGTTACTTGAAGCTGAATGTATGACTAATGGATAAGAGGATGATTCCAAACCTTCCACAAATGCAAAATAAGGTTCTAATACTTATAGACTAAAACTGACCCAGTCCCCCTTCCCTCACAGACTTTAAGACCTTTTATTCATGCCAGAATGAAACACTGTTGTACCCATTTAAAAGATGATAATGCGGAGGAATGAGGAGCAAAGATCCACCATTCAAAATTTCAAAGCGGATCCAAGAGCCTTGATGTATACGTTGTGGCTTCCCTTCAGAGACCACATTCTGTGTCTCACTGGCTTACCACACCATCCATATTCCTTGGAGGGATGAAAGAGCCATATCGATGGTGCCAGAACCCTCGCCAGTGGTTCCAGGGAGTCTAGAGGTTGAAACCCAGCACTTAAAGCTTCCCTGCTACTCTTCGGGCTTGGAAATTTATGCCACAGCTCTGAAGTCCTGGAGTTTCTCGAATGGAGATTTACGACTATCAGAGGCGCTTATGCACTGACATGGCTTGCATCTTCGTGAAGATGGCAGAGGCCGCCCCGAGCCTCCAAACAGCTAATATTCCGACTCTCATCTGTGGACCCACATCCATCAATGCTCACACAAGGACATTATGCTGATAGAGAATGTCATTGAGAGCGAGGGGGTAGGAAGGAAGACTTCCCAGGAAATGTCAAGATATTTTCTTCCCCAAAGGAAACCACCAAGTCATCAATTCCAAATGTTGAACACAGTGGAGTTTTCTCTAACAAAGGGGCTGACTTATAGTCAGCCTTTCAAGTCTGGCTCCTTTACGCATTTTCAGCATCTTTTCACTCAGTCAAAACCCATTTTAACTCAATTTTGTTCACTATAAATATCTTGATCCAAGGCATAATTCCATCATCATAAGACACTTTATTTTCAGATTTCAGATTTCTTTTTGTCTATTTCCCCCCAAGGCTTTATTTGCTTTTCATTTCAGTGAAGATGATTCTTATGTTGCTCTTTTCCCAGGCTCCTTTAGCCATTCCATTTCTTTTTTTTTGTCCTATTCCCAGAAGTTTCCTGTCCTTTATACTCATGTAAAAAAAAAAAAACAATCTAATTCTTATATAGTCTTTACCATATGCTAGACACTATTGTAATTTCTTTACATGCATTGACTCATTTAATCCTCTCAACACCCTTTGGAGTCAGTACAGTTATTTATCCCTGTTTTACAGAAGAGGAAACTGAAGCACAGAGAGGTAAACTAACTTACCCAAGGACACACAGCAAATATGTAGCCAGGCCAAGAATCAAACTAGGCAGTTTTGTTGCACTTTCAATGCATGTTCTTACCCGCAATGTCCTCTCTCCTCCACTCCTACCTCTTGAACGGCTCATTCCTACTCACTGCTCTCTCTGGGGACCCTTCTATGGCACCCCCACAGTGCCATAGAAGTAATTTAGATGCCCCAGATCTGTGTGTATATTATCATACACTGCAATAGCTGATTTCCTTGTCTGTCTCCCCCATCAGACTGTGAGCCCTTTACATATAATATATATCCAGAGTGGGGTGCCTGGTGGCTCAGTTGGTTGGGCGACTGCCTTTGGCTCAGGTCATGATCCCGGAGTCCCAGGATCGTGTCCCGCATTGGGCTCCCAGCTCCATGGGGGCCTCTCTCTCATTCTCTCTCTCAAATAAATAAATAAAATCTTAAAAAAAATATATGTATATCCGGAGTAAACCAAGAATTAGAAACACCAAAAAGTATAAAGTATAAAAAAGAAAACAAAGAACACACCAAGTCCTTGGTAACATCTAGGCATCTCTCTTATGTAAAACTTTCCAAATATGTAATATATATATAAATAATATATAATATACAAATAATATATAAAATTGATCTAAGTTAGATGTTATATATAATTAGAAACATATAAAGCTTATATAAAACTTGCACAAACATATAATAAACTACAAAATATACTAGATATCATATTTAACAAACATATACATACTACATTATATATAATAGATAACATTTACCATTTTGCCCACTTTTAAGTTGCAGTTTGGTGGCTTTAAGTACATTCACAGTGTTGGGCAGGCTTCACCACCATCCGTCTCCAGAACTTTCCATCATCCTGAAGTGAAACTCTGTCCCCATCGAACACTAACCCCCGCTCTCTTTCCCCCAGCTCCTGGGCACCTGTGTGCGTTCTGCTCTCTGGCTCCATGAACTTTCCTGTCCTAGGTCGCTCCTCTAAGTGGATTTGTACAGCATTTGTCCTTTTGTGACTGGCTTCCATCACGTAGCACCATGTCTTCAAGGTGCATCCCCGTTGGAGCAGGTGCCAGAACTTTTCTTTCACATTGCACAGCGGAGAAACATTCCTGCGTACGGAGAGACCACATTTTGCTCAGCCATTCAGCTGTCACTGGACACCTCTCACCTTTCGGCTGCCGTGACTGCTGCTGCTCAGGGCACTGGTGTGTGACAATGTGCTTGGGTCCCTGCCTCCCCTGCCATCGGGCAGATGCCTGGCAGTGGACTTGTGACATCACGTGGCGGCTGCATGTTTGCTCTCTGGGGAGCCTGCCAACCTTTTTCCAGAGTGGGCGCACCATTTTACACTCCCACCGGCGATGCACGAGGCTTCCCACTTCTCTGCGTTCTCACCGACACGTGTTTTATTTTGTCTTGTTTCTGGTAGTGGCCATCCTAGGGGGTGTGAGGTGGGGTTTTGATTGGCGTTTCCCTAGCAACTGATGACAGTGAATATCTTTTCATGCGCCGAATGGCTTTTATGTGAACTTTCTCTGGAGAAATGTCTATGCAAAGCCTTACTCTGTTTTTTAAACGCTTTAAAAAATCCAAGTGTAATTTAATACCGTAGGACTTACCATTTTAGTGAATAGTTCTGTGACCCTTCCTTGCTTCCTCCAGCTCCTGGCATCCCTTGGCCCATGGCTGCGGCTGCGTCTCTGCCCCTGCCTTCACGTGGCCCCTTCCCTGTAGATCCGATCTCCTCTCCCTCCTGTCATGAGGACACTGTCATCGGATTTAGGACCCACCCTAATGCAGGATGATCTCATCTTGATCCTTGCCTTAATCCTATCTGCAGAGACTCCATTTCCAAATAAGGTCATAGTCACAGGCACCGCCCTTGGAGCTCTGACATATCTTTTTGGGGGACACAATTCAACCCACTACAGAGCTCCAGAATCAAGATACAGAACCATCCTATCAATTCTGCCTCAAATTACTTTTGTTTTTCATGAAAAAGATGAAAATGGGGCCATAGTGTCCTCACTGTTAAAACTGACTTCAGTCCACTTGATGATGGATTATACACCCATCTTTCTTTCACTTGAGAGGGCTCCTTCGTCACCTAAAAGAAACCCAACTGATAGATGCGAGTTTCTGGAAAGAGTAGCACATATTATCCTGCACTTGAACCCTCAGAGCCTAGCCAAATGCCCAGCGCCTAGTAGTGCCGGGTCCGTGTTTGTCGAATGACTACACAAAAGAGTGAGTTTCCAGGGAGCTGCAAGGATGCCACTTATCTCCACGCTACGTGTCCTTTCTAGGCACCACTTGCCTGTCCAATCCCACATCGGACCAAACCGACTTGCTCTGATGGCCTTCTCCAGAAACCTCCAGGCATTTTGCAGTCGGCTGCCCTGGGGGGGGGGATCAGAGGTGTGTCTCTCCCGCTTTGGCCTCTCCCCTTTCGAGGGTTTTCATTCCAGAGAGGGCTAAGGCAACTCTCTCCAGGTTTTATAAGCTGATAGAACAGGGCTGTCAAATGCTTTTTATGGGAGAAGAAACAGGAAGATGGTTTGTTTTGCAGACAGCGGATTATTGAGTAATTACATTTTTATAGAGCTGTTGTGGGGCAAATCACGGCCCCGCTGTCTCCTTTGATGCCAGAAGGCAGACGGCCCCATAAAGATCAGAACAAGCGAAGGTGAAAGGGGTCAGAGACAGAGCTGCCCCTTCGGGAAATGCCCCTCTTGCCATGTGTTTTGGCTCGTCATACTCAGAGCAACCTTCTCCTGCCTCTTTTCCCTGCATATAGAGAAAAGGAGAGACAGAAAAAAAGGTGTTTCCTGGTCGGGCCACCCCGGAGGGCAACAGTGCTGTTTATTCTCCCTCTAACACTGACTGACTCACTCACTCATTCACCTACCCATTCATTAATTCACTCCCTTATTCATTCATTCATTCATTCATTCACTCGTTCATTCAGGCATACATTCAAAGTCTTGGGTACTTGCTAAGAGGCCCAAGGTATATTAATTTTTTTTTTTCTGAGCCTCCATTTCTCTGTTTACTGAACACACATGAATCTGGGCTCACTATGTGTCATACACTATGGCGATCAGGCTGAGCACAACCAGAGCCATGGGGAAGAGTGGCGACAGAGCGTCGCCCCTGTATAAATGTGAGATGTCGCAGTGATATGTGCAATTTGGGGAGGGGGAGAGGTGCAGGAGTGACCCTAACAAGGCATGTGAACTTGTCTGAGAAGACTTTCCTGGTGACTGGGACCTAAAGGTCAGAAGGAGTTGTCCAGCCAAGAAGTGGTGATGGTGGTGGTGGGGGGTGGGGAATGATAGGGAGAGAATATTCCAGGCCAAGTGAGACAGCTCTGCCCAGGCTCCATGGAAGGAGAGCTCATGAAGCTTCCAAATGAGCCACGGGGCCCAAGCCAGCTGCTCTTAGACAGGCCCCATCCCGGATGTGCTGCCCAGAGCCGTGGCCAGGAAATCCCTGTTCAGGCCTTGTTTGGCTCCATTTCAAAGACGGCCTCCCTTTGCAGAAAGAAAATGTGCCACTGGGCTACTATCTTAGACCCAGCCATCCATCTGGAGAAAGCCCTGTGGGCCCAGGTCTGGGGAGGCTCAGGCAAGCAGCCAGTGTGGTCATGGCCTGGACTGAGGCCTTTCTTTCTGCCCTGGCAGGTTCCAGAAAGCTGTTCATTGCTACTCCTTTTCCTGTCAGGTTAGGAACCAGGCTGAGGGCCTGGTTTTTTACTGGTCCCATCTGGGGACAAGTGTTTCAAATCAAGTCATCCCCTTCCCTGGTTTTAAAGATGGCGGCCTCTTCTGGAGGCTCCCCGTCCCCCATGCTGATTTCCGGCTGCGAGACAAGTACCTTAATAAATGACTATTTATTTGGCCGCCCAGCCCTTCTGTGTGTGTTTGGTTTCCTGCTGCAACCTCCAGCCAGAGTCCCGAGGTGTCTTTCTTAAAGGGATGGAGGAGATGCAGGCCCTTTCTGGTTTTTCTTCTGTTTATTTGCTGTCATCTGTCAGCGCTCCACAAGGCAGCTTTTCCTCTGGGGAGGAAAAGCCTTTCCAAAGTCTTTCCCTCTTTCTGTCAGATACAGGCCCTCCCGAGGCCCCCAGAGCGGCTGGCTGGAGCTGAGGGGGAAGTCCCAGCTCCAGCTTCCTGGACCCCTAGCCTTTGGGGGCTGGGGAGCACAGAGCAAGGGATGAAGACGGGCTCAGACCACACGGCAGCCCCAAAGCACTGTAGCCGGGCTTCTAAGGAATCAAGGCCACGGAATTTTGGGTGGTAAGCAGAGGCCATTTCCCATAACTGAGGTCGAGGAGCCCTTTCAAAGGAACTGCCGGTGGCTCCCAGCGGGGATAGTGCTCTGTTCCCCTCTGCCATGCCTTTGTTTAGGCTGTGCCCACTGCCCGAGACGCATCGGGAGAGCTGCCACCTATGGAGGGCCCACGGGGCACGAGGTCCTGTTCTAGGCGCTGGGCATGCAGCCACGGACCAAACAGAGCACATCCCTGGCCCCCACAAGAAATGAATAGGCCTGGAAAGAGATCTGTGATGGGGACAAGTGCTGGTTAAGGACAGTCGCACAGAATGAGGAGGTGGATGGTCGGGGGAGGCTGGCTGGTTTAAAAGGAGATGGTGGGGAAGGTCCGAAGAGGCAGGGAGGTCACATGACCTCTGTGGCAGAAGTGTCCCTGGCAGAGGGAACAAAATGTCCACAGGCCTCCGGGCAGGGCAGAGTGCTGGGTGTTGGAGGGGCAGACAGGCATCCGGATGAAGAGTGAGCCAAAGGATGAGAACAGTGAGGGAGTTACTGGACAAACAGGCCATGTTGGGCCTCGTGGGTCCCTTCCTGTAAGGAGTTTCGGCTTTTATTCCAGGTTGAGAAAGTCCCCAACTGAAGCATTTGAGGAGAGTGATGCGATCTTATCTATGGTTTTGAAGGGAGCGGTGGGTTGCAGAAATTAACATATATTATCTTGTCTTCTCAATTGACAAAATGGTGCTCTCATCGTTCCCATTTCACAGATGTGGAACTGAGGCATAGAAGGCCAAGTAAGTTGCTCAGGGTCCCCCAGCAAGTGAGGGGCAGAGCCAGGACCGGATCACAGTCGTCTAGTGCCAGAGCCTGTGGTCAGCACCACCGCCTCCGGGAAGCCTCCTCTGTGCTCTCCCAAGCTGGGCGAGAAGCCCCTGTGGGTTTAACCTTTCTGCGCTTCCATTTCCCCTAAAACGGGAATGACAGAACTCTTCTTGCCTTATTTAATGCACAGAGCTGATGGCAAAACCAAATGAGATAAGGTGCAAAATCACCGTACAAATGAATATTGTTACAAAAACTAGTTCCCATTTATCGAGCACCCATTGGGAGACAGGTTCTGGAGTCACCAGTCAGGAGTCACCAGACAACTCCATAGCGTAGGTGCTGTTACTATCCCATAGAGACTGGGGCAGAGAAAATGATCGAGAAACTTGGAGTGAATTAGTAGAGGTGATATGGTATGATTCTTTTCTTTTTGCCCCCCTGAGGCTTTGGGGATGCTCTTGGAGCACTCATCTCCAATAGGTATGGTACTGTTTAGTGCCCTAAGACTTGCTGAGCTACCCGGGCTCCCCGCGGGAAGCAGTAATTGACCTGTCTCCTCTGCTTCCTTCCAGAGATAGTCAGTGCAAATAACACATGTGGAGAATTCACGTTGCTCCAAATATTTGTAATGCAGATGATACCGTAACAGACCTTCTTGCTTATTTCATTTAATGATATGCCCCAGAGATGGCTTTATTACAATACATATAGACTGCTACGTTTTCAAGAGTTACGTTGTATTCTATCCTGTGACTGGTTCATGATTTTTATCTTTTGCTGTGAGCCAGCACTGCGCTGTGATGGTGTGGAGGGTTCTAGCTGGGTAAACATCCAGAAAGAGGAACTGCTGTAGTCCTTCCTTATCCACAGTTTCTCTTTTCATGGGTTCAGTGCTCGTGGTCAGCCACCATCTGGAAGGAGGTGATCCTACGAGAATACACGACCAGGTCACGCCTGACTTCGTGCGATGTCTCAGTGCCTACGACGTTCATGTGTCTCATGTCATCATGGAGGGATTTTAGCATCTCACATTATCACAAGAAGAAGGGTGAGTACAGTACAGTGAGATATTTTGAGAGAGGGGCGCTGGGTGGCTCAGTCGGTTGTGTCTGACTTCGGCTCAGGTCATGATCTTGGGGTCCTGGGATGGAGCTCCGCATCGGGTTCCCTGCTCAACGGAGGGTGTGTTTGGCCCTCTGCCCTTCCTCCTGCTCAAATAAATAATATCTCTTTAAAAAATTTTTGATTTTATTGGGGCGCCTGGGTGGCTCAGTGGGTTAAAGCCTCTGCCTCCAGCTCAGGTCATGATCTCGGGGTCCTGGGATCGAGCCCTGCATCGGGCTCCCTGCTTAACGGAGGGTCTGTTTGTCCCTCTGCTCTTCCTCCTGCTCAAATAAATAAATAATATCTCTTAAAAAATATTTTGAGAGAGAGCAAGCACATTCATATAACTTTTATTATAGTATATTCATTGTTCTATTTTATTATTATTGTTGCTAACCTCTTACTGTGTCTAATTTATGAATTAAACTTTACCACAGGTATGTATATGTAGGAAAAAACACAATATATGTGGGGTTCTGTACTATCTGTGGTCTCTGGAGGTCTTAGAATGTATACCACACGGATAACAGTGGTGGGGGGCTACTATATACATACATTTCAATTTTGCGTAGACATTGCCAAGTTGCATTTCCGAGAAACTGTATCAATTTATACCATCTACCAGTAACAAATGAGGGAGCTCATTTGTCTATAAGCTTAAAATATATTTTATTAAGTATCAAGCTTAAAAAATATCATACTGTGAGATCTTGTACCTGCTACTTTTGTGATATCCTTATTTTTGACTTAACATTAATTTACAGACATCTTTCTGTTTCAAGAAGTATTTTCCAACAAAATGATTTTTAGTAGCTCTATAATATTCCATTGCATGGACATACCAGGGTTTATTCTATTAGGTCCCTATCATCAGATCTTCAGGTTTTAAAAAAACTAAAAAAGACCAATCAATTTGACTGTTAAAATTGAGAATTTTTCTCATCCACAGACACTTAAAACAGTTAAAAATCACATTATAAAATGGGAAAAAATACACACAACTAAGAAAGGAAAGTATTATTGAACCTCTGAAAAGAGTTTCTAGAAATCAAGAAGTATAGCTCAACAACCCAATAGAAAAATGGGCAAAATGCATGAACAGAACTATCAAATGAGGAAACATTTGTGGCTGATAAGCTTATGAAGAGATGTTGAGCATCACAAACGATGGGGCGAATCAAGACCAGCATCGGATACTATTTTCCACCCATTCGTTTGGCAAAAATTAAAGAAGGAAAAATCTGGCCAGCCAAGGCTAAGAAGGGATGTCAAGTGCAAAGGGAATTGAAATTGATGCATCCACTTTGGAAAAACCATCTCGTGTTAATCTTCATGGTGGAAATTCACACATCCTCTGTTCTAGTCATTTTACTCTTGGATGTATACCCAAGAAAAATAAGAACGAACCCGGAGCCGGTGTTTGTAATAACAGCTGGAAACATACTCAACGCCCATTGGTGAGAGAGTAAGTGAATAAAGTGAAGGTATTTTCAAATAATGAAACATCACACCGAAGCCAAAAATGTGGTGAACTTTGATTCAGTGACACAGTTGACACCTGTCCTACCTGTGACCTTTGTGCCAGCCCTGGAGCCCCTTTGCCTCCTTTGTTGCTCGCTGGAAAAGTAGCCATGAAGTAGCACACCTTAGGAGTGCTCAACTGTGGACGGACAGGAACTAGTGTATTAACTCCCCTACCCCCTCACTGCCGGGCGGGGTTAACTCTGAAATGTGTGTCGGACACACCCTGGGTTTCCCTGGACAGATCAAGCTCCCGCTGTCCACAGTGGTTTGATAAAGCATTTTAAACCAACAGAGGCAGAATTCACACAGCAAATGAACCATTTTCGAGTGAACAATTCGGTGTTATTTGGTGCATTCGCTATGTGGTCCAACACCACGTCTTTCTAGTTCCAAAACATTTTCGTTATCCCCAGAGGAAATCCCTATTCGTTAAGCTGTGGCACCCTAGATAATGAGCTTTTACGGGTGGTCTCCCCTTCCGCTGTGGTCTGAATGTCTGTGTCCCTCTCCAAGTTCTATGTTGAAACCTAATCCCTTACCCCTCACCCCCGCTACCCCAAGGTGATGGTATTAGAAGGTGGGACCCTTGGGAGGGTATTGGGTCTCCGGGTCGGGGCAAAGCCCTCCTTGATGCCCATTAGTGTCCTTTCTCACCAGCAAGAACCCAGACCATGCCCGCACTTTGATCCTGGATTTCCCAGCCTACAGAACTGTGAGAGCCTCCTTTCTGTCGTTTATAAAACAGGATCTATAATTTATTGTATATGTTACATATAATCATATATATGTGGTAACTTCTTTTACATATACACGAGCATAGATGATTACATATTTCTCTGCATAGTAAAAACATTTGTAAAGACCTTCCCCAATGTTGTTATGGTGTTTTCTCTGTGTGATAGGATTATGAAGTGCCCCTTTTCTAATTTCTGCCTATCTATATGGACTGAATATTTTTAGCTAGTAAAACCAATAAAGAGCCTACAATTCTATATAACTTAAATCTGTGTAATGGTGGTAAATGCTTTTATTGGTGACATCGCGCTAGATTTAGCAAGTCTATGCCTGACCTGTGCCTCCTCGGTCTAGGGGTGTGAGTGAACCCACATCCTCCTTTAAATCATGTTGCTCTCAGGGGCGCCTGGGTGGCTCAGTGGGTTAAAGCCTCTGTCTTCGGCTCAGGTCATGATCCCAGGGTCCTGGGATCGAGCCCCACGTCGGGCTCTCTGCTCTGCAGAGAGCCTGGTTCCTCCTCTCTCTCTGCCTGCCTGTCTGCCTACTTGTGATCTCTGTCTGTCAAATAAATAAATAAAATCTTAAAAAAAAATAAATCATGTTGCTTTCATTTCCACAGAATCCACATTTTCTCCCCAGCAACTCTTCCTCCCCATCTTAAAAGCTCTTTGAAAAACACATTCCCTTTCTGTTGGCTTCTTTTTCCTCTCTCTTGGCCAAGTTGAGGTCCTTTGGTCTATAGTGGCTCTCCCTTTCGGTCTCTTTTTTAAAAGGCGAGTTGCTGTGAAATATGGTTTTCATCTGTGACATAGATGAATGCAAATAGCCTCGTTGTCCAGTGCGTAATCTGATGACAGTGTTCTGGAAGATTCTCTACGGGGAGAAATCTTCTGTCTCTGATATTTGAAAACCTAGAGATGTAGCAGTTTTAGAAAACCGGAAGCAAACAGAGAACAGAAGGAATATTAAGTCTTGGCATGGGCCATGTGGTTATTCTTCCTCACCTGGAACGTCCTGCCTAGAAGGATTTCTTCTTTACATGTCCCTGGGCACATGGTTTTGCTTCTGGCTTGACTTTGAAACAAGCTTTCATGGTAAGGAAATGAGACACAACTGTGTGTCTTTTTTTTTTTTTAACTATTATTCTGGTGAAATATACATAACATAAAATTTAACATTTTAATGATTTTAAGTGCCCAGTTCAGTAGCATCGAGGGCATTCACAGTGTTGTGCAACCATCCCCGTCATCCAGCTCCAAAACTTTCTCATCATCCCAGAGTGAAATTCTATTTCCCTTCAACAGTAGCTTCCCAACTGTCCCCTCCCTCTGCCCCTTGGCCATCACCTCTACTTGCTGTCTCCGTGACTTTGACTCTCCTGGGTCATGTCAAAGCGCCACCATGCACTATTTGTTATTTCGTGTCTGGCTTCGTTCAGTTAGTGTGACGTCTTCAGTGCGACTGCATGGTCACATGTGTTAGAATTTCCATACTTCTTAGGGCTGACGAATATTCCATTGTATGTAGAGACCACATTTTGTTTATCTGGTCATCTGTTTTTGTTTTTTTTTTTAAAGATTTTATTTATTTATTTATTTGAGAGAGAGAGAATGAAGAGAGCAGGAGAGAGGAGAGGGTCAGAGGGAGAAGCAGACTGCCCGTGGAGTTGAGAGCCCGATGCGGGACTTGATCCCGGGACTCCAGGATCATGACCTGAGCCGAAGGCAGCTGCCTCACCAACTGAGCCACCCAGGCGCCCCTATCTGGTCATCTGTTGATGAGCATTTGGGTTATTTCCACTTCGTGGCTGTCATGAATAATGTTGCTGGAAACCTGCATGTACATAGTTCTTTTGGGGTCTCGGCTTTCGATTCCTTTGGGCAGGTACCCAGAAGTGGAAATGGCGGGATCAGATGGTAGTTCTGTGTTCATTTACTTGACCTGAACTGTCCCGGTTCCATCTCCCAGAGGGGCTGGACCCTTTTCCAGTCTCACCAGGGACAAAGCAGAAGGGCTCGTCTCAGCACATCTTCACCAACACTTGTTATTTTTTCTTCCCCTTTTTAAATAAATTTTTTGATAGTAGCCATTGTAGTGGGTGTGGTGTGGTTTTGGTTTGCCTCACTCTTGTTTTGAATGTAGTCTGGGAATCTTTTCTCCTGTGGGTGTGGTTTTTAAAAAAAAAAATTTTATTAAAGATTTTTATTTGTTTATTGGGGTGGGGGAGAAAGCATGAGCAGGGGTAGGGGCCGAGGGAGGAGCAGGCTCTCTGCTGAGCAGGGAGCCCAATACGGGGCTCGATCCCAGAATCCCGGGATCATGATCTGAGCCAAAGGCAGATGCTTAACGATTGAGCCCCGCAGACACCTCCTGTGGGTGTGGTTCTAGGCATCTTTCTCAGGACCCAGGAGCCCTTGGTGCTCAGCAAATTGAATTACAGATAAAGTGTAACTTTTTTTAGAATTTCGATCACAGACTGATGGGTATGTAAATTTCTTGCCTTGTTTAGGACATTCTTTTTTCTCTAAACTATACAAAAAAATTTTTTTTGAAGGCCTTCTCTTTCTTGAATTTTTTTGCTTAAACATTGGAATAGAAAATACTTTGTGTGTGTATGTGTGCAAAGAATCAAATAATATATCTCTCTGATTCCCTGATGTTGTCTTTATTTGAAAAATTTTCCCAGTCCAACTTCTGATACCTGTTAATTGCACCAGGAGGACTGATTAGAAGCAGCTGTAAATTCTCAGTCCATTTAGCATAGTTGACCCTTGGACATCACTGGGGTTAGGGGCACTGACACATTTAAAAATCTGCATTTAACTTTTAACTCCCCACCAAGTGTTACTGCCAATACCCTACTATGGACTAAATGCCTTACCAATGATAGAATTAGTCGAAGAACACTTATTTTGTATGTTATGGGTAGTACATACTGTATTCTTACAGTAAAGCAGAGAAAAGACAATGTTACTTAGAAAATCACAAGGGAGAGAAAATACATTTACAGTGTTGTACTATATTAATTGTAAAAAAATCTGCATATAAGTGGACCCACACAGTTTAAACCTATGCTGTTCCAGGGTCAACTATAATTCTTTAAAACTTAGCCCACTCATAACACCACTGGGACATGGTCTCCCTCCAAATAAACCATCCTTGAATTAATTAAGGCTCTAAATTCCACTGTAATTTACAGAAAATGTGGAGGACAGAGCAACCTGTTAAAATGGCACCGTGGGGGAACACCTGCGAATTTCCAGATTGTGGATATTCCCCAGAACAAAGGACCTGGGCCAGGCGGAATAACAGCCCCTAAATATTTCCACCTCCGCATCCCTGGAACTTGAGAATATAGTGAGTAACATGTTTCTTACTTCTAAGAGAGAACAAGAGAGCAGATGAGATTACGGTTGCTAAGCAGCTGACCTTGAGATGGGGAGATGCTCCTGGGTTATCTGGGTGGGTCCAGGGTCATAAGTGAAAGAGGGAGGGAGGGAGAGTCAGTTTCAGAGTGACCTGATGTGAGACAGTGGACAGACCATGGCTGGCTTTGAAGATGAGGAAGGGGGCCGTGAGCCCAGCTACTCCCATGGGCTCAGCAAAGGTAAGAAAAAGAAAAGGTAAAGAAAAGATTCTCCCCTAGAACCTCCAGAATCACCTTGGTCTTAACCCACTGGGACTCATGCCAAATTTCCAGGCTCCGTAACTGTAAGCTTTATTGTCTTGTTTGAAGGCCGTGTTTGTGGTCATTTGTTACAGTAGTAATGGGAATCAAAAAATGGCTTATGTACTTCAGGGGAAGAAAATGCACATTACAAATGGAGATTGTAGCTGGCAGAGTCCGTGCCTCCCCACGTGGGCTGTCCTGGAGGGCCGCTGTAGAGGGCTCCTTACAGACCAATGGCTTCCTGTGTCCTGTAGCTGTCTGAGGGTGCCCTCTGGCCGCTGAAATGTGCTGGCTCTGCGTTGGGGTAGGCGGGAAGTGCTGGTGTGTTAGTGCCCCAGGAGCAGCCTTCAGTGAGGACATGGGAGGTGGTGGGCAGTCCTTGGAGGTCCCCAGCTTCCCCAAATGGCTATGGTTTATTAATAGGGATGTCACTGGCTCTCGTGCCTTCTTTGGGTCATTTCTGCACTCCCTCGCCATGCTTCCTGGGGTCACCTCCCAAATCAACTCTTTGTCCCCAAATCCTTATCTCTGGTTCTGCTTTTCTGAGAACCCAAACAGACTCAGAGATTAAGAGAGATTTAAGAGACATATCAGTCTGTCACAGTCTGTGCCTGAAACTACCTAGACCTTATTTGGATCCCGATTCAAACAAATTAAAAACAAAAAATTGAAAACAAAACAAAAGCAAAAACCCCAACAACCCTATGAATGACATATACGAGATAAGCAGAAATCTGAACACCAGGCTGGACATTTGATAATATTAAGAAAATACTGTTAAATTGTTAAATTTGGGGAATGTGATAATGGTATTGTGGTTATGTTAAAGCAAGAAGTTCTTGCCTTTTAGAGATACATTCTGGAATATTTATGAATGAATTGACAGTGGGTCTGATCCTAGGATTTGCTTCAAGATGATGCAAGAGACAAAGAAAGGAGAAGGTGTGTGTAGGCGGAAAAGGAATAGCCCAGAGCCAGTAACTGTCCAGGCTAGGAGATGCCCAGAGGGGGCTCCTTTTACTACTTCCCTGACTTTGCCTCCTTCAATATATGCTGGAAATTTCCAGGATTACAAAGTGCCTACTCGAATTAGGTTATGAATTAGGTTGTGAATTAACTGTTGAGCACCTGTAGTTAAGAGCATGGGCTTTGGGGTCGCATCAGCTTGGGTGAGTCTGAACCTGACTGATTCAGATGGTTGATTCTATGTGGGGACAAGCGGTGAGGGGGGAGATGGCCTCAGGGGGCTAGGGGGAAGGAGAAGAGAGGAATTGGGAGGGAGGAAATTCCAAGGAAAGGAAGCTTCATGAATAAAGACACAGAAATGACAACAGACTGGCAGAACAGGGCTTGAGGCAGGGAGATTGAAGTCTGAGTCAGGGTCATGTATAATAAATAGATATAGATAATTCAAATACATATGATATATATGACTTATATACAAATCTATAACTTTAAAAATATACATTTTAATTATATTTGTAAGTTGTAATTGACACATGTATATGAATATTATGTTTATATAATATATTGAAATGTGAATTGTATTGTTTAAATATGAATGCATATTACCTATTACCTATGTATATATTTATCATATATATGTCTCTCTCTATATATATTTTGGGGGTGTGATAGTGGTGATATGTCATAATGATATATGTATAGAGAGAGAGAGGGAGAGAGAATGAAACAGAGTGAAAGAGATTTTAAGGAATTGGCTCGTGTGATTTGGGCACTGATAAATTCAGTGTTTAGGGCAGGCCAGGAGGCTGGCTGGAGACCCAGGGAAGAGTTGCTGTTGCAGCTCAAATCTGAAGGCAGTCTGGAGCAGAATGTCTTCTCCCTAGACTCCTCCCCAGTCTTTTTTTTAAAAGACCTTCACCTGATTAGGTGAGGCCCACCCACATTATAGTGATTAGTCTACTGTAGTCAGTCTACCGATTTAAATGTTAATCTCATCTTAAAATGTGCCTTCACAGTGCATCTGGACTGATGTTTGACCAAATGTCCGGGGACCACGGCCTAGCCAAGTTGATACATAAAATTCACCTTTATAGAGGCATGGCCACGCTCCAGACAAGATACGCTGAGTCTCCACTGAGGCATGGGCAGTGAAAATGTTGAGTGGGGGGTAGATGTGAGCATTGCTAAAGTGGTAGAATTGATGGCACTGAGCAGGGGTTGAATGGGTAGACTGAGTTTCGAGCATGGGTGTTGGGGGAGACATCACATAGTCATAGGTTCTGGGGACTAGGATGGGACATCTTTAGGGGAGCCTACCACACCCTCTAGTTTTCTTATTTTTCCAATAAAACCTGCAGTTATGATGTGTGTGGGAGGAAGAGAGGAGGGAAGAAAGGACCCAGAGTGTATTAGGAAGAAACTTCCTCTAGGGGTGCCTGGGTGGCTCAGTTGGTTAAGCATCTGCCTTCAGCTCAGGTCATGATCCCAGGGTCCTGGGATTGAGTCCCATGTTGGGCTCCCAGCTCAGTGGAGAGTCTGCTTCTCCCCCTGCCTCTCTCCCCTGCCCATACTCTCTGTCTCTCTGTCTCTCTCCCTCAAATGAATAAATAAAACCTTAAAAGAAAAAACTAAAAGGAAGAAACTTCCACTATAGGTCATACCAGGATGGTGGGGGTTGTTGCCTAAGGCATCCAACTTGACTTGAAGGGTCCACTTCTCTCCTGCTTCTCAAACCCTGGAATGGATCTTCCTTGAAAAGGAATAGATATTTATAAACCGGTGTCTAGGGTTTACCGTCCCACTTGGCACCTCTTCCAGGGAGACCTTGGGGTCTCCTCAGGTCATGGCGATGCACAGGGGTGAGGACTCCCTTCCCTGCACTACCCTCCTTAATGCAACAGAGGCCCAACCTCTGTCTGGTTCGCATCACTTTTCCTTGACTCTCCCTTGCTCAGCTTCTCTTTCAAAACTCAGAAAGGAGAAAGAAGAGCATGTGAGGGTGTGGGGGGGGGTTAAGTAGGTACACGGGCTTCCAGCCCAGGTGCACCACTCAAGAGCCGTGGGACCTTATCAGGTCACCTACCCACACCCCCACCCCCTCTATAATTTGGTCGTGGCACCCGCCTGTTGCCTGCCTTAGAAGAGGCAGCCGTTTGCGAAGCCCTCTGCACAGTGAGTGCTGCGTGCAGTAGGTGCTCAATGAATTCTCTCATACTTCTTATTGTTGTGTTAGTGGAATCACCTGCCCAGCTTAAAATTTCCCTCCTCAGTTGGGAGTTCTTTCCTGGGGGCCTGTTCTGACCACAACGTGACTCTGCATGGACCTCGAGCCATCATGGCAGCCTGGAGGACATTTCTGTGTTCCTGCCCAGCAGGGACCGAGCTTACTGATGTAGGTTTAGGGCTTGGACCCAGCAGGTGTTCGACAAATTCCTGGAGAGTCTGTGTCCAGTAGCATGGCGTGCAAGCCCGACTCCCTGGCAGTCCCTTTCTCATGTTTTCCATATTTTAGGAGTGAGAGATGATGGGGACAGGCTTTGGACCCCTCAGCCCTTAATAGGGAGACGCCTGCAGTGGCAGTTGGCCCTGGGCACGCCCAGGCATACTTCCATTACTTCAATTAATACCAGCTGCCTGAATCACCTCTAAACACAGGGCTGGCATCTCACCCCATGGCCACCGTGGCTCCCCTCTGCCCATAGGATGACCCCAAGCTCATTAACCCTGACTTGCACGTCCTCCCTGACCAGCTTCTCAGCCAGCATCACCTCCCCCTCTCCTTCTCCCTCTCTTCTTCTCCCAGAAGTCTTAGTTTCCTTGGATGCACCATTTTCTCACTCACCTCTGGACCCTCTTGGCTGACCCACCCTGCCTTTAGCACTGCTCTTTGGCCAACTCCTATCATTTTTATGCTTCAACCGAAACCTCACCTCCTCCTGGATGACCTCCATGATACGCCCAGGCTAGGTGCTCCTCTGCCCTCCAGATGGCCCTGAGCTCCCAAAGCTCACCCCATCGCCTTGCAACAGCCTCATCCTTGGCTGTCTTCTGGGGACACAGGTGGATCCTGCAGGTAGGGGCTGGGTCTCTTTTATTCACTGTTGTAAGCACAGTGCCTGTGTTAGTTTCCTGGGACAGCTACAATAAAGTCCCACAAAACCCAGGTGGCCTAGAACCGTGGAGATATATTTTCTCTGTGGTTCAGGAGCCCTGCCATTCAAAACCAGGTGTCAGTGGGGTTGGTTCCTTCTTGCCAGCTGGAGGGAGGATCTGTTTCATGCCTGCCCCAGCTCCTGCTGTTGTCATGGTCCTTGGCATATCTTGGCCTGTGGCTGCGTCACCCCAATCTTGGCCTGTCTCATCACATGGCCTCTTCCCCTCCAGTCCCCTCCTCTTCTTATGAGGACACCAGCCTTAGACCCACGGCACCCCCCAACCCAGTGGGACTCCACCTTAACTCGGTTACATCTGCAAAGGCCCTACTTCCAAACAAGGTCACGTTCACAGGGACCAGTGCTTAGGATTTGGACTTAGCCTTTGGGGGGACAAAATTCAGCCAGGACAGTGCCTACCACACCTTTCCATGATCAGTCTTTGAGGAATGAATGAGGGCATGGAGAAATGCACGTAAATGGATCATCTGGGAGTCCCGGGTTCTGTAGGAAAAGTCCACTCGGTGTTTGCATGTGCAAGGAAGGCACAGGCGTGCACTCTCGGCCTCCCTGGACTGTGCTGCTCTGGGAGGAGGGGGGGCGTGCTGGCCGGCAGTGGGACCCTGGGCAGCAGCGACCCGCCCCCCACCCCCCACCGTCGGTCCCCCAGGGCCACGCTGCGGTGGGGCCCGGGCACCGTTTTATTAGTTGTGATCCACTGTGGTTAATTCCCTTAATCTAGACTTGCTCGTCCATAAAGCCCAGACCTCAAGTATTGGATTTCCCTGATCAAAGGGCAGCGTGTGTGGGGCGCTGCGCAGGAGGGCTCGGCGAGGCTCCTAAACGCAGAGGCCCAGGACGCAACACGCGCCCTCCCGAAGATGGGCCGGTCGATGGCTGCAGCAGTCCCGTGTGAAATACGACTGCCCGCTCCCAGGCCAGCTTCTGGGATTTACGGCTGGGTATTCATCTGCCTTGCTTAATGCATTGACCTTTGCCATCCAGCGATTCAGGGAATGGCGCTGGTGGGGCCAGGAGCTAATTCCGCGGATTAAAGCAGAAGGAGCCCCCAGCGTTTGGAAGTGTTAGGGACAGTTTAAATGCCAGCAAAATGTCTCTGGCCCTCCCCGTCCCTGGGGCTGGGCGTGCTTGGGCTTTTCTCGCTGGCTACCCACAAAAAAAAAGAGGGGAGTGCCTTAGGCCAAGCACAGAAGTTCCCCTGTCTCCTTCGGGCCTGTGTTTACTTAACCGCTCTCTCTTTTGAGCTCCAGGACTATGCACATCTGTTTCTTCCCCCTGGAATGCTCTTCCTTCATGCACCCTTGCCTTGGATGTCACCGCCTCCAGGGAGCCTTCCTGACTCCCAAGTCTTGCTAATGCCCTCGCCGTGAGCCTGAGATGATTTCAGAATTGTCGTTGTGATATTTCTAGGCTTGCCCACCAACTAGAGTGTAAATTGCATAAAGGCAGGAGCTGAATTGTTGCCCAAATCGACTCTATACAAAGCCAAGCCCATGATAGGCGCTCAGTGGATACTTGTCACGTGAACAAATCAGGAGAAGCCCAGCAACAACCAAGGGTGCAATTGACAGGTTTTAGCGATGATGTAATTGCATTTGGTATGTTGAGTCTTTGACTGACCTTCCTCTGTGTGTGACTTGGTTTCCTCTTTAGTAAGTTGGGAATAAGGCGAGTGCCAATTACACAACGAGTGCCAATTACACAATGGCTGTTGTTAGTTCATTCATTCAACAAACGTTTCTTGGGACACCTGGGTGGCTCAGTTGGTTAAGCGGCTGCCTTCGGCTCAGGTCATGATCCCAGGGTCCTGGGATTGAGTCCCACATCGGGCTCCTTGCTCAGCAGGGAGCCTGCTTCTCCCTCTGCCTCTGCCTGCCTCTCTGTCTGCCTGTGCTCACTTTCTCTGACAAATAAATAAATAAAATCTTTAAAAAAAAAACGTTTCTTGAGGGCTTACAATGTGCAGGTGTTGATATCTAGGCACTGGGGACATAGCCATGAACAAAATAGACAAAAACCACTGCTCTGGTGGGTCGGTGACTTTGTTGGAGGGAGACTGATCATAGAGGAGCTGGTCAAGCAGACAGAAATACCTAAAGTAGGGTATGAAGTGGTAGGATAAGGGTGGGTTGGAATTTTGGATAGGGTGACCAGGGAAGTCCTCATTGATAGGGTGGCTTTTGAGTAAAGAATTGAAAATGAGGGAGAGAGACAAGTGGCTCTCTGGGGGAGAGTACTGCTGGCAGAGGGAGCAGCCAGTGCAAAGGCCCTGAGGCAGGAGCCTACCTGGTGTGTTTGTGGAATAGTAAGGAGGCTGATAGAGTGCAAAGGAGTGAGTGAGGGTGAAGGGGGGAGGACATGAAGACAGAGGGGTAACTGAGGTTAAAATGAGTTAATACATATGAGTCAGCATAGCAATGAACAACATCGTGGTCCATTCACACTAGAGAGTGCTCTGCAACTGTTCAAAGCAACAGAGTGGTTTTGCATGGGCTGATATAGGTAGGTCTCCAATGGGTAGGTCAGCAAGGCATATTTTTAAATGGGAAAACACCCTTTAGAAATACCTACATGTATATTACAAATATCATGTTTTATGGTATTTAAACATTGAATCGGTGTGTCCGTATACGTGATATAAATGCATAAGAGAAGATCTGAAAGGACACATACTAAAATATTAATGGTGTCCACATCTGGAGAGGAGGTGGGATGGGGGGAGGTGGAGGGGAATCCTAAACTATTTCACTGTTTATGCATCTTTGTATTGTGTAAGGTTTTTACAACCACATACTTGGCTGTTGCTTGAGTGATGCATTTATTTTTGAAGGTTTCAGTTCTCCTTTGTGGGAGGCACAAGAAGGTCCAAAGGGCCCAGTGACCCACCAACCTCTCCTGGAATTCCAACAGAGTGCGCATTTCATGGGGAGCCTGGCAGAGTCATGGGATCATGAATCAGGGCTCTTGGAACTCTTCAGAAGTGCGGGAGTGCTTGGTAAGCCCTGGGGTTTTGCAAATTGGGTTTATGAATACCAACTTCTAGTAACTCTTAATAAGCCATTCAGCAGGTCATGGACAGAGTTCTTAGTTGAAAAGTACAAACAAAAAGCCTTGGGGCATTTCACATCTTTTGCCCATAAGGACCAAATAAAGAGACTGGAATTTTGTAACTAATTCAGGGTCCACTGGAAACCTAGGGGGACTGGTCCTCTGGGAACCAGCAATGTTTACTTCCAGGGAACGCTGTGCTTACAGATTTAGGCAAGCTCATCCTGGGGAGTCAGGCCAGAAAAGAGTATGTCAGTGTATTCAGTGCCCTATAGAGCCCGAAGCTCATGTTTCCTCTTTGGGGAGGGCTTGGGGTGTTCTCCTTGGTAGCCTGCTGCTGTTAACCCCATCTTTCCCTTGCTAGAAGCCTCCAGAGAAGAAAGACAGAGCCTACCCTCAGCTCAGGGGTTGGACCCTGACTGGCTCAAGTCATACTGTTTAACTCCATTCCCCTTAGCAGTGATTGGATCAAGTTTGCTGTGTACCTAAAAATGTCAGATCTGTGGCAGGACCTCTTGTGACCGTAGAAATGTCCAGCCTTGGGATAAAGGGGACACTGGGTAAGGCAGAGTCAGAGAAGGAAAGAGACTGGATCCTGATGACAGCATTGCACGCTTTGATCAAGCTGTTCCTGAATCCTTCATTTCTGCTGTGTGTATGATTTTTTAAATAGAGGCTGGCAGTGAGGTGGCAAATCATAAAAAAAAATACAGAAAACATCAACGGATATTGCTAAGTGATCAAGTAAATGTGAAAAGGCTGGATACTGTGTGATTCCACCTATACGACTTTTTGGAAAAGGCAAAGCTATAGAGACAATAAAAGGACCAGTGGTTGACAAGAGGCAGAGAGAGGAATTAGCAGAGCACAGAGGATTTTTAGGGCAGTGAAACTATACTGTATGACACTGTAATGATAGATACACCTCATTGTACATTGGTCAAAACCCAAAGAATATACAGTACCAAGTATGAGCCCTAACGTAAACTACGGGCTTTTGTTAATAACATACTGATATTAGTTCATCAACTGTAACAAACGCACCACACTAATGCAAGATGTTAACAATAGGGTAATCTGAGGTGGGGTGTGGAGGGGGGTGTGGTGTGGGGAACTCTCTGTACTCCCTGCACAACTTCTCTGGAAATCTTGAACAAAATCAAGACTATTACCAAAAAAAAAAAAAAAAAAAATTGGCAGGAGCTGTGTTCTCTGAAAATGTTGTCAGTCACAGGTTAGGACCGTTTGGGAGTTGGTGAAAAAAATTAGTGCCACCACAACTGTAACAGCCACATCCTCCAGCAGGGGACTCAGCCCAGGGTCTGCGTATCGAATCCGCTAGAGGCATGATCTACAAGATCTCTAGGTTTTGATCCTCTACCACTATCGGTAATCATATTGCGGTGCCTGTCTGTCTGTTTAGGTGTGACTGTATACGTGAACCACAGCGTTCGTGTATTAGGTTCTATCTTTGCAGTCCTCTAATAGCAAAGCTCGTGAAGCGTTTGTGTGCAGGTAGTTTACTTGGATGGGATCCCAGGTAGCTGGAGTGAAAGAGTCAGGAGAGGGAGCCGGGATGGAGGCAAAGTCCGCATAATGACGTGTCTGTGACCAGATCGTCACTGTGAGTGGATCGTCACTGGGCTTGATTTTGTCTCTGGGAATTGTCTGTCCCGAGGCTGAGAAGCTGGCACGTTGATCTGTCTGTGTCTGCAACCCGCCCGTTGGGACTTGCCTCCTGGACCATCAGCAGCCCTGCCCTTCCAAGCTACACTTTGCAAGGGTACAGCAGGCTCTCCCCAAGTCAGCCGAGCCCCGGAGCACAAAGCAGAAAGCTGCAGGGAGTGAGTGGGAGGTGGGGTGCTGACCACGGAGACTCACATCCCACATAACCGCTTACCACGCTTGTAGCTGCCACGGACAAGTCAAGGGCATGTAACCTGGGGAACCAGGATATCTGCCACATTGTAAATGCAAGGCAGGCACGACACCACACATGCAGAAAATCAGGGGGCTAAAAAGCACGACATAAAAAGACAAAAGTAATTCCAAGTGTTACTATTTCCCCAGCTCCCCAGGGGATCATCTCGTATCTCCTCGGGGCTTGTGCCCCCCACTTCCGAGATCTGCTCTGTAGAACACTGTCCACTTCTGCTATTCTAGAACAGGTATGCCGGCTAAGCAGAAGCCTTTTTTTTTCCTTTGGGGAGGAGGTTCACCTGCTGTTCTAAGTGATCTATTGAGAAGGAACAATGAGATACCACTAGACAGCTATGAGGGCGGTGCAAATCCGGATTACTGATGCCACCGAATGCTGGTGAGGACGTGGGGCAGCAGGAACTCATTCGCTGCTGGTGGGGATGAACAATGTGACAGCCACTTCGAAAGGCGGTTTGTCAGTTCCTTACAAAACTAAATACATTCTTACCCAGCAGTCCAGTGGTTGTGTTCCTTGGTATTTACCCAAAGGAGTTGAACACTTATGTGCACACTAAAATCTGCACACAGACATTTAGAATGGCTTTGTTCACAATTGCCCAAACTTGGAAGTGACCAAGATGCTCTCCAGTAAGGGGAATGGATAAATTAACTGTGACCCACCCACACGATGGGATAGTGGTCAGCCCTGGAAGGAATGAGCTTTTGAGCCGTGGAAATACATGGCAAAAGCCTAAATGCCTCGGACTAAGTGATGAAGGTCAATCTGGAAAGGCTGCACACTGTAGGATTCCAACTATGGGGCATTCTGGAAAAGACAAACCTATGGAGACAGTAAACAGATCGGGGTGGGCCAGGCCATGGGGATGTGGGGCAGGGATGCAGAGAAGGAGCACAGAGGACTTTACGGAGTCACGTCACTCTATACGGTACAACGATGGTGAATACACATCATTATATATTTGTCCAAACTCATAGAAGGTATGCCGCCAGGGGTGAGCCCACCACAGGCAGACATAACGCACGGCCCTGGGATGATGGTGTGCTCATGCAGGCCAGTGGGGGTGTTGTCATGGGTGAAGCTGTGCCTGAGTGGGGGTGAGGGGTAAATAGGTAATTTCTGTACCTTCTGCTCAATTTTCTGTGAACTTAAAACCACCTTAAAAAACAAAGTCTGTTAAAAAAAAAATCTATTGAGTCAACACCAAATATCAGGACCTTTCCTGGAACAATCTCGATTTCTCAGCTACCTTAAAAAGCTGGGAGATGTAGCCACACTGGGCTCACGTCCTGATTGGCAGCCGATGGCAGAAAAGGCAGTGAAGTGGCCCCTTCCGATGGGCACGAGGTTCCTTGTTTGCCGCAGGCCCCACTGCTCTAATTTTTGTTTATTAAATATTCACGCTCAGGTGTTTGTTTTCCTTGGTCTGAGTTCCTCGTAGCGCTGTCAGAGGAGCAGGGATACAGGGCTCAGGGCAGGGGCACTGCGGGCAGGTGCGTCTCATTCATTTTATGAATGAGATACAGGGAAGTTAAGTAAGTTGCCTAAGGTTACACAGCCAGTAAGTGGCAGAGGTGGGATTTGAACCCAGCGATGCACAGCCTTCCTAGAAATCTTGGTGTGTCTTGGGATTAGTCAAGAGTTATTGGAAGGCAATGGACGGTTTTCTCGATTTGGTCTTTATCTGGTTCTCAAGTGGCAGGTGGTGTAGTCAGATCAGTTGATGTCAAATGGCAGAACAAGAATTGGGCCTTAAAGAACCTGTTTGGCCCTATGAAATTCTCTAGGTCCTCACCACTCCCTCCAAATGTCTGAGGACTGGCTGCATTGGCATCTCCCCTGGGGCTTCGTAAGAATTCATAGTCTTAGGTGCTGTGGCCAGAACCTGCCTTTTAACAAGATCCTCGGGAGATGTCCAGGCTTTTTACAACCTGAGAAGTACAGGTTTGGTTTGAGGGACCTGCCCTAGATTAGTGGTTCTCAACCCTGGCCGTGCATTAGTGACCCTGTGGAAGACAGATGCTAACATGCTTCCCAGTGAACCTGCCTCCTGGTATTTGCACCGTGGGTGTAATTCCCTCCCTGTGACCAGAGCAGGACCTGTGCCTTGCACATGCCAAGGGCATAGGATGCCATGTCTGTGATAGGTTATATAAGATTGTAACTTTTGTCTTGCTAGTAGACTCTGTCCATTGCTGGCTTCCACGATGCAAGGGGCTGGGTTAGGGAGGCCCATGTGGGCAACCCCCCCCCAAAAAAGAAAAAAACAAAAAAACAAGGGCAACCTTCCACAACAGCCAGCAAAAAACTGGAACTACATCAGTGCTCAAGGAGAGCCGATCCTTCCCCAGCTGAACCTTCGGATGTGACCCCCACTCCCGCCAATGTTTTTGATTGTTGCTTTGTGAAAGATGCAGAAGCAGGGGCTCCAGCTGAATTTGGCCAGTTTCCTGACCCCCAAAACCATGAGATAATGAATGTGTATTGTCTTGAGCCTCTTCAGTTGTGATAATTTGTTACGCAGCAATAGAGAACAAACAATCACCCGAGGAACTTAAAAGACAACAAATGCAAGAGCAGCTATGCTTCAACATCCAAGGTCATCTTCTGGGCCATTAAATTGGGGTCTCCAGGGGTTGGTCCAAGCAATGGTATTTAAGAAACTCTCCCCATAGGATGCTGGTGCACAGCCAAGTTTGAGGAGCCCTGCCGCAGACGCTGCTGTTGGAAAACCATCTCCCATGATTATAGGTTCCCTGAGTGCTCCCCTCCCCCTGCATCCCCACCTCAATGCATGGTCACTGGAGCTTCTTGTTTGGCCAGCAAGAGTAGAATCTTGTCTCCAGCTTTCTTCCCACTGTCTCCCTCTGGAGTAAGGGGCTTCTGATGCCCTTTCTGTAAGAAAGATGAAACGTTTGGGAAGATGGCACCACTGCCATGATGTGTGAGGCTCCCATCCATCCATCCATCCATCCATCCTTGGGAAAGGACCTTAATGCAGAGCCTGGGGCCCAAGAGGCTGGAGCCTCCATCCACAGAGCCTTTGAAATCGGAGCTTTCATATCATATTCACACATCTGAAACGAATCAGAGGGTGAAAGACAGACACAGGGTAATGGCTCCAAGGGGATCTGGCAAGAATGGATGTCTTGAGGACAGATGAGAGAAGACCGGTGGTGACTTTCCTGTGTCCTATTAATGGGTCGGGCTATTTTCCAGAGTGGGCTGGTCTGCTGCCATGACACAGTCGGGATGTCAGGAACACAACTTGGGACACCCTGTGTCCCCTAGCCAGCTGCTTTATGACTTGGCCTGCCATTCCCCTCGCTTATCCTGGGTCATGTTTTCCAAAGATAAGCAGTTAAGGGGCATGTCGGAGACGGGGAATTTATGGCCTAGAAACTCAACTTTGCTGGCCTGGCTGTCCCCTGACCCTGCCTGGGGCTGCCAAGACTTGACCTATGGAAGAATAATGTCTATAAGAGGATTTCCAGGAAGCAGGGCCAAGGGGTGGGGGTGGTCTATACCTGAGAACCATGCAATCTTGAGAACTGAAAGCTTGAGCATTAACCAGTGGGCCTTTTGAACAAAATGTTCTAAGAGTGTAGGGTCAAATAGGCCAGGTTTCAAAAGCTGGCTCTGTCACTTGGGCAAGTGGCTTAATGAACCTCAGTGTTCTCATCTGTAAAATGGGGGTAACAAAAATACTTAAATGGGGTGCAATGGACATCAGTGCCTGCCCACAGTAGCATGGTATCTGGAAAGAGTAAGTTCTCAACAAAATGTAGCTGTTAACCTAATTTCTCCTGTCACATCTGTGTGGGGGGCAGGAGCTGAAGTGTCCAATGGGGGCATAAGGTCCTGGGGTGTTCCTGCAGAGAAGGGGGGGCCCTACAAAATATCCCAGCAGAAGTCTGCCTGTCTGCTAGCTTATAGCCCGTGTGAACAGACTTTTCCCACAGATTTGGGTTCTTATACGTTCTTTCCCTGAGGGGCCAACAGCTCGACCACAGATCATTTCTTTTCTGTGGTTGTTCCAAAGCTTCATGTTAAGGGTCTTTCCAGAATGGCCGGATGCCTTCTCTTGCCACGGCTCTGGGCTCTTGTTTTCATGAGGGAAGTTTTGAGGACCAGGTGTTCGTCACTCCTTCTACAAAACCGTGGTTTTCACAGTCTTTTTAATAAATAAAGAATGGAGACTCAGAGAGTAAAGGAAAACATGGCCAGGATTCTAGACTCTGAGACGAGAACGCAGTACAGATTTCGACCTGTGACAATTGACTTTCTACAACTGAAGTTCCCTGTAACTGTGACTTTCCCTTCCTTTGCCACTTGAGGGTGCAGACCTCAGATGCAAGTTCACAGAAACTCCTCCCAGAAATGTCCTCTTCCTGTTACGCCTGGGCATTTGGGAGAGTGGCCTTAGCAGGGGACGGTGCCCAGATGAGGCCACTGATGGCCCCAGAGCGGCAGGTGGAGGCACTGGTGTGGGAGCCTGGAAAGGGGAGTTCCCAACCTGGCCTTTGTGAGCACTCTGCTTCAGAGCAAGTCATCGGACTTTTCGTGATCTCAGTGTCCCCTCGGAACATGGGGATCATAATACTTAACCTTGAAGGAAGGGAACCATACCTGGGAAAGCCGAGCGCTATTTAGATGCAAAGTGATGCTCTTATTCCGGCCCCTCTGGTTGTCCTGGGAGCTGTGCTCAGGTCACGCACGCCAACCATGGTTCACATTATTGCAACTCCCTTCCAAAAACTCTCCTTGTCGTCCTTTTGCTTATGGGAGCAAGCAAAGGAAACAAAAGCCCCAAACTCCAAGTTAAAGCATTTCAAGGACTTCCTTTGCAACTTGAGCACATGATTTAATCTCTTGGACCTGGGTTTCCTACCTGAGAATGGGACATGCCAGTCTCATGATTCTTGGGGGGGGGGGGAGGCGGTGCTGACCGAGTCTATCCATGCAGAGCACTTGCACTGGGCCTGGCACTTGGACGTGCTCAAGAAATGTTAGCTCTGTTATGAAAGATTAGTGTTTCCCAAGGCTTATAGGACCCTGAGTCTCACCCCTGCCCTCTTCCAGCCCTATCACATTGCTTACTCTCCACTGCTCTTCTCCCTCTGCCCTCCAGCAAAACTCCTGTAACCACAGGGCCTTTGCACAGCTGCCTGGAACTCTCTCCACTCCCCTGCTGGCCTGATTAACTCCTACTCATTATCCTTACCCTTCCCCAATCTGCCCCCTCTCCTCAACTCCATGGTCAGACGCCTCTGTAAACAGTATCCTCATGTTGGGTAACTGCCCCTAGGTCTACTCATTTATGATCGGAAATAATGTATTTATCTTTATGATAAATAGAGCTATGACCTCCGTGATGGAAGGGACATCTCATATCCTCCCCTTCTGTGTTCTCAGAGCCTAGAACTGCTTCTGACACATAAAGATGCTCAGTAACTATTTACTGAAAGAACGGATGAAAGGACAAATAGCCCCTTCTTGGGGCTGAGGGCACAGTGGAGCTTGTGAAGTCCCTGCATCCTGTTTCTCAACAGAGCAGCACTGCTGCTTGAGGTCTCCGCTGAGATTTATGAACCCCTCACAGCTCCCGGTGCAATTCTGGGAAGCAGGGGCCGTGTCCTCGGGGCACTTTCCCACGGCACTGGGGTAGGACGAAGTTGCCCACAGTGTTTTCCTCCTTTGTGGTCCAGAAAAATCTTTGGATGATGGGTGGATGCCTCGAGGAGGGATGCCAAAGAGAAGGTCTGGGAACTGACTGGGATGGAGGGAGAGGAGAAAGGATGGGTCTCTTTGCATCTGTCTTCCACAGTCAGAGACGCCCGGGGTTAGTATTGATGGTTCCCCTAACCCAACAAGAATAACGAAAACGGAAACCCTGGAGGCCATCTGCTGAGTGCTTCTTCTATGCCTAGCATGGTGTCTGGCCCACAGAAGGGCGTGGCAATTAATGAAATGAGTGAATGAATAGCAGGCAATGTATGAAGCACGTTCCATGCAGTTTCATTTTAGCCTCAAAACAGTCTTGCCAGGGAGGGTCTTTTATTGTCTCCCTGATTTTACAGAAAAGCAAACGGGGCAGACAGATGTACCTCTGTGTCTTGGGTACTCCAAGATGCATTGGAAGGAGTGAGATCTCTCTCTCTCTCTCTCTCTCTCTCTCTGCATTTCTCCCACCTGTCTCTGGGGTCCCTGGCCTCCCCATGTCATCTGGGGTCTTCTCTGATTTTATCTTGCTTTTCCCAGCCCCACCTCTGATGCCCAGGGTGAGTTGGCGGGGATGACACGCCTCACCCTCTCCTTCTCTCTCTGGACCCTGGACATCTGTTTCAGGGAGTGGGGATAGTCTGCTCGGGGATCAAGTTGACAGGCTGGTTGGATTGATAATGACAGCAGCTACTGTTTATTGAGCTCTACCTTGAAGACATCCTCCCCGCAAATCTCCCTGCCCTCCCTGACAGGGAGGTATTATTATTGGACCCATTTTAAAGATGAGAAATGGAGGCTTACAGAGGAGAAATGAAGGGGCTTGCTGGCATCACGTCTGTGCTGGTTTCGAGGACTGCCGGCGTTGGTGGCTTATAACAACAGAGATTGATTCTCTTCGCTCTGGAGGTGGGAAGTCTGAAATCAAGGTGACAGCAGGGCAGGCCGTGGGCCCTCCAGAAGCTCTAGGGAAGGATCCTTTCCATGTCTTCAGCCCCACGTGGCTCCTGGCATTCCAGTCTCTGCCTCTGTCTTCCTCTGGGTTTCTCTGCATGCCTTCTTTTATGTCTCACACAAGAACACCCATCACAGGATATGGAGACCCCCAGGATGACCTCATCTCGAGATCCTTACATGCATTACCTCTGCAAAGACCCTGATTCCAAACAGGGCCACATTCTGAGGTCCCAAGTAGACTTAACTTTTGGTGGGGCACTCTTCAACCCACTCTAGGGTCTGTCAGGTGCTGGAGCAGGGAATTAATATCAGACTGGATGCAGTCCAAAGCCCATGCATGTAATCCAGACATGATACTTAGGAAATTCACAAAGGTAAGTGAGCCTTCTTTAACCTACTACGGACCTATGGCTCTTGACTCTGGCTGTTGCATAATGTGGCGTCTGCATCAAACACAGATTTATAATTTTCGAACAAAGAGAAAAAAATTGACTTTGCGTTTAGAGTCCCCTCCCCCTTTGCCAGTCCTGCTGTCCTGGCCAAGTTCACCAGCTATACAAAAATTTGACTTAAGAGTTGATGGGGGGTCGGAGTCTTTGAAAGGCAGGTGAGATCTCCCACCCTGGCATTCTGTTTAGGGGATGGATTTATAGTGTGGGCTTTTTGTTTTGTTTTGTTTTCCTTTAGGATCTTAGAATCTTTTCTTTTCTTTCTTTTTTTTTTTTTTAAAGATTTTATTTATTTATTTGACAGACAGAGAGATCACAAGTAGGCAGAGAAGCAGGCAGAGAGAGAGGAGGAAGCAGGCTCCCTGCTGAGCAGAGAGCCCGATGCGGGGCTCGATCCCAGGACCCTGGGATCACGACCCGAGCCAAAGGCAAAGGCCTCAACCCACTGAGACACGCAGGCGCCCCTTGAATCTTTTCTTGTAGCTCCTTTTCTAACAGCCCGGAGAGAAGACAGAAACAAGTATCAGCCAGGAAAAAAGGAGCAGGAGTGTGGGAACGATCAAACAAGGTAAATTCAGAGTCCAGAATGCATCAGAGGTTGGCCGGTTCTCAAGTTCTTATGCACGCTTGATCCCAAATCGGTCCCTCTTGGAAGAAGAGGGTCAAAACCTGTCTTGTGTTCTTTTCTGTCTTCTCCGTGGTAATAAGGTGCTGTGATTAAAAACCTGGCTCAGGAATCAGACAGAGCTGAGCTGGAAACCCAGGCTTCTCATCTACTGGCTGTGCATTCTTCGGCAAGTGTCTTAATGCTGCCGAGCCTCGGTTTTGGAATCTGTACAAAGTGCGTATTCACCGTCCCCTGATTGGGGGTATTCGAGGGACTGCGAGGGACAGAGGGCTGAGTCCTGTGCCCGGTGCAGAGATAACACTCAAAAAATACCAGCTGTGCTCCTTGTCTCTACCGTGTCCACCAGTCACCCCAGCCATTGTTCCTTCATTTCTCCTTCGAGCTCAGGGTGGTGGTGATTCAGTGCTCCCCCTTACACCTAAATAGGGCAGCTGGCTCAGCTTCCGGGTACTCTGTGTCCCAGTGCTCTGATCCCGTCATGAGACTGCCACCCGTTCCCACCTCGCTGTGCCGCACACAGCCCTTTCTCTGCTCCTTTGTTCTTTCCTGTTTGCGGAGAGTTGAGGTCATTCGTTGAAGCACTAGCAGGCTCCCGGACATCAGGCTCGGCGTCTCTGTAACTCGCTCTGTGTTTATACTACAAGGATGCTTCATAGTGTTTGGGGACGATGGTGTACAGCAAATGACAGCTGGGTCAAGAATGCTTTCCCGCTGGCCTGAATCAGCCAAGGGCGGGTTCTAACCATCCTTCTTACCGCAAACAGATGTTTAGCACATAATAAACGCTAGGTGGGAGGGATGCAAAGATGATTAGGATAGGTCTCTATCTTGTTTGTTTATCTGCAGAATTGGAGCTTTTAGAGGCCAGGGACCATGTTTTGAGCCCCGTCACAAAGCCCAATACTTAATGGAGTGTCTGGCACATAACGAGTGGTAAATACATATTTGTTTTTTGGTTTTTTGTTTTTTTGCCATTCTATTGAGGATTATTTTTGAACTGCCTACTGTATGTGAGGCTTTGTGCTAGACTTTGGGACTGTAACAGTGAACCAGATAGACAGTCTTTTTTGGGTGACAGATGTGTAAATGAGTAATTAAATTCACAGTGGCAAGTCCTGGAGGAGAGGTGTGACGGGCACACAGAGAGCCCTTGGTCAGTGCTCCCTGGAGGGCTTGTGATGGCATATGAGCATTTGAGCTGGGTTTTGATGGAAGGATGTGAGTGTACCAGATGGAGAAGGTATTGCATGTAGAGGGGGTAACATGTAGAATCTGGTGTTTTAGGGACTAGCAAATGGCTTGTTATGACTGGAGCTCACAGGAATGAACCTGGAAAGATCCTTTTAAGCAAAAGGCAGCAAGAAAGGATTTGCATGGAATGGCTTAGCCAGATTTGTATTTTCTAAAGACTGCTGCCGAGTGGAAAAGAGGATGGGCAGAGGATGGTTGACAGATGCTTCTCTTGGTGGACATGGTGGAAAAACTCGGAGACAGGAGACCTTCAATGTCCAGCGACATTCTGGCAACCTGACTTCTGACTGGTAGCTTTCGTCGATGGTGTAAATAATCCCACCGTGGCTGATTTTAGGCCATCAATGTGATGTCACCGCAAAGTTGGCAAAAGATGGGTCCCCTCCTTGTGAACATGGTGGAAAATATCAGAACCAAAATATTTCTTCATGTCGCTTACAGAGCAGGCTCCATAGGGATCCTGTGGGGGAAAGAGCTTTGGAAATCGTACATTGGTAACCCAAGTGGGAGGTGGTGTGTAGAGGGCACAGCAACATTCAATCCACTCTTTTCCCATTAGCACCTCCTGTGCAAGAGTTTGTCCTTCTCAGACACAGGGTTTGGGTGGGATTGCCTCCTACCCTTCTCCAAAGACCAGCAGGTGCAATCAAGGTATGAATCCCTCCCCCTGCCCAGACGTCAGTCAGTGGCTCAGGGATGAGTATGTAGCCATAGGACCTGTGGTGTGCAAGATGCTTGTTTGGATTTCTGATAAAGACAGAGTTTGGTTTGTTGGTTTGTTTCCTTTTTAAGGGAGCCACCCAAGGAGATCTTCCTTCTTCCTCAGAATGGGCAACCACGTTGCTCCCGGAAAGGAAGCTCCCCCAGCATGAGCATGAGGGCGCCTTGTATGCAAGTTCAAAGGGGAACTAACACCTTCTAATGCTAACACTTTCCAAGACAGATGGAGAGATGGAGAGCAGCTGGGTGCTTGTTTTAACTCCCGGGTCCTTCTCTTGATTTGTCTAATCGAACATGGAAATCTTGGTTGTGTGGACCAAGAAGTCTCCCCTTTTGGTCAGGGCAATGCGAGTTGGGTTTCTAGTCTTTCCAGCTGATGGTATCATCCTCACTCTCACTGACAGCCACTACCACCTTCATGACCCACTGAATTTATGAAGTAACCAACTCTGGATGCACAGCCTCTTGGAAAGGCAGATCAAGTGCCAGCAACCTTGAGAAGGTTCTACAGCCCATCTTATTATTGGGTAGGCAAGGCTGTGAACACCCCAGTGGGATTCCAGAAGACATGGATTGGGTTTCAACGACGTTATCTGTACACATAGATGTTTAGCATCTGCTGTGTGTTACACTCTGTTCGGGGGGTTAGGGATGTAGCAGAGACCAAAAATCTACTTTCCGGAAGCGGACACGCTTTCCCAACTATTTGCTTATTGAACTCCAGGCAACTGTCTCAAGGGAGCAGGGGGAATCTGATTATCTCCTTTTGCAGAAAAGGAAAAGCAAGGCTTAGAGAAGTGGAGTGACTTACTGAGGTCCCCAGCTTGCACGTGGCAGGACAAGGTCGAGAATCCAGGTGTTTCGACTCCTTCTGTGGTGTCACTTCTATGCTGGCTGGCAACGGTTACCTTTTACCTCTAAGCACACCCGGAATCCTCTTGTCCTTTCTTTTCTGAGCACCCTGTTTATGCTGGATCTTTTTGGCTTGCCGCTCCAGCTCCACTCCCGATCTTTATCTCTCCTCTGCCCAGGTAGCTGACCTAAGTGGATGGAACCAATGGGTTCCTTTGCCCTCTGTCATCTGGCTGGGTTTGACCCATGGTGTTCCTGGAAGGAGATGGGAGGCAGGGAGGGAAAGGGAGATTGCTGTACTTATTCCGTTAACTCCCTCCCTTCTGGGTTGCCTTGGTCTGGTGATGTCCTTGGACTCAAGGTCGCTGCTTCTATTCAGAAAGCCCTTGCTACATGACTCCCTTTCCCTGGGTCTGGTAACCACCCATGTGTCTTCCTCTCAGCCTCAGGAATATAATTAGTATAATATTATATTATATTATATTATATTATATTATATTATATTAATAATTAGGCATTTCAGCACACAAGTTATGAATTGGAGAGAACAAGGAGTGGTGTAGTATAGTGACAGTGTTTGTACCTGGGGAGGGATTGCAGACCCAGGCTCCAGAGGGTGACCTAAGGAACTGGCCATGTGACCTGGGTGACTGCTGGGACAAGGAGGATGGAAAGACATTTGAAATGGATCTACACCCAATCTACAGTCTGGAACCCAGAGTCACAATCTGGAGCGTGAAGTCCATCCTCTCTCAGCTGGGTGTAGTCAAGTCACAGATCTGTGAGCATGAGCATGAGCAATTGTCCTTATAATCCAGGGAATTTGGGGATAGCTTGTTATGCAGCATTGCTGTGTCCTCACTGACTAATACAGATGGCCTGGGTCACTGGAGTGATGGCTCTCACAGGCGGCAGTGTTGGATCCTCACCCCTTGTGTGTTTGCTAAAACAGACAGCTCTCCCATTGCAATTTTTGCAGGGTGGTCATGGGGCTGCCTGCGAGCCTCATGCAGAATGGACTCTTGTTATTTTTCTTCCTGATCACTTCTGTACTCCACGGTGGATGGGGCTTGTCATTGGAAACAAGACCTTTGGGGCAGTGAATTTAAACAGTGGGAAGTCCTTCCCCTACCACTTTTCGCTCTGCTTTTCTGCTGCCCATTAGGGCATGAAAGTTAGCCGACCTCAGAGCTGTGAGTGACTCAGAACTCACTTGGGAGAAGGACACACGGCTGGTGACATGTGGAAGAAGTTACTTCTCCAACATAGATGATGTCATTGAAACGGAGGAAGGCAGAAGCCCGCCAGACCAGTGAGGGACATTTCCTCTAGGAAACAGCGTGCCCTGATGTATGGAGTGTTTGACTGTGTTCAGCACGAACACAACTTAGCTTTTCTTTTTATGAAAGCAATAAGCATTTATAAAATTCCACCCCTCTACCCTTCACCTAACTTATGAGCCCTTTAGCTATAACCTTCTTATGACCCGCAGCTTATATAGACCCAAGTCATTTAAAACTCAATCCGAAGTGAAACACGTTTCAGCCCTGGTAAAATTAATTCCCTCACTCACCATTGGTCTGGGACCTCGTGGGGGAATCTGTGGCTTGAGCGGGGGCTGGGGAAAAGGCAAAGAAGGAGAGTGTTGTGAATAGAAAGAGGCTTCTAACAGGAAGGATATTTATAAAGCTGCATTTGGGTACTGTTCAGTTTGGAAGGAATTTGTTATAATGGCAATATATAAATCTTTGAATGGCCTCATAAATCACGGCGTCAGAGCCAGCCAATGAGAAGCCATGAAAACCTGGCGCTTTGGAGCACTCAGTCGTTACTAGAAAGATCCTGTGTGGCTCCTTGGAAGTGGAATTGGAAAATCTGGCTACATTTGGGGGTGTGTGGAATGTCTTGAATTACTTCTCAAACATTTTAGATTTGATAAAACCCAAGACACGGCTTTTCCAGCCCCACTCCCCTTCTTCTCCACCTCCGATAATTATTAAACCCATGTGTACATCAAGAGAAGCCTAATCCATGTGTTTCTGATTCATTTACACTTAACTCATCAAAATATTGTTTTTAAAGGGCTGTTTGTTGTCCAAAAAGCCTTTTCCCCTAAAGCTTGAAAGCTTAACTTCGCAGAAGCAGGAAGCAGCTTTTTGCCAAGAGTAAATGGGTGAGAAGTCCAAGGGCTCGGGGTTTTGAAGTATGTGTAACGAATGTTCAAACAGGTTCCGAGTGGAGCCAAGTCTACTTTTCTATCTCTGAGAAATCTTGAGAGAGCCATGGGGCGGAAGTTTCAAGGAACATCATCTCTTCCCAAACCCCATGAAATTGCATTCCAGTGAGAATCGGGGCCAAACCAACCAGAAATATAAAATGTGGAGATGGAGGAGACTGAGGACAGTGACCTTGTGAAATGAGAAAAGAATTGCTTTGAAAGTTAGGGGGAAAGCCGCGTGTTTTATGTCATAGCAAAGTCGCTAATGGACATTCTGTGCCATTCCCTGCCTGAAGGAAGCTGTCATTGAGGTCTTGCCCTGCTCCAGGCGGCAAAGTCCTCACTGGCCATGTGTCTTAACTCCCTTGACCCCCTGACAAAAGGAAGGCGGTACTGCGAGTATCCCCATTTTACTGAGGGGGAAACTGAGTCACGGAAGAGTGGACTTCCTCTTTGGGTAGGAAAGAGTGAGGTGAGGCTTCAAACCTAGTTCATCTGTCTCCAAAGCCTGAGCCTGTAGACCTCACACAACACCATTTGTGCCTCGTTTGTGACTGGTTCATTCGCTGAGCAGATGTGGGTGGAGATCCTGCTCCGTGTCGGTCGCTGGAGTTTCTGTATAAAGGAGGTGATATAGTCCCTACCCCCATGGGGTGTCACTCGATGGTAGAAGACACATATCGAACAAACAGGCGGTCTGAGCTCCGAGAAGTGGACGGGTATAATGAGTATGGCTTCGGGGTTTGCGGGGGGGGCACGGTGTACTTGGTTCAGGGAGTCAGGGAAGACTGTCCTGTGTATGTGCCATTTTCATTCCAGATGTGAAGATGGTTTTATGAGTTGAATTGTGTCCTCCCCCACTCCCCCAGTGTGTGTGTTGAAGTCCTAACCCCTAAAACCTCCCAAAGTGATCTTATTTGGAAATTGCGTGGTTGTAGATGTGATTGGTTAAGATCAAGTCATCCTGGAGTAGGGTGGACCGCTGATCCAATATGGCTGGTGTCCTTGTAAAAAGGGGAAATTGGGAGACAGACACGCACACAGAGGGAGAACGCCATGTGAGCATGGAGTCTGAGATGAGGGTGGTCCATCTACAAGCCAGGGAATGCCAGAAATTGGCAGCAAACCACCAGAAGCTAGGAGAGAGGCATGAAACAACCCTTCCCTAACACCTTCAGAAGGAGCATGGCCCTGCCCACAGCCTGATCTTAGATATACAGAGGCCAGAAGTGTGAGAGCTCCAGAAGCACGTCTTAGCTGCTCTGTGTGTGGCGCTTTGCCATGGCTGTCCTAGCGAAATCATGTAGGGGGGAAGGTGTTAGTCAGGTGAAGGGGGCAGTCAGGAAGGGAGGAGAGGAAAGGATGAGAAAGAACAGGCATGTTCCAAAGCCCTGAGGCGGGGAAGGAGTTGATACATATGGGAGCGAGGGGAGAGAGCAGGCAGAAGACGAACAAACTGGAAACCAGACTCTGGCATCTCTCATACATACTGTGGCATCCGTATTGGGGGAAACTTGAAGGTTTTAACCAGTGAAGGGCTTTAACCAGGGACAGACATGACAACTGGGTGTGACTGTTAGAAACGGTGCCCTCGCTGCTGCGTGGAGGATGAACTTGGGTCCTGGTACACAAGAAAGGGTGTAGAATGGTTTGAACCTACTGTGCTCACGCCCAGGAGTTTCAGCTCAATTCTTTTTAGCTTGATTGTCCTTCAAAGGCCACCGTCATCAAACCATTTCTCTACTCGGAAGCATGAAGTTGTTCTTTCCTTATAGTGTGCCAGTTTCCCAAACCGCACTGTCCAATATGGTAGCCACATGTGGCTTTTGAGATGAAATAGAATTAAAGATTTGGTTGCTGTGTCGCAGTGACATGAAATGTGCCCCAGACGCATCGCTGCTGGAAGTTCTATAGGACAGCACTGGCCCAGGGGTGCAGAGGAAGCGGTCACTGCCTCTATTCTGCTTTTAGATCAGTCACAAAGGTACTGGATTTCATGGAGAACTTAGAATTTCTACAAATAGATTAAGAGAATAGGAAGTCAACTCACAGAGCAGGAGAAGGTATTTGGAGGGCATGTGGCCCAAAAGGGGCTCTATGCAGACCATGAAAGAACTCCCCCCAAATCAAAACACGACTTGAGCAGGCACTTTCCAAAGGAGAGCATCCAAATAATCAATATGTTTATGAAGAGGTGCTCGATCTTTTTAGTAATCAGAGGGATGCCAGTTACAGCTACAAGAAGATGCTACTCACACCCACCAGAGTGGCTCAGATGAAAAAAACTCTCGTAACTAAGTGTTGGCGAGGACTTGGAGCAGCTGCTGCTCTCAATGGTTGGTGAGGTTGTCATGGGCATGGCCTCTTCAGAAAGCAGTTTGGTATTACCCTCTAAAGATGGGGTGCCCATGTCATTTATTATCCAAACCAGTTTACTTTGGAGAAGGAAAGGGAGTTGGTTAATTCGCTCAGTAGGCATTGATGGGGACTATCCGGGGGCATAGGGCTGACCTAAGCAAGGTTGCATGTGTTCATACCTATGATCCAGCAATGCCACACCTAGGGCTGAGTGTGTGTGTGTGCATGTGTGTGTGTATCAGCAGAAATGTACGCCTGAGTATCAAAATGCACGCACAGCTTGTTCCTAGTCCCACTATTGGCAATAGTTCCAAACTGGCAACAGCTAGAACTGCCCATCATGCAGTGGACTACTTGTATCACCAAAAATCAATGGGCTTGTGCTGGATGCAACAGCACAGATGAATGTCAGAAACATGTTGGATGGAAATAAACCCCAAGCACAAAAGAACGTAATTCCATTCAGAAAACTGAAAACAGGAGTATTCTACCAGAAATCAGGCTGGGGGTTTCCTGTGGAGGGGAGGGACGTGGCCTTGAAGAGCAAAGGACATAAGCGAAACTCCCAGGGTGCTGGCAATATTCGATTTTCTTGACCTGGTTGGTGGTTTCATAGGTGTTCATTTTTATGACAGTTCGGTCGTACAGCCTCCTTTCAAGCTCTCTTCTTGGTGTGTGCCATATCACACGATTAAAAATTAAAGCAAATATATTATCTGGGGCTTGTCATAGAGAAGTCAGGTTTTTATTTACCTAATAAATGAATTTAAAAGATGATGGTTGCCTTCCTATAAAACCAGCAGTTTCTAAAAAGAAAATTAGACACCAAACTAAAAAGGATATAATGTCCAAATTAAGGAAAGTTCTGTGAACTGAATAAATTTTGTGTTTTGAAGAACTTACTAGATAGCTGTTACTTTAATCATTTCACAGAGGGCTGGTAAAAACTTTACCACAGTCTGGCATTTGGAAGCCTCCGGCTTAGTGGGGCCTGTTCAGTGGCTCCTCGTCACTTACACAGGGTTTCCAAAGTCTTTTCTTTGGAACTGAAGATATCTCATGAAATAAATTAGGGAAGGGCTGGTGGATAAACAAAGACCAACCGATTTTCTTGCTGCAGGACTTTTCAGAGCCTTTACTACTGTGTGCATTGTGACTCTAGGAGATGCATAGAAAATACTGCACTTCCCAATCTTGTTTGCTGATAGAACCATGTTTCTGTTGAGACCTGTTTAGGGACAGGTAATCCAGGAAACATACTTTGGGAACTTTAAGCCTGTAGAAGGGGTCAGCAAGCCAAGGTCTGTGGGCTGGACTTCTATTTTTATAAGTAAAGTTTTATAGGAATATAGTCATGGTGATTCATGTACACATTATCTATGACTGCTTTGGCCTATGACAGTGGCAGAGGCAGGTAGTTGTGACAGAGAATGTGTGTGGCCCGCAAAGCTTAGAACATTTATTTTCTGGACCTTTACAGAAGAAGTTTGTTGGCCTCTGGCCTAAGAGGATGTGGTTTTAACTCTCTTAGAGTTCAAAACTTTCCAGAATCTGACCCACCCCAACCTGCTTTTAGTGTTATCTTTCTTTATCAGTCTCTTGTGTATGACAAATCTGCTTCAGTCATGTGCATTCAGTGAAACTCTTCTGCTCTTTGCCTGTCTCTAAGCTCTCCTCCTTGGCTGTACAGAGGGACTCCCTTCTCACTCCTGTCCCCTTCCCATTCCACAAGCCCAGGCTCAAAAGCATTGCACTCCACGAAGTCTTCCCTGATTCTCCACCTCCATTCAGCTTGGGACATTGGCTTCCTGAATCTCCCATTGCTCTTGCATTCAGTTCTTTAATGGTGGCCCCTGCATATGAACTCTGTGTTACTTAGGGATAAATCAATTGTAACAGAAAGCCCAGATTTGCTTGTGTAAACAAGTTAGGTATTGATTTCTCTCTTTTAGAAGTCCAGAGATGAGCAGTCAAGATTGAGTTTGCTGCTTTGCCATGGATGCTACCACTTCCCAGGTGACCTCATGGCCCGAGAAGGCTGCTTTGGGTCAAGCCATCATACTCTCATTCCAGCCAGCTAAAAAGCAAATTGTTTTGCCATATATCCTTTTGACCAGAACTCAGAAATTAATTACATGACTACACGTTGGTGTAAGGAAATTGAGAACTGTAGCCTCCCCACAAGACCCCAAGCATCATGTGCCCAAGGCTAGGGAGGACAGCTGACCGTGTATTCTGTGCACTCTGAGCTCTTCTGACTGTGTGCACATCAGCCCTGAGCCCTAGCACATCTCCTGCAGGAACATCACTCTAGTTTTGCTTTGGAGAGGCTACCCGCCTCGTCTCCCAAGGGCGGAACGCCAGTGCAGTGCTGTCCTTCCCTTGTCACGGGTGGAGCGTGAAGCTTGGGGAGATCAGCCGGGCACTCCAGAAAACTGAAGCCTTGAGTGGAAGGATGCGGAGAGTAAATGGGCTTGGAGCTGATCTTTCCAGACCGCAGTGCCTTGAAGAGAGCCAGTTCCTGCTCCTGGCCATAGTGCCCTTCTTCTGGTCCTCTCTGAGTCATTGCTTCAGGGTTTGTGAGCTACCCAGTGATCTTCCAAGAATGTCCCATTTTGCTTATGTCACCCAGAGCTGGCATTTGTTGCTTACAACTGGCAAAATCCTGAAGGAATGCTCTTGTGGCAGCAGGCTGACGAGTGGAGAAATGGAATCCATCAGTCTGAATCAAAAAACGCTCGATCCCCACGCCGGTCTCAGAAAATGGACGTGTTTGACCTGGAGTGGGACATGATGATTTACATGACATGAGGCACCCTTCAAAGAGGAGGGAGCCAATGGGCTTACTGGGTTTAAGATGTCACAACCCCGAGTCCCCTGGCCTGGGAGGGTCTCATGTTTTACTTTCTTGTCAGATTCAGAAATCTGAGATGAAGAAGGTAAAAAAAAAAAAAACAAAAAACAAACAAAACAAAACAAAACACCTCAGTCCTAACTCCCCAGAACTCATGCAAACATTTCCCTGCCATGGGTTACTTATCTTTGGTTGCTCATCGGTCTGGATCTTTGTAGACGTTGTCCTCTACTGTTAAATGTGCTTATTTCTGGACCATCAGAGTCATGTTAGAGAGTGAGACCATCAGGCAAAACTGTTAAAACATGAAACACTCAAAGATTAGACAGCTCCCCTCCCCTTTCCTAACGTGGGGTAGCATCAGCCACATCTCTGCAGACCTTCCTGCCTCATCCCAGCCAACACCAGTGCTAGTGCATCCAGTCCCTACAGGCTTCCAAGAAATTCAGGCAGATGCCAACTCATTGGCATTTAACCTACGGTAAGTCGGTAGGTGGGAATGAATATGCATTTTAGCGTAGAAGCAATATTATACCTGTGCAGAGTGGGACACATAGATGTAATGACATACAACTCCCATATATATCTTTATCGAGACATGAATATATGTGGGAGTGCATACATATGAGCTGTGATTATATAGATATATAATATATATAATAAAATACATATAGTATTTTTATATCTATTTATATATCATTATATATATATATTAGAAGAACATACACCAAATTGCTAATGTAATATTTTAAAATAATGAGATAATTGCCAATTTCTCTTTCCACCATTTTTATTTGCATTAAAAATGTTTTCCCTTCAATGAGCATGATTAGTTGTATAATTAATCAACAAATAATTACATACCAATGAAAAGAAAAATATATTTTCTTTCTTTTTTTTTTTAAAGATTTTATTCATTTATTTGACAGAGAGAGATCACAAGTAGGCACAGAGATAGGCAGACAGAGGAGGGGAAGCAGGCTCCTTGCCGAGCAGAGAGCCCGATGCGGGCCTCGATCCCAGGACCCTGAGGTCATGACCTGAGCTGAAGGCAGAGGCTTAACCCACTGAGCCACCCAGGTGCCCAGAAAAATATATTTTCAAAAGGTATTGCGTGTCTCAGGTCAACACTATTTTAATAATTTAACTGCAGTGGTTTTAGAATTCATTTTTACAGGCTAACCCAAACAATAATTTTGCAAGCAAGCTTATTTAAAGAATGACTTCTGAGGGTAGCATTGGATGGGAACTTCATGAATGCAGGGATTGTATTTGTATATGATATCGAGGTATTTAGCATATAATAAAGAAGGTAGGAAGGCAGGAGGGGAGGAAGGGGCCATGTGGAGAGAGATTTGAAGATGGAGTGAACATTTTTGGCTTTGAACCTGAGCTCTGTCTTGAGCAAGGTATGTGGCCTTGCACAAGTCATTTCCCCCTTGGGCCTTGGTTTTCTCATCTATCAAAGGAGAAGAGAGGCCAGACTGTTCCAGATCAGGGGTTGGCACGCTCTGATCTGCAGGCCCAGTCTGGCCCTCTACTTGTTTTTATCAATAAAGTTTTATTGGAACAACCCAGGTTCATATCTTTACATATTGTCTATGGTTGCTTTGATGCTCCACTGGCAGAGTTAAGTAGTTGAAAAGTCTAAACTATTTCCTGTCTGGTCCCTGACAGAAGTTTGCTGAGTCTTGGTTTAGAGGACTCGCAACTGAATCTGCCTTGCCTAGGTTTGGGTTCTCCCTAGAGCCAAGGGTTTGTATTTTACTCTCTAAAATGATCCCTGTCCTTGCCCCATAATGGGGAAGGAGGGTGGTGCCAGAGGGCCTTTGAACTTCTGTGAGCCACCCTGGTGCATGGGCTTCTCTCCTTACTCTCCTGACAGCTGCCGGAGGGTGAGCAGAGTTGACTCATGGGGAGGAAGAATCTGAGGGGTGGAGACGGAAAACAGCCTTGCAGGTGATGCTCCTCGTGTGAGATCGCCCGAGTAATTCATTGTCCTGTCAGCATCTTTAAATGATCTGTCAAATAGATACTCAGAGCCTTCCCGTCCTGTCTCTTACGCCCGCTTATGGAAGTTTCTGAACAGTGTCCTTCATCGATTCCTGGAAACCTTTTTCCTTCCTGTGCAAAATCATCACCATCATTTTCCCGAAGGCGATCAGGCGACGAAACCCATTCTGCATGTGCGTGTGTTTTTCCCTCTGATGGAGTTTTCCTGCTCTTATTGGGCTCTTGAATTATAAATTATATTCTTTTCTTTGCCCTTTAATGTGATCCATGGGTGCTGAAACCATTTCAGCCGACCCCTGCACTTTCCCCACTAAGGGTTTTGCAGGCAAGGCAGCTCTCATTTTCCAGGCAGGTGACCCCTTGCTACACCAGCTGTGCCTCAGCAAATTCCAGACCCTTCTCCGCACCAAAAATAGCACCAATTCAGTAGTGTCCACAGTCCAATTCCTTGGGGGGAAACAGACCTCTGGTTCCGAGGGCCTGGAGACCCTGAAGTAGGGGGTTACCCATGTTGGTAACTGACCCCTTTCCCGGGACTTTACAAGAGCTTATTACAAAGGACTCACTCACCTCCCCCTGAGGCACACCAACTCAGTGCTCTGCTTGGTCTTGCTTCCTCAGGGGACACTGTCCCCATGTGACTCTAATTTCTGGGATGAGCTGAACACAAAATGAAGACCAGATGTTTCTGAGCTTCCTCCCTTCTGACCGATGAGCCTTTTCCAGATCCCGATCTCTCTCCCGAACCCTGTCTCTGCAGCCCAACGGCCACTGCCGTTGAGGTTGGTGTGGGTGCGAGATGAGGGAGGGGGGTGTGTAGTCGTGCTTTGCCTATGATTCCACGTCTTCTAATGTTTCTCTCCTGGGGGTGAAATGAAGGGGTGGGTACCAGGCGTTTTGTAGAACATTGTCTCCATGACAACGTTCACCTGACTCTTAAAATGCAGGTTCCGATTCTGTTGGTCTGGGTTGGGCCGGGGACTCTGCATTTCTCATGAGCCCCCAGGGACTGCTGCTGCTGCTGCTGCTGGTCTGAGGATCCCACTTTGATAATAACAAGTTGGGGTAACGTACCAAGGCTTGAATAAATGGCATCTGACCAGAGAAATGTTGGCCCCCACTTACAAGTCCACCAGGCCCTCAGTAGCCCCTGATAGTGACATGATGTGCGCTGGGGATCCAGACCCACATTGGCTGAAGCAGCCTGCGACAGGGCTCTTGGGACCTCTGCTATCCCTCCATGATTTTTTTTTTAATTAATTTATTTATTTGAGAGAGAGAGAGGGAAAAAGAGAGAATGGGGAGTGAGAGGGGCCTAGGGAAAGGGAGAGAGAGAGAGAATCTCAAGCAGGCTCCACACTGAGCAGGGAGCCCAGTGTGGGGCTCAATCCCAGGACCCAGAGATCATGACCTGAGCCGAAACCTGGAGTTGGCCCCTTAATGGACTGTGCCCCCAGGCGCCCCGGTATACCTACATTATTGAGTGTAGAATATGTCTAAACAGGTGAGCTGTCCTGTTCAAGCCACAGACATTACTGAGCACTCCTTCTCCTTCAAACATAGTGATTAATTAATTCTCAGTTTGGGCTGAAGGAGCTTTTATGTGACCTCATCTCTGTCTCAGGGTGTTTGTGCTTGTGTCCTCTGTCGGAAAGGCTCTTGTTGTCTGGCCCCTGATGGCCTTTTAGGTCTTAGATCACATGTCACCTCCTCTTCGAGACCTGCCCTGCCCATCCAATCAAAGCTAACCCGCCATGGCTATCATCATGTCACCCTACTCACCTGTGGGTCGTTTTCGCTCTTCAAAATGGTCTTGTCCATTTGTTGAGTTTCTGTCTCTCCCCCACTAGAGCATCAGCCCCTTGAGACCAGGACTTGCTAACCCTCGTTTACTGGGCACAATACCAGGGCCTGGCACAATCCTGGATACATGGTTGGCACTTAGTAGATGTTTGTTGAATGAATGAATGAATGACCCAGAAGAAAGATACTCTGAACAGGTTCTTGGGGACAATGTTTAAACTGTTTCAGTGGTCCACTCTGACCACCCATACCCAGCAGGGTGTATTAAACATCTCCTGATAGACTGATGAAAAATTACTCTTTTTCTTGGCCAGTAAAAGCTGCTCCCATTAAGACCTTTGTGGTACAGCAGTATTAGCGGAGTATTAGCTAATCTGTATAATTGAAAGCCACAAACCCAGATACATTTGGTACCATATCAAAATACCACAGACTGGGCAGATTAAACAATAGAAATTTATTTTCTCACAGTTCTGGAGGCTTGAAGTAGAAGATCAAAGTGCCCGCAGGGTTGGTTTCCTGCGCGACCTCTCTCTTTGGTTTCCAGGTGGCCACCTGCTAGCTGTGTCCTCACGTGGCCTCTTCCCTGTGACCATGGAGGGAGAGACAGAGACAGAGAGATGCACAAAGATTCCTTTTCTTATAAGGAAAAGGAATGGCCCTATGGGGTAAGGGCCCTATGGGGTAAGGGCCCCACACTCAGGACCTTATTTAGCCTTAATTACTTTCTTATGGGCCCTATGGGGTAAGGGCCCCACACTCAGGACCTTATTTAGCCTTAATTACTTTCTTATGGGGGGGGTCCTCTCCAACAGTCACACTGAGAGTTAGGGCTCCAACATAGGAATTGGGGGGGCACAGTTCAGTCCATAACACCTGGTTTTAAGGATTCTGACGTAGGCAAAGTCAAGGTAAATGGGCTTATGATTAAGGTGAGTTCCGAGAGCTTCTTGGCGGAAGGGGCCCCGGGCCCTCTGAAGCTAGTGTGTGATTTCTGTTCTAGCTTCTACCCTCCAGGTATAGCTTAGCTCTTTACTGAGTGTCTGCAGTAAGCATCCACTTCTTTTTTGTTTTTGTTTTCAAGCCATTTTACTGAGGTGTTGTTGACAGATACAAAGCTGGATGTACGTATCGTACACCTCGGTGAATTTAGAGTTCAGGATACAGCCTTGGAACCATCAGCACAGTCTGTCCCATAGAAATATCCATCACCTCCCAAAGTGTCCTCCTACGCTCTTTATTTTTTTTTTATTTTATTATTTTATAATAAGAACACTCAATTTAAGTAAGATCTACTCTTGTAACTAAACTTTAAGTTAACTCTAATCTGCATGCTGTACAGTAGAACTCTAGGACATAATCACCTCGTTTAACTGAAAATGTGTCCTCTGACCATCACCTCCCTGTTTCCCCCTCCCCAAGCTCCCGGTGACCACCATTCTACCGTCCATTTCTGAGAGTTTGACTATTTCCAGTTTCTGATGTAAGTGAGATCCCGTATGTGAGTCCAGCTTATTTCACGGAGCGTAACGTCCTCCAAGTTCGTTCACGTTGTCACTCATGGCAGACTTCCCTTCATTTTCAAGGAGGAATACTATGCATGGAATGTATGGATATGCCATATTCTCTTGATCCATTCCTCTGTGGATGGACATTTGGGTTTTCTGTCTTCGCTATTGCAGATAATGCTGCGGTGAACAGGGGAGTGAAGATATCACTTTGAGATCCCCATTTCATCTCATCTGGATAAATATCCTGGAGTGGGATTTTATGGCATTTGTATTTGTATTTTTTATTTTATTTTTTTAAGACTTTATTTATTTATTTGACAGAGAGAGATCACAAGCAGGCAGAGAGGCAGGCAGAGAGAGAGGAAGGGAAGCAGGCTCCCAACTGAGCAGAGAGCCCGATGTGGGGCTCGATCCCAGGACCCTGAGATCATGACCTGAGCCGAAGGCAGAGGCTTAGCCCACTGAGCCACCCATGTGTCCCCAAGTGTTTGTATTTTTTAATCTCTGAGAAACCCCCATACTATTTTCCGTAGTGGCTGCACCAATTTACATGCCCACCAACAGGGTACGAGCATTGGCTTTTCTCCGCATCCTCGACAGCACTTACCTCTTGTCTTTTTGATGACGGTCATCCTAACGGGTGTGAAGGGACCCGTCACTGTGGTTTTGATTCGCATTTCCCTGATGAGGAGTGAGGTTGGGCACCTTCTCATGGACGGGCTGACCACGAGTATGTCTTCTCTGGAGACATGTCTATTCAGATACTCTGCTCATTTTCTAATTCGGTTCTTTACTTTTTGCTCTCGAGGGGCTGGAGTTCCTCGCATATTTTGGATATGAACCCTTTATCAGATAGATGGTTTGCAAATATTTTCTCCCCTTCTGTGGGTTGCCTTTTCAAGTTGCTATTATTTTTTTTCTCCTTTGCTGTGCAGGAACTTTTCAGTTTGATGTGGATTCACGTGTCTTTTTTGCTTCTCTTACTTGTGCTTTGCCTCGCTTCTAATTGCCTCCTTCCTCCTCTCCAGCAGTCCATCATTTTTCCCCTCCCACAAATCATATCACCTGTTACCTTAATGGCTTTTTAAAAATCCCTAAGCTCCCAGGGGCAGGGAGTTTGCTCAGGACACTCTCCAGGTTGCTCATTGCTGCCATTCCAGGGTCTCAAGGCACTCAGTAATTTTTGCTGGCCTGAAATGACTGTGGGATCCAGTGCCACAACACACGTGTGCATTTGGAAACTCCAGGGCTTAGGGAACTACCTTGATTCCTTTTATTTGGGAAACCAACAAGTACTTGTCGAGCGTTTACTGTGTGCGGGCACTCGCCAGACTCTGGGGACTCAGCCCTGACAAGAGAGACAATGTCCCTGCCCTCACGAGGTTGCCTTCCTCTGGCGAGAGACAGATGATGCACTAAACAAAGCAAATAAGTTACAAAGATAATTTTATTTTATTAAGATTTTAATTATTTATTGGAGAGAGGGAGAGGGAGAGGACAGAGGGAGAGAGAGAAGCAGACACCCTGCAGAGCAGGGATCCCGATGTGGGACTCGATCCCAGGACCCCGCGATCATGACCTTATCCAAAGGCAGACGCTTAACCCACTGAGCCACCCAGGTGCCCACACGGGGTATTTAAGATAGCGGCAAGTTCCCTCAAGAAGGTACAACAGAATCATGCCGAAGAGAGTAGGCGTACAGAGTTTATTAGAGTGAATGAATGAATGAATGAATGACTATAAGCTATGCACAAGGCTTTCCGGGTTGGTGGCCATCTATCAGCTACTGGACCATCAGGCACACAGACTATGTTCCCACACACTCCTGTGCCGCTTTGTAAGTATTTAACTTGTACTGAGTATCAGCGTCAGCAAAGTGAGTATCCTAGGCATAAAGCTGGGTTCAAAAATCTCATAAACGGAGCACATCCAGATCAAGAAGCAGAACGTTGGGGCACCTGGGTGGCTCAGTGGGTTAAGCCTCTGCCTTCGGCTCAGGTCATGATCTCAGGGTCCTGGGATTGAGCCATGCCTCAGGCTCTTTGCTCAGCGGGGAGGCTGCTTCCTCCTCTCTCTCTGCCTGCCTCTCTGCCTACTTGTGATCTCTCTGTCAAATAAATAAATAAAATCTTTAAAAAAAAAAAAAAGCAGAACATTATCAGCACTTCAAAAACCTCCACTGGGCTCATCACACACCATTTTTAACCCCATCCAGACCTGCAGCGTTCGCTGCATGAGGGTCGGGGAGATTCTAGAGTGGGATGCTAAGCCGCATGGCTTCCTATTTGCCGGGCACGCCTTTGCACGTGCGGGATCAGAAGCCTGGACATTCACCGAGTAACAGGCATCCTTTCTGTCCTGGCAAACTTGTTAGTGGGGTCCTGTCTCCTCTCCGAATGCCGGCGTCCTCGGGTGTACTCTCTTGTTTTAGTCCAAGCCGACAGCCTTTGACAGATCAGGAATCCCAGAGATCCTTCTGGACACCAAATGCCTCAGCGCTCACGGGAACCCTTTCCACACGCGGGCTGCGTGAGCCCCAGACAGCCACTGGCGATATTTTGGGTTTGGTTGAGTTCATGAACCATCGCCCTGCCCCCCTGCCCCCAACCCTGCCCTGTTGCTTTTGTTTTGTTTTATTTAAAAATCTCGACTCCAACCTGCTTTGCCAGATTGTAGTAGAAACTCAGAAGGATGTTCCAGTCAAGCCTCTCGCCTGTTTGGGAAAAATTCCTGTCAAAGGCCACGTGACTAGCTTGTTTCTGGGGAGGGTTGGAAATACGTTTCTTAGAATCTGCCTTCTTGCATCCAGAAGGGCTCAGGCTCTGCCCTTAGGTCTTTGCCAGTAGCCCCCAGGCTTAATCTTCCTAAATGACAATTAACAGGTGGGACATCTTGAAATCCCTGTGGCAAGACCTCTGGGTCTATAAATCTGCAATGGGACCAGTGCTCTGAATTCTTAATCAGGCCTGTTTCCTTTATTAATCTCCAAGAGCGGCAGTGATTTATAAGATGGGCTTCCATTTGGTCCAGAAAATGAAATTCATTTCACAAACTCCAAATCAATTGGCCACGATACTTTCCTATTTCATGCCCTGCGTCACACTGATCTCTTAACTTGATTGTTCTGTTACTAAGAATTCACTTAAAAGCCTTTGCTGGGTCTCTGGGCCTCACGAAAATAATATTAGCCCTGGTGCAATGATCACTGCAGATGCTGGGTTGGGGGCTTTTGGATACTTCCATTAAAAAGGGGCAGGAGATGAGCTGCAAAAGAGGGAGAGGTTCACAGAAACTTGAATCATCCTGGTGCTGAGTTCCTGAACTGTTAGAGACCCAGGGGGCATGGCATGGTGGGGGGCGGGTCGTGGGAAGCCCATTCAGATGCACGTTTCTGGGTCCCACCCAAGCCCAGCTGAGTCAGTCCTTCTGGGAATGGGAAAATGCTCATCTTGAGAATCCTACGCATGAAGCCGAAGGAATCTTCCCTGTCCCTTAAGTAAAGCCAGCTTGTGTGGTCATTCAACAAATGTTTGTTGAGTACCGCCTCTATGCCAGGCACCGTGGTAGGTGCCTGGGATACATCTGTGAACACCTAGACAAGAATCCCTAGCTTTGAGATATGGCGACCCCTTAATTGTGGTGAATATAATAACAGTGGCTATGAACACTCATTGAATACCCACCAGGATACCTTATCTAATCCTCAGTATAGCTCTAAGCAGTGGTGAGGGCTACCCCTCTCTTAGAGAGAGGAAGACAGGGACCAGAATGGTTAAGTTACCCAAGGTCGGTGCGGATAAGAAGTGGAGTAGAGAGTTGAACCAGCCTGCTCTAGAGTGCTACGGACCGTGTGCCTGCATTTGCTTCAGGGCGTAGATCGAGGATGGTACAGGACTAAGCACATGGCCAGTTCCTCTGTTTAAGCATCCGAGAGTTAACTAGGCATCTACTATGAAGAGACCCCTTCGTCAGAGGTGGAGACCCAAGGGTGGTGGAGACACCATGTCCTGAAGGTGAGAGAAGCACAGGGAGGCACAACCGAGTGCTAAGGGCTCCATGGTGCTAAGGGTTGCTCGGGATGCACCTGGCTGGGGATCCTGGCCAGGGATGGGGGGGTCTCTAAAGGATTCACAGAGGAGGTACATACGTGGGTGCTGGCTGGGCCAAGAGAATGGCTTGGGCAATGGGGAACTGCATGCACAGTAGTTCTCGAATTTAAGAGCTGTTGGTTGCTAAAGCAGCATAGGAAGCAGAGGCTGGCGTGCTAAGGAGTCTGGACCTTCTTGGGGGCCTTTGGAAGACACCGAGGAGTTGGAGAGTTTCAGACTTAAATTTCAGAAGGAACCTTCCGGTGATAATGGATTTTTAGAAAATGAATTTAGATGGCGTGACAAGACCAGTTATCCAGGTCAGAGGCGATGGGAAGAAACCTGCCCAAAGACTCTCTCAGCCACCACACACAGGGAGTCTGTCCGCGAGATGGAAATGTTTGGGAAGCTCCTCTTCGGAGAAATGGTGCGAGGGTACCACTCAGCTGGGCTAGAAGCCACCTGATACAAATTAGTTACACTTGAGAATGGCTTCCAGGAGTCAAGAGCCAGGAGGAGGCAGGCGCTGCTGGGTCCATGATGTAGATGCTGATAGCCCAGAGCCTTGTCTGTTAGTGTTAATAATCTTCAGCGCGTTTGGACTACATACACACATCACCAGGCAATGGCCCACTCGGTTTGGGCAAAAGGCCACGGGCGAGGAGCACGCAGCATCCCTCGCGTGGTTTGTCGGATTCAGGGTATTTTGCTGGGATCAGGAGGAAGTGAAGAACAGGGACGTGTTAGCCCTGCTAATGGGTGCCGCCAGCTGACCTTTGGGTGATAATGGTGTCAGGCGCATGATAAAGACGTGATGGCAGGAAACACCCTATGTTTACAGAGTAATTTTCTCAGCATGGGTTCAAAGTGCAAAGTGCTTGTGTTAATTTGGAAATCCTCAGAACAGCTCAGAAAGGCGAGAGCAAGTCTGTGATAGCCCAGAGGCTATTGTTGGAGGTCTGGGTGCCACAGCGTGTCACATTGCGGTCGTCATCACCATCAGCCTCAGCCTCACCATCTTCACCGTCGTCTTTGTCACCTCCCCTCCGCTCCTTGGACTCTTCTATGGGCCAAGCTATGCTGATATCACTTCCTGCGCCCGTGTCCTACAGTGGCTACAAGGCTCTGCAGGATCTGACCCTTGGAGTCTTCTCCATGTCCCTCCTTGCTCACTCTCCAGCCACAATGACATCCTTGCTGTGTTTGACTATGCCAGACATGCTGCCACCTCAGGACCTTTGCACAGGCTCTTCTCTCTGACTTTCCCACCTACTCACTCTCACTCACTTTCTTCAAGTCCCTGCTCAAATACCTCCTTCTTGGGGAGACTCACCCCGACCATCCTATTTAATACTGAACCCTTTTCTCTTCCCCACACTCCTAATCCTGCTACTTTGTTCTACTTTTCTTCCACAGACCTTATCTTTTAACACTCAAAATCATTTACTTATTTCTTCATGTTTATTGTCTGTTTCCCCTTATGGTAATGTGAGCTTACGGAGAATATAAGCTTCCTAATGGTGGAGAATTTTATTGCCTTTTTTCTTTTTATATTCCCCTGTGCGAGTACCATGCTGAGCAGGTGCGAGTATGTTTAGTTGATGGTGAAAGTGTAACTAATCTAAACTGCGGAGGAATTCTCTAAGGTAGAGGTTAGTTAGCCTCCTTTTATGGAGGAGGAAACTGAGGTTCAGAGAGGTTCATTCATTATCCCCAGGAAACCCCTGCCTACCACTCTTTGTTGGGTTGAATCAAGAGAGGGCCATAGGGAGCTCATTCAGCTGGCTTAAAGTTACTCCTTGAGATGAGGAAAGAAATCCATCTTTCTGGAACCTTACCCCACATGTTTCCTGTAGGATCAAGCCTCTTCTCATTAGCAGCTGGTCTTTGACGTACCATGTAAGCTATAGTGAAGCCAACTGGGTTGGAAAAATCTCAGAGGATTGGTGTATTCCAGTGTATTTCAGGAAGTGGGGTAAAACTCCACAGGGAGATTAACCTGTCTTGATGATATCTCATGGGAATCATTGAAATTTCTCCTCCCTCTGTGCTCACCACCACTGAGATCTAGAATTTTCCGTGTGGGAACTTAGAACACTTTATTGTCCTGAACTTACTGATGAGCTTTATAGGGACCCTTTGTTTCTCCTGACTTCTCTTTGAAGGACCTCCTCCACTCACAAGTCACATGGCTTGGGTGGGGCTGACCCCCATCAGATCCAAAGCTGGGTGTGAGACTTGGTTTGGCCCATCAGATGATCCGTCCCTGGGCCCCACTGACTGGTGGAGGGATGGGTGTGAGACACAAATGGGTCTAATGAAAATCTGCTCTGGGACTTTCGCTGGAGCTCCCAAGAAAGAGTTATTCTCTTTCCAGCAGGGAAATCCCATCCATTCCACCTGTCTGTTAGGTTAGCCCTCCTGGATGGAAGGAGGGTGAAGGCTTTTCTAAGCCTTGTGTACTGTAAAAAGTTAGGGGAGCCAAGGAGCAATGGCAGTCTGGCCTGGGCCTTTCCCTCTCTTCCTGCCCTCCCATCCTATGGGGCTGGGCGTTGACATGCTGCTGACTGGCAGCCGAGAATAGCCTGGCACCGGTCCCAGAGGCTGTCCTCCCCCATCAAGGACTCGGAGGACAGAACGATCCATGCCCTGGAGCAGTAGGTTTTCCACCTCGCACCTGATAAGCTGGGGCTGAATTTAACGAAAGCCCATCAGATGGGACACGTTTTCAGGAATAAGACGCTTCTATCGGTCCCAATGGGGGTGATGGAGCCACTGGTGGACTTAATGCATTGCTGGCCCAGACCCAGGCTCTGGCGGTCCATTCCTCTCAAATTCCTCTGTAATCAGCTAAATTAGTCCATTGATAGAGCAGCTCATCAAGGGGCAGCTCGGAGGAGGGAGTGATGGACGGTCACCTTTTCAAGGAGCTCCAGGCCGGGGGATAAATGGCCTATTTACTCATAAGGGTGCAGTTGAGTGCTCTCCCTAGGTCAATAATTTTTCCTTTCTTGCCTTCACTCTTCCTGGTCCTGGGCAGAAAGAGGCCCATGCCACATCAGGTCTGACTCCTTCCCGAGCTGGAGTGCAAAGCTGGTGTTTAACCCGCTCATTGCTGCCTGAGTGCGGACGCCTCTTAGAAGGGAGATCTCCCCTTTAGAAATAACCTCACATGCCCCACTATGACGTGAGAGACCCTCCCCATAATTATCCCACAGGAGAGAAGGAGTTGCAAATAGATGGGTACCTATAAAATCCGTCCTATTATGGAGCACTCCCACAGATATTTTATTTAGACTCTCAAAGTCCTATTTGGGAATGACTTGAATGTCAAAGCTGGTCTCTGGCAGGTTCCAGCATTCACCTGTCAGAACCAGAGAGACCTGAGAGTAATTCCAGCAGCGATGACTCAGAACAGCCCATGTTTGATGTCAGGTAAGCAAGCCTTCTTCAGCTCCCTTCACAAACAGCTCTGGGAGCAGTGATGTTGTAGAGATTGCAAACAGACAATGACAGGATAAAGGAGGGGGAAAACGCAGCTGTCTCGGCTGTCCCCACATTATGAGCATTGGTCCTTCTGTCCCCAAGACCACGTTTCTAGTGATGGGCCCAGTACCTGCGTTAAACATGGCTGCATTTCTAAGCAACTTATGCAGGAGTGAACGTGACATGAACTGGGACACCATGCCAGAACAGACGGCTTTCTTAGGACAACAAAAAGTGGCCTTCTTAAGACAAAGATGTAAGCAAAGAATTTGAATTAAAGTGTTTCCTGATCTGTATGAGTGAGAGAAAGTAGATTTCCTACATCAATGTTATTTTACAATGTGTGTAATTTTAAAATGCCAAACTCAATGAATTACATATGATAAGAAGATATTTGACTTCTTCATCTAGTTCCTTGAAGTTTGTAAGCTCAAGTTATGTATATATAACTTTTAAGGATTATTTTTAGATCTTCCCGTTGGGAACAGCATGGCTCACCATAGATGTGGAGCTATCTTGTATCTGGAGTTCTCCTATATTCAGCTGTATGACAAAGGAATCTGGGGATTTCATAGGGGTAGTTTCTGGAGAGATCTGGATGACTTTTCTTGTGGTCTTAGATTTAAACCTGTTTAAACTTTTCTACTGTTTTAAACGTACTTGGAAAAGCAAACCAGAGAAAAGAAGGCACGTTTGTTTTAAGATAGCATGTCCCAAAGTGAACTCTGTTCTGGGATATGCTTCATAAGAAAATAGTTCCATGATCAAATAAGTTTGGACAATGTGGCACTCGGTTGCACCCTCTTGGGGGATTCCATGCTTTTGGCTCTGAGCAAAGGCTCTGACAAGTCCTGCATAAGGAAGCCTACTGATCAAAATGAATTTAACCTAAAACTCCCGAAAATGATCATACCTTGAAAATCTTTTCTTAAGGAACAGTTATTGCCATCACACAAAACAAAACAGAGCGGTATCCCAGAAATGATTTGGGAAACTCCGCACTAGAGCTACCCAAATTTCAAGGAGGGGGTCACAAATATGAAAGAATCTGAATAATTTGTTGGTGTTATTTAGATGGTTGAGGGCATCTAAGTAAATTGACCACAGTAAAAGTCTATCTCTTTCCCTCTGATGGAGCACACAGGTTGTCACTGTGTGCTCCATGGAAGGCTTGCCGAGTAGAATCAGACTCAAATTCTGGCTTTGCTTCTATGTGCTGTGTGCTCTTGAGCAAGGGCCTTCCCCTCTCTGAGCCTCAGTTACCTCCTTTGTAAAAAAGGGAATCAATCAGCACTCTCCTTAAAGGATTTCTGTGGAAGGTGAAGTGAGATGGTACAGAAGTAACTAGCATCATGTCTGACACTAGCAAGTACCTAGGTGATGATTGTAGCTGTTCACTGCAATATTTCTTCTCAAAGCCCATGAACTTTGGTGGCTTGCTCACTTGGCCCAGCTTCATTTGTTCAGCTTTCTGGAATTGAACCGAAAAAAGAAAATGTGGAAATTAGTAAGTTAGAGTGGACTTTACTGTCAAAGTATGTATGTGGGGAGTATGCAAATGACCTGCTGATTCCCACCAGAGAGAATCAGGGAAACTTGCTTCCTGTTCTCCACTCCATGAGGGAGACTCACTTCCTGTTCTCCACTCCACAGAGGGAGACCAGCCCCAGGAGTGTGGCCACATCACAACTAGCTCATCAGAAATGAGACTGTTGGCTTGTTCAGAATTCGTGTGATTCCTTTCAGGAGAGAAGTCATCTTTGTTCATTAAAACACACACACACACACACACACACACACACACACACACCCCACTTTATTGTATTTTAATGACAAGAGTCAAAAGCACACATTGTAGAAATTCAAATATGATACATGTTTGATGTGAACAGTGAGAGCCAATATTATTCTCTGGAGGTGAACACTGTGAAAAACTTTGCCAGGTTTCCTGATGGGCCTTTTCTATATGTAAACAAGCAACAACAACAATAATAATAACAAGCATTTTTTTTTTTTTTGAGTGCTTAATATGTGTCAAGCAAATGAAAATGCTTCCCACCTTTTCTCCCTTCACCCCCACTTCAGTATGGATACTAGGTGTGGGTATTAGGGTTTTTCCTTACTTTACAGGTGAGGCAATTAGCATTCAGAGAGGTTAAGAAAACCCAAGGTCACACAACTAGCAACTAGTGGGATTGGGATGTGAACCCCAGTTTGTTCAATGAGGGTCTGTGTCCTTAATCATTACACACACACACACACACACACACACACACATCGGCATGCAACCTCATCTCCTGTCCACAATTTCTACCACCGTATAGGATCATGTTATCCCCAGTGGTCTGCAATGCTTCTTTTTTTTTTTAACAGTACATCATGGACACCCTTCCTTGACAGGACCTATAGCTCTCATTGCTTCTTTTTAACATCTAGGCAAGGTTCCATTACGGGGATGAACATAATTTATTTAACCAGTTCCCTGCTGACGGGCATTTGTCCATTTGCAACTCTGCCCTGTCCCTCTTCGGCCCCAGAAGGGCCGGGCTTCCTCCAACTCTCGGGCTTTAAGAGGAGACTCAGCATAGTGTCTCCATCAATCTATGCGAGTGGTCTTTAAAAATACATAACCCCAAAAAAATAAGACTCCATTAAACAAACTTATAAAATATGAATGGGTTGCTTACCCTGCCCCTTGTCCAAGAACATAAGGGTCATTGCCTTGCACCGTAGGAAGGTGAGGCTTCTAGGGTCTCTGTGAGTATTCATGAGAGGGGTGTCCCACTGTCAAGGTGTGGGGGGTTGAGTCCATTTAGACTGTGAACCTCAAGTGGGAAAGGAGTCAGGTGATTTGCTGAGCCAAAAAGCACAGCTAAATGTGACCAAGTGTGCGTAGGTGCGTGAGTGTGCATGTGTGTGTTAATGCACGCTTGTAGCAAATCACACACTAACCCAAAATGTGTTCAGATCAGCTCTTAGCAGAGCGGTGACTTGACCGGACACCTGTCCAGAGAGGCAGAGTGACTTTATGGTCAGGGCTGTGGACAGGAAACCAGCCTGCTTCGCAATCTTGGGCAAGTCACCTAACCTCTCTGTGCCTCAGCTTTCCCCTCTAGAAAGTGAGGATGGCAACACTCCCTGCCTTGTGGGAGGATTACAAGGACTGAGTGAGTTCCACGCAGTGAGCCCTTGCACGCAGGTGGTGTCACACCTGCAGTGGTGTTACATCTGGGTCCTTAGATTTGCGTACACTGTTTAAAATCTTCTAGAATTTTGCACTTGACACACAGTCACTGCAAAAGCAGGATGGATTAGCCAGAACAAGAAACCACACCTCTGCTCCCTCAATTGCCTGGAACCCCGTCATCTAGAAAGAGCCACTGTGAACATTTTGGTTTGTAACCTTCTTTGTGGGTACACATGCTCTTCTGCATATTTGCTCGTGCACACCCGCCCACACACTTGCATTGGATATGGCATTCTATAAAACTTCTAACTCATGGATTCCTTTAAAATTCAATTTTTTAAAAAAAATTTATTTACCTAGGGGTGCCTGGGTGGCTCAGTGGGTTAGGCCTCTGCCTTCAGCTCGGGTCGTGATCTCAGGGTCCTGGGATTGAGCCCCACATCGGGCTCTCTGCTCGGTGGGGAGCCTGCTTCCCCCTCTCTCCCTGCCTGCCTCTCTGCCCACTTGTGATCTTTCTCTCTTTCAAATAAATAAATAAAATCTTTAAAAAAATAAATTTATTTACCTAAAACACCATTAACGTGCCCATTGTGTTCTGTTTAGAGCTGCCATTGCAAAGACCATGGGCTGGGAGGTGAGACAAGAGAAATTCATTTTCTCACAATTCTGGAGACTGGAAGTCTGAGATCAGTGTGTGAGCACGGTGTTGGCTTCTTCTGTGGCCTCCTTCTCTGGTTTGTGAGTGGCCTTCTTCCCTGTGTCCTTACATGGTCTTCCCTCTGTGTGTCTGTGTCTTAATCTCCTCTTCTTGTAAGGACACCGGGCATATTAGATTAGGACCTAATGACCTCATTTTAACTTAACCACCTCTGCAGAGACCCTGTCTCTAAATACTGTCCCATTCTCTGGTACTGGGGCATAGGACCTCAACCTAGAAGTTTGGGGACGATACCATCTAGCTCATAATACGCTGTGTCATTAATCACAGGGAGACACAGGGAGGGATCATGAGTACATTTTGTCTGTGTGATGACTGATGGGCTGGTATTGGCAGCTTGGGAGGATCAGTGTTTTGAAGGATTCTGAGGTCCCCTCTGGGCACAGTGGGGAAGACTCAGATGATGACTGCTGTTAAGTGAAGGCCTGGGGAGTGTTGCTACACAGACAGGGGTTTGTGCTTTTGGCTAAACCCAATGTGAGCTGCCCTGCTTTGTGGTTTGGGTTTGAGCCCATCACGTTACAGAGAGCCATACTGTGTGGTAGCCACACCCCGAATGTGGATTTGCCCACTGTGGTACCTCCCATTCTGACCACCAGGGTGATAACGATGCTTGAGGAGTAAGTAGATGGACATGGTTGGGTCCATGGGGCTGACATTTCTGGCCAGGTACCTCTCAGCTCTGAAGAATCACCTGCAACTTACTTGACTGGTTTTCTCCCCTCTGAAATGACCCATTGCTTTGAGATTATTTGGCAAGAGGGGCTGGTGTTTATTCTGTTGTGGCATTGGTAAGTGAGGTCTGCTTTGGGGCAAGGAAATCAAGTGTATCCTTCCCTGGCTCACAATTTCTTCTTGAGAGACCTTAATTATCACTGGTTGTTATTACAGCCTTCCAGTGATTTGGGGAGGAGCAAGAAAAAACTTGTGGAAATTGCCTTCTGTATCATTAATTCCTTCCTTCCTTTCATATCTTCATTAATTCAACAAATATTTGTTGAGAGCTTAATGTACAAGGCATTATAACCCATTTAAGAAATGCAGGAAATGAAGCAGAGGAAAGGTTAGGACCTCTCTCTTGTACTTGATGGTTAGTCCATTTTTCTTGACTCCCATCCCATTAATCTTTCTCTTCCTCTCTTGTGCAGAAATGTTGCTATCTTAGAGACACCAGGAAGACCCTAGCACTGGGAAGAGTGAAAAAACATGTCAGCAATCAGGGGAAGGTCCTACAGATCAAATTTAGTGGCCTCATTACTCAGATGGTGAAATGGAGCTTGGGAGAAATTAAATCATTTGTCAAGGTCATACAAGTAGCTGGTGGCAGAGGGCGAGCCAGGAGCTAGGCATTCTCACCCTTGGCTTGATCTCACTGGTGTGCACCCCAAATTTGACTCTTTTGCTATCTTGCAAGTCCCAAATGTGTAGAAATCAGATTTTGCTTCATTAGCATTTGTAAAGAAGAGTTCCATTCAGAACCTCTCCACCTAAAGGAAATTGCTAGATATTTACCTGAAATGCTTCCAAGTAGTTTTCAGAAGGACTGAACTAATTTACTAATATACCTATGAGGGAGATCATCTGGTTCACCTCGTCTCCATTCTTATCGGCTATAGCCATTCACACTAACAACAAACCACAGACACAAAATTTTTCCTAATTCGATGGTAGGGGGGAATGGCGTTGGAGTTGTTTGTTGTTTCCATTCTTCTTTGATTTACAGTGTGGTTAGGCATTTTCTGATATGTTAATTACCTATAGATATCTATTCTGTTTTTTTGAGTTGCATATGTATGTTTTTTGCTTGTTTTCCTATCATGGGATTTTTATTTGTCTTACTTGCAAGTACGCTTTATGTAGGAATATTAATAGCCATTTTTAAAATTAAAGTGTTAACCTTCTGAATGCTGCAAATATTCAGGATAGATTTTTGCACATGAGCAAGAAGTTTTTTAATTTTTAATCTTCTCTATCGAGGTGGTATTCCTACCAACTCTCTCCTAATTTTGTATATTTCACTCATTTTTTTCTTGATTAGACCCTTTGGAGCTTTGTATACTCGCTTTGGACTTTCAAAATCCAAATTTCTTGTATTCCTCCTCCTTTCCTCTTTATTCATAGTTCTTTGTATTTTCCGTTGTTTTTTCTAACCTCCTGAGTTGATACTCAGCTTACTTATTTGTATCTTTTTAAACAAAATAATGGTACCATGTAATACTATGACTTGTGCGTCTGTTTACGGCTTTGGGCACATCCCATGTGATGTTAAAAATACCCAGGATTCTCATGATTGTTACTTTCTTGTTGTAATTGTTGGCTTTGGTTTCCTCTTTGTTTCTAGTTATTTGGGAGCATGGCTTTAAATTTCTAAGTGGTCAAGGTTTTTAAAAATCCTTAGAATAACTTCTAGTTTCACTACACAAAAAGTGGTCTTCTTAAAACAAAGATGTAAGCAAAGAATTTGAATTAAAGTGTTTCCTGATCTGTATGAGTGAGAGAAAGTAGATTTCCTACATCAATGTTATTTTACAATGTGTATAATTTTAAAATGCCAAACTCAATGAATTATATATGATAAGAAGATATTTGACTTCATCTAGTTCCTTGAAGTTTTAAGCTCAAGTAATGTATATATAACTTTTAAAGATTATTTTTAGATCTTCCCATTGGGAATAACATGGCTCACTGTAGATGTGGAGCTATCTTATATTTGAAGTTGTCTTATATTCAGCTGTATGACAGAGGATACTGGGGATTTCATAGGTGTTTGGGAAGCTTAAAGTCAGAAGGGCCCTTTAACCCAGGATGGAGTTGAAACCACTGAAATTGCCAGAAGGTTCCTGTTTGTAGTCCTGATATGAATTATAAGGATGGTGGTTGAGAAGTGAAGGGTTAGAGGGGCAATTTCAGAATCTGCTTTTTGAACCTCCCTCCCACATATATATTTTAAAACTGGAAGGCACCTGGTGATATCAAAGGCTAGAATTCTCTCCTTTTAGGTAGATTAAGTTCTGAATGAAACAGACCATAATGTTCCTCCCTGCGGGAATCCAGGGTTGGAAGCTACTCATGCTCCTTCCTTCAGAGATAGTTCCAGTACCGAATATACTTCTTGGGGGATTTAACCATACCTTGTGCTGGGTTCCCACTACATCCTGGAAGGACTGTCAGTCCCGTTGATTGCTTGCTACCCACAAAGTTGAGTTTTAAGAAGGAGCCTAGCCAGTTGGCAGAAACTCCTCTCTTTAATTCACTGGAAATGCTTGTTGTTGAACCATGGATTTTCATTTGAAGAAAAAAAGTGTTGCCCATTATAGAGTCCATTTAAAAAAATAGAGCAAGGGAGAGATTTTTATTTCCATATGGATTATGTTAAGGGGTGTGTGTATGTGTGTGCGCGTGCGCATGTGTGTGTATGAATGTGTATACATACATAAGAAAGAGAAATGGCCCTATTATGGGAAGCCTCATTAAAGAGGCCTGGAAAAGGTTAGTCCATTTGCAGACTATACATCTTAATCTCCGCACACAGCACACTAACCTGGAAGGGGAGAGAGAATCTACGGCCAGAGAGACCTTGGCTTCATTCCAAGTGCTGGATCAAGTAGACCCGGCCTTTTCCCGCCGGCTACCCCTCATTAGCACTCTATAGTAACCTAGAGAAACTGTTCTCCCAAGGGGCTCCAGGAAATGGGAGGACATGCAGGCCAGTTCAGAGTGGGGGAGACCTGAGTCTCCCCTCTGGCTGCCGCTCATTTGTTGGCAGGTGCATCTGGGGATTGGGCCCCTGGATGTTGGGAAGAGGAAGCCAGGAGCGTGCTATAGCTTAAAGCAGTGCTGATAGGTTGAGCGGCCTTTCACCTGTTGCTGGCTGGTTCTCATCTGTGTTAACAGCTTCCAACCGGCCTCATTATTTGAGAAACTGGAGGCCTTTGGACAAGCGCCCTTAAGCTGGTTCTGCACATGCCCCCAGAGCCTCTCGAGGCCCTTTGCAGGTTCTGTGTTGCAGTACAGAGGAGTGGGATGGCTTCTGGTTGGAGTCTTTGCCCAAAGTGCAACCTGTGACTGGTTACTCACCCTTCCCAGCCTCAGTTTCCCCATAGGAAGTGTGTACGTGTGTGTGTGTGTGTGTGTGTGTGTGTGTGTGTGTGTGTGTGTTGGAGGGTGTGGGGAGTGGAAACAGCAATTCCACCTACTTCTAAAGTCATAAGGATTAAGGAGAGAAGGAAGACAGCAAATTTTTAGTTTTATTTCTTTTGTATATGGCATGTCAGACATTGGACTGGGGCTTTCATGGAGATGCTCAGAATGTTACTCATTTCCCTTCCTTCCCTATGCTCTGTAGTCCAGCTTCTCCTCTCCCTTGTCCCCTTCTCTGTCTTCCCACCTAGTCTGTACCTTGGGCATTCTTTTCCTCTATTACTCAGCCCCTTGCTTTCCAAAATGTGGTCTGGGGACCAGCACCATTGGCATCACCTGGAAGCTTGTTAGAAATGTAGAATCTCTGGCCCTGCCCCAGATGTAGCGAATTAGATGCTGCATTTTAACAAGGTCCCCAGGTGACTCCTGTGCATGGTAAGATCATTGGTGTTGCCCAACAGACTCTTCTCCACTGGGTGCATGTGTTCGTAACATCCAGGGAACTCTCATTGAGTAGCTTCTGTTCTGAGCATTCTCACCAACAAAGGAGGCACTGAATGTTCCAGTCCTAAAGGTTTAGGCACAAAGGGGACCCTGTTCTCGATACACATATTCTCTCTTTGTCAGTACGCTTTCAAGTTTTCCGTGTTTTTCTGAGTATATCAAGAGGAGAGACTCTATTTGGAGCTTATCTGTACTTAACACCTTGTAAATGGTGCCTTGTTCTGCAGGCAATAGCAGAGTAGCTGCCCTAGGTGAGACGAAAAGTGTTCTGGCAGCCCAAGACGAACAAAGCCAGGGGAAGTGGGAGGGAGTCATTGGGAGTGTTTGATCCTGAAAGCCCTACATCCAGATGTTTTCTTAAATATCTGGTCCTCCTAGTTAAAAGTAAGTTCCTTGGTAGAGCAAAGCTGTATTCCAAGCTTTAGCCTCTAGCTCCTAGGGATGCACAATCTGGGGTCTGACATTTATTGCCTCAACCTGGATGTTAGCACATCAGGGCAGGAAGATATCATTGAGATATTCAATGATAAACACATTGCAAAAATGCTCCTTTCCCTCTTGCTGGTGCCCAGGGCAGACATCACTAATCAAGTACCACACTCTCCTACAAGGAGCTCAACACTCTGGACCATTGCCAACGGATCAGAATTACTTTGGCCTGGATCAGCATAGTTGGGGTCAGTCCAGATTTGCGAGCCAGAGATTCTGTCTATTGGGGTCAGTTCCTGAACAACCCAGTCGGAAATTCCCACATGTTAAGAATTGGTAATAGTGATAGATTTAACGAGGATGATAAAATGACGGTGATTTGGGGGAGAGAGCAAACTTACTCCCTGAGTGTGAAATTGGAGACAAGAGCACTCTCAAATAATTGGTTCTGTTAGCAGAGTTCCAGTGCCAAGCATCTTAATCTTCTCTGTGGAGAAAAACTCCTTCTTAGCTTTAGTGGTTCAGGTGGTATAGGTACCCTGGTGGTACAGAGGCTAGCATACGACCAATCAGAGCCCTCCATCCCTCCGACTCAGGGATTGGATCCCAGGAGGCCATGTGACCCCAGCCGCGTGTATTAGACTGGCTCACAAGGTTTAGTCCCAATTTGAGAAGGGTCAAGAGTGGGTCTTTGACTCAGTGGCATATTGCTGGCCCTGGGATGGGTGACCTGCCCACACCCTAAAGGGCAGGTGGACATGCTTGAATTTACTTGGGCAGTGTAAACTACAGGCTAACGTGCCCATCTCACCAGCTACTGATTAATTAATCAGGTGTATTGTGTCCATGGGTTTTATTTTATTGATCCAGTGTTTAAAACAATGTTGCATCTTACAAGATCCACGGATGGATGCGAACCAAGCAGGCCAAAGTTTGAGGAGTAGGATATTTGTGTAATCTCAACTACGGTATCTCAAGATATTTAATAATTACAAACAGGTAGATAGTAACTTTATGGTGGAGAATCCTGGCAGGCAACTTATTAACCACGTGAGCAAGGTTAATCACTAGTAATTAGACATCACATATTTTTTTATAATATTTTATTTATTTATTTGACAGACAGAAATCACAAGTAGGCAGAGAGGCAGGCAGGGGGGTGGGTGGGAAGCAGGCTCCCCAATGAGCTGAGAGTCCGATCCGAGGTTTGATCCCAGGAGCCTGGGATCATGACCTGAGCGTAAGGCAGAGGCTTAACCCACTGAGCCATCCAGGTGCCCGTAGACATCACATCTTATGCCTCTTGTCATGATGTACTGAGAAGGATACTCCATTATTTCTATGGCATTCTTGCCCCAAATGCAAAAGCTCCATTCATGAGAAAAATCAATAGCTCCAAACTGGGGGGGTGGGCAGGGATATTTTACCCTCCAAAACCCGCCTGGTTCTCTTTAAAAGTGTCATGAAAGACCAAGACAGACAATGGGATTGTCACATATGGAGGAGGATTAAAGAGACGTGTTAACTAAGCATCGGCGGGATCCTGGGTTGGATCCTGGAACAGAAAAAAAAGACTGTAAAAAAAGCTAGAAGATTCCAAATAAAGTTTGTAGATTTGTTGATAGTACAGTATGAAGATTAACTTCCTGGTTGTGATTGTCATACTTTGGTCACATAACACCATAACATTTGAAGATGCATGAAGGGTATGTGGGAACTCTGTACTATTTTTGCAACTTTTCTGTGAGTCTGAAGTTATTTAAAAATATAAATTTAAAAATATAAAGTTAAAGAAAAAAAATACCCTGATGCTACATCTTTATTTCCTTGTAAGCCAAGAGTGTGGGACACTGGCATTATCACACACTGCTGGTGGGGTGACAGATTGAGAAATAGATAGGATTGGCAATATATATCAAAAGCCTTAAATATGTGAGCCTCTTTGACCTAACAATCACACTTTCAGGAATTGACTAAAAAAAAATAATAAACCCCAATAAAACAAAACAAAAAACAGGACAAGTGTGCAAAATATGGACAAAGATGTTCACTGTGTGTTGTTTATAATACTGAACAATTGGAAACATGTAATGTCCCCTACTGGGAATGAGGCAAAAAAATTATAGTACATCCAAACAATGGAATAATGGGCAGCTACTCAGAAAAATGAGGTAAATGTGTTTATATTGCCAGTGAGAGATGCCTGTCTATTTGAGTGCAAATATAGGTTACAAAATAATATGTTTAGTATAATCTTATTTATCTTTAAAAAAAGCCATAAACGGGCCAGAAGAATACATTAAACTGGCAACCGCAGATTTCTTTGGGAGGTGAGATTAAGGGGACATTTAAATTTTAAATTTTAAGTTTTCTCTATATTTGAATATTAATGATCATTATATATGTATACATGTATATATATATACATGTATATATATGGATATACATATATCCATATATATGTATATATACACATATATGTATATGGGTATATGCATACATACACATATATACGTGTGTGTGTAAATATATATACATATATACATACATACAAATACATATACATATATACATTCAAATATATATACACTCAAATATATAAATATTTGAATAGTAACGATCATTATATATGTATATACATGTATATGTATACACACATATATGTATATATACATGTATATGAATATAAATATTTATATATATCATATATAAAATATTATAATATATTACAATATGTATGTATTATTTGTGTATTATATGTCATGGGGAGAATGAAGATATGCATTTTTGAGCAACAGACACATGGACAACTAGTGGGAATAAATGAAGCCAGCCCCTCCCTTTGCTCCCCCTGCCAGTGGGGCTTTCCAGGTGTGATTCTAGACTTATCAAGCCCTTATCTGCCTCCAGCAGTTGGAGCGAAGGGCCCAGCCAATGGCAGGTAGAAAGTTGTTAGCAAGACTACGGAATTGCAGGTATTTTTTGCTGACGGTGAGCTCAGAGCAAAGGTTAAGGTGTGTGTCTTTCTGGGTCACCTCCAGGCAGGGAGTGGTCTGGCCTCTTTGGGGTGGGCTTCTGAAAGTGTGAGACCACTGTTCCCTGGGGAACCCCTGTCAGAGCCTCCGGTGGGGACTCAACAACCCAGAATGGGGAAGGAGGAGCGACTGCAGACAGTAGGGAAGGAAGCAGAAGAGAGTCCCTTATGAACCTGAACTCCAGGGAGGAAGCCCCCTCACTCTTACTGTCCACTGAGAGATGGTGAATCAGGACTTTGGGGGAAAGACTGATGGATGGGAAATTCAGTAGCAGGGCCAACAGCTGCCTTTAGCCAGCGACATGGAGCAAGGACCGAGGAATAGCTCTCAATTTGATGTTTGGACCAGTCTTGTCATCTTTCTAAGCCTTAGTTTCTTCATCTGCAAAATGGTTATGCCATTTCAGAGTGTGGCTGTCACAATATAAAATGTGATAAGGCAGAGAAAACACTTAGTCCTATGCCTGGAAATCTAGAAAGTGCTCCCAGATGGTACTTATAATTACCATTTCTGTTTTTGGGCATCTTCTCTTTGGTCTTGTCTCATGGCCTCAATCAACTTGGACCCCTGCCTTTCCTTATCTGTGATTTGTACCAAGTACTTTGACCCATAATTATGAATTACCTTCAATAGTTTCATAAGTGTTCTGCGTGTGGTTTCATCATACCCATGTCATCGCGTCTTCTCTCTGATTTGAGACTCAATATTGCACTTTCACTGCCAACGACGGTGCTGAGCATAGAGAATTCGTGGCCAATAATCATCTGATAAATGGGTTGGAGTTTGTTAGTTTCTGGACCTGAGCAAGGGGAGTTCACCCTGGGCTCCCCAGTGGGCCAGTGAGGAGGAATCAATGATCTCTCCTGGGATCCCCTTACGTCTCCCCGCCTCTCCTCCCTCCATTTCCTCCCCTCTGCCCCAACACCTTTTCCCACCCCAAATCTCAGATGGAGAGCTGGAGAACTCAGGCAGTAAACAGTGATGCTCAGAGATGGAGAAACATAGCGCCTTGAGTGCTAGGCCCAGCTTGATGCTAGTTCTCCCTGTGAGCCTATGAAGAAGGAAGATAATAGAGACTCCACACCTTAGCGCAGGCTGTGCCCACCGCCCCAGTGCCATGTGCTGATTTGTATTCAAATCTGTCCCCACCTTTGAGGGAAAGGTCACTTCCTCCCTGAAGCCTTCAACTCTCTGCTTTCCAAGATAGAATTAATTTGCTGTTCCTCTCCCCATCCCCATCCCCTCCGAACTCTTGTGCCTGCATTCTAGTCTTTGCGTGTCATTCAGTTGTGCATGGATATAGAAGAGTAGAGTGTGGTGATTAAGAACTTGGGCCTGGGAGTCAGAAGCATCACGATTCCAATGCTGGCTCTATCTCTTATTTGCTGTGTGACCCTGGGCTGGTTACCTGACTCCTCTGAGCCGTGCTTTCTTCAGATGTGAAACAGAACAAATTCTGTAGGAAGACACCATCTGTAAAGCATTGGGTGCCATGCCTGGCATACAGTAACTGCCAGGGCATGAAGAACAGCCCCTGTTAAGGGATTTCTGTATCTCTCTCCCTCACTGTGGGCCTCCTGAGGACAGGTCCCAGCCTTCATTTGCTGCTGCATTATAATAAGTGCTGGTGAATATTTACTGAAGCAAATCTGGAAAGTGCCTTCTCTACCCAGAAAGGATTCTTCAGCAGCCAGCCAGAGATTCCTTATTTCTTCACTCGGTGAACTGTTTATTGGATATAAGGCTCCAGGGATTTGGGAGTACACAAGCCCAGCCACGTGGAGATTATATTCTAGAGGAGAAGGCTGGTATTAAAATGAGGACCCAAGCAATTACTTAAATACTATTGTGATAAGTTCCAGGAGGTATAGGCATAAGGACCATCAAAGTGTATAAAAGGTCCCTTGATCTATTCTGGGAAGAAGGTAGTCAGTGAAAGTTGCCCTGAGGAGGGGACGGCAGATGAATCTGGAAGATGCATAGGACAAATTGGGGGAGGACTTTCAAGGCAGAGGGAATGGCTTGTGCAAAGATCCTGGGCATGGAATGTGAGAGAAAAGGAAGGAAGGCCAATAATGTGGCTGGAGTTCAAGAATAAAGGGCAGTATGGGGTGGGTGGGACCAGAGAGGACCAGACAGGAACAAGACCCCTGTTGGCCATGGTGAGGAATCTGGACTTTATTCTGGGGATGATGGTCCAGAAAGGGCACTAGAGCCTGAACAGGCACTGGGGTGCCTTTAGGATGCCTAAGAATGCTGGAATACCCCTAGTCCCTCTCCTACCTGGGGCTTATCAGAGAAATGTCTCAAGCATGGGAATTTCCACATAAGGTCCAGGATGTGGCCAGGTCATCCCAGTCTCCTGCAATTACATGAGCCACAGAGGCATAGAGAGAGGAGCAGAGGCAGGAGAAGTGACCGATAACAGTGGGGATTTCCTCAACTTCCTTCACACACCAAGGATACACCAGACCAGAGACAAGGGCACCAGTGCAGGGACAGGAAATGACACTGTAGAGAAGCAGTGGCAGTGAGCTTCCTTCAAGTCCCTGCTACATACCAGACAAGTTATTGAACTTGTCTAAACCTCAGTTTCCACTTCTGTAAAATGGGTATAAGAACAGGGATCACCTCAAGGGACTTTTAGGACATTAACTAAGATTAAATAAATGTTTAGCACAACTTTTGGTGCTCAGTGTGTGCCCAGTTACTCCCCCAGCCAGCAGATGCACTCTTCGCCTCTGAGAAAAACCCACAAACACCAGGCTGTGGTTGGCTGCTATGTCACATCACTATTGTTGCTGTTAATATTTATCTGTAAGCATCTTTTCTCCTTCCTATCAGTTAAGTTTTGGAGAATATCTTTTTAAGCTTGCAGCATGAAAGGAGAGTCTCCACAGTGGTTGAATGTCACTTCAGATCCCACTGGTGTGGAGTAGTTTCCTTCCTAGCAAAGATGCCCTTGTACCCTCAGTAATGTTCTCTACTCGCTCGCACCCATGGCTTTGCACCATGCTGCCTCCACCTGAAAGACACTTTCCTTCTTCTTTGGTCCAAATTCCACTAGCCTTCAGGACGTGCTTCAATCACACCACCTCCCCAAAACCCTCTAAATGTTCTATTCATCTATGCTTTTTTCAAAGCCTTATATTCTGTAATTCTATCCTTTCAATGGTATAGGTCTTACTTCCTTTAGTTGATCTTTGAGGTCTGAAGGATGAGTCTTTCTTCACAGCTGCAAAGTGGCTGCAGGAGCCCCAGACCTCACATCCTCTTGGCTTCATGTCCAGAGGAAGAGAAAGTTTTGAGTTTCACTGGCCTGACTTGGGTCAAAATTTATCTAGGAACCAATTTTGGTACCCAGGGGATGCACAGGATGATTAGCTTATATTACTCATTGGCAAACCTTTTTTTTTTTTTTAAGATTTTATTTATTTATTTATTTATTTATTTATTTGAGAGAGAGAGAGAGAGCATGAGAGGAGAGAGGTCAGAGGGAGAGGCAGACTCCCTGCTGAGCAGGGAGCCCAATGTGGGACTCGATCCCAGGACTCCAGGATCAGGACCTGAGCCAAAGGCAGTTGCCCAACCAAATGAGCTACCCATACACCCCACAAACCTTTTCTTAGAGGGCCAGGTAGTAAATATTTGGGGGTGAAAATCATATGATCTCCACTGCAACCATCAACTCCTCTGTTATAGCATGAAAAATGTCATAGGCCACGTGTAAATGAGTGGCCATGGCTGTACCTCAATAAAACTTTATTTACAAAAGTGGGTGACTGACTCATGGGCTATTGTTTGCTGGCCCCTGGCTTAGACCCATTAAAGCCTCATCTCTGCATCAAGATAGGCCCAAACCAGATAGTCTCAGTGTGTGAGGAGTCCAGAAAGGAAATTCAGGGGGCTATTTTACCACAAGAAAAGGCAGAAAAAAAGCAACTTATTGGAGGTAAGGATCATTGCCAAGTAAGGGTCTCCAAGCCATCAATCGATCTCATTCAGTGCATTTAAGTAGTGAGATGAGAACCAGGTTTGTTGTGGGCCTGGAGAGCTGCCTTATTCCCAAGGACACCTCTGCACTTCATGGGGAGGAAGCAGTTGGCTGGGAAATGCTCTCATTTATGTATACCCTCTACCTTTCCAATGATTTCAAATTTATGATTTCAAGGTCATAAAGGTCAAGTGTAGAAGAAGGGCAAGCATAGACTTATCCTCATTGTTTGCAAATGTGGAGACTTAACTTCTAGGTGTGAAATGGAAGACCTGAAGAAAGAAACAATACATATTAAATACATTTAAAAAGTACATAATAAATACATACTAAAAACAGTATATATTAAATACGAGAAGATTAGTAGCCTTACTACAACTATACATACATACCACCATACCATGGCTTCCCACCCCATTCTCATGGCAGACATCACTAATCCATCACAATCTCAAGGAGTCACTCCCTCTACTTTGCATGTGTCCAGGGCCTTCTCTGATGTGCCGAGAGCCTGCTAGATGGCACCCAGGCTCTGTTAAGAAGTGCAAGGACTTAACCAATGGATGATGAGAGTCCCTGAGGAAACACCCCAGCCTCCTGTCCCCCGGGGGTAATTGTTCTGGGACACATTCTGTATACTTCTCAGGAGGTCCCTGCAAAATCAAGACCCCATTGCCTATGGCAGAGACCATGATAATACACCCCCCTTCCTCACTTGCTCCCTCCTCCTTCTTGGGATTGTCTTCTCAATAGATTTATGCACACAGGTTTGTGACTTAGGCTCTGCTTTTCAGGAGAACACCCAGAACACCTAGAACAGTGAGGATACCAAGTAGGTCAACCATGGGTCTCCATTTTATCTCTCAGAAAACCAAGTCCAGCAATTCAGGTGGCTTCCCCAAGGTCACACAGCTGGTTTTTCTGATTCTAGAGTTCATGCTCTTACCCGCCGGGCCATACTGCTCCACCAACAGGACTTCAGATCACAGATGGGCACCAAGCAATGGTGTTCTGGTAAATTCCATGCTCCATTTTGGTCAGCGAAAGAAGCTAATTGGATTTGACAGAGAGGAAGAAAGCCAGTTTTCTCTCCTAAAAATAGACTAATTTTTAGTCATCCCATTCAGAAACAACCATGCTCACCCAGGGAAAGACTACGGATGTTTCAGAGTTTCTAGGTAATTAAAACACTCTACTAAATCAAATCTCATGAGAAGAGTATGGCGAAGATAAGCATTTGAAAGCCCACAAAATGGAAATAATGAACAGGCATCCCTCTGTCTTTTATTATAGAAGCTTCAATCCATAGATATAGACAAGGGTAGAGGATGTGGCAAAATGATGGTCCTTAAGGCATCATGGGAAATTCCCAGCCAGCAGAGCCTTGACTGTTTAGTACCCAGTGCAGGCCTGCATGGTCAGAGACCGGCATGACTAGATCTTCTTTTGCATGGTCCATAGATACCCACTTGCAACTTTTCTGAAGAGGAGGAAGGACCTTAGGGGTATAGACTAAACAGCCACATGCTGAAAATCCTTCCGACTGGACAGACCCTTGAAGGTGGGAGGCAACTGTCAGGACTTGAATCCAAAATTCAAGGAGAATGGCCCCTTGAAGAGTTCCTCAGTCTGAGGCTGAAGTTGGGTGTTTACCAGTTTCCCAGGATGAGTAACGCAACCCGGAGTGGGAGACAGACCATTCCCCAAGCCCACTTGTGCCCCTGTCTTTCCAGCGACTGTGAAAGACAATGGATGAAAGATGGCGAGCAGTCAGCTGCTCAGCATCCACCTCACAAATACCTCACCCAGAAGACAAAGAAAAACGTCTTATGAGTTAGTGACATCAATGAAGATTGTCCAACCAGTCCGAGACTGTGAATTTTGTGCTCATCCATAAATATCCAAAGGTGTATGTAATTTCTCTGGGCCGACTTCGAGACCTGTCTCAAGACTGGCTTAGGGATTACGCTGATTATTCCTTATTTCCCCTCATTCCCCCAGCCCATCCTCTACCCTGCTCAGTTTCCTCTTTCTGTTGGGTTTGACCAACAGGAGGGTCCAGCAGGAGACTGGATGGTGAGGAAAGAAGCCAAGGCATTTATATGCCTCTTCTCACTCTGTCTCACCATGATTCTTGCAATGACTTCTTGTCAGGTGGCCCAATTCCCATGAATCCAGCATTTATTTACACGGCTCCTGTAGCACCATCCCAACCCTTGCCCTATTGGGCCTAGAAGTGGTGACAAGCTGTCCACTCTCGCTGGTCCATGGGTGAACCACCCTTAATTTTAACCCCGCCCACACCTGTGCAGAGTTCCTACATTCTACTGTCCTTAGGTAACTTCTTTTGAGGGCACCACCCGTTCCCTGCTGGGATCCTGACTGACACAGGGGCCCTTCCCAGAACATCCCGCATATGTGCCTTGCCAGCAACACTCTAAACAATTGTAACTGAAGTAGCTGTTTAGCTAACTGTAGGAGTTCAAGCTTTGGAGTCCCAAAGACCCGTGTTTGCATCCTGAGTGTACCAATTACCGACCATGTGATTTTGGGAAAGTAACCATCCTGAAATTCAGTGTCCACATTTGAAAAATGGGAATAATAGATCTGACCTTTTAGGATTGTTGTGTCAGTTAAGTGAGACAACATACATTGAACTTAGCAAGTGACTTCTGTCATTACTATTGTATATGGGTATACCACTGACCCATGAGTCGGAGTGAGCTGCTCATAATACAAACCTGTCTCATTCATCGTTTTATCCCCAGGGCGTCAAAAGCTGCCTTACACTTACTAGGTGCTCTTCTTCTAGGTACTGGGAGGACTTAGGTTGAGATCGCCACCAGAATAATAGTAACTATGGCAATAAAATTTTCACATATTGAGTATTTTGTGCTCTTCAGATCCTGATCATTATGAACACAATCTCATGATCTCATTTTGATCCTCAAAACCACCCCAAGAAGCAGGCTCAGCAGATAGGATCCCCACATGATACATGATGAAACTGGGGATGGGATTGGTGAGTGACTCGACCCCAGGCCTGCTGGTAAATGACAGAGCTAAGAATGCTATCCAAGTGTCCCTTCTCCTGGTGCCATGCCCTTTCAGCCACTAACCGGGATATTATGTCTTCACTTTAAATACCATCTGAGACTGCTAACAATTACTGAGTTCCACTGGGTCGGTCCCCGTCTCTGTATAGGCATTTCGCCTATATAATTTCATTTATCCTTCACCATAACCATGCAGCAGGTGCATTTTTAATCCTCTTTTACAAATGAGAAGTCTGAACCTCAGAGAGGGTAAGCCACTTACTTGCCCAAGACTACTGAGTTCTTAGTTGGCAAAGTTAGGATTTGAAGAGCCTTACCGGAACTCCATGGAATGCGTTCTCCAAAGGAGGAAGGATTTTATGTTACCAGAGGAGAGAAAAAGAGATATAAGACTGACAAGACAACAGTATCGCGTGCGGTGCTTAATGCTGGTGGGGAAGGGGGATCAAGGGAGCTTCCCAAAAAAGTAACATCTGTGCTGGAGGCTAAATACAAGTGAGGCAGGCGGTGAATGGGCAGAGGGCACTGGGGTGAGGTTGCTCCGGGTAAAGGGGCTGCAGACTCAGATGCCCAGGGATCAGGGGCCCTGCAGTCATTTTGGTTAAACCACAGCACGGATTTGAAAGAAGCAAGTGAAAGAAATGGACCGGAAGAAGCCAGACAAGGAAATGCTTTGCATGTTACAGTGAGGCCTTTGGACTTGAGCCTGCAGGCAATGGGGAGCCACTGAAAGGTTTAGGCAGGGAGCATGACGTGATCAGATCTCTAGTTCAGAAAGATGGTTTTGGGAAAGCTGTCTTGTTCACAACTGTGTCCCAAGTACCTAGAACAGGTACCTAGAACAGGCTGGCACATAGGGGTACTCAATACATACCCATTGGACAGACAGCCTGAGTACAGATTGCTATGAGGAAAATAGAGGGGTCAGCTGACTCCTGATTTCTGTTTTATATTCTCCTTCTTCATGCAGTAACAAACCTCGAGCCAACCTGGAAGCCAGGATTATCAGGACCTCTGTCTCTCTCCTCCAGGATGAAAAGTAACACTGAGCAGAGGCTTAGAAATGCTTTGGGATTGGGGTTCAAAGTAGTGTAAGTGACAGGAATACTATCTCATCTTTCTCATCCTCTCTGCTTTCAAAGGTCCCTGTCCTGCTTCATTTTGTATCCATCAGACACCCTCATTTTCCTATCCTCACCTTTGTATTAACCGGTGGGCTGACCTACCAGATCTCTGCACACAGAGGTACTGACTCTTGGAGGTGAAGGGACCCTGCTGGGTACCATTGGCCTCTGCCCCGGGGAATAGCTCCCCTTAGGATCAAGTTATCTACAAGGCCTGGAGCTGCAGAAAGGAAACATTCCCCACGTAACAAGATGTGCCTGGGGTTAATTGAGTTCAAATCTCCAGGCTCTGCCACTTAAGGTATAGCAAATTAATTGCTCTAGGCCTCAGTTTCCCCCCCTGCAAAATGGACATAGCTTTTCAGTTTTGTGCGGTTATTGTGAGGATTAATGAGCTGAGCTAAAAATGGTGGTAGCTGTTGGGTAATTAGGAGCTAGGATTTCCTGGGACAACTTGACCCAGACGACATCAGTCAATGCTCGAGCCAGGTTATGTGCGTCAAAGACGGAGCTAGGACTGGGTCAGAAAGGAGCAGCGATTTGGGGGTCTCTTTCTTCCCAATACTTCTCCTCTTTGGCCTCCTTTTCTCCCTAATGTCCTTTTCCGTATATGTCTCAAAATTTCTAAGCAGTAGATGTGGTGTGTGTGTGTGGTGGGATAGGGTCACAACTACGCAAAGCCAGTCAAGGAATTCTCTTAGGGTTCTGTTTCTTTCAAGTAGCAGAGTGGCAGCTCAAGCCCTTACTGGCTTCAGGACAGGTGTGGAGGAAGGAAGGACAGGTGTGTGGAGCCCATCTCAGCAGCCCACCCGTGGCCTGAGGGCTCCTCTCTCCATCTCTCATCTTGTTTTCTCTGTTGGACACATTCTCTCTGGTAGGAGCTTCCCTCTCATGGCTCTGCCGCGGGGGACAGGGGGGTGCGGCGAGGACTGTGGCCGTGGGTCAAGGTCACAGGAAACTCCAGGCTTCTACCACCTGAGCCTCACAGCACTAGAGGAAAGGGAAAGCTTCTTGGTCCCGACTTCGGGACCAGAGGAGAACTCTGATTGGACGTCTTGGGACACCTATTTGCAACTCGAACCAATCATCAATCGCTGTGGCCTGGTGAAGGAATGCTGTCCTAGGATAGTGTGGCCTTGGGTCATGTGACCTGGGGCACACGTGACTGCTGCTATTGAGAACCGGAACCATGTGGATGGGGGAAGAAGGTTCCTCAAAACTATATGTATGAGAGACAACTTTCCCAGAAAAAAAGGGAAAAAGGGAGACGGGGTGAAAATAACGCTCTTGTCCCCGCAAACTTCTTCCTTCCGGTTTTCTGCCTGCCTTGCAGGCTGACTGGGAATCTGTATGTTCCGTAAACACCAGCTCCGCCGGCAACTGTAGAGTTGTGGACCGAGTGGGGTAAGTGAGGGCTGGGGTTTAGACACGGCGAAGATCAAATTCCGGCTTTTTCTGGCTGTGTTACTTTGGGTTAGGTAAATAACCTCTCTGTACTTCAATGTTGTAAAATGGAGATTAAAAAAAAATCTACCTTCTAGGACGGGTGTAACAACAAAATCAAAAGGACTTTAGTAAGTAGTAATTACTATTTTCATAATAATTATTATTAATGTTTTGGGAGGTGAGGTGGGTGGTCAGGAAGGGATTCCAAGAAGGGCTTTTAAGACAGACTCATGGTGTTAGAGATGAACTAACCCAGTTACTTCATTTTACAGATGGGGAAACTGAGGCCCAGCAGATGGTGGAGCTTGGGGTTAGTTACGTGAAGCACTGGAACTGCAAAGACGAGACCTTTGCAGAAGACTGCGTCTGGAGCCAGTTAGCCCCGCCAAGAGCTTTCAGAAATTACAAGGCCACAAAAATGCTTTTTGGCTTGAAGCATCCAAATGGGCCCCACCCATCTTGCTTAGAGTCAGGCCTCCTTCTTCTCACTACTGGACCCTGTGTTGCCAGGCTGGTGAGTATGAGTCTCTCTCTCTCTTTAAAAATAATTTGTTCTCGAAATGATTTAGAATGACTAGGTCTTTTTGTATGGGAATTAGAGCTTTGAAAGCCTTGGTTTATGGCATGACCCTTCCCTACTACTCATACATTTTCCTTCCTTCCTTCCTTCTTTCCCTCCCTCTCTCCTTCCCTCCCTGCCTCCCTCCCTCCTTCCTTCCTTCCCTCCCTCCCCTCTTCCAACACTGAAACATTCAGGGCTTTGTGCTAGGCACTGTGCCAAGGGCGGGGTCAAAGAATCACTCATTTGCACATTTACAACATTTCTCAAGTTCATCTTATGTGCCTGGCCTTTTGCCAAGGACCCTGGGCACTTGGGATGCACCGGGGAACAGAACATGCTTCGTTTGTGCGCATATGGGGTGTACAATCTAGTATTTCCCATTCTAGAAATTGTGGATTTAGTCTGGGTTATGTGTCCTTAGTGAGAAAGGCTGGTGTGGGGCAAGGCGGACAGGTGGGCAGGGCCTGAACACAGTGAGGGGCTTGGAGTTGGATGTGAGGGCAGGGAGCAGCCTGCAAGGGGTTTCTAGCAGGTGAGGGCCACACCCAACTCGTGTTTGGGAGGGGCACGCATTATTTCTCCCTTGTTGCAATGATCACAATTAGAAAAGAAATAATTGTGTAATTGTTAAATTTCGCTTTTTGTGTGAGATTATAAGCTCTGTGTAGACAGGGCTGGGTTGGTCTTGTTCGTTTTTATGGCTCCGGCGTCCAGGACAGTGCCTGGCACATAGACTGCACCGTAAGTAGATATTAGTTGAATTACAAAATGAGGGATAGAGGGAATGAGGGGCTGACTGATTGAGGCGGGGAGTGAGGGACGAGGGAGCGAATGAGCGAGCAAACGAATGGATAGATGAATGAAATGCCAGCCATGGTGTTTGGACTGTGATCAGACAAGGAGGCCTAAATCCAGCTGATGCCACCTGTGTTTTGCAAGGTAACCCCTCCTCTGGCCTAGTCTCTTAATGGCCTTTTCAGCAGGCACAGGCCTTATAAATCACATATTGGTCTTGCTCCGTGTCCGGTGGAAAATCATTTTCATCACAGTGTCCACTCTGATCGATTGCTTATGGCTGCGTCGCTAGAGCTCAGTGTTTGAGGTGCCCTGAGAGGCTGCTTGGGGCTCCGTGGAGAACTCTGGTATCTGTTAGTGATGTCTGCCAGGAGACCTTAGGGGAAACAGCATCACCTGTGCTTCCAGCTGGTTAGCTTTGGGCCCCAGTGGCAGATGTCCCCTGGCAGTGGAGCTCCTTTGAATCCTAAAACCAATTTCTGTCTCATTATTAGGAGAATTTACTGTTCTTTGAGGACGTGGCTGACCTAAAATATCAATTCTGTTGTTCCTGCGTGGTGTGAACTATGTGAATTTTATCCCTCTCTCCTCCTCCTCCTTCCCTTCAACCCTGGTTTCCCCCGGACTTGATCACAAGCCCCTTGAGGAACCACTTAGCCCCAGCCGGAGAACTCAATGGACAGATTCAAGAGGTTATTGAGTCTCTTGGGCTGAAACCAGAAAGTAAATCAACTCCTCTAGGGAGAGTTTCTCAAAATGTAGCGGCAGGAGGATCAGTGGGAGCTCCCGGCTAAAAATCAGCTTTCTGGAACTCACCTTCCTCCTTTACCTCTCAGTTAAACGTCAGGAGGTGGCCTCATCCCTAAAAGGCAGTGGATGAGGTCTGATGAGGACAGTGATTTCCCCAGTGTTGTAAAATGAGCCAGAGGCGGGGAGGAGGCCTCCATGACCTCCCGTTCCCGGTTCTCAGTTCCCTTCAGCCAAATGCTACTCCACTTATTTTTAGCATGCAGCAAGGAAGAGGCATTGGGCCAGCACTGGGGCCGTGGATTTCTCATCTCAGCCATGCTGGTTCTTCGTAGATAACTTTGGTGCCTCAGTTTCCCCAGCTGTAAACAGAGTCAGTTAACCCTGTCCCCATCACACTTTTCACTGTTAGAACCATCCCCACCACCAGCGTTCTCATTGGCATCATCTTCATCACTATTTTTACCATGATCATTGCTATCTTCACCAGTGTCGCCAACGCCCGCCATCATGACCACCATCCTCATCCACCCCCCCCCCAAACTCATCCTCATCCTGGTAACACTCACTGAGCCTCCTGTATGTCCCAGGCACTCTGGGGCATGGTCTCTTATAACCTGTGAGACATGTATGTATATATCAGTAATACAGACACAACTTGCCTCATCGGGCTTTGCGTCTTGCACTTGGCGGATACTGCGTTTTCTGCAGATGGAAGGTTTGCGGTCACCCGGCCTCAGAGCGAGTCTGCTGGTGCCGTTGGCCCAGCAGCCTGTTCTCACTTCGTGTCTCTGTGCCACATTTTGGTAATTCTCATGACATTTCGAACTTTTTCATCATGGGTCCATTTGTTGTGGTGATCTGTGATCTGTGATCATGACTTGCCAAAAGTTCAGCTGATGGTTAGCATTTCTGGGCAAGAAAGTGTTTTTTGAATTAAGATCTGTACATTTTTTTAAGACATGATGCTGTTGCCCACTTCATATGCTATGGTATCGTGTAAACATAACTTTTAGAGGCACTGGAAAACCAAAACAGTCATTTGACTCTTTATTGCGATGTTTGCTTTGATGTGGCCGTCTGGAACCGAACCCGCGATGTCTCCTCTGCATGCCCATTATCCTGGATTCCCAGGCGAGGACACGGAGGCTCAGAGCGAGGAAGCCCCTCTTTCCCAGTGAGTGGTCAAGCCTGAAGCAAACCCAGGCTGCTTTTGCTCTGTGCAACTAAATCATGAAACTTACCTGAATGATTTCTTTAAGAGATCCAGATTTTAAATCCACCCCAGATTTTAAAAATCCTTTTAGTTTTGGCCTCTCCGGGTACAGACAGAACACCTGATGATTTCTTAAGAAATCTTGGTCTTAAGAAATCTTGGTCGAATCAGGAATGTGGGGTGACAAGGTTATTTTATGGAGCTATTGTTGGGGAACTTCCCTGACTCTGTCTAGGGGAAAGTGAGGCTCAGAGGGACATACCCTGTCCACTGCCATACAGAAAAGTAGGGACAGTCTTAGAAGCAATTCAGGCTTCCTTAGGCAGGGAGAAAATTGGCAACAAATCTGCTGGCTAGTTTCCCCCATGCTCACAGAGGTGAAGAATTGAGAGGCAGGGTTTGGAATCATGGGTCTGGGTCCAAAATCTTGCTATTTTCTTTACTATTATATGGTCTTGGTTGACAAGTGGGCCTCAGTTTCCTGACCTGTAAAATGGGGATCCTAGTGCCTACCTCACTGTGGGACTGTAAGCATGAAATAAGTTAAGGTGTTCAAGGTACTTACTTACCGCTGTACTTAGGACATAGGAAATACTCACTATACTGTGATTATATTATTATAATGCAGTGTAGCTTATAAATATATATCGTATGAATGTACTGTCCCTCTATCTTGTATTAAATTAATTCCAGTTCACAGCATTTTTATCCCCTCTGCCCATCCTTTTCCTCCAAGATACCATTCCACTGGGAAGCAAAAGACTCATAAAAATGAACTGAACCCAGAATTCCTTTTTTTAACTCAACCTGCAGATTTTCAGTGCAACATGGTGATCCACTATTTGTGTCGCAAGGTTTTTAAGCATACGTTTTGAGGCAAGGCCTCAAAGATGATCCCTGACTTACATCTGTGTGTGGCTGAGAAATTGACTTTTTCCCTCCTGGTCAAATTATTAATTAGTTGCCTTATTGACTAATTTCTAAGCACTCAGTCAAATTGGGTAACCCATCCAATTTGGACAGGAGAACAGTGAAAGCTTTAATTCATCCATTTTTCAATGGGAGGCATGTCATCGTCTGGCGACTGGGCCTCAAAACCTCCCCCCGAGCGTGGAAAATCCAGGGACAGTGAATTTTGAGAAGTTTTATCTTCATTCCTTCCTATACTTAATTTCCTACAACTCCAGTTTCAAGATGGAAAGAGCAAGCTTGAAAAGCTGTGACCTCTATCAGAATTAAATATTCATTGTCGAATGCCTTCTCTAACTTACATACTTTTGCTTCTGAGTAACAATGTTTAGGCGGTTTTTATGTGGTTCTCATATAGGTTCTTTGTCATCCAGACCAAGGAGATGTCAGGAGTAGAAGGGGCTGTCCTAGTAGTGTTTAAATCATGGTATTTTTATATAGCTAATTGCTTTTAAGATCCTCCTCTTCTCTGATGTTTCCCAGGATGGAAGGCAGCGAATATTGTCCTTGTACAAAGGTAGGGATATTAAGGTGCAGAAAGTCTGTCTTCTGAAGAGCGACAAACACTTCCCCAACCGCTCCTGTTGGCAGGGATCCTAAAACAGCCTTTGAGAGCGAAACAAAGACCAGACATCTACTAGTTTGGTTTGTCGACCTGACCTGACTCAGAGGCAGGTACTTTCTCTTTCCCTTCTGGGTAGTACCCAAAAGGCAGTTTAGTTCAAGGATCGGAGCCAATGAGTCCCCTCTTTTCCCTAACAGAGTAGGGTGGTCCAAACCCCAACACCCTCTTTGAAATCCTCCTGGGGAAACCAAAGCAAACAGGGCATGGCCAGCGGGCTTTCCGTCTGGGGGGGAGCTGCCTGGCACCATCCATCCATTTCAAACATGCTTTTGATTTGTCTTTATTGGCTAGTGAAAAGAATCATTTACTAGTCAAGAGCCAGGCAGTGACAAAGGAATTCAGGTAAATTAGTTTCAGTTCTTACGTAGACAGTCCTCCTTCTTTGGAATTTGAGCTTTAGAAAATAAAGCCTCCTTACCACTGATTTCCTTCACCCCCTCTCCCTTAAGCCTTTTAAAAAGGATTTTTCTTCCCTTTTAAATCTCTTCAAGAAAGAGTTTCTTTTCTTTCATACAGAGGGGTTGCGGGAATTAAATTCACCAAAATATCCTAACATCCGTGCATGCAGAAAATTCAATGAAAACCAAATTAGGTGCATTTAAAAAAAAAAAAAAAAAAGCTTTTTTGCTGGGACCCTTAAAATAGGCAGACATACACCAAGAGAGAGCTTCAAAGCCCATTTTAATAACTAACTACTTACCAGCTCAAAGCAGCGACTCACAGCCCCTTTCGCCCCAGCCCCAATACTTAAAATGCAGTTAAAGTTTAAGCTTTTAGTCCCTGAAAGTAGCAACAGTCAACTCGTACAGAAGCAGCGTCCATAAAATCTACAAGCCCGGTTTTCCATTACTCCGCTGTAATTAACAACCCAGTAGTAAATTAATGATCTGGAATTCACAAATGGTGCGGAACTGGGGCGCTTAAATATTTAGAAAGGGCTCCTGACAGCGTGTTGGGCTCTAGAATCTGATTTCGTAACTGGAACTTTCATAAAGGTGTGACTCCCTAAAGGTTACTGTTTTTCTGGGTACACTGACAAATATTGGGGATCCCCCAAGCCCAGTTCTCCACATTTGCATTCGATCTGTCTTTTGCTTTTTATTTGCTCCGTATCCTTGGTGGTTTCCCTCAGCTTGGAAGCCCCAGGATTCTGAGTCTTTTTCTCTCTTGTTAAGTTCTCTTCTCACTGAAAAAGGAATTCAGTTTCCCCAGAAAGCATTTGGTCACTGGGGTTAAACTGCAATATATACATTTCAGGTGGGGTGAAAAAAGTACCAGCAAAGATAAAAAATATACATGGAGAAACAAAAGGACCAAAAAAAAAAAAAAGAAAGAAAGAAAGAAAAAAAATGGCAACCCTGTAAGGCCGGGGAATGTTTAAATAACAATTTGGTGTTTAGACAGGAGAGGTTGGCAGTCAGGAAATTTGAGGTTCCCCCAGACATTCTGGGCTCTCAACTCGGTTGTCAGTAAAGGGGTACAATGGTGTGAATTTTTAGCAGAGCATCAGTCGAACTTTGAATTTCCTGGGTTTTTGTTGGATCGTATCACAGTGAAACATTATAGTCTTTTCCCCCCAAATATATATCTAATTTCCTCTACAGAGGGCAAAAAAATATTTTTCCCACAAAGGTACAAGAAAAACACACATTATCTTTCCCAATAGGGCATTATCTATTATTGGGTATTTTGAGAGCTAAAAAACATGCACAAAAATAATGTCCCAGACCGGTTTATTGTGTTTTGTCAGATTTAAAAAAAGCTGATTTTGATTTATTATTTCATGTAGATACTGTGTAGACGTTCATGTTTGACATTTCCTGAGAAATATTTCCGTTTCTGAGGTCTCTCTCAAAAAAACAAAACAAAACAAAACCCCGAAAACCCCCCCCCAAAACACACACACACACACACACACACACACACACACACATGCATATTTTAAAAGACTTTAAGTTCTTTTTCTGTGTATGTATTTGTGATGACAGATGGGGGGAGGTGTTTTCTAAAGCTCTTCATGTTGAAAATGTTTATTAACTTAAAAGAGTTTACTGGGAAATTATGAACTTATAAAAGACAGACTTTTCTTGAAAGTCAATTGCTTCCAATAATCCTTTTTTTTAAAAGCCATTTTTCTAGTCTTTCTTCCTATAATTACCAAATGTTTTAAATGTAATTATACCTTGACGTATCTCGTGATTTAAAATGGACCTTTGAGAATGATAGTAAAGTGGTTTTGCGTTTCGTAGGTCAATAAAATCAAAACCAGTTAAAAAAAATAAGTATACAACTGGATTTGTTATTCTTTCAAAATCAGTCATACATATAGACCTTTTCCGAGGGGATGGGGAGTGAGGGGTGGGTGAAATTTCAGATTGGAACGAAGTTATAACCCACATCAGGAAAATCGGCCCTTTAATGAAAGAAATGAAAAAGACTTAATCACCCAAGCCCCTCCAAAGTGACACTCCAAATTACATCAGAACTCTACCCGGTAATGCAAAATGAGAGCCTTTCATCTGAAAAAATGAAATACCTAATGATTTCAATGAGTTCGTACCTCCCCAAATTTGAGATCTGCATTGAGCATGGATTTCTTTTATATCTCAAAAATATTTTGGGAAAGGACTCTTTTCCTCTGTTTTTTGCCCCCCTACCCTATTTTGACATGAAGGTAATTTGTTTTCTCTGGAAAAGATCGGGGGAGGGGGCGGTTGAAGAAGAGCGCTGTAGTTCTAGAAAATACCAAATGGCATTTCCCAGCTATCTGAGAATATGAACGTTTGAGTGGGTCAGACCTGCCCAGAGGCAGAAGGCATAGCTTAAGATCATTTTTCTCAGCTGAATTTTAATGATTGAATGGATTTGTCTGGGGGAAAAAAAAAGGGAAAGAAAAGGAAAAAAAAATGATTTAAATCTATGAAGAGAGCCTAATGAACTAGTTAACATTCTTAGTATCAGGAAAGTCTAACCCATTCATAAATAAACAATTTTAAACCGCCTTTACCCACATGCATACACTCTCTCTTTCAGCTCCCTTTAGCAATTTGGAGTACAGGAGATTAAAGTCTTTTGGAAATTTCCAAGGTCAGACCTCAACTAAAATAGGATTAAGGGGGTAAGGGGGAAGGAAAAAAAAAAAAGCACGAAGAGAAGGGTTTTATTCCCTCTTGCCCCCTTCTCCTAACTATCTGAAATAAATCGGAAGTTATTTCTTGAAATCCTCCTTTCCCCTGGCCAGAGGCAGCTCTTCAAAAGGTTCTGAGATTGTTTAAAAATTTTCCGATCCCCTCCTGCGCCCCCCCTTCCCTCCCCATTGTAAGAAAAACAAGAAAAGAGTGGGGACGTTAGTTCAAGCTGGAAGTTAGGGTCCCTTCCAGGCGATACTCCAGGGGGCACTGTGACATTAGGAACTTGGGCTGTAAGCGTCTGCTAGTTTGATCATTGCTGAAAGAAGAAAAATTCTCCAACTTTGCAGCCCGTTCTCTCTTCAGATGTACCAAGCCAGTATTCCAACAAAGGAAATGAAAAAGGGAAACTAACTATGTTTCCCCTTCTTTCTGTGTTTTATCCATAATGCTTAATTTCTGCACCAAGGACACAGCTTTGGATAGGAGAACACACAAAGATAAAACAGCTCGGTAAATGTTTTTCCCTTTCTCTGTCTCTTTCCTCCCTCCCTTCCTCCCTCTTTCTTTCCTTCCTCCCTCCCTTTCTTCCTCCCCCCAGCCTCCTCCCACCTCGTTTCTTACCCTCCTATGTGTACTTCTTTCTTTTCCACTTTCCCTTCCTTCACCTTCCTACCTTCCTCCTCCTTTCTGATGCCTGTTCTACGAATAAACAACTGAAACCACCACATCTTTCAGTCTACCTTGGTTGCATTTCTTCGTGTTCTTAATTTGATCCATTCCTTTTAAAAGTCTTCCTCGATCCTGCTTGCCTGTTCATTCATCAGATTTGAGCAAGGAACACGCTCTCTCAGGACATTTTGATAGATCTTAACAGTAATTATGTAGCAACTTCAAAGCAAAACTGTTTATGTGCATTTCTCTTTTTCTCTATCTTCTGTGCATGTTCTCTCTTTCTCAATCCTAACCCCACTAAATCCAAACAAAAAATCCTTTTCAAACAGGGCAGAAAATTGGGTTGAAGTTAGCAGCTGGTATTTCAAATGTACGATGATTGCGGAAACCTCCCCAAATTTCTGGGGGGGGGAGGATAATGAAAGAACCCTGTAAAGAAATAGAACTTTTTTTTTTTTTAAAGAGAAAAGAAATGGAACTTCTTATTTGACTCGTTTCAATTAAAAGTGTTATTTGATCATGCCTCAAAATTTCAACATGTTAGACCAGGGACCATGAATAATATGCAGTGGTAAAGAGAGAGACTCAGACATATATTTAATTAAGATCTGTTGGAACTGAATCGGGTGCTGACATATCCTGGTTCCTAAAGTGAATGATTTGGTCCTAGCAAACTTGTGCCTTTAAAAAAAGGCCATTTTACCGCAGAGAGCAAACATTTTAAATAAAATCTTTACATCTTAAAACATTAAAAACAAAAACAAACCCACCCAATTCTGCCTTTGTGTCTGCCTTTAAATAATCAGGACCGGGTTTCCAGGTTTCAAGGAAATAAAAACCCATTCATTCAATAACATAATGAACAGCAAAGTTGGATGTTTCATTGACGAAATGTTTTCCAGGGATTTTGACTTTATTATAAATGAGGTTTTATCTCAGGAACTAAAAATACTAGAAAGGAAGGAAATCAACGAAGGAGCTGAAAATACTAGGAACTCTGAACAAACCCTCCTCCTGCAGAAAGGACTGAAGCTTGTGGGTGTCTCTAAAAGCCTGAGCAAAGTACAAACAAAAGGAACTATTAGAATCCCAGTGAGTTGTTCAGTGTAGAAAGCTCATGTACATCCAGCCGGAGTCCTGGCTTTTTCTGGAGTGGGCAATTCTAAGCATGGAGATGGAAACACGAACGTGTGTGTATGCACTTTGTACAGTCTCCCATATATTTGTCTAAACTTATGTGAATGATCATTTAGGCAAACTTGCATACGGTGCGGTTAGAAAGAGAATATCTGACTTTTGAATGTCATCGACACGCTTCCTGGCGAACATTACAAATAAAAATGCGTCATAGGTTCTTTTGAAGAAAGGCGTCCCTTTCCCTGCTGTCAGTTTCACGAGCCCACAGTTTGGAACCAGAAGGAGCAGAGGCAAAGTAAAACTCTAAAGAAGCACATTTTGTTTTCTTTCTCAGAACTGGCAAAGCTCTTTAAGAAGGAGAATCTCCAGTATTTTCTCTGGATTTTAATAGACTCCCAAAATGTAATAATGCAGAGAAAAGAAATGAGCCCATACGATCTTAAGTAAAAATGCTTATTTTCACGTGAAACGTATCAGCCTAATCCCCCAAATATATGTTCATCAGCTGCATTCTTGCTCCTTTGGAAATGGGCTCATTCATTTCAGTTTTATTTTTTCCCTTTATTTATTTATGCCTTTGTTGTGTTAAGTGCTCATAAACTTGCCGGGGATCATAAATCCCTTTGCAAATTATGGCACGCTGATTTAGGGGTCCTGATTATGGGTGTGTAAAGCCAAAGTTCCCAAGACTTTATTATTATCATTCACCAATATAACACTGTAACAACAACCACGACGATTAAAAAAAAAGGCAATTATAAGCAGAACCAATCTCTCCCAGATTTCTGATTTTCCTTTAAATACTTTAAAAAAAAGGTTAAAGAGAAGGAGACTTTATTTCTAAATGCCTATTACATATAATAGGATATTAATAGTAATAACCATTTGTTCTCATGCCTGAAGCTACCATCAAGTTCTTTTGGCAGTTTTGAAATGGGGGGACATTTAGTTGTGTGGGCAAAGCAGGACGCTTTCTTATAAAAACGGCCAGCAGATGGCACTCCACCCCTGGTTACTGTGGCTAGGACGGCTCTGGGTGCTGTTCTCCGTCGGAGGAGGAGGGTGTGGACGTGCACTTGGGGGCTGATTCTGGATAGTCAACATTACCATCAAGAGACCTTGAGAAGGAGGAAATTAATTCAGCCGAGGAGCTGTCTTTGGAGGTTGTGGGGCTAGTTGGCTTTGTGCGAAGGTTGCCAGAGCTAGAAGAGAGCCATTTATCCCGGTGTGGATGTCTTCTGGCCTGCCACCGTGGAGCAGAAAATAAGCCTGTGACTCTGGGATTATCCAAATCCTTGCAGGCATTCAGGAAAAAAAAAAAAAAATGGGTTCTTTGGTTAGCGGTGTTATTACAACACCTTCCCATACCCTGTGGCCATGCAGGGCAATTTGGTTTTTCTCAAAGCCTTTAACCAAAATTTTTGGTTAAAAAAGCAAAGACCAAGCAAGATATACCACGCACACAGAGTGAAATGATCTGAATCGAAGCGGGATGCATGAGTTATCAAAGGATTTTTCTTGACCACTTCTCGGTGTGAGAAGCAAGGCAGGGAAGCGCGGTTCAGATCCCCAAATACTGTAGTTTGGGTTGACTGATGCCGAAGGAATCTTTGTTACAGAGCATTTGAAACTGGACAGTCCTCCAGATTGGAAGGGGTGTTTGGCCACTGGGGCCATACTCTGGGGAGTAAGGGGAAGAAAAGGAAGTTTTCATTTTCGTGGAAGCTCCAAGGTTTTCATAACATAGCCTCCAAATGCAGTAGAAAACCTCAAGAAATTGGAACTTGGCCAATCAGAGCCAAGGAGGCGAGTAACCAGGAAACAGGGGCTATCAGGGATGTATTAGCAACAGAAATAACACAACTCCTTCCCCGATGCACCCTGGAGGCCCTGTAAACCAGGTCTTTTTGTCTGTGTGCATTTGCGGAGGCTCTCCATTTCCGGAAGACAGAAACATCTATTTTTGTTCATTTAATGCACTATTTTAGGATTACCAAATCTGAGTGAGAAAAGATGGTGGTCTCACGCAAGCCGGTACTCAGAAAAGGAATTCACTCCAATGCAGGAGTAAGAATTGTTGGTGATCGCTACTTTGTGGCTGCCCGGAGTCACGCGCTGCGTTTGCTGTGTATCATCTCATTTAATCTCCGTGAACCTTCCCGAGAGGGCCTATTATTATCCCGCGCTACAGACGAACCTCAGAGGGGTTAGGTCACTTGCCCAAGATCACACAAGATCCTGTAAGATTCAAAGGCAAAATTCAAACACCGGGGAGAGGGGGATTCAAACGAAAATAGTTACGCGTGGTTTTTAAGCATACGTTTTGAGGCAAGAAAGTGTTCTTTCTGTTAATGAGGAAAACCCATGGAACCAGAAGTCCCTCACAGTTTTCTTAGAGCGATGGCCCTGGGGAAGAGAGGTTAGAGGTCCCGAGAGAGCAGAAGTAGCAACTTCCTGCCCTACAGGGACTCCAGGCAGGTGGGCCACGGCAAGTCCCTGATAGAAGAAAGACACCAAAGCCCATTTCCCTGCTAAGTACCACGGGCCTGAGCAAACGGGGGCAAGCCGGAGTTCTCCTGGGACTCCGAAATTCAGAGGAAAAAGACTCTCCTGGGTTTTAAGTCTTTGCCACCCGGTGCCCACTGCCTGTTTCGTTCTCGGTTCTAGCTCTCTGGCACTTGGCTGGGCAGAAGGAGGCAGAACCCAAAGCCGAGGAAAGCAAACACTCCTTTCAAGAATCTCTACCTTCTCACCTTCTTTGCCTCCTTTTGTCACGCTGACCTTCTGCATGACCTTGAAGCCTCTTTCCCGGGGGCTTGTCTTGGAAGCTGGCTCTGCTGGTTCAGGCTGTTGGACAAAGGCAGTCTGCTCAGAGAACTGTGAGCAGTCCTGTCGGGCTGGCATGGCCTTGGCGGTACAAGCCGATGGCCCTGTTGGGACCACGATGGGGGACGTTTGGTCTTCCGTGCACCCTGGGATCGCAGGTGGGGGTTCACACTATGTTGAGGATCGTGTTCTGCACTTTGCAGTTCAGCCCTTTCAATGAGGAAGAATCATTCTACCTGTACCCTCTCTCATGTACTTCCTACCTGGATGCTATGCTGCCTCCCCCGTTCATGTATTCATCCTGTCCCCTCAACTGTTTATTGATGGTCTTGTGTGAGTCTGAGACTCACTTAAAGCATTCGGGAGGGTGATAGAAAAAGGGGCATTTATAATAGGGCCGTCAGTGCTGCAGGGGGTCTGCTGTGAGGGTGCTGGGAAGGGCACTTAATTCAGTTCTTCCAGTGGGGCTGGAGGGGTGGAGCAGGATAGGCTTCCTGGAAGAGGTGACGTCCATCCAAGACCTGACACCGAGTAGAGTTAACCAGGTGAACTGTTTCAGGGACAGGGAAGAGAACATCCAAAGGAGCTCATGGGGAAGGGAGGAAGCAGGATGCTGGAAACTGCAGATAAGTTCCTTGGCTGGAGCCCTAAAGAGGCAGAGTTGAGGTCAGAGAGTAGGCAGGGTTCAGGTCTGTGAGCTACGCATTATCCAGATGGCAGTGGGGAGCTATGGAAGAGTTCAGGGCGAAGGGTCGACTCGGCCCACTCCAGCTCTGCCTCAGTGGATTTGAAGAACTGTGTTTTCTTACGGAATATCAGCTTTCCAAAATATAGATGCCCTCTCTGCTTCACAGCGACGGTGGCCCCAGGCTCTAGGATGCTGGGACTTGAGAGAAGAAGGCACAGAATGATCAAACCGAGGCAGGACACAAGGACCACAGTGTCCATCCCAGGAGCTGCAGACTTCAGGAAGAAATAACAACAAACCCAACGAAATAGTATCTTAGAGATTGTTCTCGGTACTGTTTTGGTGGGGGGGGGGGCGGGGCGAAGCTAGATGTCAATGAGAAATGATTTTTAGCAGTTCACAGCAAACAGTCTATGCTGTTCGACAAAAGAAACAGATTTTTAAAGACACAGATTAAAAAAAGATACGGGTTTTTTTTTCCCCCCTCCCCAAAAGGGACCCTCTACCATAAGCATCTTTTTTACAAAGGGAAAACATCTTGCATGTTGTGACCGATTTCCCGTCTGCCCGGCTGTCCTTCTCCCATGGAAGTAATTGGGGGAGAAAGGTCTGCGGAGCAGAAGCTTTGATGTTTGGGGGAGGGGGGCACCTTTTCAACAAATGTCCGCCGCAGACACAGTGATTGAGAAAGGCACATCCGTTTTGGAAAATGCCTGCTAATTAAATGAATGTTTTCAACTGGAAAGCATGTCTGAGCTGTTAAGATACATCCCCGATGAAGCTGGAAGGAATGCTTCAGATGTTGGCCTGAAACGGGCGTTCACATACCTTGGCCTCTTCAGGTCCTTGATGTCCTCGCTCATTCGCTCCTTCAACACATGTTGAGCTCCCCGGTGCCGGGCCCTGGGGTAGGCGCATTCAGCAGTAGACAAGGCTGCCAAGGGAGCTTTGTTTCCTAGTGCACAGGACAGAGCTTCCTTACGAAGCTTCTGGTGTCAGATGTGCTTGCCACTAAGCGTGAATATGGAAGAGCTGACACTGGGTCATCGGAGACGGACAGGACGTGGGTCCCAGGCCAGTCTCCCTTGTTTATTTGCTGTGGGACCTTGGGCAGTTGCTTAGCTCCTACCAAGCTCAGTCTTTCCGTCTTGGAAATGGTCCTGACAACGGTGCCTGTCTTCCAGGGAGCGAGTGAATAGTACGCAAGATGACTTAGTATTTGATCCATAGCAAGACCTTGACACAGGTGAATTATGCTTATTATTAAGACCAAGGACATCGACGTATTTTTTAAAATGTAAATTTATACCCAGTGTGAAGAAAAATCTAACAGAGAAGCCCCCGAAATAAAAGTTGGAGGTCACCTCCTTCCCCTATGGCCGGGGCCACCTGTGTATCCATGACGGCTGTAAGTCACGGCCAGCCCCACGTGACCTCAGTGGGAGAGAGGGATCTATTGACTTACTAGTCCACAAAGTCCTGGGTAGATCTATGCTCACGTGGCTGGGTCCAGAGCATCCAAGCAGACCATCAGCTTCTGTTTCTCTGAAGATCTCTGTAGCGTTTTCTGTGCTGGGTGGTTCTTAGGTAGGCTCGCCCTCCTGGCCTACAGATGGCCCCAGGGCACCTCCAGACTGACCTCCTGCCAAAGGAAAGAACGTTTCTTGCTCCTGGTTCTAGGCAAGGCCCTGGCTTGGCTCTGATTGGCTGGCTTGCATCCTGAGCTTCCTGGTCAGCTGGGGATGCTGGGCTCTTATTGGCCAGGCCCAGGTCACGTGTCCATCATGGGCGCTGGGGAAGGGAGAGGGGACTCTCCCCAACCAAATCACCTGGATTGGAAGAGAGAGAGAACGTGGAAATTAGCTGTGGTTACCCGAAGATGGAGTCTCATGTTGCCAAGACCTGTAGATGTTGATCACGGACATCCCCGAGGCTGTTACTTTTGTTAACCCTTGGTTACACTCTGGTGTGTGCACTTCTGGACTTTTCCTTTATATGGATATCTTTCTCTAGTACTATCTACTGTGTATGCATATCTATAATCATGTATGTGTATATATACACATATTCCCAAAACGGGAAACTTGCTTTATCCATTTAACAAATGTATAATTATACCATGGCCGCCTCAGTACATTTGGGTGAATTGTGTTAATTAATTAATTAATTATTTTTAAAAAATATTTATTTATTTATTTGACAGAGGGCACAAGTAGGCAGAGAGGCAGGCAGAGAGAGAGGAAGAAGCAGGCTCTCCGCTGAGCAGAGAGCCCGATTGGGGCTCGATCCCAGGACCCTGAGATCATGACCTGAGCTGAAGGCAGAGGCTTTAACCCACTGAGCCACCCAGGCGCCCCTGAATTGTGTTAATTTAAATAAAACTTTTTTAAAAAATTTATTTTTTATTTTTTTAATTTTTTTTAAATAAGATTTTTAAAACACAAAGAATCCTTGAGCTCATTTAGCCAAAGTGCCTCCATTTAGCAGATGGGGAAACTGAGGTCCCTACTCTTGCTCAGGGTCATACAGTAAGTGACTCTATTCTGACCCTTGAGCCGTGTGGCCTTCTTCCTGTTTAAGCTAGTTCCCAGTGCCTTCCATGAGCCCTGGGCAGCTGGGGTCCATGAGGGAGCTGTGCACAGGAGATACTGAGGACATCAGAGGAGAAAAGCTGAGTTTTATTATGAAGAGGGGTTTTTTTGGGCATCTGCCTTCATTGACTGTTACTATATACTGAGAGCTGGACCTAGCTGGTATTCTGAGGATGGTAAATATTGAGCAAGACAGTCTTTGATGAGCCTGGAAGTAAACGATAATTACTGGTAGGCTCATGTTAAGGGGAAAAAAAATCTGTGTGTGTGTGTGTGTGTGTGTGTGTGTGTTCTCCAAACTGATTTAATTGTGGGGGATGAGTAATCATGCACACAAGTCTATAAAGAATTTCTCTAACTAGGTGTTCGCGTCCTGAATTTTATTAATGGAAGAAGAGCTCATTATACCATTAGTTGTATGTGGCTGTTTAAATTAAAAATAATTAAAATTAAAAATTCCCTTTCTCAGTTCACTAGCCTCATTTCCAGTGGTCAGGAGCCACAGGTGGGTAGTGGCTATGGTGGTCAACAGTACAGATACGGAACTTTCCTCTAATTGCAGAGAGGGCTATGGGGCAGTGTTGCAGTAGGTCAGTGTTTCGTAAAACAGTATCTGCTCTCCCCTTGCATCTGAACCATCTGGTAAGAGGGTGCTTGGTGAAAGGAAGATATCCAGGCTCCACGACAGCCAGATGGCACCAGAAGCTATTGGGAGATTGGCTGGGAATCTGTATTTTTAAAAAATACATCCCCCAGCTGTTTTGGATGCACATTTAAGTCAGAAGCACAAAGAATGACAGAGAAAGATAAAGGCATTGGGGCTAACAAGAGGTAGGCTGTGAGTGTTTGATGGGACCCACCGCCCGTTACAGAATAATCACAGATGACATAGTCAGTTGGTCTACAAGGTCATGGATAGATCGTATCTGAGGTTGTCACTCCATTGTCATGGAAACCTTCAAGGACGCACTCATTATGAAAAGTTCATTGAAAGGATTTGCTGGGTGGGCTTAGGGGAGGGGAGGCGCTGACATGAAATTGGAAAGGAGGACCTAATCAATGGCTTCTGCCTTTGCACATTCTGTTCCCTCAGCCTGGAACAGTCTTCTCCCACCCATGGGAGAGGTGGCTTCTCACGACTACCCCCATCATCCCGCAGGCACCTCCGCAGATCACTTGCCTTCACAGAAGTTTCTCCCACCAGCTCATCTAGGTAGGATCTCCCCTACCTCCTTGTTTTCCACTCCTGAGCCGGGCTCGCTTTTGTGGCTTTGGGAAGAAGAAAAAGGTGCATTTTAAGAGAGACAGAGATAGCTTGACAACGCTAAGGACAGGCAGGCAGAGGTAGAGCAGTGAGATGGAGAGAAACAAAAAAGAGAGGAAGACAAAGACGGAGAAGCAGCACAGAGACAGAATGAACAAGAGGGTGCATGCGACACAGAGAAAGAGACCCCCCCCCCCCCCAGTACAGGCCAGAGAGCGCTGTAGATGAGCAAGGCACCCCTGCTCCGTTTTGTGGAAGGTACCACTCCCTCTGAAACTTAGACTTTTAGGACTCACAGGAAAAATGAAATGTAAGCCCTTGGTGGCTGATGGCCGAACTGGCATCGTCTAGAGCTGGGCTTTCCGAGATGGTGGCTTCTCACCCCCCGTGAGGCTAAACAGATCAAAAGGACACCCTCCCTTCCTTCCTTCTTCCTTCCTTCCTTCTTTGCTTTTTTAATGCAGCTCCTAGAAAATGTCCAAAGACAAATGTGGTTTGTATTGTTCTTCTGTTGGAGAGTGCTGACCTAGACCTTCACACTGTCCAGGCCCCATGACTGCCTGGACATTCATGCACCGAACAGTGAAAAAGACAGGGCAAGCCACCCTCCCTCTCATTGGGAGGGAGGCCTCAGTCCCCCCACCCCCCGCCGTCCACTCCCCCCTGCCTTCTGTGGTTGGGGGGGGCCCATCCATGGCTCATCAAGTGGCAGTGGGTATGAGGCCCCTCTGAGGCCACCCACCCTCCCCGATGCCCAGCCCGGGGCCCTGGGTATGCACTCTTCAGGGCTGGTCGGCCCTTTCTTGGAAGCGCCGAGCTGCCTCTTGGAACAGCCACTCACCAGGTGATTCTTTGTGGCTCCGAGTTCATAAGAGCTTCTTTAGAAAGCAGAAAATGTTTCAAGTGAGTTTGGAGAGATGAGTGTATTTACCGGAAAAAATATTTTGCTCTTTGTCAGCCCTCAATTATATCTGACTGCACTTTTCTGTCTGAACTGAGTTGGGGGAAAAACAGTTCATTTAAAGCTTGAAAATACTCATCCTCTCTCTCGTTCCACCTCTGTCTTCCTCTCAACAGCAATGTTTGTGTTTGCCTCACAGCCTGCTGTTTCCACTTGGGCACAACTTCTCTCCTTGGTTTGTTTTCCAGAACAATCTTACCTCTCCCTTTGGCTGTGTTCTGCTCTGGTTTCTGGAAATCAGTTTATTTTGTTCTAACAATCATCATCATCATCATCCTCATAATGCATGATGATCTGTGTGAGTACTACTGTGGGATAGATTCTGTGTGAAGAGTTTTGCCAACTTTAATGTCATTTAATGTCCCACAGCTTCAGCAAGTGGACACTGTCCCCATTCTATAGATGAGCAAACTGAGGCTCAGAGCAATAAAGTATCTACCCCGTCCAAGGTCTTGCAGCCAGCTAGAGATGGAGCACAGCTTTGGGTCTAGGTCTCTGGCCTCCAAAGTCTATGCTTTTAACAATTCATGTCCTCCATATGTTCATACCAGGACCACATGTGAGGACACAAAGAGATTAAGATTTGTAATCTTTCAGGTTCAGGTGTTAGCAGACCCAACTGAAACTGGATTTCACACAAAAGAAAATGCAATGTAACTGAAAGCCTGACACTGGGGAACGGGAGGGGTTCAGGCAAGTGTTGATCTAGGAGCTCAGTATTTCCAAGAATCTGATTTTACCATGTTAATTTTCTGAGACACTCAGAAAACACTGGTTAGCACGGACTGCTAATCCAGCCCTCTGCTAGATTCTGGATATGGATAAGATCTGGTCCCAGTCAGGGAGGTCTCAGTTCCTAAAGAGACTGATAGTTAAAACAGAAAATCCTAATAGAGCTTGGTATCTGTTCTCTCTCTCCTCACCCCCCCCCCCACTAGATACTTTACCACTGCATTACAGATACAGTTACAGATACAGTTGAGTGTCCTGGTGAATCCCTCCATGCTTCCCTAATATGTAGAAGAGTTATAAATGAGCCTGCTCCAGATGCATTGTGTTCGGAAGCCTGTAATCTTATTCGCTTGGCCCCTACCCTCCCACTCAGGGTCTCCTCTGCACTAATGTGCTGCTTTTTGAGGAATTCCGTGTGGTTTTCTGGGGTCTATGAAGCCAAATTTTAAAACTACTTTTTTAATCATTAAATTTTTGTATTGGACTATAATGTACATGCAGAAGAAACACACATATCCTAAAGCAGAATCCTGTGAATTTTCACAAAATGTTTGCGTCCTTGGAAACAACACCCAGATCAAGAAACAATATTCCAGCCCCTTTCCCATTCTTGACCATGCCAACAAGAATGGTTCATCCTGCTTTCAACACCATAGATTACTTTCACATCTTTCCCACTGTATGCAAATACTATCATGTAGTGTGTGCTCTTCTGGGGATAGGGTCTGGAATTTGACATTATGTTTGCATGATTTCTGCATCCGTTTTCATGGCTATATAATATTCTATTTTATGACTATCCCATAATTCATCAAACTGATCTTGTATTGTTAGAAGTAACTAGGTTGGGGGCACCTGGGTGGCTCAGTGGGTTAAGCCTCTGCCTTCGGCCCAGGTCACGATCTCAGGGTCCTGGGATCAAGCCCTACATTGGGCTCTTTGCTCAGCAGGGGGCCTGCTTTCCCCTCTCTCTCTGCCTGCCTCTCTGCCTACTTATGATCTCTCTCTCTCTGTGTCAAATAAATAAATAAAAACAAAAAAAATTAAAAACGAAAGACGTAATTAGGTTGTTTGTAACTTTCGCTTCCTTGTTTTCCTTTTCTTTTGTTTTATTTATGGGGAATCATTGTGTTTGCCCAAAGCAACAATATTGATTAGACTGTATAGCTTGGGAGCTCAGAAGATCCAACTCTGGCTTGGTCCGGACAATAGTAGGTTCATCATGATGTTCAGAGGACTGAAGAGAAGGCCGAGGAACCAGGTCAGGAGAGGCCGTGGGCAGTCAGGCAATCCTACCAGGGAGTATTTGGCAATACACAGGGACAGGGCAGAGGTTGGGTGGTCCAAAGCCCATGTCCCCTCTGGTGCACCTTTTAGCCCTGCAGGAACCTGGGGTTGAAAGATGTTTGGGGGGAAGAAAGTTCTTCCTAGTAACCCGGAAATACCATATGGACTGGTTTACCAATTTATAAGACTGTCTCTGGGTTGTCTCACTGTGGCATATCCCAGGAATGAGATATTGGGTAGGCAGGAGTTCTCAAACTTTTCTTCTCAAGGGTTCTCATGGTTATCAGCAAAGTGTGACAAGAATCTCTGGTGGACCCGAGGGTGCTGTTTTCTGTTTGTCCTCAAAACCTTGGGCTCGGTTTTTAAAAATACGTGTGAACTTTGCATTCCACTCCATGTATATCTGTGTTTGTATGGCACAAGAATAACTACATTTTCTAAATTCTCAAATAAGTAGATACTAAAGGACCCTGTTACTCAAAGTGTGGTATGTGCACCAGCAGCCTGGGCATCACCCAGAGCTGCTCTATCATTCATTCATTCATTCATTCAACAGAGATAAGATGCCTGTCACATTTATAGCCACCTTCTGCTTAATGCTGGGAGGCACTGTTGATGCTGACAGAGATGACTATGAGAAAAGAACATTAAATAGGGACGCCTGGATGGCTCAGTCTGTTAAGTGTCTGACTCTTGGTTTTGGCTCAGGTTTGTGAGATCGACTCCCATGCTTGGCTTCCCACTCAGTGCAGTCTGCTTAAGGTTTTCTCTCTCTCCCTCTCCCCATCCCCTACTCATGCATGCTCTCAATCTTTCTCTCAAATAAATAAATCTTTAGAAAAAATAGCCAGATGTTATTCTAAGCTCTTTGCATATGCTCACCTATCTAACCATCATCAAGAATAGCCCTAGGAGACAAATTCCACCATAGTCTCCATTTTGCAGGTGAGGAAACTGAGGCAGGGAAAAATTGGTTAACTTACTCACGATGATGCAGCAGAGCTGAGATTCAAACCCATGAAGCCCAGCTCTGGAGATCCTGTCTTCCATCATTCTGTTTTAAAAAAGGCAGGGGTCTGCCCTGGGAGACCCTGCCCACCGCCACTTCAGGCCCACTTTTCCCCACAAACTTTCTAGGATCTTCCATCCAAAGTAAATGTCCTGGTCTGAGCTTCATACGTCAAATTGTTCTCTCTTCAGTGATTTGCTGGGGACCCAACGAGGCACAGCTCTGTGGGTTCATTCTCTGACGATGATGACAGCCTCAATTGCTCATGCCTCTGCTTTCCCACACAAGCTCCTCCTGCCTGGAGAGCCCAGGCCTCCCTCTATCTCTGGTCCCTGTGACGGGACCTCTTGTGACTTTACGCTCCTCCTCACTGCATGGTGTTTCCCTCTCTGGGTCTCTTCCTTCCCTTCTTGCCTGGCACTTAGTCCATCTTTTCAAATACCACCCCAGCTCCTAAGGCTCTTGCTAATTTACATGCACATGCACACACCCACGTTCACTCACATGTACACATAGATGTTCATGCATCCTTGCACCCGTCCACTCATAGCCTCCTACTTACTATGTACATACAATACTGACACACACACACAACACACATCCATCTATCCAATACACAGTCACTTACATACTGCTCATTCACATACATTCAAACGTGTACAGAAACACACACACGCTGTACACTTTTCCTTAACACACTCTCTCAAAGAAACATTTGTACACACACACACACCAGCAGATTCTCTATCATAGACATACATTGGGGCCTTATTGGCTGCCATTCATAAAGAACTTTACAGTGATGTCAGAGAGGAAAAGTTCTAATGAAAATCAGATCCAGTAGTTATAGGATTTTTCTACATGCACATTTTTTTTTCCTAGGGATGGACTTGAAAATGAAAGAGGCCCAGGAGATGAGAGCCTTTCTTGGGGGTTGGGAAGTAAGTAAACAAAACCACATTTTAGAGAGTGAGAAAAACTCCCTAAAATGTTCTTAAGAACCACTTGATGAAGAAGAGGACTGTAGACATAACTTTGTTGTCAACCGTTGGGTTTGACATTGGTGTCTTAGAGTGGTGACATTTTGTGGGTTTTTCAAGGACAAAGCCAAGTACTTTCCCTTTCAGGGCCCTGTTTCATCTAGAACAGGGCTCTGAATATCATGCAGATCAATTCCTTTTTGCAAACATGCCGAGTATCTAATCTGTGCTGAGCATTGGATAAGCCACTTAGGGTACACAGATAACCAGGGTTGTCCGCAGTGGTAGGGAAAGAGGTAAGTATAAGCCAGATGAATTGATTGCAAGGGGCTGAAAACTAACTGAAACTGGTAAGGGTGTCTGGCTTTAGACACTGTTGGATCCAGGGCTTCAGGCAGACATTTATCACATAGTCACACTAAAGGGGTGACATGGTCAGGGCTACACGGTGGGGAATAGACAGGGATGAATGTGGAAGCTGGACGGCCAGATTCAAAGAGCGGCCATTGGAATGGTCTGGGCAGAAAAGCATGATGGCTTGAACTAAGTAGGTGTGAGGTTGGGAAGAAGTGAATGGATGTAGAAAACAGAGATGAGGGAGAATGCAAACACTTGGTGTAGGGGAGGGTGGCAGGTGTAAGGGTAAGGAAGAGGGAGGAACCAACAGTAATTCTTAAGTTTCTGACTTTCCATCTGGGTGGCTGGCGGAGATAGGTTATTTTTCTTACTTTAGCCAAGAGAGATGGGTATAAAAATTCAGACTTAGAAATGATGCATGATTGCAGTATAACTGACAAAACTGTAATATATTTAAAGCGTACAATGTGATGATTTGATACATGGACACATTGTGAAAGGATCCCCACCATCGAGTTAATGAACACATTTATCACCTCATACACCTCATATATTTACTTTTTTGTTTTTTTGTGAGAACACTTATGTTCTACTCTCTTAGCAATTTCAATTATACAACAGAGCATTATCAACTGTACTCACCATGTTGTATTTTAGAGCCTCATCAGACCTGATTCATCTCATAACTGAAAGTTTGTACCTTTTAACCAGTGTCTCCCTATTTCCCCAGCCCCAACCCCTGCCAACCACTGTTCTACCCAATGTGAGTTCAAATATTTTTAATTTAAAAAAATTTTTAAGATTCTGCATATAAGTGAGATCATGCAGTAGTCATCTTTGGCTTATTCTACTTAGAATGCTTTCCAGTTCATCCATGTGATTGCAAATGGAAGGATTTTCCTCCTTTTTAAGGCTGAGTAATCTTTTTTTTTTTTTAATGTACACACCACATTTTCTTTATCCATTCATCTGTTGATGTGTGTTTATGTTGTTTCCATGTCTTGGCCATTGTTACTAATGCTATGATGAACACAAGAATCAGATATCTCTTTGGGAAAGTGATTTCACTTTCTTTATATACCCAGAAGTAGGATTGTTGTATCATAGGGTAGTTTTATTTTTATATTTTTGCAGGACCTCCGTACTGTTTCTCATGGTGGCTGCACCAGTTTGCATTCCCATCAGTGGCTCCCCAAGGTTCTCTTTTTCCCACATCCTCACTAGCTCGTGTTATCTTGTGTTTCTTGATAAAAGCCATCCTAACAGGTGTGAGGTGATATCCCACTATGGTTTTGGTTTGCCTTTCCCCAATGATGAATGATGTGGAGCACCTTTTCATATATCTATCAGTCATTTGTATGTCTCCTTTGGGAAAAAATGTCTATTCTGGTCCATTCTGTAATTAGGGTCTTTGTTATTAATTAACTAATTAATTTGTATTTTTGCTACTAAGTTGTAGGAGTACCTTGTATACTTTGGATATTCCCTTATCCACTAAGTGGTTTGCCAATATCTTCTCCCATTCTGTAAGTTGTCTTTCCATTTTGTTGGTCATTTCTAAGTGTCCATCCAACCAGAGAGTGTATAATCTCTACATCAGGGAGGCAGTTTTGCTTTTATGTTTTCAGGAATCCCCCACAGGAGTCGTGAAAGTCGGGGATGGGAAAAATGATGCTAAGAGAGTGTATGAGTCGTAGTAGCCCCAGTAGCCGTGGGAGGCATTGGGGAACTGCTGGGAGCACAGGATCTGCAGCCAGGCTACCTACCGGCATTCAAGTCTCAGCACGGTCATTTACTAGGTAGCTGACCTGGGGCAAGTGACTCATGTCTCCTGTTGCTCAGTGTCCTCATCTTGAAAGTGGAGTGGGATGAAGTTACCAATCTCAGAGCGTTGTCCTGAAGATTAAATGAGACAATACATACAAAATGTCTAAACTGGTATGGGCATATAGTAAGCGCTCGATAAAGATGAATTACAGTCATTGTTGTCAAGCACACCTTCCTCCCAGATGGCGTGGTGTGGTGATAGTGGAGGTCCCCCTAGCTGCTCCGTTTTTCTTGACCTTGATTTGGGAGGCTTTTGCATTTCCCCGCTGCTTGGAATTAGGAGTAGCCATGGCCAGATGACTTACTTTGGCCACAAAATATAAGTAGAAATGATGTGTCACTTCTGGGTGGAAGTTTTATTTTATTTATTATTATTTTTAAAGATTTTTATTTATCTATTTATTTAAGAGACAGACAGAGAGAGACAAAACAGGGGGAGGGAGAGGGACAAGCAGACTCCACACTGAGTATGGAGCCCAATGTCAGGCTCAGTTCCAGGACACTGAGATCATGACCTGAGCCACAATCAGGAGTTGAACGCTTAATCCACTGAGTCATGTAGGCACCCCGGGGTGGAAGTTTTAAAGCCAGTATGCGATTTACCACATCTGTCTTTCTCTCTGTCATGGTAACCCACGAGGCTGGTAACCCGCAATGTTGGTTGCTTCGTCAGTCTGGTACCAGAGTGAGGATACAAGGGACAGAGTCATTGGCCGACCTGTGATAAAAATAGACTGTACAGGAGAAACCGAGTTTTGCTGTTTTAAGGCCCTGAAACTGGGGCTTGTTTGTTACCACAGCAAAATCCATCCTACCTTGACTGATACAGTGGTGGCCACTAGAAACCAAACCACTGAAGATCTTTGTTCTTCAAACAAATATTGCAGAGGCTCACACCTCCATCACATTTTACAACGATCCCATCATACAGATCCAGATAGAGAAAAGAGGGTGAGGGGGTAAAAAAAACTTCCTTAGCTTTTGGAGAGAGATTCTACTTAGCTTTGAAATAATCTTAAATGGATTCTTACTGGAAAAAAAAAAAAAAACAACAACAACCTGGGGCTTGATGGAAAGTACACAGCTTTCATATATAATGAAAATGGAAGCGGGTATCACAGCACATGTGAAAAGGAAATCTACGAAAACCACAGAGCGTTTTAAGAGGTTAAAGGTAAAAGCAAATGGGCTTATTATGTATCAGTTAAGTAAACACAGGCTTCTTGAACCAGAATGGGAGAAGGTCTGGTCATCATCCAACTTTTTGGAGATGTATTTAAAATATGGCATTAGGCGCACGTGGGGTTTTTGCATTTATCACCCTCCTGAACAGGACGTGTAAGAGCAGAGACTGACTTAGAGCCTGGACCAAGAAACGGAGTTTTAGGTATCTCAGAAAATTGAAATAAAATCCAGGATTCCAGGGGGGGTTTTGGATCTTGAAAAACTAGGGATTTCACCCTAATCATGATCTGTGAGGTCTTTCTTTTTCTTTTTTTTAAAAAAGATTATTTATTTATTTATTTGACAGACAGAGATCACGAGTAGGCAGAGAGGCAGGCAGAGAGAAAGAGCCGGAAGCAGGCTCCCTGCTGAGCAGAGATCCTGATGTGGGGCTCGATCCCAGGATGCTGGGATCATGACCTGAGCCAAAGGCAGACGCTTTAACCCACTGAGCCACCCAGGCGCCCCTCTATGAGGTCTTTCAATTTCAGAAATGTATCTAATGTTTCAGGCATGTTTACTGTAGACCCTGGAAATGATGTTTTTGGGGGGCTGAGATGCTCCCAGACCTCAGACTTGACAGTAGGTATTTTGGGGTGTGTGATTAACATAGGAATTAATTTCTAGGTTTTTGTGGCTTGGTTGCTGATGTCATCTGGTAACAGAGTGGAACAGATTCACTCTGGGCACTTGCATGGGCTTGGCTGTGTTTTGCATGCCATGTCCGTGGGAATGTGATTTCTTGGAGCCCATGTGTGCAGAGCCATGGCCTGAGGGACCATAACAGTGAAGAACACTGCTTTGGCGAGGGACAGACCCTAGTCTGTGTCTTCAGCTATGCTTTGATTAACAAAGGATCAGATATCCTGTCTCTGCAGCTAGATTCTTAAGGATAGAAGCCATACATATTTTTTGTGAGAAGGCAGATCTGAGTTCAAATCCTGTTTTCGCTACTTCCTGGTGAAACGAACTTACACCCATTGAGTGTCAGCTTCCCTAAATGCAAAATGAAGAGGTGTTGAAACCGACCTCCTGTGGTTTGTTGTAAGGGTTCGATGCGTGTAAATCCCTTAGCTCAGTTTCTGATAAATAATAAGAGGAGAATATATTGTATCTTAACATTCTGTGTAAAACACAGGGAGATGCAAAGAGCCTTGGAACACGAGTCCCAGCTTCAAACCCAGGTGTAGCTTGGAGGGGTCTCTCCAGTCTCATCTTGGTTGTCTGTACAAATGTGCTTTGTGGCCTCCGTCTTTGGTCCACCCTGGCTTGGGCTTGTGGTATTGATGTGATCATCTAGGTGACATCCTAGATACTTATCAGTCTGTATAGCATGGGGATGGGCCAGTTGTCGCACCTAGGATGGCATTCTGAATATCTGCCCTTGGCAAAGGCATTCTGGGCAAGCATGAGTCATGACCCAGATGCAAACATCCATCCCTGTTGTAGTTAATCCACGGGCACAGTGAAGATGAACATGGTTTCCACAAATACTAGGTATCTCATCATATTGTGGGCACCTGAGAAAGGGCTGGGTCAGTCGGGACTCTCAGTCAAAGACAACAGAATCCCAACTCAGTAGGATAAGGTGAAAAGGAATTTGTAGGCTTAAGTTACTGGGGGGAAAAAAAATCAGTTGACAGATTTGCATTTAGGTGTGTCTGCATCCAAGGGCTCAGATGATAGATTAGAAGCTTAGTTGTATACGGTTTACTCTTTGTTTCTGCTTCCCTTTTCTTGGGCTCTGTTCGCAGGCAGGTTTGCCCTTCATATTAACCTGACCAGATGGCCCCAACATTGCCAGGTTTATTGTTTTTAAAGGTTTTATTTATTTATTTATCAGAGAGAGAGCATGAGCAGGGGGAGCGGCAGAGGGAGAAGCAGGCTCCCCACTGAGCAAGGAGCCCGATGTGGGACTCGGTCCCAGAACCCTGGGATTATGACCCAAGCCGAAGGCAGACACCCAACCGACTGAGCCACCCAGGCGTTCCAAAATTGCCAGGTTTATAGATGGCTCTCCCGGCTTGAAGTACACCAGAAAGGGAGCTCCTTTTTTTCCAGTAGACCCAAGAAAAGGCCTAGAGTTACTTCTTTGACTGCCTGACCATTGTCACTTGCCCATCTCTGAATCGACATCTGTTGAGATGCACTGCTTTGCTTGGCGGTGTCTGCTTCCCACATGTACCACAGAGACAAGGGTCTTTAACCACATGGACTCGGGGGAGAGGCTTATTCCCACTGAAGGGGCAAGTTGTTACGAACCAAGCTAAAACAACAGCTGTCCATTACCATGGTGTCATGCAAAGGAGCTAGGGAACTACGAGATTGTACTGTCCTTTTCAGTCTCGGTCACTCCCCATTCATCATGAATACATGGCTCTCAGAAGAAAACAAAGAGTGTTGTGTCTGAATTCCTTCCTCTAAGAATTCAGCTAGTCTGCAAGGCTCTGCTTCCACTCATTAAAACATGAGAACATGGATTTGTCATCCCACTTCCTTCTTGCCCACAGAGGACAGCCCGGAGAAGATGCTTCAGGGGGAGGCGTTGGTGGGATGTGGTGGCTGATGTCATATGGGTCTGACAGCCTCTTTAAGACTGTATTTGTAAAGTTTTGGAATCATAAAGGAAAGGAAAAACCACAGCATGATCATCCAGGCATTTCTTTCTTCCCTCTTATTTTTCCTCAAAGCTGTGGTACTTCGAGGGAAATTTAATCCTTATATTTCTGTTTAATTTGTAGTATACTTAGGTCATCCAAATGGAGCCTGTAAAGAGCCATTGGATGTCCAGGAAGAATTATGGGCTTGTATATAAGCATCTTAAAATGTGTATGTGCTCATGCATGTGTGTGTGTGAGTGAATGTGTGTATATATGTTAGGTCTGAACTCATCAGCAAATGAATTTCAAGCCTCAAAGTTAGATAGAAAGATGTATGGAAAGACTTTACTTCTTTTCTTTTTCAGAACTACATATGGGATAATAGAAACATAATGCATACTTCCTCAGACCAGACAACCGAAGGATGGGTGTCACTTTCAATGGCAATTTTCGGGGAGAGTTTTCTAGATCCATTGTCTGTATTTTCTCCCCTCTCACTCTTAACTCTCTCCAGTCTGACTTACATCACCCGTGTCCGTCCACACCCATCTCCGTACTGTCCTTGAACTCCTCCATGATGCTGCTGAGTCCAATGGGCATGCTTCTCATATGGGCCCATCCAATGGATACTTTCTTTCTCCGGTGATGTGGCCTGTCAGCAGCATATGACACAAACAAGTACACTCCCCTTTTGATACAGCTCTTTACTTGGTTTGAATAATTTCAGAATTTCCCACTAATCTCCTGAATTACCCTACCTCTCTGGCCACTAATCTTCCATCCCCCTGCCTTGTCCTCCTCCTCAACCCAGCCTTTAGATAGTGGAGGTCCTGCGGGCTGAGTCCCTCGATTCGCTCTCAAGATGACTTCATTCACTTCTGTGGATTCAATGCCATTTCTGTACTAGTGGTTCTCAAATTTCCGTCTGTCTCCCAGGCAGCTGCATTGAGCTCCAGGGAATATAACCAGATGCCCCTGCCCTTCTCCATGTGGGTACCTCAAAGGCATCAGAACCATATAACACTTTGAGGACTGAAGTCATCACCTTCAAGCCCTATCCTCCCAGTCTCTTTGTTCCCTGGGGTCCTTTCCTTAGTGGAAGACACATTCTAGAATCTCATTCTTTTTGTCTCCCGCCACCACCTTAGTCCCAGTTACCATCATTTACCACCTGCCTGGCCTCCAGTTTAGCTTCATGTCCACGGTGCCCCATTCTGGGGTTCTCCCTGCTCTGTAGGCACAACTGTCTTTTTAAAGCTCTAATGACATCTTGAGCCGTCAATACGTTTCCATGGTGCTTAGAACAAAAATGAAGATCCTTTATAGTGTTTATGCTACATGGGCTTGTCCCTGTCTACGTCCCTAGCTTTGTGACTTAACACACCCCCCCTTTGCCTCCTGGGCTGCAGCCATTGTGGGTTCTTTTCCTTGAAGGTGCCCTTCTCCTCCCACAATGCTGTTTCCTCTTTCTAGAATTTTCTCCCCCTCCTCTCCCACGTACCTAGGTAACTCTTACTCGTCTTTCTGACCTCAATGTAAGGATCATCACTCAGAGGAAATGTCCTTTGACCCCATGTCCTGTGGCAGATGACTTTGTTCTGTATATCCATGAAATTGTGCTCTTTTCCCTTTGAACGCTTATCTTGGCTTGCAATTATATTTAATATATGTATATAAAATACATCATCTCATATAGGACAATACATTTATACTTGACAAATAATATAAATATATTATATACATATTTATGTTATATATAAATATATATTATATATTAATATAAATATAAATAATTAAATTATATTCTGACTTAATATTACATGTATAACATTTATTTCTGTGTATTACATATATCTATGTTAATATTTCTCATTAGACTTCAAGAACAGAAACCATGCATGTCTCAATCATCATTATATCTTCAGTATAGTACATTTTGGGACATTTAGTAGGCATTCCAAGTTAGTTGGGGTTTATCAGTCTGGGTGGCTTTGAAAATGCACCACTCAGATCTCCCGCTATGGGACATTATGGACCAAAGGTCCCAGCTGCCTTCCTTCTGAATCCAACACCATGTCTGCATGGAGCTCATGCTTCCGTGGGATTGTCTCAGCCAGTAACAGCCCTTTCAAAGGAAAGCGATGAAGGGCTATTCCTGTGAGATGTGCATCTCCTCTAATAGGCACCTTTGGTTCGAGGACTCGTCATTGGCCTGGCCAAAAGATTCTGGAACTGAGCTGCAGTCCGAGACCCTTCCTCCCTCATTCTGCTTCCTTTGTTCTCTTTTTCCGTGGGTGTTGGACCTACATCATGGTCTGAAGAATCTCCCTGCTTTTTCCCGCTCCCTCTCCTTCATTGTTCAGACAGTTCCCCTGGCGAATCTCTAGCAGGTCTACTCTTATCATAGTGTCTATGTTTTGGGGGGACCCAAACGAACACAGGCTGATACCAAGAGTGATCCAGAAAGAAGAGGGGAAGAAGGGGATTTGGGATTGGCCCCCCTCACAGCCCGGTTGACAAAGAGGACTTCCTCTCAAGTGTGATGAGGGTCACTGACAGTCCCTGATGCAAGGCGGCAGCCCCGTCGCTGAAGATTTCACATGTGGTGACCAAGGAAAACATACCAGTGGAGGGGACATCATTGCCAGAGTAATGGTTTGGGGATTTGAAAGATATGGAGGCACAGTGCTTTCTAGGACTGTGGAGTTGGCTGGTTATTGCAGAGTTACCTTGGTGCTCTGAAAAGGAATAGTAAGAAGCTGATGGCCAGTAACAAACAGTTGAAGGCTATGTGTGAGAGCTAAGAACCCTTTTACCACCTTGCAAGGAGACCTGTATTTCCTCCAGTGTTTGAGAGAACACAGGTGGAAATCAGACTGAGAGTCTGATAGAGTTGCAGAGCCCCAGAAAGGGTTAAGTGCTTAGCGATGGCAAATCTTTTCTGATAATACCAGGGTTGTGGTTGGGAAGATCTAGGATCCTGACATATAGGATAGAGACATCTAGGTGGATGTCCCTGAAGATTTGGGCTCTCTAGACATTGAACCCCCAGAGTTTGAAGAGTTGTCTGGCCTCTTTCTAGGAAGTGCCCCAAATTCCTCCAGGCTGGAAGATGCTGCAGACATCTTGTCCTTGCTTCGATGAACCACCTTCTCCTTCCGTAAACTTCTTCAAAATGGGGATGAAGCTGGGACCCTCAGTATTTCACCTGCTCAGCTACTATGGGGAGGTTCGGGGCTCAGAGGCCTGAGAGAATAGATGCCCCGCCCTCACCCCCGGCAGCCACCTCCTCAGCTGGATGTCATGCCAATCATGAGGGTCAAGTCCCAGCATAACATGGCAGGGATAATGGAGGGAGATGGTTTTGTGTGAGTAGGTTGGAAAAGCAAAGAATCAGAAAGATTCCTTGTAACACATTGTTAAGTGTGTTAGGGTTGATTTTTACTTAAATATAAATCTCAAAGATGGCTCTTTCTTTTACCTGGTTAGTTGCAGTGCTAAAGGGGGACTCAGGGTGTATAATATCAGCCGTCCTGGTCATCGTTGTCAGCATTATCTAGTCATCACTGGCACTAAAATGATAACTTACCTATTGAAAGAGCAGTTTGTATAAAGCCCTGCGATGGGCGTTAGAACTCACTTCATGTCACAACAGCCCTTGGGTTGTATGTGAATACTCTCTCCAGTTTCAGAAATGGAAACTGGGGTTTAGAGACAAAGCATTTGCCCAACCTCACCGTGTTGACAGCAGAACGGAGATGAAGACGAAAGTCTGCCTCTGGGGTTGGAATTCTGCCCTCGATGCTACTTCTACGAACAGGCTGAAATTCTAATAAACCCACAGTATTTTGGATACTCTATTTTTAGATTAAACCGAGCAGGAGAAAAATGACTGAATACTTCTCTCACTCCACAAATACGGATGCACCCAAGTACCTGTCAAACATTGGAAATATAACCCGGAGAGCCTCTCCAGCCATCTGGTTTGATGGGATGGGTCTACCAACACTCCCATTTTTTGTTGTTGGAGAAACTGAGTCTCAGGCCCCTTGAGGAGCCTGTGGGTGTTGCCGGGGCCATCACTCAGGCCTGAGGCGTCTCTGTCAGGGTTTTATTGAGCAGAGCTGCCTGCCGCCATATGCATTTAAATAATGAACAAGGATCAATACGTGTCTTTGTTCTTCTTGTCCACATTCCCTTGATGATGGCCCAGGAACAGGAGGCCAGATTCACCACGAAGCTTCAGCCTGCTGTGGAAGCTCATTATAGCCTCGATGGAGCTAAATTTTCCTCATCGAGAACCACGAGAGACGTTGAAGGGGATAATAGAAGAGGTCAGAGGGAATTCACCAGGATCTAAATCTTGAACGCCAGTGAGCTAATGCGGCTGCGTTTCCATAAACAGACACCCATCCATCAGCAAATGTTTATTCAGTAGTTAACACCAACCCGGCCACGAGGCAGGCTAGCCCGGTAGTTAGAGCGTGCTCTGGATCCAGGTAGATCTGAGGTCAAATTCCATTCCCGCTGTTCACTGGCTGTGGGAATTCGGGCAGGTCCTTTTGCTTCCTCCCCTCCCCCTCCCTTCATTCTTTGCAAATTTACAGAGGTATAACAGGAAAAGTAGAGTGCTTACAGTGCGTTAATGTTCGGTGATTACGGGTAGATATATACATTATATATATATATCACATTTGTGTGTGTGTGTGTGTGTGTGTAATCACCACCTACATCAGGAGACAGCATCCCTCAGTGTTCCCTCATGCTGCTTCCGGATCTATATACTCCCACCAAGAGACGATCATTATTCTGACTTCCATCTTCCATTGGCTAATTTTGTCTGTCCTTGAAATTCGCATACACAGGATCATACGGAAGAGACTCTCCTGTGTGTGTCTCATTTCACTCCCTGTGATACCTGTGAGTTCCATCGGGGTTGCTGTGTGTGTAGCAACAGTTCATTTCTTATTTTGACAAGGTACTCCATTGTGTGAACATAACACGACGTCCTCATCCGTTCTCTTGATGCACGTCTCCACCATTCTGGGTGTTTGGCTATTGTAAATAAACACGTTAGGAACATTCCTGTGCTTATTTTCTCATGACCTGTGCTGTCACTTCTGTTGGGAGCACAGCTAGGAGTAGAGCTCCTGGGCCCTTTTGCTTCTGTGTTTGGAGTTTCAGTTTCCTTATTTAATCTGCTTGGATTAAAGGAGGTCCATAGTCTAACATATATCAATCACTCAATAATTGTAAGAATTATTCTGATTATGTGTTTCCATGCTCCAAGCTTAGAGATCGCTGTTTGGACCTAACCTTTTCTCGGAAGTGGTGCCGACTCTTCAATCCAGGACCCAGTGTGACCATGACATTGGGCTGAGCAGCCAGGTGTTTGTGCGGCTCTGCATGGAAAGTTGAGGTGTGGCACTGACGTCCCACCTGCCCGGGTCAACAGCGGTTCCTCCCACCCAGACTTACTAAGTAAGCCTTCACCGTTGGCTTTATCTCGTCAGACCACAGAGAAGGCCGGTGCTTCACTGCCTCCTGTCAGCAAGCTGGAGTGCGGACCGTGGTCTTTGAAGATGAGCTCTCTTTATATCCTTGTTTTCCTTTTTGAAATTGTTGCCCTAGAACAATATCTAGATTAGCCAAGTGAGATTCTAAAAGAATCAAGACACAAACGCCGAAGGAATTTGGAGTGTCCCCTGGGCCTGAAATGTGGGGCCGAGCTAAAAACAAGGAACCCGAGAGTCCCCGGGACCCTCTGTCCGCACAGGACTGTGGCCATGCCCTTGAATCTACATGAGCAGAAACTCGGGCGGACCTAAACAGATTGTGGTTGGAGTCAGAAGACAGCCTTGGAGATGCAATAAATCAAGGACAATTGTAAAGGTGCTTTGTGTTCTAGGATGTTGAAACATCTCTCTCTGCCTAATGGAACCTTCCCCAAGGCGCTATTAACTGTAGGCATAGGTTAACATGAAGAACCACTCTCTGCCCCATCCCCTTTTTCTCCTGCAAATAATGGGATGATGTTTCATCTCCAAAAATAGCCTGTTGGGCTTGGAACCTGTTCCCTTCCCCTCCTAGGACTCCACGGGATTATTGGATTATGAAGCAAAAGGCTTTTTCAAGCTTGCTGGCATGGCTGCCTGGTGTCAGAGGGCAGAAAGCCAACGTTAACTGAATGCATGGTCTCTTTGAGCTTTAAAAATATCAAACACCGAAGTTGTTCCAGGCACTGTGCTGGGTGCCTTCATGGTCTCAACTAGTTCTTATGATGACCTTATTAAAAATCAAAACTCCCTCTCCCCTTTTCATTTTGACACGAAGGAGCAAGCAGGTCCTCATCTTGGACATGCGGTGGGAAGGTAGCAGAGCTGGGTGGGGTGAGAATTCCACAGCCCACGCCTTTAATCGGGAAAATATGTCATTTGCAAATGGCAGTTACCACTGCCGAAGTTTAGATTTGGGATTCCTGAGATTTTTCCACCAACATTGGTCTGAGAATTTTATTGTTCCCCTTACATCTAAGCCGGTGCCCTAGAAAAGTGAACCTTGGTAATTGTGGCCAAACCAACCTTCATCTGGTGGTCCACAAAAGGAAATGGTGCTCACCCAGCCTGCTTTGCGTGTTCCTTCCCAGATGAAGAATTTACCTTTTCCCCTGATTTCCCACTTGCCTCGAACGTGATGGTAGATGTCTATTACTTTTCTTGATGATCCGGTCTTCTGGAAGGCTCTTCTTTGCCCCATGTTGGTAAGAGCTTTTGTAATACTGAATGTTTTCCAGAGCTTTTTTTTTTTTTTTTTTTTAGAGGTAAATAAGACAACTTGTATTACCAAAAAGGTATTTGCACACCGTTGTAGCAATACTGCATCAATTTAGAAAATGGACTTCTCCAAAAGCAAATTAAAATGGGTTCTTCAGGTGACCCAAAATGAAAACCACTATTTCCACGTTTCACTAAATCAAACTACAAAACACAGTTAAAAAATATTTTATATTAAAATCTTGGCTTTGTATATCTTTTGGGAGGTTAATACCTGGGGGTGAAAATTACCAGTGATTTCTGGTTTTATTTTTATTTCTCAAACCATCAGACCACGCGATATGTATGAAAATAGAAGCGCAAACACATTTATGTCCAGAAGTCACTCTATCCCACAGTGTATTACAACACATTGACATTTTTCATATCATATTCTTTTAAAACTCATAAGTTTTACAGTATATTAAGCTCATAAAAGACTTCAAAGAGTTCTTCCCTATTCGGCCTGGCTGTTTAGGACGTGCGCATCCCCTTGGATGTGGTGGATTGATTCAGGGTGAACACGTGAGTCCTTTGCTGAGATCAGGGGCAATGCTGGGAGGCAGTGGGTTTCCCTCCTTTAGAAATTACGAGCTTCTCTGGGAATAATCTAAGCCTGGTATTGGTGAGACCATCTTTGGTTTTCATGTCAATTAGGCCCAGAAGAAATGTGAAGTCAATGTGGGAGGAACGAAGATATGGGAGTTAGAATGACAGACAGAGACAGAAAAAGGGAGTCTAAGGACATATTCTAATAGAACTTTGGATTCAGCTATGCCTAAAGCTTCTTTCTTGATTACCTGAGGCACCACGGGGGTGTGCCACTCAGGTCTCCCCACCGTGAGTATCGTGGTTGGAAGCCTCAAATATTTGCAACTTAGAATATGCCAGTGTTCACTCGGAAGCCACCCTGTCCCTTGGGCTGCTCCAGCCCGTCACTAAGCTTGGTGGGGGTCCCAGAACGGAGCCATTTCTCTTCACTCTGGGGCTTCCAATGGTCTCAAGCTCTGAAGCTTGATTGGAACTACCGTACCATCTGAGACTCTTTCTACCCAATCCTGTTTCCTTCCCCCTCTCTTCTTCCCGCTGCCAGACCAGTGTGTCAGGGTCTGAAGGCTCTCCCTGGTCTAGTCCTTTGACCTTCACATATACCTCCCTAGTAGGTCTCCTCACTGCCCAGTTCTGTCTTGGCTTCTGCTTCCTGTAGGAACTGGGCGAACACACCACCCCAATGCATTCCGTTTTTGTTTAAGCTCATTTGAATCCGCTCCCTGTCATTTGCAACCCAAAGAATCCAGTTACAAAAATGGGATCCAGTATGTAAAGCTGCTTGGGAAGCCATAGGTCCTGCACAGCTATTGGTTACGGTTCCTCTTATTCTCAAGGTTAGCTATGGAGAGTCATGTGACTAGACGTTAAGAGTAACTGCTCCGCAGGGAGGTTTCTGTTTCTGTAGGTACACCTTGAGGGTGGACCAGCCATGGAGGGTAATGAAATGGTGGGCGGGTCTCCACACAGGGTTCTGTATTCCCTGGGACTCTCTAAACAGTTGATGTTAAAATCCAAGTCTCTCATTTTGTGTCTCTCCTGGACTTGAAATCCTAGTTTTTGGCTGTTGGGGCTTGGATATCTCTGAGGCACTGGGAGCCGTACTGGTCTAAAGTGGCAGCCCTCTATTTTCCCCTTACGTAACCTTCCTTAGCTTAAGGAATGCCCTACAGTGAATCCAGTAGTTTAGGACAAAAATCTGGGACTCATTCTTGATTCCTTCCTCTCTTCCCTCCCCATTCCATCAATCGCAATTTCCCCTCTATGAAAAGACTCATTACCTTCTTTCCTGCCCCCTAAGTAAGGCACAAAGTGCATTAGCCCGTGCCTGCCCCGTGGAAGTTACTCCCAAACATTAACTGTTCATTTCCATTCCCATTATCCCCAAATCTGGCATCATATAGACTTTCATAAGTCAATAATCAGCTTTTAAAAAATTACTAAGAGATTGTTTATTTTAATGAAATTCAGAAGGTGGCTTATCCGCCTATTTTCTTTCAGGAAGAGACCCCCTCATACCCAGAATAAAAGGAACAACGCTTGGAGAAAAATCAACTTCACATGTCCAAGCAGTGCTTCGTCAACCTTGGAATGTCACAAACGATGTGATTCTAAAACTCACTGGGAGATTGGCATCGGGTTGCCAACTGTGTCTTTTGCCAAATTAAGTAATATTTTAAACATCGTTGTCTGCTCAAAAAAAAAAAAAATCTTGCCATTTACAGCGACGTGGATGGAACTAGAGGGTATTATGCTGAGCGAAATAAGTCGATCACAGAAAGGTAATTATCATATGATCTCCCTGATATGAGGAATTTGAGAAACAAGACAGAGGATCATAGGGGAAGGGAGGGAAAAATGAAACAAGACAAAACTAGAGAGGGAGACAAGCTGTAAGAGACTCTTAATCTCAGGAAACAAACTGAGGGTTGCTGGAGGGGAGGGGGTAGGAGGGATGGGTAGTGACTGGGGGATGGACACTGGCAGGGTATGTGCTATGGTGAGCGCTGTGAATTCTATAAGACTGACAAATCACAGCCCTGTACCCCTAAAGCAAATAATACATTATATGTTAATAAAAAATAAAAACAACCATTCCCCCCCAAACAAACAAACAAATAGAAAAAACCCATCGCTGTCTGCAGGAGCCATCAGTTCGTAAATGCACACCTTGATCAAAACTGTGACTCAATATTTCAGTCCCGAGATGAGCTCCACTTAGAGAAGAGTAAGTCCAGGCCTCCAGCGCTCTTCCTTCCCACCCCACTCCAGCTCGGTGCCATGCGGGTCGCTTAACCTCCTGTCCCTTTTGTCCCTCCCCTTTCCCATCCTCCTTCCCAGTGGCAGCATTTCCCTCCCTTTTTTAGATGCAGCATCAGAAAGTCCCCCTCCCACCCTGTCCTCTGTCTGTCCAGCAAATGGAGGCCTGTCCTCCAGAGGCCAAGTTGTGATAGACACCCACCACCTGAATTGCCTGAAATCTTTTAGTACGCAGGAGGAGGAGAGAAGAGGCTGGCGGGCATTAGCCATTCATGTTCCATGCAGAAAAGGGGAGAAAGAGGGAATTCTTTGCAAAACAGTCCGTATAGAAAGAACGGAATCTTAGAATAAAGGCCAGTCTTTGATATTGACTACGTTTCCCTCTATGAGCGACTAGTGACATTTCCGTTCCTTTGCAGTTTGTCATTGCCTGGTGCAAACTTAGATAACTTCCAGTTATCTTCTCCAGGTGATTCCTGTCTCTCTTTCCAGGTACACCGAACCCCTAGTGAGCAGAACCCTTTCAAAGCCACTGAATGGTCTTCCTCTTTGTGGGAGCCGGGGAGGGAAGCGGCTCAAACCATCCAGTCTGTCTCGTCTTCTTGTTCATCACCCACCTGGGCTGGAGCTCTGAGCGGAGCCCTTGATTACGGGAAGGTCAATGCCACCCTTATAGCAACCGTGTAGGATAATGAGAAGTCCGCTTCTCTGATGGGTTTTCTTTCTGACCCAAAGACAGAAAAACAAATCTAAAAGAAGTACAAGAGGCAGGACTGGATCCCTCGAATCTGTTTGGACTTGTCAGCTCACCTGAGTTAGACTGTGAGTTCAGGCCTCCTCCGCCCGGCCAGACAGGGTCTCCTCCTCCCCCACCTTCCTCTTGGGGGTTGACATCTCAAATGAGGGGACTGTCCTTTGTGCTGCCGATCATGCCGTAACTCACAGCGTTTTCTTTTCACGATGAAAATGACGCCTTCGTTTTCAACTCCCCAAATTTCTTATTTTCTCCGTAATCGACTTCTATCATGCTGACTCTGAGAGGCTGAGCTGCCACCGTGTGTCTCATAAAAGTGTTCAGTGTTCGTGTGTAGAGAATAAGGCTCCGTAGTGAGCCGGGGTTTAATAATGTGATAATAGACTCACGGAGAGCCTCACGGTGGTGGCTGCTGTACATGCATGATTGCAACTCACGCTCATGACAAACATGAAGGCAGGTGTCATGATCATATGCCACGGATAAGGAAACTGAGGATCAGAGAGGTTTAGGTTCTTTCCCAGGGGCACTCAGCTGGTAGATGGTAGAGCCAGGTCCAAACCCATGCTTGTCTGGACTCTGAGACACACATGCTTCCCACAGACACTGTGATATGATTACCCTTCCAAGCGATGTCTGTTACCTCTTCTTCTCTTTAACTTACGTCTCATTTGACTGCGACTCTGGTCCAGGAGAAGCAAAGGAAGTTGTGCATTGGAGAGGAAGCTCCCGACTTTAGGGGGTTCCGTGTGGGGTCACACTTTGAGTTTCCTCCCCGTGATGTTTGCTTATGCAACCAACTGCCCTTCTTGTCAACTAAACTCTTCCTTAAGTCTCCAAAATTTAGATTTTATTCAGTTAAGGCCTTCAGGGGTGGTGGTGGTGATGGTGGTGGCAGTAGGGGTTGTACCCATAATCTCCCCATTTTGCAGATGAGAAAATTGAGGCATAGCATTCGCCCAGGCAGTGAGGGGCAGATGTAGGATTTGTACTTGAGGTGCTAACTTCAGATCTCATGTGCTTTGGCAGGGCCTAGGGTGGTGAGAAGGCTATAGAGCGAGCGTTGGTGGCACAGGGACAGGGTGCCGCCAGTGGGAGATCTTCTCTGTTTCCAAAGGTTGCCCTTGACCATGTGTGTGAGGGAGAGCCTGGGCCAACCCCACTGCCTGAGCAGGGATGTTTATAGAGGGGACGTCTCCCCCACACCCAGGAGGCTGTGCCCCTGACACCCTTTGGGCTCCAAGAACCCAGTTCCAAATGGAGCAGTGACTTCAAAAACAAAAACAGAAACAGTTCACGCTCCGTCTCTTAGGAAACAGCAACAACAACAAAAACGCAAGGAGAAACCTCTCCCCTCCATCTGTAACCGAATATATTTTGATCTTGGTTTCCTTGGGCAGCCTTCTCTTAACAGCTTCTAATTCACAGAGACAAAAAACATAAAACAATTTAAGGCATTGGCACTCTCAGCTCGGCAAGGCAGTTTACTCCCAGGGGAGCGTTGTTGGCCGGGGCCTTCTGAGGTTGGCTCAGCCGGAGGCTGGGAGGCTCGCGGGATGAAGGAGGGAAGGCTTTTTGCTTATGCTGTTCCCTGCGTGCCGAGCTGAGACGTAGTTGAAGGCCTCAGGCTGGCCGGATGATTACCCAGTGGGTAATTACAGGAGTGGTGCAGGGAGGGCTGTCCGGCGCCCCCAGTGCTCTCCACGCCAGCTGGGAAGAGCCCTCACCCGGGGATGGACTTACGGCTGGCCGTAAGAGCAGGATGTATGTTTTGGCTGGTGTGTTGGAGAGGGCACAGCTTCTCCGTCTTTCTTTGCCTCTCTCTCTCTCTCTTTAATCCCGACTTCAGAAGGCAAGGAGTTGGTCGTTAGTTCATTTGGATTTGGAATCTGGGCTTTTTCCCGTGAGAGAGGAGGGAGCCACGAGGATTTTCGTGTCCAGTATACTGTGTTCCATTAATATTTACTGAGTGAAATGAATGCATCCCCAAATGAGCGTTAATATTAGCCAATATTTACTGAGCACTTCTGGTATGCCAAAGCCCCATTATAAATACTTCGCTTGGCTCGTGCAATGGATTCCCATTATTACCTGCATTTTACAGATAAGGAAACCGAGGCACAGGGAGGCGGGTGATTTACCCAGGGTCACACAGCTGGAGTGGCAAAGTGGGTTTGCAGGCCCAGGAGGCCAACCACAACCCTATTTTATGGATGGATGGATAGAAGCTTGACATCGGGATAATCGATGGATAACTTTGGGAGAAACTCAAGCCAATCCCACCTGCTTTCAGAGGATGAGAGAAGCATCTAAAGGAGCCCAGGTTTAAGCAGCAAATTTGTGGCAAAACCAGGTTTTCTGACCTACCTGCCAGAGATCCTGCTGCCTCTCTCCCTATGCCTTCGAAAGGTCTCTAAGCCTTAGAAGGCTGAATTTTCACCTGGCCTGGGTGTCCCAGGGAAGCAGAAACACACCCTGACCCCGTGGAGGGTGGCCGACCATCCCCATTGGCCCAGAACTGAGAAATTTTCCAGAATGTTCTAAAACCGTTAGGGCGTCTGGGAACCTGGGGCAAGTTGGTCCCCCATGTTTATGTTTATGGAAAACTCTCACCAATAAATAATGCTTTGTGCGAGCCCATGTAACGTAAAGCCTTTCGGGAATGCCACCCAGTGCAGCGGTGGCCCCGGGTTCTGATATCAGACAGACCTGGTGTGGGATCTTATGTGCACCACTGCCTTATCAGCAAGTGGCCTCGGGCAACTTACTGACCTCTCTGATCCTCAGTGTCTTTTTCTGTGAAATCAGACTGAGGCTTAAATCTACTGCCGGGGATTGTGGTGGGGTAGGAATGGGACAATAAAACATAAAATCAACCACTCGATAAGTATGCTGTATACTAATATACCCCAGGACACGTGGAATCAAGCCCCTAACTAGGGCTCCCACCATGTAATTCTAGTTAGATATCCCAGCCGACTCTAGAATGGTGGGCAGCTGGTACCACGCATGCTCTTTGGCATTCTTCCCCAGCCTTGCAGACCCAAATGCACACAGTACCTGGAATGAACGGAAACCCACCATGCCCAGGTTCTCCCCATGGGATGCCGAGTCCCCCAGCAGTCCCGTGGAGGAGTGACGGTTCGTATCCCCATTTTTCAGATAAATAAACTGAGGCCCAGGAAGCTAAAGAGACCTGCCCAGGGTCACTCATGTCATAAGTGGTCGAGGCAAGATTTGAATGCAGGCAGCAGTCTGTCTTCGAGCCCTTGACCACGAGACTGTTCGCCTTTTCCTGGCTGCCTTGAATCCTTAACTCATTCCCTCGTATTTTGCATTTTGGTATTGTTTCATTGTTTTCAGCTTCTAAAATTTTATTTTATGTCTCCTGACGTAAAATAAAAATTCACTGGGTGAAAATCCTTTGGTCTAAACCAGGGTTTCTCCACCTTCGTGCTCTGGACATTTGGGGGTAGGTGATTCTCTGTTGTGGGGGCTGGTATGGGGGGCCCAGCCCGTGCACTGTAGGGTGGTGATCCGCAACCCTGGCCTCCACCCACTAGGTGCCAGCAGCGCCACCTCCCCCTGGCATGACTATATTTTGGGAGGAGCAGTATTGCTCCCAGTTGAGAATTGCTGGTTGAGAGGTGTCCACCTTTGTATTTTGATGTGACCATTTCCTGGATCCCAGGGTGTGTGCTTTTTTTTTTTTTTTAATGTTCTTGATAACATTAAACTGTCTTCCACAGTCATGCCAGTTCATAAGGCTGCCTGCCAAGCAGGAGAATGCTGTTTCTGCCACGTGTGCCAGTGGCCACTGTTACCCAGCGCATCTGTGGGAAATCCTTGAGAAGTACTTACGGACCTTTGGGCACAGAGAATGGAGGGGCCCTAGTAGATGACCCAAAGCCACCACTTCCGGTAGGGGAATCTGCCCCTTCCCAAAGGGGCCATGACTTGCCCCAGGTCACAGAGGGGATGGGCACTCCAGCTGCGGCTCCTTGACCGTTGGTGCAGGGTACCTTATAACCGTGCATCCCAGGCAATGGCCTCCTCCGTCGTTCTCCGTTAGATGGCTTCACTGGGGCAAATGTTATTTCCAGGATTTTCCTCCCAGGTGGTGTGGAATTCCATAAAAAAAATTTTTTTTATTGTGCTGGCTGTGGATAAAGGCAGTGCTTTGGTGGTGAGGCAGGGAATGAGTTGAGGAGCCGGTAAAAGTTTACGGGCTAGCAGCCTGCCACGGACTGGGTTTATTGTCCTTTGTAAATTCTCTGCCATTTTCCCCCCTTTGAAGTCAGGAGCGATGGAGTCAGTGGCCTAATTGATACAGGATGGGAAGAGGCTTGGTGATGCTCCCAAGAGATAGGGCTGGTGTGTTCCTGCAACTGTCCAGCATTGGGTTCCTGAGCTCCTCAAAGGGGAAGGATCTGTGGACCCAGCTCTACTTAGAATAAGCTCAGGTGCCCCTAGGCCCTTACATGCCCCAGCCTGCATCCACCTCTTAGACTTCGTCTCCCACTTCTCTTGGGCTCACCGTGCTACAGCCGTGACGGCCATTTTTCCTTGCCTTGCCTGTATCCTATCCGTTCCTACCTCAGGGCCTTTGCAGCTGCTGTTTCTCTCTGCCTGGGACTCCCTTTCTCAAGGGCTTCCCACAGTTGACTCTTCTGATTTTTTGAGGCTTCTGCTCATACACCACCATCTCCGAGAGGCCTTCCTTTAAGGAAGTTCCCTCCCACCCTAGTCACACTTTATCGTATGGAATTAATTCACCTCCTTTTTATGCTTGCTATGTGAAATGTCCTTACATGTTTACTTGTGCGTGACATGGTCTCTTTCCTGAGGATGGGAACCTTGCCTGTCTGGTTTGCAGACTTATTTCTGGTAGCTGAGACAACGAACACATAACAGCTACTCGTCAGCTGGTAGCTCAGGAGGGATTACTCCATGTAAGACAGCAGGGAGGGATAATCAAAGAAGGGAAATAAAATATGGCACATAAAACACCCACAAGAAGGCAAATACAGGGGGTGCTGAATGCAGGAGGTGCTATGACCCTTCTGAGGAGGGACCTGGGGACCCTGGGGAGTTTCCCTACAGGAGATGGCATTTGAATGGGACCTTCCAGAATGCAGAGTTTACATGGGAGGGAAGGAGTGGGGGAAATATTTCAGGCCAGGGATTGGCTGGGGTCCTGGGGAAAGGCTGAGGTTTGCTCTGGAGACGGACGCACAACGGTCTGGTCAAAGACACAGACTAACAGCAGATGACACGCAACACTCCATATGTGTGTTGGATGGGTTTGGGGACTTGAGTCTCATGGGATGATTTGAATGGTGCATAATGAGGGATTTAAGAACATGACACATCTGGAGTTAGATGGAATTGAGGTTTCGGTCTGTGTCCTTATGTATGTTATGTAAAGTAACTGTGTCCAAGTTACTTATCCTTTCTGGGGCTCACCTTCCTCATCTGGAAAACTGGGGCTGAGTCACATATAATACCTCATAGAGGTTCTGTACGGATTCGATGAGTAATACACATAAATTGCTTAGAATGGGATGAATAGGGCCCCAGAATGTTCAGTGATCATAGTTAACGTCAATAATATTACCTAAATTAATAGGGTATTATAACGACCGCTACCATAATTACAGATCCATGTCGTAGGTGGTGAGCTCCCCATTTTACACATGGAAAAACTGAGGGCAAAAGCAACCAGTGGGTTGCTCAAGGTCCCAGGCTTGTTAAATGGCAGGGATTTGAACCTCCCCAGTCCTCCCCTTCTCCCTGTCCCCATCTGGACTCTTGCCCATAGCTCAGGACATTGCCTCTCGTGGAGTTCTGTCTGTACTCCTGGCGTGGCCATCCCTAGTTGTTATTGGACCTCTTCACCTTGCCCAGACACTCCTCTGTTTGAGAGGTGACCCGTGACTTTTTTTTATCTCTCTTGCAATGCCCCAACTCATACCCCATTCCTTTGGCAGATTTCAGGAGTGACTCTACCTCCCTTTCGTGCCACTTTGTGGCCCAGCGCTGGGCTCTTTCCATCCCCTGTAGGAGGCAGCTGCTGCTCGCCCCTCCCCATGGCCTGGATCCGCTCACCTTCCCCGCTCATCTCTTGCCATTCTTACCAGGTCCCTCCATGCACCTCGCCCTTTCTTGCCTCTGCACCTTTGCTCATGCCCTGCCCAGGGACTAGTTAACCCTACCCTGGTCTTTGCCTGTCCACCTACTAACTGCTCTTTAGGACTCGGCCCCACGCAGCGCTGCCTCCCAGGCAGAGCTTAGTTCTCTCCCCCGGCTTCCCCGGCTTAGGACTCACATACTCTGCTGATATCACGGACCCATGAGTCTTTCTCTGAACCCAGGGCGGGGACCAGACCTTGTTTGTCTATTTTGGCATCCTCCATGGACTCAGCCTTATTATCTGTTACCGAGTAGGAACTTGGGTTGTTTGTAAACAAGTGAATGAATGAATGAACACATGAATGAATTGAAGATAATACCGCCAAAGCCACTGAGAGCCTGTGAACTTAGGAAGGATCCAGATCAGCACCTCACTCTGGGTTCTTGGAGCCCCAGCAGCTCTTGGCACATTCCCTGAAGGTAGACATGGCTGCAGGGAGACTCCCAAGATCATCCAGAACAGGGAGGTCCTCAAAAGGCTCTTTTTTCCGCACCTGCGCATGCAGGGTAATTGAATGAATTACTGAATGTATGCCTGGACGAGGACAGCCATACGTTAGAACTGTGGGCTCCTCTGGTCAAGAGACCGGTGTGTGATCCGTCTTGCGTGCCCAGATCCCAGGTAGGCCCTGGGGTCTTTGGATTCCGGGAGTCAGGAAAACTGCCGCCAGCCCCAGCACAGATCAAGCCTCACCAGTAGCCTGAGCATCGGAGAGAACGTGACTGCCCTTCAGACGCCATGGGCAAGGTTTTGTTCTGCCTTTGCAAAGTTCTTTTCACTCCTGTGGTCTGAAGCCAGTTCCTTAACATTGTGTAAACATGGTTTTGTGCGGTCAAAAATGTATTTTAAAAATGTCACTAATTACCCCATGGCCTGTAACCACTCTTTCAGGGCCGTAATTGGCCTGTCATGTAAATACCTAATTAGGAGTCTTGGAAAATGGGGCGGATGGGAGGACCCGGTGTCCCGAGGCCTCCTGGCTACTTCCCCCTCTCCAGGCCCTAGGGGAGACACTGGGGTCCCCTGCGTCAGTGGCCAGCCGAGGAGGGATGTTCTCAAGCTGCACCAGGGGCTGCGATGCTGTGGCCCCCTGGACGGGGCTGAGGCCGGCGCGCATCCGCACGCAGGGAATTTTCGAGCTACCAAGCTTAATGGGAACCAACTGCCCCAACCCCTCCTCCACCCTCCATGCCCAGAGAATGTGCTCATTTCAACTCAAATGACTCACAGATGTGTCTCTGGCTCCCCACTTTCCTTTTCTCCCCAAATAGCCCGGCTTACTAGGGTTCTGCCCTTGCTGTAAGAACATCTCTGAGAGTCACGGCAGTCCCGGGGATGTGGGCGAGCTCCTAGGTGAACCCATGGTCAAGGCTTCAACACCGCCTGCCCCACATACCTCGCTTTCCTCCCCGCTGACGCCTCGAAGGACGGAGATGATGTTCTGTTTGTTCTGGGTAAAAACAACTTTTCATCCCAGACATGATTTTGGGCACCAACTTTTATCTGCCTCCTAGGAGATTCCTTTTTATGACTTCCCATCCGTGTGCAAAGGGCAGAAGTAGATCGATTGCATCTGGTCAGACAGTAGCCATTATTTCAGAGATGTGGCAGAAAAATGAGCAACGTCCACGTCCCCTGAGCTCATTCCCGCTTCAAAGCTTTTCCCTGTAACCAGACCCCTGGCTCGGCAGTGGGGTGATTTTGAGGAGCCGGGGTTGCCCAGGCCTGGGAAGGGCTGGGCCCCATGGACCCGAGGCATGCTGATGTGAGCAGCAGACACTCTGCTTCATCTTCTTGAGGTCATTCTCGGGGCACTTGACATGATCTGCTCTTCCTTGTCCATGTCTGTTCTCTGGGAGGCCAGAGCAGGGGCCTGGGTGACAGCAAGAAGCAGTCAGGGTCCGGATTAGAAGATGCTCCCTGATTGTAAGGGTGTGTGGGGTGGGGCACCAGTTACCAAGCGTCTACCAAGTGCCCATAAACTTGGAGGCTTGTGGGGGGCAGGAAGGGGGAAGCATTAATGAGAGACCTTTCTCTACCTATGAGCTGGGTGATCTTGGTCCAACCTTTTATCCTTTTGAGCCTCAGGGTTCTTATCTAGAAAATGGGTATGATAAAGGGCCAGCAAGGGAGTCATTGGAAGGATGGAATGAGCCAAGGTCTAGCTCTGAGGTGAGCGTTCCACGAGTGGTCATGAAGTCTTCCTGGTCTGTCTTCTCATCTGAAGACTTCATTGGATGTGGGGGGAAGCTTAAATAATTTGTGTGTAAAGCATTTAGCATAGTGTCTCACATACTATGTTAATCATTACGTTGACGACTCTTCCTCTCCTATTATCATCTTCTTGCTTAAATATTTTGACCACACGAGCAGGCTCCAAAATTGCTGCACGGGGGAATTAAATGACTTGCTCAAGCTGGTGCAGCCAGGAAGTGGCAGAGCTGGGACTGGAATCCAGGGCCACGTGATTCTGAGTCAGTGGCCCCTGCTTCGCCCAGTCATCCTCTCACATTCACGTAGAAGGGGCTGAGGCTGTGGGCAAGCAATGATCACGAAGGAAGTTCCCAGGGGCTCAGTCACTAGAAAAGAGGCAAAATGCACAAAGAAAGAGCACCATTCCTGGAAATATTAGGGGTGTGAAGATTTTGTGAGCAGGAGGGTGATCTATACAAGGGCAAAGAGGAAAGAGACACATGGGAAAAAGAACACACATATTTTTGTTTATTGCACCGAGAAGAAACCACAACGATAAATTCATGATTGTGATTATTTCCACTTTTTGCCAACGTTTCTTTTGCTTCCACGATGATAAAACAATTACAGAGGTAAGCGACATGTCGACACTTTTGGTAACTGTACCAACCAAAAACACCTTGCGGATTATCTGATTATCTTTCCTTGGATGCCTTTTAAAAAGGTGAGAGAGTACTGTTTGTTTAGCAAATGATGAACTGATTGGGTGTGATTTTTTTTAATCATCAAATTAACACATAATTTTCACAAAAATTTGGAAATATAGAAATATAGAGGAAATCTTTAAAAATGACTCACAGTGCTCATATCCAAACATAACCACTCTTAACGTTTTAGTGTGTTTTCGTTTGAGCGTTTTTTTCTCTAATAGTTAAAAAAAACACATGATTTTAATAATACTATAAAGGTAATATTGCCTTGTGCCTTTTCCTGCAGTATTTTCACATGGCTGGTTCCATATTATTGCATAGGTTTTCCTGAACCAGTGTGTAGTAAGTCAGCCAAGGAGGGACACACCGAAGTTAATCATTCCCCCAGGGTTGATACTACCCCAACAACGTGCCAACGAAGGTCTTTTTTTGCATGAAAATTTTCCCTTTCCTCTCTCCCCTCCCCTCCTTTCTCCCTCCCTTCCTTCCATCTCCTTCCCTCCCTGCCTTTTTCCCCTTAATGCTTGGAATTCTCCTTTGGATGAATTCTTAGAAGAAAAATACCAAGATCAAGCTGGGAACAGTTAAGACCTAGATGGGTGTTGCTAACTTTTCCCCTGGGGAGATCCCATGTACCCTCTTGAGGTCCCTCTCATTTTTCAGTTTCATAACCATGGGGACAGCAGAGGGACACCATATAGTCATTTGTCACTCAAGGAGCAACATCTGTTGACTGCTTACTTCATGTAAGGGCTTCGCTGCTGTTTTTCAAGGCTTCATCCTTGGGTCTTCCTAATGATGAGTCAGAAGTCACGATGGATCAAAGATGGGACTGACCTCAGATTTTCAGCTTTTCTCTGGGAACTGGCCCTCACGGGTCTCTGAGGGGACCTCTGACTGTTTGGGGGAGTGCCCAGTGGTCCAGCATTTCCAGGAAGGCCATCCTGATGTGTTCGAGCACCCAGCTTCTGTGGGACAAAAGCAGCAAATGCTCATTGTTTGAGCTCCTTGGAGCGAACACTTAAGTGTCCCAGTAAGCATTAAAGCACTCTACCTCCTCCCCACCACTTCTCTCTGACAAAGCTTTTATACGGAGCACAAGCACCCATAAATAACAGACCAACCTATAAATAAATACAGCTGGGAGCCCACAAAAGCCCTTGACAAATGCTGTTTATTTAATTTCTCAAGTGTGGTCCATTTGAGATCCAATCGGAAAGGCCCGCTAAGCTTTTAAAAGGCCAGCTTATGTGCTTAATCTTGATTCCCCTTTGAGGGGCCATCCTGCCATCTCCCCACACCTGCTTAGCTCAATAAAGCACCATGGCCATCTTCAGGGGCAGGGATCGGGGACAAAGACGTGTTTGCCGGGTCCTCCCCAGTGAGGGGACTCAGCTCTGGACAGGTCAAAGTTACACTGTCATCATTAATCTCACCCCGGCCTAGTGCCGGTCGGATCCATCCTCATTATTCATTTACTAGGTGGGAAGGTCTGGGTCGTCCTTAACGGCTTCCAGAGGAGTGAAAAAAAAAAAAAAAGCCAGTGGTAAGAGCGACGTGGAGCCAGCGTGGGCCTCGTGCTATGAAGTGTCTGAAGCATTAATTATTTCACAGGCCAGCAAACAGGGCGGCGCGTCACAGGAGAACATGTTGCTATGAGCATCCCAATGGCCACACTTGCCCATCTCCTTCCTGCCCCTGGACTCTGGCTCGTGCTCTCCCTTCTGTGTCAGATGCCCTTCTCCTCTTCATCTAACTCACTTGCTTCATCCTTCAGCAAGTGGCCAGGATGCCACTTCTTCTGGGCAGCCTTCCCTGCCTCATATAGGTCCCCTCCAAAGAAACAGACTATATTATTGTTATTTGTTACTCATTTTTATAGCATCCTGTGCCCCTCTTGTAGTTCTGTCCACCAGTTCAAGCAGATTATTCCTTGTGCAGGATTTGCTGATTTACCTGTCTTGCTCAGGCACACATCACCTCCTGCCTGCTCCCCGTCATCTTGCACCTGAGCAAATGCAAAAGCTTCCCTCCCGAGTGCTCTCGCCTCTCCTTGGCCTCTGCCCCTCAAGTCTCTGCTTACCACAGCAGCCAGAAGAGGCTTTGAAAACACAAGCCACATAGTGTCTCTCCTCTGAGCAGACCCTCCCTGGGACTTTTGTCTCATCCGGAATGAAAGCCAAAGTGCTTGCCAGGGCCAGCTGCGCTCCACAAGATCTGGCTCCCGTGACCTCTTTGACCTCATTTCTGGTCACTCCCCTCTTGCTCGCTCTGTTTTGGCCACACTGATCTGTCAAGGTTCTAGAATAGTCTGAGCACATTCCTGCATCTCTCAAAAGTAGCTGTGGGGCTCTCTTTCTCATTGTCCAGTTTCTACTCAAACAGCACCTTAACCGAGAGGCCCTCCCTGATCACCGACACCCATCGCCAGAAACTGTTCGCTCCCTTTTATGACACCTCACATGTTCTACGTTTTGGTCTTTGGCAAAGCACGCGGGCCAAGCATACTGCTCTGTCTCCACTGCTAGACCAGTCCCCGACACATAGTAGGTGCTCCGTAAATATTTGACACAAATGAAGGACCATATTTTAAACAATGAAGCTCCTTGCTTGGACAATATAAATTTTTGAGGTGGGCCTTTTTGGTCTTGTAAAGGATTTATCAGCAGATGTCTATGCATCTTGTCTTTTTTTTTTTTTTTTCTTGGCAAAGCTTTTACAATGAAGGTCTTAGAGATTTCTGGTGGAGTATGATTAGGAGGCAGGGAGGCTCTCCCCAAGAAAAACCCAAGATGGGGAGAAGAATAGAATCATCTGGAAAAAAAATGGAACCAGTGAGCAGTGCTCATGTCTGGGCAGACAGCTGGGGATGCTGCCGCAGGTCAACTTGTCATGATGCTCTGTGGTGTGCAGGCTTGTCAGTCAGCTGCTGGAGGAACAGTGTAGGGCACAGCTAGCCAGTGGTGAGCTCAGCTCAGACTGAGCTAAAGTGTTGAGTTTTAGCCATCAGCAGATTCCATGAGGGATTCTTTTATTAGATTCTCCGAGGCTTGAGGCCGTGTTTGTCTATGTGAAAAAGTCCCCACTTGGTATTTATCCTAAGAGGCAGGACGGAGCAGTAGATAGAGTGTGACTTTGAATTCGGATGGTCGCTGGCTCGAATCCCAGCTCTACCACTCACTAGCTATTTCCATTACCTTCTTCAGGCAAGTCACATCACCTCTTTGAGATTTATTTTCCTCAGAAGTCATTGTACTTCTCTCCAAGGATGCCCTTTCCTCCTGGACTTCATCTGGAACTTCTCTTCTCTTGGTTACTGTGCGCCAGCCACACTGGCTTCCTTTCTATCCCTCAAGGGCATCCAGCCTCAGGACCTTTGCACTTGTTCTTCTCCCTGCTAGAATGTTCTGCTCCCAGTCCCACACAGCTGATTCCTTCTCATCATTGAGATCTCAGGTGAAATGTCACCTCCTTAGAGAGGTCCTTCCTGACGAATCTATTAGAAATTGCCTCTAGACAGCTAATAGGCAGTCACTCTGTGTATTTTCACTATAGCCTTGAACAGCATCTCCAAGTATCTTATACATGTATTTATTCACTTGTTGACTGTTTGTCTCTTATTCTCCACAAAAATTAAGTTCCATGGGAATAGATCCTTGCTTTTGTTCACTGCTTGTGTCCTTAGCACCTTGGACAGTGTGTGGCACGCAGTAGGTGCTCAGCAAATATTTGCCGGAAGAATGCATAAATGGTTTATTTTAAGGAAAAACTGGGTTGTTGGTAGCATAATGGCAGAAACAACTGCAGTTCTCCACCTTTCTATACCTTTTGCAGGTATTTTGCTGCTCCTTCTATCAAAAGGTGGAGGTACTTGCCCCACCCCTGAATCTAACTGGGCTTGTGACTTATGACCTGTGCAGGCTGTAGATATGACAACATCCTTTTCCAGGTCTAGGCCCCAAGAGGTCTTGCGTGCTTCTAATCTAACTCTTGGAACACTGACCTCACTCTGAGTCATATGGTCCTGTCACCCCTAGTACCCTAACAACCAATTGATAGCCAGACATGTAAGTGAGGTCATAAGATGGTAGCAGCCTTTAAGCCAGCCTACCAGAGGCACACAGGTGCAGGAGAGGACCCAGCCGAGATCAGACAGACTCTGCCCACATCAGCAGCACCAACCAGCTAAGACAGAGACTCATAAAAAGCCACTGGGCTTAGGGGCAGCTTGTCAGGCGGCAGTAGCTAACTGATACGTGGGATACACACATGCACACAACTTGGCCCATTGTAGATGCTCTATAAATGGTAGTTTTTATTGACGTGGTAGATATGCACTACCTGGTAGGCAAGGGGTCTTTTTCTGCCTGGGGACTTGAACAATAAGTTGAACAATAAGATGTGGAGCCTTAAGCCGACCAGGTGGTGTGCCTCCCCACTAGGCCCTGCGCGGCCCATTCCTGCTATTTGCAGATACCCCTCCAGTCTTGCACTTGGTCCCTTGACCTCAAGGTCAGAAGAGCAATTGAGGAGACTTATGCAGATCTGGCTCTTTGTTTGACCTGAAAAATACATGCATTTTCCTGTTTCTATGATGTTTTTAGGCCTCTGATTTATGGCGATGAACATGCCCCTCCGTTTGCCCTGGCTTTTGTTAATGACCTATCATGAATTATCCACAAAAGAAATGTTAAAGGAGCTAATTAGGCATTAACCTTACATTATAGATCAACCGCACAATTGGATCCTTCACAGCTACGATTGTGACAGCACAAAGCATTAAGTATTGATGGCCCAGGAAGGGCCAAGAGGATGAAGGGTGGTGGGGGGAGCAAAAGCCAGCATGGGAGGGAGGCAGCGAAGATGCCTCCGTGCAGGCCTGCGGCTGGGAGGGGAAATCAGTGGGATGCAGTCTGATTACCTGGGCTGGAACCTAATGTATCTCCTTACTAACCGTGTGACTCGTAAGACAAGGACTGGTAACAGCACTCTCGTGGGGCTCTGAGGAGTAGGTGAGACACCCTGTCATAAGGGCCTGCCGTGTGTTCTGTGCTCAAAAAATATCCTCTCTCTTCCCTCTCTTTCGGGAACTTTGTCTTTTAGCGCTCAGAACCGAAGATTAGTCACTCTACCTGCTGGGGCCACTTGGTAAAGACAAACCGTGCTTAATTCCTGGTGGAATCAAGTAAGCTCCCTGAGCACGAGTGATGCACGGAGTAGTGGGGTCAAGTTGGATAAAATCCTTTTAATAAGTAGCTAGGTGACCTTGGATGATAATGACATTATATACATATAATGAACATATTTATTGTATAATAATAAGTCATATATTTATTATATAAAAATAACATGTATTATGTATAAATAATACACTACATATTATTTATGTATGAATATATTTATGTGTCATATATTGTCTATGTATGTATTTATTATGTATAAGTAACATTATGTATATTTGTTACATAGAAATAATATATATTTATTATATATATCAAATATAAATATATCATTACATATAAATAGCATAACATATTTATTACATATAAATAACACATAACATATTTATTATACATAAATAATATACATTTATTATACATAATGGGAAATATAAATTTATTACAGATGAATAATACATATAGATAGTATATAAATTATATACATACTATTTTATAGCTTATAGAACGTGTTCATATCAGCTCACTTCCGTTTTCTGGGACACAGTCCTTGGTTATGAAACAGATATATATGGGGCATGGCTGGTCTGCCTGCAAGCCCTTCTAAGGAAAACTATCCTGGCCTGAGTCTTCCCACGGTAGGTGGCCTTGTTGTGCATCACGTGACCCCACTCCCTTCGTTCACCCTGCCGTGGCTGTTTGGATGAAAGGTGGCACCTGATCAAAGGCAGAGGCAACCAGTGGATAGGTTTGCCTATGAGGAGGCTTGAGACGGAGTCAATCAGGTCATCCCTTAGGAATCTGAACTAGCGGCACCAAGTGTGGGGAAGGGCAGAGACCGAGGCGGGGCAGGGGCAGACAGAAGCCAAAGCCAACGCAGGCAACCTGGTGAAGGACAGAAGGTTTGCAGAGTGGAGGGTGATGGAGCAGATTGGACATAGCAGATTGGGTATAGCAGGGGAGGGACAGGATGAGGAGAGACAGAAAAGGAGAGAGGGAGGAGGAAGAGGAGGAAGGAAGAGTGGGACAAAACAGAAGAATGAATGGGAGAGGAGTCAGGAATTGAGAAACTGCTTTGGGGCCTAAGAGATTCTGCTTCCATTTCTAGGCTCTGTGGATCCTCAGCTTCCCTTGTGTTGTGCGCTGGTGGGAGAGGACCTGATACAACAGTTTTCCAAGTCAGAATGTTGGGCTTTCTGAGCCCTGCGTGGTGTATCTTTGGCAGGCCTGAGGGCAAGGGGGGCGTGTCTAATTTCAGTGAACATAAGTGGGTTGACCTGCTGTCTTCCGAATCCCCAGATGGATGAAAGCTAACTCATGCCTTTTGCTGGCTAGCCTCGCGGAGAAGCAGTCTAGCGTCAGAAGGGAGCTGGGTGGATTGCGCCGTGGTGAATGGAGGACCCGACAGGTGTGAGATGCTCCCCACCCCCTCAGAAGTGGATGCCAGGCCACATCACGTGAGGTCAAGTGTCCTTGTGAGCTAAGCATCTGCAGAGGCCCTTGCCTGTTGCACTAGTGCAGGTGATGTACTGTGGGAGCTGAATGTCATTGCCACTCACGTTACCCACCACGTCCCTGGGATTGGACATCTCCCTGGGCCAGGTGTCAGAAAATGTTGCGAGGAAGCAAACCCCTAACTGGGGTGGTGGCACAGTGGCTGATGTCGTGTGTTGTGGGGACTTCTGGGGGGATGCTGTGTGAATCCGTAATCAAGGAATCAGAAGTCAGGCTTCCTTGTGTTCCCCACACTGGACAGCTGGGCCATTACGCACAATTTCCGCTAAAAACTCGGGGGGGGGGGAACCTTACGTCCCAGGAGTTGCAACTGTGACACGTTAATAATGTGTTCTTGGATGCTTTGAGTTTTATTAACATGGAAAATAAATCTACATTAAGGACCAGTGGTGGCTAAATTTCATTTTGCAAAAATGTGCTGTGGTTTTTGTCCTTTAGAAGGGCTGTTTTCAAGGGGAAAGCGCTTTTGAAACCACCAAATTACTCTTATTACCTTTTCCTTTTTTTGAGCCCTAAATTAGTAAAGGCATTTGGAGTAGTAATTGAGCTCGGATGTTTGGATGCTTGTGGTGGGGTGGTAACTCTCTTCTCAGGTGTACGGGGGGTGGGGGGGATGGCTGAGAGCTCTCACACTTCTAGAGAGGGTTTTCTAGGCAGGAATGTACTGACAGTCCCGTCTCGAAGAAGGGAAGAGAGGGTTCAAGAACTCAGGGTTGTCCTGCCTCGCTGCCTCCCCAAATAAGCACCCATCTAACTTCCTTCTGCCTAACTCCACTTCCCATCCGCCCTTCCCTTTCTTTTCTTCTGTTCTGCTTTGCCACTTGATCCTCTCTCTTTCTTCTTTTTATTTATTTAGTTATTTACTTATTTATTTTTATTGTGCTAACCTACACACAACATAAAATTTCCCATCTTGGGGCACCTGGATGTCTCGGTCAGTTGAGCCCCCGACCCTTGATTTCAGCTCTGGTCATGATCTCAGGGTCCTGGGATTGAGCCCCAAGTGGGGCTCTGCGCTCAGTGGGGAATCTTCTTGGGATTCTCTCTCTCTCTCTGCCCTTCTGCTCACAATCTCTCTCTTTCTCTATCTTAAAAAAAAAACAAAAAAACCCTTTGCCATTGTTCGGGGTGTCATTCGGTGGCATGATGCCAACATTGGCATGCAGCCCACACCAGCACCCATCTCTAGAACGTTTTCATCATCCAGACCGGAGCTCCACACCCATGAAACACCAACCGCCCATCCCCCGTTCCCTATATGACTTACCGTAAGGAATCTGCTCACGCCGTCGTGGGCGCTGAGAGGTCTTGCCAACCGCAGTCGGCGGGCTGGAGAACAGGCACTGGCCGCGTGGTTCGCCTGGAGGCCGAAGGCCCAAGGACCAGTTCCGGTGAGAGCAGGAGAAGGCTGCCCCTGTGTCACGGTCAGGGAGAGAGAGCGAAGCCCCCGTCCTCTGCCGTTTTGTTCCACGCGGGTCATGATGTTCTCAAGGTTCATCGCACACCGTAGCGCGGGTCCGCAGGTGGAACTGTGTTCGGTGGTGTGGAGAGACCACTTCTCGCGTGTCCACTCATCTGTTGATGGGCATTTGGGTTGTTTTCATTTCTTCGCGGTCGTGGGTGTGCTGCTGGACACCCGTGGGCAGCATCTCTCTCTACCTTGGCTTCCTTCTCCAGAGACCCTTAGGCGATTGGCAGGTGTCCTTCCTCCCAGACTCACTCAGCGACCTCAGGCTTGGGGCTCTCATCCCATCTCAGTGGCGGTCATGGCAGCTGTATCTGAAGATACCACAGCCCCTCGGCTTGCTACCTGTGGGGGTGGGACATGGGAGAAAGGATAAGGAAAAGACACAGTCCCTTCTAAGAAGGGACAGTCAGAGATGCTCCCCAGCGGGGCAGGAGGCTATAGAGGAAAGCCTGGGTGTGGCGTCACGTGAGCTGGGTCAAGTCTAGGCCCTTCCCAGCCTCAGGTGCCTCAACCGGAACGTGGGGCTGATGCTTTCCACACTCCGGGCCACATCAAAGATGAAGGAGGAAAAACGCATAGTGAATGTCAGGTGCCCGGGGATGGTGGATGGCTCTTGGCTCCTTCTTTCCTCCTGTAGCACAGACCTTACGCAGCCCAGGACTGGCAAGATCAGGAGTTCAAAAGGCCGCTTCTTCCATTATGGTTTTGGGCAGAGAAACACTAATGTCTGAAATCAGGGCCTGCCTTGGGAGGGGTCAGAGCTGACAGTGGCCTCAGGCCTCCCGTCTCCTCCAGGAACGTCTCACTGTGCGGCTCCCTGCCCCGGGAGAGCTTGCTGGGGTCCAGGAGGCTGTGGCTGGAAAGCCACGTTTTCCTCCACCTTCACATTCAGATCGCAGCGTCTTCAGGCTGCAAGGCTGCCCTTGACGTCGTCTGAGCAGAGCTGATCTGCCCCCACTCTGATCTTCCTCTCCTTTCCCTGCTGTCCAGCAGCGGGATCTCTCCTCCCTGACCCTGAGAAACTTGTGAAGGCGAGTCCATCCCAGGAGATGCGGGGAGGCCAAAGCCCTGGGCTTTTGTGCCTTCAACGAAGCTGGGACTTTTCCGGATCTGAAGGCCTCTGCTTTCTGCGTCCCAGGTGTGGGAATCGGAGCCCCTTTCATTTTTTAAGCCGACAGAGACTGTGGTCCTGTTCCTGTGACTCACTGACAAATGCTTCCCGAGTGCCTGCGGCATTCTAGGCTTACCTTCTCACGGCAGTCAGAGGGTTGAAGGAATGAGAGAGACAAGGCAGATGACTGGCTCTTCAATGGGATAAGGGGTGTGACAGGGAGAGGCACGGGGTGTCATGGGAGCAGGTTAAAAGGGGCATTCAATGCAGGGAAGGCTTCCTGGAGGAAGGGGTGTGGCCAGAACTGGTCAAGGATACAGAAGATGTAGCCCAATTAAGAAATGTGGAGAAGGCACGCCCAGGGGAAGGAACAGAAAGTGCACAGGCCTGGATCTGAAATAAAAGCAGGGCTTCTTGGGAACTGTAAGCCAATTCAAGCAATTCACTATTGCTGGGGAGGGGAGCCAGGGAGGGATGGGGGTTGCGGGAGATGAAGCTGAGAAGGTGAGCAGCAGCCAGGCCAGGAAGGCTCCTATATACTGTGTTAAGGAGTTTGTTTTTGATCTCAAGACCATGGGAGCTACAGAGAGAATATTGGCAGAAGAGAGAGCGGCACAGTCCGATTTGCTTCAGAAGGTTCCCCTCGGCTGCATCAGAGTGCGGCCATTGCCTGGCTGGATTGGAGAAGGGAGGAGACTGAGAAACCACCGAAAGATAAAACCAGTCCCTTATGGGCCTGTAACCAGCAACAGAGGTGAGGCTCAGTCAGCTCACTTGAACCTCTATTAAACACCAACAGTGTACCCTGCCACCCACTTGGATGACAGGAATCAGCCCCAAGATGGCGGATGCCTGAGCGAGGGCCTTCCTGTGGAGACGCGATGGCCAAGGCGGAGAGAAAATAGATTTGAAGATGTAGACGCGGGAAGGAGGGGGTTGCTGGAGGGGACGGGAGAGAAAGGTAGAAAGGTCAACCCGGGCTTCAGCTTGGCATGAAGATTTATAACCTCTCAGCTCTTGCTCTGGCCCCCACCCCATGCCCGCCCCCTTTCTCTCTCTGGCGGCATGTTCTAGAGACACACATTATCTCTATTAATACCAGCCACAAGGTCATTACTCAGGCACCAACTTTTCCTCCAGCATAAATATTTATACAGGACTGACCTGTGTGACTGCTGCGTTTTGGTTTTATTTGATTCCTGCCGCCTTTTGTGTCTTGCTAGTCTGTCGGCTAACGTGTTTAGCTCCTCTGTCTGGAAGCTTCGGAGCCAGCCAAGTCTCTGGGAATGGAAAAGGAGGCGGTGGGGGGGGGGGTGCGATAAGGAGGAGGGGGAGGCCGGGCGAGTACCACTTGCCTGAGACCAGCGAAAACCAGCTGGGCGGATGTGAGGATGTCTTGGCGGGCTGTTTAGCAACAGGCTGGCAAAGCTGTAAAGGAAAGGGCTCCCTCAACCCTTTGATGCCCTCTGCACCCCCCAAAAACCCAGGTCAGAAGCACACTTCCCATGAAACTAGCAAAGAGAATGCTTCAAGAGTCTGCATCTGTAAGACCCTCTTCTCAGGCTCCCAGGGCTCCCAGTGGGGAATCCAACAAAATGTGCCCAGGGTCATGGATTCTTACAAAATTTGCAACAGCCAGGCATTTTTGTGTGCTTTCTCTTACAGGTCCCCCACCCAACTGAATGGGCTACAGGTCCCCCTAACCTAGATCTGCTCCTCTTTGTGGTGATTGGAATTACATGTGGTTCTTCTGCTGGGAGTAAATGTCTAATATAAATATTGCTTAAAAGAATAATAGTAGTATTAATACTAGCAACAAGCATAACGGCAACTTGTACTCTCAGAGTGGGTACTGCACAGCAGGCTCTCATTGAGTTTTCACGATGACCTTGACAAAGGCCTTATCTTGCCCGGATATGGATGAGGAATTGGGAGCTTAGGGAGGTTAAGTGTTTAGCCCAGGGTCCTATGGTTAGTAAGTGGGGGACCTGGGACTTGGACCCTTCTTTCCTCTAACCCTCTAAGAGTGGGAGTCATTGGGATTATAATGAGCATGGCTCCTAGACATCGGCTACTGGATACATACATACTTAATTCTCACCCCGTATCAGACAGTTCTGCAAGGTGGGAAGGGCACACCAGCTCCATCCTGTGAGTGAGAAAGCAGAGGCATGGGGAGGGGAGTGACGTGCTCAATCTACAGCAAATACATCAGAAATCAGACTCTGACACCCGCCGTGGCTGACTCTTCCCCAGCTCCCCCATCGCAACTGCTGCAAACAACAGTTGGCCAGGAACATCTCCAAATGCAGAGTTCTGTTTGGTAGCTCAGTAAAGGGTGATGCTTTCCCCTCTTTCTTGTGTGCTGTTTTGACAGTTTTATAAAGGAAACTTCATACATTGCAGAAAGGAAACATGGAGATGCTAGAGAATTCTTTCTTCCTCTCTGCAAGTGGATTGGCCATGAGGCCAACGTGGGGATGGCCACATGTCAGAGTGGGCTGGGCAGTGGGGAAATCGCAGTGTGGGGCAGCTGGGCAAGAACAGAGGATGGGTGCTTGGAAGGGTTGTCTCCGTGCTCCCAGACTTTCATCCACTTCAGCAGCCCTCCCTGTGGCCTAGACCTCAGCCTTGCAGTGCCTGCTAAGACCTGCTAAACATGGCAACTTTTTCTCAGGCCAGAGATGTGTCTGGTGCCCTCACGATGAGTCCCCAGCATCTAGCATATTTCCTGGCTCCAAGAAGGTGCTTCATAAATATTCATGGTGTAGATGAATAAGGAGATAAATGACCTCTCACCAGGGACCACCTCTTAGAAGCATGTGAATGTTCATGGAAATTCTGAAAATCAGCAATGTCCTGAAAGACCTAATGGCCCAGGATACACTTCAGAGGATGCCCACATCAAGCATAGCAGGCAAGATCTGGGGACTTGGGGTTGGACAAATGGTCGTCTCCCTCCATAACTAGCTGTGAGACTTTGGGAAGTCATTCCTTCCCACTGAGCCTCTGTCTTCCCATCTGGAAAAATTAGGGGCGATCTGTATGAGTTCTCAGTGGTGAGGCTGGGTGGTGCCACGAAGGGTAGAGCACTGTATTTGGGAACAACAGCCAGACCTCCTTAGGCTCAGGTCACTGCTTCACCAGGACTAGTTGTGTGACCAAAATGCAAGTGACTCAATCTTTCTCCACCTGGGAATGGGAGTAGTTACTCATTGAGGTTCCACAAGGATTAAATGAGGTGATACATATGAAATGTAGAGGTCTTAGAACAATGCCTGGCATAAAGTACACGAGTAACACTTGTTGTATATGATTATCATTTGTGTCTACAAATTGGGAGGTATCGTATTCATATTATGTTCAAAAGAGCAATCATACTAGTCAGGTGTTTATAATATGCAAGGCATTCTTTCCTTTGCTCCTTGCCACATTCTGTAAGGTGTTTACCTTTGCTTTCATGGGCTCCATTTTGCAGATGGAGAAATAGAGGTTAAGCTACTTGGTTAAAGTCCCATAACATCTTGATAAGGCAGCAGATATCAACCCAAGTTTGACATTGAATTCTGCTGACATACTCAGAATTCACCAAGGCTAGGCAAGTAATTCCAGTGGGTGAAGGACCTGGCCTAAACAAGAGATGAGCCACCATGGGGGTTTTGGTCAGGCATAATTCTAGCCAAGTTACATTGTCCTTGAAGTTTACGCTGGTTCTCAAGCTTGGCCACCATTTGAGTCATGTAAGGATTGAAAAACAATAGTAATGTGGGGTGTCATCCCCAGAGATTATAACATAGTTGATGTAGGCGTTGACACCTGAGTGGCAGGATTTTGAAGTTCCTCAGTTGATTCTAATGTGTAGCCAAGATTGAAAGACACTGTTCAAGAGCACTGAGTGAGCCAAATAAAACGTGCCAGCTGCCATATTCAGCTAAGGAACCACCAATCTGCAATCTTATATAAAGACACATTGTCTTTGATTGAGATGAATCAATCCATCTATCCACTCATTCAACCGTCATCTACTCACCTACACACCCACCTGCCCATTTACCATCCTATATATCCATGTTCTCATTTATCTACTCTTCATTCCTTCCATCCATCTATGCATCCACCAATCCAACCACCCATCCACCTATCCCCCCTTCCATCCGTCTATCTAACCATCCATCCATCCGTCTACCCATTCCCCAACCCCCTTTCCACCCACCCACCTATCCATCCATCCATCCATCCGTGCAGTCATCCATTCATTCATCTGCCTATCTGCGAACCCACCCATTCATCTACTTACCCACTAACCCACCTATATATTTGCCCATTTACCTGCCCACTCATCCATCTTTCACCTATCTATTCTCCCTTCCTCTACCTCTTCTTTTGTTTTTCCTTCCCTCTTTCCATATTTTTTTCCCTCCTTCCTTTCTTCCCTCTTTAATTCTGCTCCTCCCCCCACCCCCCCAGACCACAGCCTGGGCTGACCCTCAAAGCAGTTTTTCTTGCAGCATAAAGAGCTTCTTCCTCTCCTCTTCTCCTAAATGTTTCTCTTCCATGACTAAGGTGCTAGTGAACTTGGAGGTGCCTGGGCGGAAGTGAGCCAGAGAAAGAAAAGAAATCTGTTTCTGGTTTTCCCTGGATGACCTTTCTTTCCCGAGGAAGTCTCTTATAAACACTTTCAGCACGGGCAGATGCCAAGACTTTTGAATGGCTCCTCCAAGTCGAAAGGCAATCTCCAGTGCATACCTGGTGTGCGATGATCTGGATCCAGAGGGAGGTTTAAGTGAGGCGCTGAGCATGCAGCCCAGGGCTGGCCCCAGGGGCTTCCTCCCCTCCCACAGCTGGCGGACACCACGGCAGTGCAAGGGCTGGACCCCAAAGGCTGTTCCTGAGCTTCTGACATGACCTTCTACTTCAAAAGTCTGTCCCCTTCCCAACTTCTACAGCAGAGTTTTGTTACCCTTAGCCCTACTGCTATTTCAGGCCAGATAATTCTTTGTTGTGTGTGTGTGTTGGGGAGTGGGGGTGACTGTCTTGTGCATTGTAGAATGTTAAGCAGCACCCCTGATCTGTCCCCTGGATATATCAGCAGCACCCTCTCTCTCAAGTTGTGACACCCCAAAATATCTCCAGGTGTGTTCATCTTTCTTTCGGAGAGAAAATTGCCCCTGGTTGAGACCCACTGTTTTAAAGCAAGTTCATGGTAATTGGCAAGATGTCACCCACTGGGATGTTCTCTTTCTTTGTGAATGATTACTAATCACAGCAGTAGTTTCCAGAATCATTACAATAGGATCAGCATTAGACATGGGGTCCTCTCTAGTGAAAACAGTAACGATGTCGTAACAATAATAATGATGCCATTGATGATACTACTAATGGCTCTCATCACATGTTTGGCCTTGCATTTATATCAGACAGTGGTTTATATCAGACAGCGGTTCTCACCCATGCTGTAGATCAGAATCACCCAGAGAGTTTGAAAGTCCACCATGCCCACGGAGCCCTGGATAGCCCAGTCGGTTGAGCGTCCGACTCTTGGATTCAGCTTAGGTCGTGATTTCATGGGTGTCAGGCTCTGTGCTCAGTGCAAAGTCTGCATGGGATTCTTTCCCTCTTCCTCTCCCTCCCCCTCCTCCCACTTTCTCTGCCTCTCAAATAAACAAACCTTTTAAAAAACAGTAAAGTAATGTAAAATAAATAAATAAATAAAATAAAATTTGTAATTCCCTGGAACACCCCAGTTCAATGACATCAGGATCTCTGGGGGTGGGGTACCAGCACAAGTATTTCTGGAGCCCCCCAGGGGATTCCAATGTAGAGCCACACTAAAGAACCTGTGGTCTAGGTTTGCCTGGGACATTTACTATTTATACCTGCTGTCCTAGAACAAGTGTAACATGTGCTTCTCCGTGTACTCTGGTTTGGACAATAGGATCTGCAGTCACCCATCCTATATCTCATGGAAGCTGACCGATTCTTACAGATAGGCAGAGCCGTTATCCCCAGATGTGCCTGCCGAGAGCTGAGACCCACAGACATGAAATTGTTGGCTCAACATGGCACAACTTGTAAATGGTGGAGTTAGGATTCGAACCTAGATCTGGTCTCACCCTAGAGCTGGGGCCTGCTGAACCCCTGGGCTCTACCGTCTCTCAAGCCAGCCTCCCTGGAGAGGTTCTGGGTGTATGAAGCAGATGAGTCTTTATGAAGACTTGGCCTGTGATGAGGGCCATTTTTCCTGTGTAATGACAACATTCACATTTTTCAAGATCCTAAAGGGTCTTTGAGATAAGCACGTGCATATGTCTTCCTTTCTGGAATGTCCTTGTTTTTTGGTATGTAAAAGCAACACACTGTTTTTTCAATTAGTGTAAGCTAGCCCTGGTAACCCTGGTAACCATCCCCGAGCCTCAGTGGGCTTAAAAGCAAACAAACAAATAGAATACCTCTATTTCTCTTTTATGCTATCAGTCCGTCTTGGATCCGAAAGTGGGGGCTCTGCTTGTCCTGGTCACTCTGCATGTGACCCTGGCTGGCAGAGCAGGCTTGGTCCCAGGCACGCCTGGTCTCACACTGGGCATTTCAATGCCACAGCCTGGGAGTGACACACGCCACTGTCCTCATAGCTCATTGGCCAGAATTGGTCACGTGGCACTACCAGAACGGAAGAGGCCAGAAAAGAACACCTTGTTACATGCCTTGAGGTTAGAGACACAAGGTAAACAGCAGAGATGACAGCCACCTACATGTTTATCGAAGAAAATTCAGAAAATGCAGAAAGCCATAAAGAAGATCAAATACTTGCTATGGATGGGATATTTGTGTGTCCCCTCAAATTCATATGTTGAAACCTAACCCCCAAGGTGATGGCATTTGGAAGTGGAGCCTTTGAAAGGTGACAGTCATGAGGGTGGGGGCTTCATGATGGGACTAATGTCCTTATGAAAGACACCTCCACAAGCTCCCTTGCCTGCTTCTGCCATGGGAGGGCACAGCAAGCAGGAGGTCATCTATGAACCAGAAAGTGGGCTGTCACCAGACGTGGCATCTGCTGGCACCTTGACCTTGGGCTTTCAGCTTCCAGAACTGTAAGAAGTAAATGTTGTATAAGCCACTCAGTCCATGATACTATGTCACACCCGCCAGGAAAGACTAGATAACACCTAATTCCTTCTCTTACTGGATAAGCACTGTTACATTGTTAACATTTTCTTTGTATCCTTTTCATTTTTCTTTCTTTGTAAACACACACACACACACACACACATACACACAGTGGAACTGAGGTCATACTGTACACACTGCTTTTTCATTTAGCAACGTATTCTCAACTAGTTTTCAAACACTTGATCTTCAGAATTGAAAAGTATTGTGTTGTAAGACTATCCCCAACTTGATTTAATTGGTTCTGCGTTGTTGGATATTAAAGCCATTCTTGGTTATCCTATAATGGTGCAATGATCACTTTAGACATAAATCTCTGTGTGTCAGAAGAGGAATTCATTACCTGATTAATAGAAATATTTTGAATAAATGTGATAAATTGCTTCCATGAGGTTATACCAGTTTATGTTTCTACAAGTAGTCTGTGAGAACACCCTACTCCCTGCCTCTCCCCATTGTTAGCCAGTACCACCACCTCTTTAAACCTATCCCAACCTTGGGAAGAAAATAAGTTCGGTCTCTCTTTTCTTTGCATTTCTTTACTTGCTAGAGGCCAAACTTGGCCGAACTCTCTCTCTCTCTCTCTCTCCATATATATATATATATTTCTAGCTTTTTGTAGTTTTGCTTTTATGAATTGGTTGTTGACATGCTTTTCTGATTTTTCTATTAGAGCATCTACATTTTTGATTAATCTATACGACTATAACATTATTATTACTACTTATTACTTACATATATATTACATATTATTACTAATTATTATTATTATTACTTTTACATCATACATTAACCGTTATAAGTTAAACCTTGCTCTCATAACTTAGAAATACTTTTCCTCAATTTTGTCAGTTGTCACTGCCCCTCCAGGTGTTTTTATTTTTGTGGGTGAGTCAATGGAGTTTGATTTCTTCATGAAGCCCCACCCATTAATTTTCTGCAGTATTGTTCCTGCCACTACCTTTGTGCTTGGGAAGGTCTTCTCCATTCATAGATTGGAATCTCATTCATATTTAGATTCTTCACATGACCTGTTTAATTTCTTTAGCTGTTTGACCCTGGGCAAGTCACTTAACCTCTCTGTGCCTCAGTTTCTTCCTCTCACCTGGGAATATAATAGTACCAGTTCATAAGGTGAGTGACATGGTTGAGCTAATTCATTTAATGCTTCGTTCCTCACACAAAGAAAGCCTATACATGTGAGAACTTTTTATTAAGGGTGTGATTAATTTTTCCCAATAGTGGAACCAAGTAAAAAATCAAGTATCCTAACAGCATTTATTGAACCATCTGGCTTTCTAATTTATTTATTGATTTGTCTATTTTCTTTATATTAGTACCACAGTTTATATTTTTGTAGCTTTAAACTGCTCTCTAACATGTGATGGCACAAGCGTTCCCATACCCAGCCCCTAGTTTGGCTTCAAATCCCTTGGCTGTTTTTTAATTTTTTTAAAGATTTTATTTATTTATTTGACAGACAGAAATCACAAGTAGGCAGAGAGGCAGGCAGAGAGAGAGAGGAGGGGAAGCAGGCTCCCTGCTGAGCAGAGAGCCTGATGTGGGGCTCGATCCCAGGACCCTGGGATCATGACCTGAGCTGAAGGCAGAGGCTTTAACCCAAAGAGCCACCCAGGCGCACCCCCCTTGGCTGTTTTTATCCTTTCATTTATGTATTTTTGTAAACAAGTCTCCTTTTTATCACATCTACAAAAACTCTAATAAAGAACTGATGAGTGGAACTATTGCCAGCAGATTTAAGAATGGCCTCTGGCCTGTCCTTGAGAATGGAAGATGTCAGGCTGGCAAGACATTGATAATGTCACCTGATCTAGATTCTTTCTTTTTTTTTTTTAAGATTTTTATTTATGTATTTGGCAGACAGAGATCACATGTAGGCAGAGAGGCAGGCAGAGAGAGGAGGAAGCAGGCTCCCCGCTTGAGCAGAGAGCCCGATGCGGGGCTCGATCCCAGGACCCTGAGATCATGACCCGAGCTGAAGGCAGAGGCCTTAACCCACTGAGTCACCCAGGCGCCCCCTGATCTAGATTCTTGAAGGAACAGCAGGTGTTTGTAGGATTGCCTGACCGCCAGTGGAGTTCAGACCCTCCCACTGCACATGAGTCTCTGCCTCGGGAAGGGTATGAAATGTACCAGTAGCTCCTCCTAGGCAGGAACTATTTTTGAATGAGAGGAGCCTGATGTGGGAAAATTTGTAGAGGTTGCTCCGGGGATGGTGGGATGGACTCCGCATGTGCACAGTTGCTCCCTGCTAACGTCCACACTCAGGTCGGGTACGAGTGCAAACCATGGGTTTAAAGTCAGATAAACCTGGGTCAGATCCTGGTTCTACCACTTACTTTCTGTGTGACCTTGGCCAAGTGGCTTAACCTCTCTGAGGCTCCAGTTTCCTCATCATACATTATGTATACTAAATGTAACCATACCGCTCTTCTCACTGTGTTTTTGGGAAGCTTAAATGAAATGATGCCTATGCCTAGCTGTTGTATTGTCCGTACTCATTATTACCCTGATCGCCATACTTGTTAGTGGTGAATGTAAATGTTTGTACTTGTTCTTGTGTTTTCTTTCTCAGAGACCTTTCCTTGTGGAGGTCACTGTCAGGGCTCTTTGGAACTTCTGTATTTATCCACAGCTTCCCGTGTATCCCAGGGTCTCAGACTGGCCTACCTTGGGCCTCTCAGCCAGTTAACACATCCTAGGCTGGCAGCCGGGAAAGGCGGGCAAGCCCCGTTGACACTTTGCTTTTGGACTTCCGGCTTCCAGAACTAAGAGAAGAAATCTCTGTTGCTTTAAGCCATGTAGTTTGTAGTAATTTGTTACACCAGCCCCAGAAAATTAATACTTAAAGATTAATAATTAGGGGCACCTGGGTGGCTCAGTCGGCTAAGCACCCGCCTTCAGCTCAGGTCATGATTCCGGGGCCCTGGGATCGAGCCCCTGCTCCCTGCTCAGGCTGCCTGCTCAGCGAGGAGCGTGCTTCTCCCTCTCCCTCTGCTTGCTGCTCCCCCTGCTTGTGCTCTTTCTCTCTCTCTGTCAAATAAACACATAAAATCTTTTAAAATTCATAATTAAAAATTAATAGAGGGGCAGCAGCACCACAAACTAGGAGAAGGAGGCCTGTGGTTTGAAGCCCAGCAGACTGGGTTCTAGGCTTGGGTCTGGCCTTTGCCTCTGGTTGATCGCGGATAACTCAGTGTTCCCCTTTAGTGCTCACTGTCTCCATCTGTGACATAGGGAGTTGGCTTATTCATGGGTGTAAGCTCTTCCGAGCCAGGTAGTTTACGCAAGTGTGTGAAGTGGGCCAGGGGTGGCAGCATCCTGGGAAGAAATGAGAACCGGGTGAACCGGGGGCCCTTGCCCCTCTAAAGGGCACAGCCATCCCTCAGGTCTGCAAATTGGTGCCAGGCAGGAATGCTGGCCTGATGCTGCCAGAGCTCCTTATTTCTCAAGGGAAGAGAGAAATAAAGATTTTTATGTAAAAATCTGATTTTTGCATGTCTGCAATTAATTCGAAATTCTTACAAGCATGACATGGGCCAAGCAAAACAATCCTATGAGCCAACAGCGATCTCTAATCTAGATCTGCAGGCTCGCTCTCTCTAGCCCCCGGTGCTGTGAGTTTCTGACTTCTGGGAACAGCCTTGGGTTCCAGAGCCCTGTCCTTGGCAAGCCCGGGAGAGTAGAATGGGGAGGAGGAGAACCCTGGTACAGGACGAACCTGGCAGCACAGTGCTTTGGAGCTAGATAGGACCCACTAGCAGAAGAAAACCCAAGGGGCTTGGTCCACAAGTTTGTGGTCCAATGGTTCATTTTACCTTTCTGGCTGAGCTGCTGGGTTTCAGGTAGCATGCTTGATTTTTATGTGCAAAGCTGAAGCCTTCTAGTCAGCCTGGCCTCCGTGGTGCCCCATAAATCATAGGCTGTTTTTATTAATAAAATGCAGCTGATGCTGAAGGTGCTAAGGAAACGTGACATGGGAGAAAGCAAGGCTTGAAAGTTGGTGGCGACCTGTCTCGAACCCATGAGCAAATGGTTTGAGAGTCCAGCATTTTCCTTGGGAAAATGGTTTATGCTTGTTTTCACCCGTCATGTGTTTACGGAAACTATGTGCCAAGCACCATGTGGTTGCTGACGATACAAGGGGGCATGAGAAGACCTTTCCTGCCATCCTGGAGTTGAGTCTCTAGGAGGGGAAGGGGGCTAGTGAGAGGAGGAATCCCTCAGAGTATGAGAAAGACAGGAACAGAGCAGAGCTTGTGGGGGGATCTGTGGGAGGGGTGAACAAAGGATCCCCATGAGAACTGATACTTAAGTTCTCCCAAGAAGGACGTGCAGAAAGCCAGCCATGCAAGGAGCATGCACGCGAGAGCCGGAGGCCAGCCAAGGACAGCTGATTCAGGGTGGGAGTTCTGGGGTTGAAGACCCAGTGATGTGGCTAACCTCCCTGGGCATCTGTATTCCCATAAGGGAAGTGGGAGGTTCTGGTCTGAACAGTCTCCTGGGCCCTTTGAGCTCTGTGAGCACATGACTCTTTGGCGACATGCTGAGATGAGTAAGACAGGGACATTTCCATAGCACTATTTGGCCCTCGTCAGTCTGAATAATAATTTGAAGAGAACCCATGGAAGCTGTTGGGGGCGGAGCGAGACTTTTCCTCCTGCTGGCTTCATCTCAGGTGGCACTGACCCTCCGCTCAATGCGCCTCGAGACTTGGGCCCAGGCTAGAAGGTTTCCTCTTCCTACTGGTGAGTCTCAAAGGGGCTATAGTGTGTGCACCACGTGCCAAGCCCGTGTGTCCTTCAATCACAAAACAAATGTTTAGCAAGTCCCAAGTGCTGGGCTGGGCACTGGGGATGCAGTCAGTGAGATACGGAGATTCCAGACTGACACAGAACTCACATGGAGTGAGATGATAAAACAAAATAGTGTGTATGCACTATCTCATATGCACGAGAGAGCAGGAGGGAGAGAGGGAGACAGAAGGAGATAAAGAAACAGAAATAAGGGGAGAAATCTCCACACTGTTCTCCAAAGTGGCTGCACCAGTTTGCACTCCCACCAACAGTGTAAGAGGGTTCCCCTTTCTCCACATCCTCTCCAACACACGTTGTTTCCTGTCTTGCTAATTTTGGCCATTCTAACTGGTGTAAGGTGGTATCTCAATGTGGTTTTGATTTGAATCTCCCTGATGGCTAGTGATGATGAACATTTTTTCATGTGTCTGGTAGCCATTTGTATGTCTTCATTGGAGAAGTGTCTGTTCATATCTTCTGCCCATTTTTTAATATGATTATCTGTTTTGTGTGTGTTGAGTTTGAGGAGTTCTTTATAGATCCTGGATATCAACCTTTTATCTGTACTGTCATTTGCAAATATCTTCTCCCATTCCGTGGGTTGCCTCTTTGTTTTGATGACTGTTTCTTTTGCTATGCAGAAGCTTTTTATCTTGATGAAGTCCCAGAAGTTCATCTTTGCCTTTGTTTCCTTTGCCTTTGGAGACATACCTTGAAAGAAGTTGCTGTGGCTGATATCAAAGAGGTTACTGCCTATGTTGTCCTCGAGGATTCTGATGGATTCCTGTCTCACGTTGAGGTCTTTTATCCATTTCGAGTTTATCTTTGTGTACGGTGTAAGAGAATGGTCAAGTTTCATTCTTCTACATATAGCTGTCCAGTTTTCCCAGCACCATTTATTGAATAGTGTGGAGATTCCTCAGGAAATTAAAAATAGATCTTCCCTATGACCCTGCAATTGCACTGCTGGGTATTTACCCCAAAGATACAGATGTAGTGAAAAGAAGGGCCATCTGTACCCATCAATGTTTATAGCAGCAATGGCCACGGTCGCCAAACTGTGGAAAGAACCAAGATGCCCTTCAACGGATGAATGGATAAGGAAGATGTGGTCCATATACACTATGGAGTATTATGCCTCCATCAGAAAGGACGAATACCCAACTTTTGTAGCAACATGGACAGGACTGGAAGAGATTATGCTGAGTGAAATAAGTCAAGCAGAGAAAGTCAAGTATCATATGGTTTCACTTATTGGTGGAGCATAACAAATAATATAGAGGACAAGGGTAGATGGAGAGGAGAAGGGAGTTGAGGGAAATTGGAAGGGGAGGTGAACCATGAGAGACTATGGACTCTGAAAAACAACCTGAGGGTTTTGAAGGGGCGGGGTGGGAGGGTGGGGGAACCAGGTGGTGGGTATTAGGGAGGGCACAGATTGCATGGAGCACTGGGTGTGGTGAAAAAACAATGAATACTGTTACGCTGAAAATAAATAAAAAATTCAATTTAAAAAAAAAAAGAAATAAGGGGAGAGAGAAGAGAGAGGCCAGCAAACGAAGGGTAGTACCTAAGGTTGTACCATCACAGATGACCACCTTGAGAACTTGACTTCTGCATGGAGACTTGACATCAGTCCAGCAAGGCCAGGGGAAGGGCATGGGAGAACAGCAAGTGCAAAGGCCCTGAGGTAGGAACGAGCTTGGCGTGTTCAAAGAGGAAAGGCAGCAGAGTGCTGCAGCTTGGTGAGCAAGGGAGAAGTTGGAGAGGGGTCAGGGCCAGAGTAGGGAGGAGCTTTTCTTTCCAAGCACAGCGACAGCCTCCTGAGAGGTGTTAAGTAGGAGAGTGACATGTGCTGATTGATGTCGCGTGAGAGAAGCTTGACTGCTGTGGGGAGCGGCAGAAGCGGAATCTGAGGGTCCCGTTAGGAGCCTGTTGAAGTTATCAGGGCAGGAGATGATGGTGGATGATGGTGGCTTGGTGGCAGTGGAGACGGGCCAAGGGGTCACAGCCATGACATCTTTTGGGAATAAAGCTGGCACAGCTTGCTATGGATTGGCAACAGGTAACCAGGGAGGGGGGAAGAAATCAAATAATACTCCTATATTTTTGGCTGTTTACTTGTATTTATTTATATATGCCTGCTTATATTTAATTTCCACAAATAGAAATATACATTTACCTGTATGCACACATAATACATACATGTGTATATACACGCGCAAATATAGATTTACATGTATCTTTATATTCAATCCTCACAAAGTTGATCCCCATAAATACATACATTATTTACATTGAATCCCCACAACCACCCCTGGAGGAGATAGTTATCCCCATATTATGGCCGGGGAAACTGAGGCATCTCTAAAGGTCAGAACTTGAGCTCAGATCCAGATCTGTTTGCCCTTCGAGGCCATTTGGAATCCTCTCTGCTTGACTTCCTCTCTCCTCGTTCGTGTGGCTCTGTTCCTTCCTTAGGGACCGGCTTGCCACCCAGGATCCAACCCTTTCCCCTTGCTTTGGGTGAGAGACCTAGTTGGTGCAGCTCAGTCGGGTAACCCCTGAAATGTCAGATCCTGTCAACTCTCCTGAGGCAGAGATGAGCGGGGCAGAAAGTGCCTCTGGAACCCGCTCTGGGAAGTGTGTCTCACCAACCCTTTGAATGCTACCCGGGATCTCTGCGCCCCCTGCCCCTCCGATGGCTTCTAGCTTTCCGCTGGTGACAGCTTCGATGATCTCCTGTGACAGGGGGAATATGCAGCCACAGGGATGCAGCTCCGTGCCCGGGAAATGTCACCTCCAATCCATGTCACAGAGGAGAGTGAAGCAATTAAAGAGCGGCCAGTTTTCTCAGCTCTGGCTCCAGGCGAACTGTGGGGGTTGGAGAGGGAGATGGGGAGGGAGGTGAAGGAAGGGATAGCAGCAGGGGAGGGGGGAAGCAGGGCAAGTCAGGGGAAGGCACCCATGTTCTGGCACACAGTAGGTGCACCAGAGGTGTTTGTTGAGTGCATCAATGTGGTTTAGAGTACCACGTGCCACCCAGGGCCAGCCCTTCAGGACCCATGGACTCCTTGCTCCAGCTCCGGAGACAGTCCGTCTCTGGCTCACAGCAGAGGCCCTCTGCAGGACCTGCCTGTGGCTGAGGGAGCTGCTTGTCCACTCTCCAGGGATGCCTCTACCCCATGGCTGAGCCCCATGGGTGGGGAAAGGCCCAGCCCCTTTGTGTTGATTTAAAATCATGCTGAGGAACCATCCTAGCTCCCGAGCTCCCTGGAAGGCTGTGAGACCTTTGTTGTAATGCATCACAGCCCACGTTCCCCTCTCTGTGCAACCCTTGCCCCCCTGGACAGGTGGTTTTCCCATAAGCAGTCCCCAGTGTCCCCTCTGCCTGCCCATCTTGGCCTCGGAAAACCCCATCTCAGGCAAATACCTTAAGCGACAACAATCGTCAGGGCATGGCTGTTCATGATGTTCACTGGTCCCTTTCCAAGGCAAACCCTGAGCTCTCCTTTGTTGTGAAGAATGTGGCTAATGGGTGAGATGGGGAGAAAAAGTCAGAAAGAGTCACAGAGGCTTCTGCGTCTCCATAACAAAAATCCCCAGAGTCTAGGGAGTGGGAGAAGCCAGAAGATCCAAGAAGATGGAGTTTCAGGGGTCGACACTTAAAAGGGGAGAGAGAGGGTATTTCCAGCTCTGAATGGAGGGTCCTGATGAGAGTAGAATTTTAAGGCTGTTTACTGAACATGTAAAACGTACCACCCTCTCCTCCCTTGAAGTCTGAGGAAGGAGTGAACAGAGATGCGGAACCCTTTTACTTGGTTTTCTGACTTTAGAGACTGGACTCCATGTGAGGCAGGGCCTATCTGGGTTACCAGGAGGACCAAATGGAAAGGGGGGGTCGTGGCAGTTGAAAGAAAGAGCAGAGCTAGGAATTAGCGAGAGGGCTAGGGAAAAAAAAGGAAGAGAAAACCTCCCCATGACTTGGAGAAGAGTTGAAGAGAAGGAAAGGAAATAGGGTGAAACCAGAGCAAGAAAGATGGGTTCCTGCAGCGCTGGGTACTTCAGCCGGATCAACAGAGCTCAGCATCCTTTCCTTGAAACCGCTCTGCCTGCAGGCCTCTGGGAGCACACGCTGCTCCTTGCACTGGGGTCGGCACTCATCAGTTGAAGGTGGCGTGTTAATTAGGGTAACGCCCAGTCGATACAATGAAGACCAATCTAATAGTGACCTAAGAGAACCGAGTAGTTTATTTCTCTTGCAAAGGTCTAAACCTCCAGAGTCCATTTGCTATGGTTATCCCACAGGGATGAAATCCCAGTCCCGGATTCCTTTTAGTTCATTTCTCTGCATTAGCCCTTGGGATCCAAGGTGACCGCTCCCGTTCCTGCCATAAAATCTGCATTTTGTTCAGTGGGGTGGAAGAAAGGGGGCATGGGAGGGGGAGTCTCCCATCTAAGGATAAGACCCTTTGCATCTGTTGCCTTCCTGTTGGACAGAACTTAGTCGCATGGTCATGGCTTAGGTTCAAGGGAAGCTGAAAAATGCAGTCTTTATCTAGGTGGCCATGTGCCCAGTTAAACTTTATGGATTCTGTTACTAAAGAAGGAGTATGGAGGGATGGCAGTTGGGGGGTGACGCAGGCAGAGGCTGGCCAAGGCCGATGACGTGGCTCATTATAGACTAAGTGTGGAGGGAGACTGCTGGAAAGATTAGGCCTTTAAGGAAGAGAGGGGAATGGAGTAGGCAGGTTCTGAGAGAGAATGGTCAGCTGTTGAGCTGTGAAATCCATCTCAGGTCTCAGTTCTCAATTTAAGTGTTGTTACGTATCAGTTAGGATGCTTTGGGCTGGGAAGAAGAGAAGACTGAGATTGAAATTTAGTAATTTAAAAGTGCATAGTCATGTCATGGGGGTTCAGAGGTAGGGTGGGTTCAGGCATGGATTGGTGGACAGTTCAATGATGTCTCTAATGACTCAGTGACTTGGAGTCATTCTTCAATCTGTCCTCTTCATCTGTGGCTTAGTCCTCAGGCTGGCTGGTTCTACTCATTGTCATGACATGGTAACCGACAGGTGAAGGCAACAGGCTGCCTTGGTCCTACGTGGTAGCAGACGTTGAAAGAGAGAAACTGTTGTACGCTCAGGCTCAAAAAGTTCCTTCCGGTCAGTTACATTGGACCTACATTGGACCCGTTTAGATAATATTGTCTCCCTGGATAACAGAAGATGCTTATTAACTTAGACTCAGCAGCTTCCGTATCTGGAGACTGGCTGAAATCAGAGTTCTGTTAGGTTTCTGTTGGGAACTGTAAAGCTTCCATTCACCCTACAATAAACTCCCTTCTCCAAGGTGGCCTGAGAGTGCATTATCCCTGAAACCAGAATGCTTAATTAATGCACCAATAAAAGCTTCAAAGGCAAGATGCTCCAAAGGAGCTGAAGGAGGAAGCAGGGGAGGAAAGGATAGGAGGAGAGATGTGGCCATATGTGCTAGTGAGCTTCCAGAATATTGAAGGAAGACTCTGTTGCCTGTAACCTTCAAGGTCATTCAAGACAATTAGTGTGATGGAGAACAGACACATGGGAAGCCACTTTGGAGAAAAATCTAGGTCATCCAAGAACATCTTAGGTAAATTACAGATGAGACATGAAGAGGGGGGCTGGAAAACTCCTGCTCTGCCTGGCCAGAAAGAGCGTGAGTAGGGCAACAACTTGCCATATTGGATAAGAGCATCCAGTTGATATCCTAGTTGATGGCTACATTCAGGATGACATACAGGTATCATTCCAAGGCCAGTGTGACTTCTAGTGGCCCTTGGAGCAAACCTTCAGAAGGATTCAGAATCCTGATGAGTGACATCCCTGAACTACTTAGTCTCATTCCAGAACTTTCTTTCTCAGCTTTGCTCTCTGCCTTTGAAGAACTATCCTTAGCAGTGTGGATGCCACTTCCCTTTTTTATGAGTCTTCCTAGAGATGGCCTGAGCATTTTCCTTGTCCTGTTCCTTTAAGAAGCAGTGTGTCAAAAGGACAGAGGATGGTCTCTAGAGTTGGTGTAAATTCAGGGTTTGGACATCAGGTTTCTCACCCAGTTTCGTTTATTTCGTTTGAAATAAAAAGAATAGTATCAACTTGAGATGCATGATCCAAGGATCAGATTTAATGGATATAGTAAGTCCAGGGTAGTGCTCACTCTGCATTTTGGGGGAAGTCACAAAAAGTTTCTTGCCCTGGTTGCTCCAGTCCTCAAGATCACAGACCACCTTCTGTTCTTCGGATTTCACTCATTCATGTACTCATCTGCGATGACAACTTACATCTGTGCTGGGGAATAACTTTGTCCCCATCTTGACATTCAGATGCAGGTCCAAAGGCACTCTTCTTGACAATACTGAGTTTAATTTTGCTCTTTGCTTGGGTTCATTTTAGCCAGGTTCTGGGGACTTTTTATGATCTTCTTTTAAATGGTGCACATTTGGACATGATAACTGAAATCATGGTATTTCAAGGGCAGATCTAGGTGATGATACTGAAAGTAACCCAAAGTGAAGAATGAAATTAAACTCAGGAATGTCAAGAAGGATGCCTTGGCACCTCGATCTGAATATTAGGATGAGGACAATGGGTTTTTAAATTAGTGTTTTTGTTTTTTATATCAGGCGATGGCTGGCAAAGAGTACAGAAAGCAAGAGAGAGCGCAAGGGGGGTTCGTTTGAAATTTTCAGATTTTATACCCCCATCTGGATTCTCCTGCTGAGAAGCAGGCTGGACACTCAGACCTGGAAACCCATGCCAGACGTCTAAGTACTAGAAGTCCACTTCTGATGATGGTATTTGGCAACATTGGGCCTCTTTGGGCCAAGGGTTTAGTGCCAAGAGTAATTGTGATTTACGCCCCTAACCCATTTGGGTGCAAAATGGTTTTGATTAGATGCATACCATGTTTATTAAGCCTTGCACAAAGCAGGCTGGGGACTTGACTGGTCTGCCATAAAAGGGAGGGAGATTTACACGGCTCCCTGCAGGATTCATTTAATCTCTTGGGGATTTACTGACCTTCAATTAGAACTGTTAAGTACTGTTTACACGGTCCCTAATTCATACAAGACCGATGTAAGGTTGAATTTTGCTTTCATTAAGGACCTATGAATCAGGGAAATAAAAATAAAAAGTCTTTGCCAAGCAAGATGTGATTTGGTTAAAAACAAACAACAAAAAAATTGAAAGCAAAAAGCCACTAGGAGTTGAAAGCCTTACTTTGCCGTAATTTAGGAATAGCCTGATACTAAACTGTTGATCTGTTTTTAGGACGGGTTTAAAAAGAAAAGATAAAAAAAAAAAAAACCCACCTGATTTGAGATTATTTGCATGAGGATTAGCTTTACAGTTTTAAAACTTTCTTACAGAGAGTTGGGGCAAGACAGATCCTTAATTTGTTTTCGGTTGTTCAAAAATCAGGATTCCTTTTTATTTACTAGAAGGAAGAATGCAATTCACCCCTTATAGGAGCCCATCGTACACACAGAAATTGCCTTTAGCTGCGTCTTTGAACTACAGAACATGGACTCCCATTGGGTTTATAAAAGATACTGGGGCTACATAAAACCGTGAAACATCATGCCTGTACATTATTCAAGGACTTGAGGGGAAAACATAGTTTAAAAGATACTGGGAAAGAAAAGGGGGAAAAAAAAACCACTACAGTGTTGGATGCCCACAGGGAACAAGCAGGTGGGAGAATGAGTGAATTAGCCTCACTGGGCACGAGTTGGGTGAAGTGAGGAACCCGTTTCCATTTAAAGAGCTCAGGGCTCAGCTACAAGCTCAGTAAATACTGTTGCATGAATTGTTAGGTGTTCACTGTTTTTCCTGGTGTTGGGACTTACTGTTGAAGGAGAACCCTGTGCAAAATGTTCAGAGCCACAGCCTCATGCCAGGAGAAGTGATTTTATTATATTTTTCTTTAAAATGTTTTTTATTTATGTAATCTCTACACCCAATGTGGGGCTTGAACTCACAGCCCTGAGATCAAGAGTCGCATGGTCTTCTTGACTGAGCCAGCCAGGCACCCACAGGAGGAGTGATTTTAAACCCTTTGACATGTTATATGCATTGCTTCCAGTTTCTGTCTTGGAAGTAGAACCCTTAAGCTCTGATGACCTAGGGTTGTACAAAACAAATTCAATCCCAAGGTAGCACTAGAGTTGCCGTTATCATAGCCAACAGTGATCTTGTCTACATCATGTCCCTGAATACTTCCAGCTGTCCTGTGTGGTGTTTGAAAGATGGGGAAACTGAGGCTCAGCAAGGTGAAGTCACCTGCTCAAAAAGTAGCAAATAAGGCCTCCCACTCAGTCTTGAAGCCCAGAGCCTGTGTTCTTGACCATCATGAAATATCATTAGAGACTAAGAATTCTAGAGCTGCTCTTTATTATGTCATTTGGTCTTCATCTAGAGTGGGGACTGGAGGTGGATCTCTATCCCGCCATGCTCACTACTATCCATTGGTGTCTCTTGCTGTGTAATGAATTATTCCCTGAACGATGAGGAGCTTGGGGGCCAGTAAGGGAGGAGAGGCCTGATGGCTCTCTATATCCTGAGACCCCCTGGTGAGGCTGGCAAATGAGATCTCATTTCCCACTGTCCAGAGAATAGAAGACTTTCAATGCCAGATGAAATAACCAGTTGGATCGACACCCACTTTGGTGACCTGGTGATGAGTTCAGCTCGTGCCCAGATAAAATGCAGAGGATAGAGAAACTCCCACACCTTTACCCTCAGTGGCTTAAAGTCTCTGTCTTAGGGTGGGTTTTTCCACATGTAACTACAATTTGAGGACAGATCGTTTAACAGAGAAGTGATTCCAGGAAGCCCTGGTAAAGAAATAAGGAAGTGAAAAGAGTATATTAATAAGCAAGTGACAGCCCTGAGGTAGGGTTGCCAGATAAAAGACACCCAGTTACATTTGAGTGTCAGAGAAACAACAACTAATTTTCAGTGTTTGTATGTCCCATTTTACATGGGACACTCTTATACTGTTATTCATTGTCTATGTGGAATTCCAAGCTAACTGGGCTCACTATATTTTTACTTCTTGTATCTGACACCTTGCACTAGGGGCTTCTGGGAGATGGTGTGGCACACACTGGAAAAGCAGGGAAGCAAGGTTGTTTACCTTCTGTCTTAACATTTGTCATTGGTCGAGGGCTACTCTGGGTTCGTCAGCTCCTTGGCACCTCTGGTCTGCTTTGCAGAAGGCTGGACTCATTCTGTCAAGTAGAGAGAGCTCCAGACAGTAAGACACAGGTGCTTGCTCCCCTGGGACTAGGGTGAGGGGAGCAAGGTGCCTAGGCTACAAAATTTAAGGAGCTGCTCATTCAAGCAGGGACATGCAAAGACAGAGTCAGCCTCCTTCCCTGTACGCTGGCCTGGCCCTGGCTCATAGGCAGAGGTCTTTGGCAAGCAGGCAGGCAGTGAGGGGATGGAGGTAGAGTGTCTGTAAGGATCACGGGATAGAGGACGCCAAGAAGGAAATCCTGTTGCCCTCCCAGAGTTTTCGATTTTCCTTTAGTGCAGGTTCCCAACATTTATAAAGACCTGCCTGTTTTATACATGATAAAGAAAGACCCACTTTGGCCACTGGGCGCCTAGTTCTCTCTACTCCTTATGTGTTTTCCTTCATGGTCCTTTTCTGTGGCCAAGTTATCAAGCACATCACATCTCTTGTGTAATAATCATGTAACAATCATCTAGCCCAGCAAGCTAGACTGGTATCTCTTTGGGGCTGCCTTCTTTTGTTCGTTTGTTTTTTCTTGGAAGAGTTGATACAGTTGAGATCGGTCTGAACTGATGGAGAAGGAGATGAGGAAGGGGAGCTTGCCCAACCTCACCGAGCAGAGCTTCTCTCCATCTGCCCTGCGTGGTGTGTGGAGGTGAGAAATATGACCTCTCCTCCACTCATGTCTTTCTCCCACCCTGCTGTTCACATAACAACATGCACTGAGTATCTTCTTGGCTCTGGATGCTACGGTGGTCATTTTATCTACAGCAATGTGTGTGTGTATTGGCGGCAGTGGGGGTGGGGTGCAGTCTGTTTTAGGCAACTGAGGATTTCAGTTTCAGAAGGCATGGTTTTTCTTGGGTAGGCTTTTTTTTTTTTTTTCTTTTCTTTCTTTTTGAATGCAACCTTTTTTTTTTTAATTTAAATTCAATTAACTAACATATAGTACATCGTTTTTTGATTTAGTGTTAATGCTTTCTAACATGCTATGCTATCAACAGTTTTTTCAAGTTGTTTAGAGTCCTCTTGTATCTTCTATATTTTTGCTTATTTTTATCTCTTTATCAATACAGTGTAATGGTTTGGAGCGTGAACTTGAGACTTAGAACTGGGTGGGAGTCTAGCCCCCAACACCTGCCAGGTGTGAGGCTGGAAACCAGGCAGATCATTTAACCTTTCTGTACTCAAGTTCCATGACTAAGGCATGGGGATGAGAATGGTATTTACCATACAATGTTGTATAAGAGTCAAGAGAGGCAAAGTCATGCTCCAATAATTACCAGTCTCTAAATCTCAGTGGACTTAGAGCTCAGACAACTCAAACTTATTTTTTATTTATGCTACATGTTCTTTGCACATCTGCTGCTATCATCCTTATCCTTGGACCAAGAGGAACCAAAGAACATTTACAAAAATGGAAGATATTTCAAGATAGGTGGGAGTAATGAGTTAGGTCAACACCCACTTTGTTGATCTGATAGTGAGTTTAGCTCACCTCTAAATAATTCTATATAGGATTTGCAAGATCATGGATTGAGATTGCTGTTTGGGAGTGGGTAATCCCCAAAGCAACTGGAATTTGAGTGCTAGAAGATTTTTGGGGGGGATGGGAGGGAGTGATTCCAGGAAGCACTGACAGGGAAGTGACAAGATGAGAAAGGAAGGGAAGGGAGCCGGTGCAGGATGGATGTGTTAGTGGTGACTGTGGGCAACTGAGCTCAGTTCCAGTGGTGACGAAGGCCCCATCACTGGAGTGGCCCTTCTTGTGGTGGCAAGGGGAAGATCACATGCATCTGGGTCATACACTGGCAGGGAAATCCTCCAGCCAGGCCAACAATAGGTGTAATTTTCTCCCATACTCAATTGGCCAGAATTAGTGACATGGCCCAACCCAAATGCAAGGTACCTGGGGCAGTTCAATCACCCTAAATGGTAAAAGAACCAGGTGTATTACTGAACAGCACTTACATCTACAATGGGTTGTGTGGGATTCGATGAAATCATATTTGTTAAGCGTATGATGTAGAAACCAGCAGAGAGTGAATGCATGACAAAAGTTGGTTGCTCTTTTAGTTAGGACTATGTATGCCCCCACTAGATTATGAACAATTTAAGGGGGAGGACCTTGTCTTACTTCTAATAATACTGACATCTACCATCAAATACTTTCCATGTGCTGGACACTGTGCCAAATAGTATCCCCCCAGCAGCCCCATGAGGTAGGTGACTGCTCTTTTCCATCCTGTTTTACAGATGGGGAAACCAAGTCTGAGCGGAATTAAGTCAAGCTGCTCAGGCTCCTCTAGCAAGTAAGTGGTGGCTCGAGGATTTAAACCCATGCCAGTGCCCGTGCATTTGGCACCATGCATCTGTGTCTCCTGTCTTTGTACTGCTAGCCTCTAACCAAGCCCTAAACAGAGTGGGGCTCCATGAGTATTTGCAGAATTGACCAGAGTAACTTTTTTGGACTTCATAAGTGCATCAGAGACCTTCCATCTACTCCCTCCTCTTGTGTGCATTCTGCCCCAAAGTGGCCAGTGTGCCCCATTGTTCTGCACTATTGACCAACACAACCTCTTCCTGCCATTTAATTACTCTATGCAATTCTGAGATTTGGCATCTCTCTTCACCTGCCCCTTGCCTCCTCTTCTCTTCCTGGTCAAAGCCAGAGATTTCTTTGATGCCCCAGTGTTACAAGGCAGACATATCTGTGGGTACCATGACTCTTCTTCGTGTCGAAGGTGGGCAGAATGTTCCAGAAATTTCCAAGGTATTAGAATAATCTCCTTAATGTTTTAACTGCCTACTATCACCTAAAATTGCTACTCTTTTGGGATTCTGATTTTTTTTCCTCTTCTGGTCATCTTAAAAAAAGAAATGGAATTTCATGTAGGGGTCCCTCTGGGAATCTGACAACTTCTCCTTCCTTTTATTCAGTTAAAGGCTGAAAATATCAGCTGGCTCTTATCTGATTCCTTGTCTATTAACATTATGTTCTGAGGAAAGCCCCCTCCTGCTCTGCAATTTTTTAAAACTTCTTTTTTTTTTTTTTTTTTTTAGTGGTGGTGGGTCATGGTAGACAAATAAAAATCATTCTGAGGTTATCTGAGACCTGCCATTCCACACAATAGCAATAAGAACGTTTTCCAAATTTAAAACTCTGATGGGGGAAGTGGGTTACAATAGGAGAAACCTTTGACCCTGATCAGTCATAATGGCTTCCTGGATTCAGAGATATTATGGGCTGGGGCCAAGGGTTTCAGCAGAGAGAACACAAGATGTGTTAAACTTAGAACACAATGTGCGAGTTCCGGGTGGGGCTGTTGGAGGGACATCTTTCTTTGTTTCCGGTGAAAACGATTCCTTTTCCAAACAAGGACCTGGGTCTTTCTTGGGGTCTGGCCAGTGCCTGGGTACTTTTGTTCTGCTGCTGGTTCGAAGAGGAATTTTGAGTTATCGATGAATCTGTAAGTCTTCACTCTAGGGACCATTTCTAGGCATTATTTACCCCATCTATTGAGTGCCTGCTGCGTGCCAGATAACTGTTCCTGAGGTCAGAATCTAGCAATAAAGAAAAAAAAATAGCCCAAAGCCCCGTCTTTGTGAAGCTTCATTCCGTGGCCCAGTTCTTCAACCTCTGGGCTACTGACGTTTCGAGCTGGAGAATTCGGTGTGGTGGGGGGCTATCCTGTGCATCATGGGGTGTTTGACAGCATCCCTGACCTCAACCCACTAGAAGCCATGAGCACCCCTCCCCAATCACAACAACCCAAAATATCTTCAGATGTTGCTAAATGTCTGGGGGACCAACACTCTTGGTTGAGAACCACGGTTCCATGGGAGGGAGACAGACTATACACTGTGAAGGTATAAGTAGGTAGCAAAGAAATAGAGTCAATTAAGACAGGTCAGTCGAGGAGGTCAATCAAGACAGGAGGGTCAAGTAGTGGGGTGGGAGTGTGAGATTGTTGTCATGTAAATGATATAGTTGGGGAAGTCCTTCTGTAGAAGGTGACATTTGATAAAGCCTTGAAGGAAACAGTGAAGTGAGCCACAGGACCATGGAGGGGACAGCCAGTGCAAATGCCCTGTGCATGCACGCTAGCCTCAGAATCACCAAGGGCATCTGCAGGGGGAGTGACAGGAGAGTGCTCAGAGATGAGGCAGAGAGTTCAAGGGAGGGAGCATCCAGACTGTGCCCCATGGGGCCTCTGTGGCCACTGTCAAGGCTTTGCTTTTCTCCAAGAGGAAGGGAAAATCATAGTCCAATTTCAAACAGCAGCGTGAGATAGTCTTTTTCTTTATTTCTCTCTTTCTCCCTCCCTCCCTCCCTCTCTCTCTTCTTTTCTTTTCTCTTCTCTTCTTTTCTTTTCTCTTCTCTTCTTTTCTGGCTGCTGTTGGGTTGCGAACAGACTATGGGGGATAAGGACAGAAGTAGGATCCTAGTGAGTCAAACTGTGACTCCAGGCAACTTAAAGAGGAGCATCATCTGGGCCTGGCTAGACATCTGTAAGCCTCTCCAGACATCATCTGCCCTTCCAGTAAAGATGCACACAGTGGTGGTTGTAGTTGCCCGACATGGTAGAGCGTGTCGGAAAGACTGGACAGTGAATTTGCCCTGTTTCTCTGTCACCTTTTCTTGTTAGACTCTGTCCTGGATAACATCCTGGTTTTCATTTTAGAAACAGTATGTGCCAGGTGGAAGACCAAAGGCTTAGGTAATTATAATTACTAATCATGTGTGATAGAAATAAGCTAACAGAGCTTCTATGCTCTTGTTATTTGCCAGAGGCTGTGCTACCTCCTTTCACGCATTATGTCCTTGAATTCAGGCCACAACCCTGTGAGGAGGGTACCTGTCTCATTGTTCTCCTCCCAGTCCAAATGAGGATGCTGAGATCAGAGTGCCCGAGTGACTTCTCCGAAGTTGCAGGGCCTCAAACCTCACTGACTGAGAGGTGTCTGAGAAGGATATGCAGCTGACCGATGTGGAATGTGGAAACTTCATGATTGCCTGGGGTCCCAGTTCCGTGTCCCAAATTGCCCCCTCCATGTCCTGGGACTCATCACAGGACGTTGGAGACAGGTGAGCTGCGGGCACAAGGCAGCGTAGAGCTAACCCCCGCCTTTAGTGGCTGGAAGCATGGAGTTAATAGCTCAGGCTCTGTCATCTACAGACCAGTTCAAATCCCAATTCCACCCATGTAGGACTCTGAGATCTGAGTCATTTACTTCACCTCCCTGAGCTTCAATTTCCTCATCCCCAAGACTGGAGTAATAATAAGTATCATGGATGTTGTTGGTGTCCCACCCATATCTCCTTGCCCCCTCCTACTGTCTAAGCCACTTATAGCTCAGGTGGGCAGTTCCCAATATACTGACGTTCACCTCCAGAGGCTTTCTTTGATTGCTCATCTATCTCAGCTCAGATGGGGCAGATCAGAAGTGCCAGAAGGTGATATCCCCAGAAATAACCTCAACCAATAGAGAATGATGTATGGTAGATAAAGGTCCTAGTTCCTCATGGGAGAATTCTGAGGTATGTTCTCATGGCCTCTCAGGAGGTCCATAGCTTGACTCTGCCCCAGTTCCCCTCAGCATTGACCACTCACTAACACCTTTATTTTCTCTTTCTTCCCGTCTCTTCCTCCTTCCACATGCTTCCTGGGATCATCTCCCAAATAAACCATTTTGTATGCATCTCAGGATCTATTTGGGGGGACCACACTGGACCTCCTTAAGACTGTCGTGATGGTTATGAGAAAAGTGAATGTGAAGTGTTAAGCTAATTGTCACATACACAGACAAACATTGAAAAAATGGCCACTATGATT